>NC_060138.1:170592410-171203243 GCF_021461385.2 Schistocerca piceifrons | reverse complement strand
CTGTAGTGCCAAAGAGTAAGTAAATATCATGAAAAGATATTAGTGTTGGTGGCATTGAATTGTTAAAACTGAACAAAGCTGCATGGCTTGATGAAATCCCTATCAGATTCTGTACTTAATTTCCGACTGAGTTAGCCCTTCTGTTTACTATAAGCTGTTGTAGTTCCCATGATTGAAAAACAATGCCCATTAGCTGGAAGAAAGCACAGATCACACCTGTCTACAAAAAGGATAGCAGAAGTGGTGCGCAAAACTATCATTCAATGTCCTTGACATCCTTTTGTTGTAGAATCTTAGAAGATACTCCAAGCTGAAACGTAATGAGGTATTTTCAACATGATGACCTTCTGCATGCCAGCCAGCATGGTTTTCAAAAACATCAGTCATTTGAAACCCAACTCGCACTTTTCTCAGGTGACATTCTGAAAGCTTTGGATCGAGGAAGTCCGGTAGATGCAGCATTTCTGAAAAGCATTTGACCTATGTGTATTATCAAAAGTGTGATCATATGGGGTATCAAGTGAAATTTGTGACTGGACTGAGGACTTTTTGGTAGGGAGGACACAGCATGTTATTTTGGATGGAGAGTCGCCATCAGATGCAGAAGTAACTTTGGCAGTGCACCAGGGAAGGTGTTGGCTCCCTTGCTATTTGTTTCGTTTATTAATGATCTTTTGATTTATAGTAACAGCAACATCAGACTTTTCAAAGATGATGCAGTTATTTACAATGAAATACAATCTGGACGAAGTTGTGCAGATATTCAGTAGGTCTTGGTAAGATTTCAAAGTGGTGCAAAGGCTGGCAATTTGCTTTAAATGTTCAGAAATGTAAAATTGTGCACTTTGCAAGGGGAAGGCCGCAGACACAGTCAACTGATTTGATTAACATTCAGCAAGTCAGTTGTACAACATAAAATGAAAGGCTCAGCTCCCTTCCAGTTTTGAGAAAAACAGTTCTAAATTTCATGAGACATAATTGAATCAAAATAGACAGGACCAATAGCTAATTGAAAACAGCAATTTTCATCATCAAATAAGGTATCTGCAAACTCACTTTTCCAAGAAATTGAGGAAAGAAACTGTTATAGCTTTCACTTGTGTACCCATAAGGTAGACACTACTGAGCAGAAACGCCACTGGTGTAGTGACCAAGGCATCTCAATGGGAAGGAGACAACCTGTGTTCAATTTCCAGATGCAATTTGCAGCTCTTCCCTCTGCATCCAAATTTATAGGAATGGAGTGTTAATAAGTTAAGTAAATCAGTGAGGGATAATAACAAGGTATGCCTTGGTTGCTACAAAGATCAGTGAAATTAATCACCCATACTAGTGAAATAATTTGTTTGTTTTTTTTTTTTTTTGTTTTGTTTTTTTTATCACCTCATTGGCGAGAATATGGGGAGCTGTGCCTTCTTGTCAGTTTCAGGACTGGCAAAATTTCTTATACAAGCTACACTCCTGGAAATGGAAAAAAGAACACATTGACACCGGTGTCAGACCCACCATACTTGCTCCGGACACTGCGAGAGGGCTGTACAAGCAATGATCACACGCACGGCACAGCGGACACACCAGGAACCGCGGTGTTGGCCGTCGAATGGCACTAGCTGCGCAGCATTTGTGCACCGTCGCCGTCAGTGTCAGCCAGTTTGCCGTGGCATATGGAGCTCCATCGCAGTCTTTAACACTGGTAGCATGCCGCGACAGCGTGGACGTGAACCGTATGTGCAGTTGACGGACTTTGAGCGAGGGCGTATAGTGGGCATGCGGGAGGCCGGGTGGACGTACCGCCGAATTGCTCAACATGTGGGGCATGAGGTCTCCACAGTACATCGATGTTGTCGCCAGTGGTCGGCGGAAGGTGCACGTGCCCGTCGACCTGGGACCGGACCGCAGCGACGCACGGATGCACGCCAAGACCGTAGGATCCTACGCAGTGCCGTAGGGGACCGCACCGCCACTTCCCAGCAAATTAGGGACACTGTTGCTCCTGGGGTATCGGCGAGGACCATTCGCAACCATCTCCATGAAGCTGGGCTACGGTCCCACACACCGTTAGGCCGTCTTCCGCTCACGCCCCAACATCGTGCAGCCCGCCTCCAGTGGTGTCGCGACAGGCGTGAATGGAGGGACGAATGGAGACGTGTCGTCTTCAGCGATGAGAGTCGCTTCTGCCTTGGTGCCAATGATGGTCGTATGCGTGTTTGGCGCCGTGCAGGTGAGCGCCACAATCAGGACTGCATACGACCGAGGCACACAGGGCCAACACCCGGCATCATGGTGTGGGGAGCGATCTCCTACACTGGCCGTACACCACTGGTGATCGTCGAGGGGACACTGAATAGTGCACGGTACATCCAAACCGTCATCGAACCCATCGTTCTACCATTCCTAGACCGGCAAGGGAACTTGCTGTTCCAACAGGACAATGCACGTCCGCATGTATCCCGTGCCACCCAACGTGCTCTGGAAGGTGTAAGTCAACTACCCTGGCCAGCAAGATCTCCGGATCTGTCCCCCATTGAGCATGTTTGGGACTGGATGAAGTGTCGTCTCACGCGGTCTGCACGTCCAGCACGAACGCTGGTCCAGCTGAGGCGCCAGGTGGAAATGGCATGGCAAGCCGTTCCACAGGACTACATCCAGCATCTCTACGATCGTCTCCATGGGAGAATAGCAGCCTGCATTGCTGCGAAAGGTGGATATACACTGTACTAATGCCAACATTGTGCATGCTCTGTTGCCTGTGTCTATGTGCCTGTGGTTCTGTCAGTGTGATCATATGATGTATCTGACCCCAGGAATGTGTCAATAAAGTTTCCCCTTCCTGGGACAATGAATTCACAGTGTTCTTATTTCAATTTCCAGGAGTGTACTTTGAATCTGATTTTAGGTATGGTAATGGTTTTAGGGTAACTCAACAAATGTACAGTGGATACAGAAAGAGATCATTTGAAATAAGTGCACTGTAAGCCATAGAGAACCATATTGTCTATTATTCAGAAAACTTAAAATATTAACTCTGCCACCCCTATATATGTGAGAGATTATTGTCTTTTATTACATCAGACAATAATTATTTGAGGGAAACAATTTTGTTCATTCGCGTGATACAAGAAGCTAAGAATATTTTATGTTTCTCATCCATTGCCTCAGACTGTAGGCCCATTGACCTCAGTACATGAGAATGAAAATTTACAATAAATTAAAAGGGAACAAGCTAATGCAGATGAATTTAGGTCCACTTAAAAGAAAGCTATATGAGACACTGACAGTGAAATGCTATTACACAATGGACGAATTCATGCAGGATGAACTAGAATTTCAGCTGCACACAATGTGCAAAAGCTGTTAACATATTCTGAGCATTAGCTTCTTCATCATCATCTTCTTCTTCTCTTCAGGTATTAGGAAGGAATTGCCTGTTACAGTACCCATCTCTTCCTCTGTCTCTTCTCCCATGACACTTATAATTTCTTGCCTTTAAGGGAAGTCTCTCACTCTCCATTCTTTGTAGATGTTTGTTCCATTTTCTTCTGTAATCTCGAATTTTATCGTTGAGGCTAAAGATTTGCAGTTCTTCTCTAATATCTTGATTTCTTAGCCTGTCTTCTCCTGTGCAATCTTTAAAACCATGAGAATTTCATTTCTTGTGCCTGAATCTGGCTTCTTGCTTCTGGGTAACCACCCAGGTCTCACTTCCATATAACAGTGTGGGAACTGCAACAGTTTTGTAAAATTTAATTTGTGTGTCTTTCCTGGCTTTATTCTTTAGGTTTCTGTTCATTGTTCTGCATACCTAGCTGAATTTACTAAGCTTAATTTCAATATCTATGCTGTAGCCATATGTCATTTCACATCTGAGGTAATTGAAATGGCTTACTTGCTCTAAAATCTTCTGATCTATCACTATTTTGGTTCTGATTGGTTCTTTCCCCATGAAGGCCATTGTCTTAGTTTTTTCTTTTGAAGTTTTCATGTTATATTTTGCATTTATTTGTTTTAGCAAGTAGATTCCTTTCCAAAGGCCATCTCCCTTGTCTGCTAGGATCACTGCATCATCAGCATATAGTAAACTATTGAAAAGAATGTTCCTGTCTAGGTAGATGCCTTTCTGAAATTCTGATTTCCATATATGTATTATTTCATTAATGTAGATGTTGAGAGTTAGAGAGATGCAGCAGCCTTGTCATAGTCCTTTGTTAGTTGGTATCTCATTAGTTGTTTTACCATTGAGATCCAGAGTGATATTTGTGTCTTGATGTAAACTTCTCATCACATTTACTAAATGCTTTGGATTTACACGATTTGTCATTATTTTCCAAAGTTTCTGCCTGTTGACATTGTCAAAAGCTTTAAAAAAAGTTGATAAAATCAACATGTGTTTCTTTATTGTACTCTCTCTGTTTTTCTGTTATTTGTTGTAGAATAAAAACTGCATCTATTGTGGAGCGTCTTTTCCTAAAACCCATTTGTTCCTCATGCAGTACTGCTTCTGCTATGTTTTTGAGTCTTGTATTTTATAATTTTAGCATACACCTTGTATGCTGAGTCCAGTAAACTTATTCCTCTGTAATTACTGCATAGGCTTTTATCTCCTTTTTTAAAAAATTGATATCACTCGAGCTGTTTTCCAGTCTTTGAGAATATTGTTCTTCTTCCAACATTCATTGAAGAGATGCAGCAGTCATTGGTGTAGTATCATTCCTCCATATTTTAATAATTCAGCATTAAGGCCATCTTTTTCTGTTGCTTTTCTGTTCTTAAGTGATGTTAGTGCAGATGTTAATTCGTCAGACAGTATTTCATCTAATCCTTTCTCGTCTAGTTGTTCAATTTCAGTTTCTTGTGCTGTATGATCATACCACAACTCGCTGTAATGATTTATCCACTGTTCTTGTTCAATACCATTTATGTGTGTCTTCTTTCTTTCTGTTGTGTTTAAAGTTTTTACAACCCTATATGCCATTTCTTGTCTTCCTTGGATATTATGTTCGATATTAGAAATAAACCTACCCCAGTGTTCCTGATGTGCTTTCCTTACTGTGCATTTAGCGTTATTTCTTTTCTCCTTATAGTATTGTTTGTTCTCAGTAGTGGGGTTGCTGAAGTATTTTATATATGCATCCTGTTTTTCTTTGACAGCTTTCATTATATCCTCATTCGAAACTTTCAGGCCTTTTCTTTTTCTTTTCTTTTCTCTCTCTCTCTCTCTCTCTCTCTCTCTCTCTCTCTCTCTCTCTCTCTCTCTCTCTCTCCCCCCCCCCCCCCCCCCCCCCCTGATTTGGCCTCTTGAGAGACAGATTGTTGCAATTCTGTTACAATATTGGCAGCAGCCAGTGTTCTGGTAAAGTCGTCAGCTGTGATGAAACTTCAGTAATAGGGCAGGAAATGTTGTAGTTGCATATCATTACATTATATAATTGTAACCACAATTACTTTTGCTGCTAGCCTAGTCATTTTATAAATTTTTGATTAATGTCGTTGGGCCACAGCCTTCACTTCTGAGAGAAAATGTCATGGTCAGATGTGTTTCTATGATTTTTCATGCACATATTTTGAGTAAAATAAAAATAGTAACTGAGATGGGTGGGATTATCTGTGACATATTCTATCTGAGCAATCCTGCAGAGTCATTAGTACACTTCTTGATGAGAAATTAACTATGTCTATGATATCAGATGCTGTAATACAAATGAACAACTAGATGAAACATTAGTTATTATACATGAAGGAGATCAGCTTGATATTTGGCTGTGCAAAATCCAAGATATCAGTAGGATTTTGGATGCACTTAACTTTTGAGTTCTTTGGAAGTATTTAATCAATACAGTCATGTGTTGCCAGCTTATAACATTGTGGCTATCCCAAAGGAAACACATTGAGTAATTTTATTTCTTTTCTTTTTTCCAGGTGGAAGTGGAGAAACTGGACTACCATCACTACTTGCCAATATTTTTTGATGGGTTAAGTGAGACTGAATATCCTTATAAGTTCTTCGCACAGCAAGGGATAAAAGACATGATGCAACATGGTGGTCCAAAAATTGTACCAGTTATACCACAGCTTATTATACCCATCAAAAGTAATACTTATTACACTTTTAATTTATCAACTTTCTGTCCTGAAGTTTACTTATTCTACACCACAAGATCTGTATACAAAACATAAGGCTAGGAAGTTGCAGAAATTTGCCAGAAGTAGCAGCAGAAATAGCCTAATTACAGGACAATAGTCATGTTCGAAAAGGAGGAGTAGGATACAAACAGAGGATAGAATGTAGGGTGACCAACAATTGATCATGGTTTTAAGGGAGATGACCAGCATCTGACCATGGTTTTAATGGAAGTTCAAGGGAAATTTAGTGACAATAATTTTCCACTGCGCAACTAAAACACATTTTTTTGGAATGGGTGACAGTAGAGATATAAATATAAAAAAAATTGGAAGGCTCTGCATATGATGTGAACACATCTGTGTGTTGCTGGTACTGACCTAGAACTGATTAAACATTCTCACTCGCATAACCCCTCTAGACACTATGGCTATATCATTCTTTCTGTGCTCCTCACTTTCCTTGAGCCAAACCATCTTCTTTAGATAGAAGCATGAACAGAAAAAGAGACTATATGTTGACTGACAGTAGATTGGTTGTTATATAAAAGGTTTTTGAGATCTGTCAGTCATGGAATTTGAACTATAGGTAACACTTAATGGGATCAATATTTACAACAGTGATCTTTGACAAAATATACTGGAGAAACAGGCAGTCAATAAGGGAGCTGGGAGGATCAAAGAAGTTACTATAGTACAGAATATCCCCAGAAATATGATAGAATTGGCCACCCTAATTGCAACATACCAGATTTGTGAGTCTTAAAAGCTAAATTCTTGGGATTCAGAATTCTGCAGTTGCTCATTTCTGACATCAACCTGTATACTTCTTTTATTTGGTTACATCAGAGAGTGTTTCAGTATTTTTTTTCCTTTTTTTAAAAAAAAATCAGCAACTCACTAAATGAAACAAAGGAGCAAGACTTGTTAAAACAGGACTACCTGGAACTCAACTGACAGAGATACAAAATAACATGTAATGGAACTACAACTTTTGAAACTAGGACTCTAATGTGGATTTAAGTCAATAAGGAAACAGGTGCAGAAGATTCTGTGTTTCCTTTTTTAAAAATAAAAAAATGAAAAAAGCAAGGCCCACTGTACATGTTACCTGTAACATGCAGAAATTTGATATGTTTACTCAATCACTATTTCCTTACCTGCGTCATGTAAAACTGACCTAAAAACACTGTTGGAATGAGCATACATAAATTTTTGAATGCTAAGAGCACTCTTTCATGTACAAAGTGTTGACTTAAAAGGTGTCTGTATAAATATGAATTGGAAGCCATAAGACACCAAATGTAAAGCAACTGTACTGTAAGTTGACAGTTTCCAAAGTTGTAATCTGAATGTAGTATCTCTGTTCTACTTTTATGCCACTTGATATTTTTTTCAGCTGACACTAATTTATATGTTCCCTAGTGTTTTACTAACTTGGATTGTCTCCATTCTTAAAGAGCTTCTGCTCATTTTTGCAGTCTGTGCAAAAGTAAGGAAATGATTTAAATGTGTATTAATGGAAGAGTGCAAGAAGCATGTTCGTAGGCAGTTCATAGTATATTTGTACTGCGAACATGCTATCAGTTCAGTAAAGTCTTTTTCCAGAGTCTGCCCACCTGTGTCCCCAAATATTGGGCCACTAAGTTATTTTCTCTGCAGAAACATACATGTAAATCACTGAATATCCTTCACAGTGGAATTCCTAATGTTTCATAATCTGTTTCATATTTATTACAATCCTATGATTTCCTTTGTCACAATACATCTTGAGGAAAACTGTCTTAGAAATGAAATCACATAAAAGCTTCCACTGACTCTTTATTTTTAGTGATGTAAGACAAAAATTCTTTTTTGAGAACTATGAGTATCTTTTGTCCAGGACTTAGTGATGATTAGGAAGTTCTTTACTACATCTTTTTCTTATTTATTTATTTTTTCATTAGAATGACACATTTAAATGCTGTACTCTTAAAATTAATCATAAAAGCAAACAATGACAGTTACTAATATTCTTAAATATGCAAGACAGCCATGAACAAAAATGGTAAACACTGAAAGGATATGTATGTATTAAAAACTGTGCTAACATGTATTTTTCCTATTGAATTATAACTATATGTTAGAAATGTTTTGTGCAAGAACATAGGCAGTTTTAAACATTTAACTAAAACTGAACAGAAAAACAGCCACTGTCACTCCATAACTTATTTCTTAACTTGAAAGTGCTTACCTTTACAAATGTATTCATATTAAAAGCAGCATTGTTTGCTAAAACAATGAAACTGTTATCTTGACCTGCACACTGTCAAGCTAAAATCAAAATAGAAAATAATTAGCCACATAATAGCATAAACTACTTTGAAGGTGGTCAATACCCTGCTTGGAAATATCACAGCCCTTCCTTCTATCAAATTAAAAGGCAGCCTTAAATCTTGACCCAAATGCATGTTTGAGCAGAGTCTAAAAAAGACTCCATATAAAATACACAATGGGTTTTTGTCTGAATTTTCATAGCCATGTGGAGGAAGAAGAAAGAAGATTAGATTTTAATATTCCATTGACAGTCATTCAAGATAGAGCACAGGCTTGGATTACAAAAGAACTTGGGAAAGAAATCAGCCAGGTGCTTTTCAAAGGAATCATTTGGGCATTTGCCTGGCTCAGTTTAAGGAAAACATGGAAAAACCTAAATCTGGATGACTGGACAGGGAATTGAACTGTCTTTCTCCTGAATGGTAGTCCAGTGTGCTAACCATTACACCACCTCACTCAGTATAGCCAAATGTAGAGTGGGAAATGGACAAATGAGGTATCAAATTGACCACTGTGAGTTCTAGTTTCTCAAAACAGTATTTAATTGCTTGAAAGTAATTGGTGTAATTAAGTAATATCATGAAAACAAATTTTTGTTACTTCTCCAATATATGTTGTATTCATTCCCACCCAATATCAATTTAAATTAAAAAACAGAAAACTCGAAAAAAAAAATTTTATGTATGAGAAAAGTGCACAGTACCACTGCACCAGGGTGTACTGACACAAATGACCCACTAAGGAAGAAGCGTGTGCACATTTAATATCCACTTAACAGGTTAAAATAATTTATTGTTACTTTTGCCAACTTCTTCTTGTATTCATTTATCACTGTGATAATAAAGATTGTTGCTGTTGGGGTGTGGTCTTCAGGCCAATGACTGGCTTGATGCAGCTCTCCATGCTACTATATCCTGTGCAAGCCTCTTCATCTCCAAATTAACTACTGTAATTTGGTCTCTCAACTATTTTTACCCGCCTTCCCCCACACATTCCTTCAGTATTAAATTGGTGATCATCTGATCACTCAAAATGTTTACTATCAACTGATCCCTTCATCTAGTCAGGTTGTGTCATAAATTTCTTTTTTCCCCTGTTCTATTGAGCACCTCCTCGTTAGTTATGTTATCTACCCATCTAATCTTCAGCAGTATTCTGCAGCACCACATTTCAGAACCTTCTATTGTCTTCTTGCTAATCTGCTTATTGTCCATGTGTCATACCATATGTGGCTACACTCCATACAAATACGACGGCTTGTTTCCCCCCCCCCCCCCCCCCCCAAATCTCCGGTTGGCTATTAAATAAAAGACAAGCTCATAGAAAACAATGATTTTATTACCAAAAGTTTTGTATACTTATGGTAACTTTTCAACATAATCACATAAAAGATTGAGACATTTATCGTACCTGTGGTCAAGCTTTGCAATACCCTCTTCAAAAAATGTTGCCGCCAATGAGTTTAAATGAGCATTGATGTTGTTTTGAAGATCTTCGTTGGTTTGAAAGAGCTGCCCTCCTAGCCACGTCTTCAGTTCAGGGAAAAGGTGAAAGTTGGTGGGTGCAGGTCAGGACTGTATGGTGGATGATCGAAAATGTCCCATTCAAATTGTTCAAGGAGCCGTTGGGTTTTGCCAGAAGTGTGTGGACGAGCGTTGTCATGAATCAGCACAATTCCTGAAGTCAGCATACCTCTTCGTTTGTTTTGAATGGCTCTGCGCAAATGTCCTAAAGTTTCACTGTAAGCAGCTGCGTTGATAGTGGTTCCTGTTGTTGAATGTTTGTTTGAATTTTGTTGGTTTGCTCGGTGATTTTGGATGCATCCATTGTTGAGTGGTTCATGTTGTTGAATGTTTGTTTGAATTTTGTTGGTTTGTTCGGTGATTTGTGACTGTCATTTTGTTTCCGGTGTGTCGTATTGGATCCAAGTCTTATCTCCAATAACAATTGATTTCAAAAAGTTCTCTCCTTCATCGTGACAATGGTCAAGGAAATTCAAACCTGACACCATCTGGTGACTTTTGTGGGCATCCGTCAACATTTTTGGAACCCAACGAGCACAAAGTTTTTTGTAGCTTAAATGTTCAGTAATGATAGAGTGTACAACAGATCTTGAAATTTCCAGAATTTCCATAGATAAAGCAGTAATGGTGAACATATGATTTTCTCTAACCATTCTGTCAATTCAAACGAAAGTGCTGGCACGTCGATAGACACACAAACAAACACAAACATACACACAAAATACTAGCTGTCGCAACCAACGGTTGCTTCATCAGGAAAGAGGGAAGGAGAGGGAAAGACGAAATGATTTGGGTTTTAAGGGAGAGGGTAAGGAGTCATTCCAATCCCGGGAGCGGAAAGACGTACCTTAGGGGGAAAAAAGGACGGGTATACACTCGCACACACATACACATATCCATCCACACATATACAGACACAAGCAGACATATTTAAAGACAAAGATGTCTGCTTGTGTCTGTATATGTGTGGATGGATATGTGTGTGTGTGCGAGTGTATACCCGTCCTTTTTTCCCCCTAAGGTAAGTCTTTCGGCTCCCGGGATTGGAATGACTCCTTACTCTCTCCCTTAAAACCCAGATCCTTTCGTCTTTCCCTCTCCTTCCCTCTTTCCTGACGAAGCAACCGTTGGTTGTGAAAGCTAGTATTTTGTGTGTATGTTTGTGTTTGTTTGTGTGTCTATCAACGTGCCAGTGCTTTCGTTTGGTAAGTCACACCATCTTTGTTTTTAGATATATTTTTCCCATGTGGAATGTTTCCCTCTATTAATTCATTCTGTCAATTCGTTCAACAAGGTTGGCTGTAACGACAGACTTGCGTCCTTTGCCCCCGTCATTATGCACGTCATTTTGGCCATCTTTAAACTTTTGGCACCATTCACACATAACACCATCAGTCATGAAGCTATCACCTTACACTCGGCTCGTTCTCTGATGAATTACTGCTGCATTAT
Source organism: Schistocerca piceifrons (assembly GCF_021461385.2). Lineage (NCBI taxonomy): Eukaryota > Metazoa > Arthropoda > Insecta > Orthoptera > Acrididae > Schistocerca > Schistocerca piceifrons. The sequence goes on along the minus strand of NC_060138.1, from coordinate 171,191,835 downwards.
TCCTTTCTGCTTGCAGAAAGCAAATTAACTTCATTATTCACACTTGGCAGCAGCAACAATGACGGCAGCCATTTTTACGTGGCTGTAGTACAATGCAGACTAATGCCTTGAGATCGTCAATGGTGGGGTATGTAGTGAGAGAGTTGCGCAGTAGCCTACAGCGCATGTCCACTTTCTGTCGCCCACGTAAAAAAACAGCCCTCGTAGTTCCAGAAAATACTTCCTAACACTTAACTCTATATTCGATGTTAACAAATTTCTGTTCCTCAGAAACACTTTATTACTATTGCCAGTCTTCATTTTATATTCTTTTTACTCCTGCCATAATCAGTTACTTTGCTGCCCAAAAGTAAAACTCATCTGCTGCTTTAAGTGACTCTTTTCCTAATCTACTTGCCTCAGCATCACTTGATTTAATTTGACTACTTTCCATTATCTATTTCTGCTTTTGTTGATGTTCGTCTTATATCCTCCTTTCAAGACACTTTCAGTTCTCTTCATTTGCTCTTTCTGGTCCATTGCTATCTCTGACAGAATTCAATGTAATCAGCAAACCTTAAAGCTTTTATTTCATCTCCCTGAACTTTAATTCGTACTCCAAACTTTTCTTTGATTTCCTTTACTGCTTGCTCAATGTACGGACTGAATAACATTGGGGATAGACTACAATGGTGTCTCACTCCTTTCTCACCCACTGCTTCTTTTCATGCCCTTAACTCTGTTACTGCCATCTGGTTCCTGTACAAGTTGTAAACAGCCTTTCACTCCTTGTATTGAACTCTGCTACTTTCAGAATTTCAAAGAGAGTAATCTAGTCAACATTGTCCAGAGCTTACTCTGAGTCTACAAATGCTATAAATGTGGGTTCACCTTTTCTTAACATGTCTTCTGAGGTAAGTCATAGGATCTGTATTGCCTTGCGTGTTCTTACACATCTCTGGAATCCAAACTGATCTTGCCCCAGGTCAGCTTCCATTCTTATGAAAAGAATTTGTGTTAATATTTTGCAGCCGTGACTTATTAAAGTGACAGTTCAGTAATATTCACACCTGTGAGTACCAGTTTTCTTCAAAATTGGAATTATTACATTCTCCTTGAAGTCTGAGGTATTTTGCCTGTCTCATACATTTTGCACACGAGATGGAAGTTTGTCACGGCTGGTTCTCCCAAAGCTATGAGTAGTCCTAATGTAATGTCGTCCACCCCTGGAACTGTGTTTACACATATGTCTTTCGGTGCTCTGTCAAATACTTCTTGCAGTATCTCCCATCTAATCTTCATCTACGTCCTCTTCCATGTTGCCTTCAAGTTCATCTCCCTTGTATAGACCCCCTATATATTCTTTTTGCTTTTAAGCTTTCCCTTTCTTTGCTTAGTGCTGGTTTTCCATCTCTATATTCATACAGTTGCTTCTCTTTTCTTCGAAGGGATCTTTAATTTTCTTGTAGGCAATTTCTATCATTCCCTAAGTTATATATGCTTCTAAATCCTTACATTTGTTAGGTTAGTATTGTAAAAATTTTTAAAAGCATATTCCTGAGTGAAACCATCTCCTTAAAATAATTTGATTGTTTAATTTTGCCAATTTCTTGTAGGTGGTGCTTCTTACAACTAAAAAGGTCAGTTTTGTGAAAAATTTAATTTTTTTTTTTTTTTGTATTGTTGGGGCTCAGAGAGTCAATTTAGAATTTTTGAATTTTTAAGACTAGTGGAGTATATTTTTCTGTTTGATTATGCAGACTGTGCAACTATTGTTTTGTGGCCTTGACATACTTCTATTATCTATGTTGAAATGGGTAAAAAAAGTTCCAACTGTTTTTCAGTCTCAAAAATTTTTCGATAGAGAATCAGTCAAGTATCAGGACAGGGAATTGCATCTCAATCAACACCTCATTTGCTATGCATTATTTCAAGCATCATACGAAGGTGCAGCAAATATTTCTCTAATCTGTTTTATTTTATATTCATGCAAAATAAATTTCTGCATAATCTATATATACATGTTAAATTTACAGCTGTTATTTTTCAGTAATTTCAGTTTCATAGTGTTAAGTGCTCTGCAACAAATTTGAGACAAACAAACACATGTGACAGTATTTATAGATTCATAAATTAAAAATGTATGGAAACCTCAAAACGATGTCATATTTTCATTTCTATTCTGTGAAAAGAATATCGTGGAAAAAAAAAACTTTGTTATTGTTACTTGACACTTTGGAAGAATAATCTGTGTGATGTCCAAAAATTGCTTTATTTTGGGAGTGTCATAAGATTATTTATTATTATTATTATTGTTATTATTGGAGTACATTAACTCAATCATTTTTCATTGTTCTGTCTCTTCTTTTAGTTCAGTATTTTTCATTCTTTCTGATCTCACTTTCATTTCTTTTGTTGATCGGATCATTCATTTGGTTTTGATTTTGACTTGGAACTGCTCTTTCTTGTTCTCCATTTTACATTTGTAGCTGTGAACATACTTCCTATGACTGAGGATTTCCTTAAATCAATTTGTCTAATTTTTTGTTGCAGAAATATCATTTTTTTTCTGTATTTGGGTTTATTCTCAGAATGTGTCCATAAAAATCAAAACCTCTTTTCCTCATTGTGCCTGAAAGCTTCTCAGTTATTTAATAAAGGGTTTAATTTCTGATTCTCAGGTAGTTGACTGTGTGGAGTGCACAGAAGGGTTTCTTTTAGTTTAGGTGACTCTCCATCGAATCCAGATAATGGTAGCTGTAGGATACCCAGAAGTATCCATGTAAGATCAAAAGAAATGCCTGCCACAGATGAGAATATTAAAATCCTAATGTTACACTGCTGAAGCATTTGCAAAAAAGTGCCAGAGCTTGAAGCAATCCTGAAAAGTAGTGAAGTTCACATAATACTAGGCACAGAAAGCTGGTTGACACCTGAAATTGATACCAGCAACATTTTGGGGGAAAATTTAAGCATATATTGAACAGACTGGCAAATGAGAAATGGAGGTGGTTTGTTTTTCACAGTAGACATGAAACTCAAAACCGCCAAGATAGTAATTGAAGCTACATGTGAGATTGTTTAGGCAAGACTCAGTGTCAGGGGTGGACATAAGATGAAAACTGGATCCTTCTGTTGCCTACCAGACTCATCTCCTGATGTGACCAAAAACTTTCAAGAAAACCACAGTTAACTTGTACTTAAGTTCCCCAATCATACTGTAATCATCGGTGGAGGCTTCAATCAGCCAACAGTTAATTGGGAAAATGACTTTTTTTGTGGTGGGCATGATAAGATATCCTGTGAAACATTATTAAATGCCTTCTTTGAAAATTACCTGGAACATGTAGTTAGGTATCCCATTTATGATAGAAATATGTTGGATCTGATTGCAACAAATAGACCTGACCTCTTTAAGGATGCCCACATCGAAACTTGTATCAGTGACATGATGTGGTTGTGGTAACAATGATGACCAAAGCACAAAGGACAACCAAAATGAGCAGAAGGATATATATCTTCAGTAAACTAGATAGAGAATCAAAAGTGTCATATTTCAGTGAGTAACTTGAAACTTTCAGCACAGGGCAGAAGCATGTAGAGGAACAATGGCTCAAGTTTAAAAGAATAGTTGACCATGCACTGGATGGATAAGTACCAACTAGACCAGTTTGTAATGGGAGGGAACCTCCATGGTATATACTCACTGCAAAGAAACTCCTAAAGAAAAAGAGATTAATGCATAATAGGTGTAAAACAATGCCTAGGGCTGTAGACAGAGAGATGCTGGATGAAAGGTGTTTGGCTGTCAAGAGAGCAATACATGATGCCTTCAATGATTACCATAGTAGGATATCGTCAAATGATACCTCACAAAACTCAAAGCACTTGTGGTCATATGTAAAGGCTGTTATTGGCACCAAAGTTAGTGTCCAGTTCTAAGTGAATAACACAGTAACTGAAATTAAGGGTAGAAAAACAAAATCTGAAATGTTTAACTCTACTTTCAAATGTTTCTTTACAAAGGAAAACGGAGGAAAGTTGCCCCAACTTAATCCTCGTATCACTGAAAAAATGAATGACAGTGGTATTGAGAAACAGCTGAAGTCTTTGAAATCGAACAAAGTTCCAGGGCCCAATTGAATCCCCGTCAGATTATATACTAAGTTTGTGACTAAATTAGTCCTTGTTCTAACTATAATATATTGAAGATCTCTTGAACAAAAAACAATGCTCTGCTCTTGAATAAAAGCCCAGGTCACAACTATCTACAAGAAGGGTTGTAGAAGTGATCCACAAAACTACTGGCCAATAACCTTGACATCAGTTTGTTATAAAAGCTTAGAATATATTCTGAGCTCAAACATAATGAAGTATCTTGAACAGAATGATGTCCTCCATGCTAATTGGCATGAGCTAAGAAAATGTCTATCATGTGAAACCCAACCTACATTTTTCTCACAAGACGTACTGAAATCTTTGAATGAAAACCGGGGGATAGATGCAGTATTTGCTCATTTCCAAAAAAGCATTTGACTCATTACCAGATTTATTTAAAAGTTTGATCGTATGGGGTATCAGGTGAAATTTGTGACTGGACTGTGGACATTTAGGTAGGGAGGATTTTATCTTGGATGGAGAATCACCATCAGATGTAGAAGTAACATTGGCAGTGTCCCAGGGAAGTGTGTTGGGATCCTTACTGTTCATGTTGTATATTAATGATCTTGCAGACAATATTAATAATAAACTCACACTTTTTGCAGATGATACAGTTATCTATAATGAAGTACTCTCTGAAAGAAGCTGCTTAAATAGTCAGTCAGATCTTAATAAGATTTCTTCAAAGCGTTGCAAAAATTGACAACTTGCTATAAGTGTTCAGAGATATAAAATTGTGCACCTCACAAAACAAGAAAAACATTGTATCATATGACTATAATATCAATTAGTCACTGTTGCAATTGGCCAACTCATACAAATATCTGGGGATAACACTTTGCAGGGATATAAACTGGAATGATCACATAGGTTCACTCATGGGTGAAGCAGGTGATAGACCTTGGTTTACTGGTAGAATAGTGGGGAAGTGCAGTCACTCTACAAAGGAGATTGTTAACAAATTTCTCGTGTGACCAGTTCTTGAATATTGTTCATGTGTGTTGGATGCATACCAAATAGGACTGGGGGGGGGGGGGGGGTGGTATTGACCACAAGTTTGTTTGATCCATGGGAAAGTGTCACATAGATACTGAAGGAACTGAACTGGGAGACTCTTGAAATGACATAAATTACCCCGAGAAAGGATATTAACAAAGTTTGAGGAACGGACTGTAAATGATGACGCTAGAATATACTACAGTCCCCTATGTATTGCTTGCATAGGGATCATGAGGATAAGATTAGAATAACTACTGCATTAACAAAGGCATTCAAACAATCATTCTTCACCTGCTCCATATGTGAATGGAATGGGAAGAAATCTAAATAACTGGTACAGTGGGACATATGCTCTGCCATGAACCTCACGGGGGTTTGCAGAGAATAGATGTAGATGTGGATTACTTTGTTACTATGGAGCTTGAGGCTTAGGATTGTTCATAATACTTTCCTTTCTTTGATCTCCAGCCTTTCAGTTGGACAGTCATGTGGCTGTGTATGGAGCCTCTGATTCAGTTACCGCGTTATTTTTGCATCTTACGAGATGGAACTATGTGTTTTTGGTGAGTTGAAAGCCTAGTTTCTTCTAAATTCAATTGCCTTTTCCTCAGAGGCATTCCAGCTGACCTGTTCTCTAAGATATTTGAATTCTTTGGTAATTTCTGTTTATTATCCTCCTATTTTAAAATTTTTCAGTGCTTTTTTATATTTGACATCATTTTTGTCTTTTCAGTGGAGGTTTTGAGATCTATTTTTTCTGCTAGTTTACAGGTTGAGGGTCTGGTCGTCAGCTTCTTCTCTGGTGTTGTCTAGTAGGGCCATATCATCTGCAAAAGGAAGGCCACTGACATTGATGCCCCACTTTTTTTTCCCTAGTCGGATTCCACTGTGGCTTTCTCTTCATAGCTCAATTTACTACTTGTTTAAATCTTCATTCTGTCTTGCATTCTGTATTTCACATGTGATCTTATTACAATTATGAACTTAAATACTGTAAATGCTTCTTACAAATACATTACTTAATCAGCTGCAGTTAAACCCCAGGGCACTTCTAAAAAAGTCTGCAAATAACTGCTTATGCTATTTTAATTCTGTTTCCCATATGTTAAAGTGTCTTTATTCTTCTTCAAGCTGCTTTCTTCTCTCCCCCAACTTCCATCTCACTTCCATTTCAGTCTTTCCTATAAAATGCTGTCATAACTGAACATGCCATCATCACTCTAGCTGCCATCCTTTCTTACATCTGAAATACATTGATGCATATCTCTCTCTTTTATACTTCTCTTTCTCACAGAAGGAAAACCTCTATAGTGATTTATTAGCTACAGTATACCATTTATTACTCATCTTAGTGTCTCAGTCAAGTGGAGTTTCTAAGTATCCAGCCTGACTGTTATCAGTTATTTTCTTATAATACACCAATTACTAGGGTGGAATAATGTCAATATTATGAAAAGGACAGATTGCTACTCACCATTTGGCAAAGATGTTGAGTCACAGACAGAAACAACAAGAAGACTGCTAAACAAGTAAGCTTTTGGCCAAAAGGCCTTATGTATGTTGCCTAATTCGGAGGAAGGCCTTTTGGTCAAAAGCATACTTGTTTAGCTGTCATTTTGTTGTGCCTGTCTTTGGCTCATCAACTCCACTATATAGTGAGTAGAAATCTACCGTTTTCTTAATATTGTCATTACACCAATTACTAGAGCATTTACATTTTCTTACTAATATTGCAATGTCTGAAAAGGTTGAGGACATGGATTTCATAAGATATCCCTGAACGATATGAAATGAATGAGAGAAATTTTTGTAACAGATAAAAATGATTCTAATTCTTGTGTATACAATTTTCATTACCTCTTGTTATTCAAATGCTCAGTATTGAACTGGCAGCAAATTTCTTAATCTCTCTTTCTCTATATTGCTCCAGATGCTTTAAATACGAGAAAGCATGATGTAGTCTGCACAACACTGAAGGTGATGCAGCAGTTGGTTATGAGTGCTGATATGGTGGGAGAAGCCCTTGTTCCATATTACAGGCAAATACTACCTGTATTTAATCTGTTCAAAAATAAAAATGGTGAGTACTGATGCAGTGAGTATGTGTAAAGCATATAACTAAGTGACGTCACAGACTGAAGTCCACCATTAAAAATATTATTTATGTTGAAACTACTATTTCATTAAATGCATTGCAGTGTATTGTATTTGTGTTTTATAATTTGATTTCTTACAACAGTATAGGCTCCAAATTTTCATTTGCTTCTATGAATTTCATCAAGGTAAAGCGTCAAATATCATCAAAGCGTTGTCAGCTTTGTCTGTTGCAGACTGATGGAAATAAAACTGGGAGTAAACAATTTTATTCAAATTTCTGTAACTTTTTTTTTCCTAAACATTTCCCATGAAAATAACAAGTACAGTGAACCACATTACTGTTGGCATTAAAATGACAAGTGTGGAAAAAACGAAAACAAAAACTTCCTCAGTCACACAAAAAGGGCAAAATAGTAGTTTGTAACTATGAGATTGATGAAAATGAATGAGGAGTGTGACTAGCATAAATTGTAAAATTTACTAAGATGCCTGTAATAAATGCGTTTTTCAACAAGCATCTTAAGGAGAAATGGAAGTGGAAAAGCCCCGACTTCAATGTTAAAAATGAAATTGACTTCACACAGTTGAATTCCCCTCATATTACTAAGCATATCTCTGTTATAAACAAATTCAAGACTGGCAGTGATCACGAACTATTGAGGTCGAGGTTTGACATAAATTCAAGGGAGAAAGGCTTAAACTTCTGAGATTGAAGAGAAATACTGTTAATCTCATGAAGTTTGAAAAAAAAAAGAAAAAAAAAAGAAAACATTAAGCAAGTCCTTTAACTAAGATTTCGAGATTCGGCAGGGGTGGCACAAGTAAGATTAAAGATCAACTAAGATAAAACTAACAGTTTACCTAAAATATGAAGGGAAGTTAAAATCCGATCTTATCGTGACATGAGAGAATATTCCAAACTGTATGAATGTAAACTTGAGAAAAGAAATGGAGGGTGATTTCAAGAAAATTCCAAGATCCAGTTAGAGGGAAAAAAAGCTCAAATGAAAACTCATGATTGCTGGAAGCAGATTATTGCAACTTACAGAGACAATGTCAGACTTACTAATAAAGCAGAAATTTTAAATTGTATGCATAACAAAAGCTATTTACAACACTACATGACCTCTCCAATGCACCCAAAATTTTGGACATACTTCCTTTGGAAGTCAAATATGCTATTGATACTTTGAAGAAGGGTGCTGATCCTGATTATGATAAGTTGTCTGTCGATGTTTTGAAGTTTGCTGATGAAGAAACTTACGAGCAACTATCAAAAATTTTTGTTTCGTCTAGTGACCGTGCATCAGTTCAAGTATCATGGAACAAAGCAATGATAAAATTGCTTCACATGAAAGGAAACAATCACAAAATAAAAAACTATCATCCCATAAACCTAATCTGTGTTTTGTACAGAGATTTTAGACTATTGTCACATAGAAGAAGGTGTAATTAGATGAATGACAAACACTAACTTCACTGAATGAAGGTTTATTCAGCACTTGCACATACAAAAGCGCAGAGTGAACTGTCTTCGGCCAGAATACATACGGTATATGTACAGTTACAGAACATACCAGTTAATGATTCTTGACATGTGTGGATACTTCTAGAATGTACTCGAACTGAATATAGAAATTAAAATTTTACTGTTCAGGTGAGCTTTGAACTCATGAGCATCCATGCAACAGTCTAGTATCATAACCATGACACCACAGCTTCTTCTGCGACATTTCTCCCTCCTTAAGAGAACAGCGTCCCGGTGTTAGGTCCCCTTAGTCCGGGAACGAGTCATCGGTCCTGCATACTCCGACTCCGGATGACTGATGTTCACCCTGGTGGTGATCTTCTTAGAACTTCCTTTGCTGCTACGCTCTTCATCACCTTTCCACTTGTTGCCTGTCACTGGAGCTTCGAATTTACCCTGGGTTGCAGGATCCTTATAGGGCTTCATTTGATGGACGTGGACCGTATCTCTGATCTTTCATCATCTTGTGTCGGGGTTGAAATCTTCAACTTCATAAGTAACATCAGACAACTGTCTTACAGCCTTATAAGGTTCAAAGTAGTGCCTGAGGAGCTTCTCAGAGAGACAGGAGTGAAGATCCAGATGAGGCCACCAGGCTGGTAGACAACAGGGCAGTGGCTCGTGTCATACCTTCAGCGATCATTTTCTTGAGCCTGCAGCGTGCGGAGTTGAGCTAACTGCCGAGCTTCCTCAGCGCTGGTTAACACCTGACTGATGTAGTCATCGTCCATGTCCTCAGGATGTAATGGAAACACAGTGTCCATCGTCATCGTCACCTCACGCCCATGCACCAGGTAAAATGGCGTAAATCCTGTGGTGTCTTGTTTGGCGGTGTTGTAGGCAAATGCCATGAAAGGTAGCACCTCATCCCAGTTGCTCTGCTCAACACTGATGAACATCGATAGCATGATGGCCGAGGTCTTATTAAGGCGTTCAGTAAGCCCGTTAGTTTGCCGATGGTAGGCTGTCGTCATGTGATGAGTAATGTTGCACCGATGGTTTATCTCTGTCACAAGATTCGATTGAAAAACTTTCGATCTGTGATTAACAACCTTGGGGCACCGTGTTTTAATACAATGTCTACCATGATGAATTTGGCTACCTCGAATGCTTCGGCTGTTTTCACGGCTTTTGTAATGGCTTAGCGTGTCAGATAATCAGTGCAAACAGTAATCAATCTATTGCCACTAGCAGACATTGGAAATCATCCGAGGAGGTTAATCCCAACACACTGGAAAGGCACCAGGTGATTTCTGAGTAACTGCCTTTCTCCTCTGGCACTCTTGACAGTGTGACACATAGTGACAGACACCTAAATAAACCTGGCCAGAAAAATCTCTTGTGGATCCTATTGTATGTCTTAATAAATCATAAATGACCGGCCTCAGGTGTGTCATGGAATTTCTGTAGAACATCTAAGCACATATCTTTAGGAATCACTGGTAGCCACCTCTTTCCAAACGGATCAAAGTTTTTCTTGCAAAGTAATCCATTAACCACCTTAAATTGCCATTCACATCCTCTGACCGATTTAAGGCAAGCATAATTTGAAATATCTTGGCATCCTCCTTCTGCTGAGCTGAGAGATCCTGGAGTGCAGCAAGACAGTCGAGACAGTCACTACCTTCATCAATGTCTTGATGGTCTTGCACAGGGTTTCTTGAGAGACAGTCGGCATCTTAGTGTTTTCTCCCACTTTTGTACATTACGATAATGTCATACTCTTGAAGGCATAATTCCCACCTAGCGAGTCATCTTGTTGGATCCTTAAGACCTGTCAACCAACAAAGTGAATGATGTTCTGTAACAATTCTGATTGGACTTCCATAGAGATACTGTCGAAATTTGCACATGGCACAGATCACAGCAAGACATTCTCTTTCTGTAGTTGAATAGTGTCTCTCAGCTTTTGTAAGTTTCCTAGAAGCATAGGCTATAACCTTATCTTTTCCATCTGAATTTTGTACCAGAACAGCACCGAGCACTGGCATCTGTGTGTAGTTCTGTAGTTGCTCTCTCATCATACAGACCAAGTACAGGGTCAGTCGTCAGAGCTTTTCTCAGCACATCGAAAGAATCTTGTTGAGCACCACCCCAGATAAATTTAGCATCTGCTTTTAACAACTCTTGGAGTGGTCTGACTTTGATACAAAAGTCTTTGATAAAACCACGGCAATAAGAACATAATCCGAGGAAGCTTCTCACATCTCTAATATTTTTAGGAATAAGAAATTCCGTTATGGATCTCACCTTTTCTGGGTCTGGTCGCGCACCTTTGTTTGACACAAGGTATCCAAGTATTTTGATTTCTTTTGCTCATCAAATGTCTCTGAGAACACTATAATGTCATCTAAATAACAAAGACACATCATCCACTTCAGGTGACTTAGAATATTATCTTTCATCCTTTCAAAAGTTGCTGATGAATTACACAAACCAAACGGCATCACCTTGAACTCATATAGGCCATCAAGGGTGATGAATGCAGTTTTCTGACAATCAGCCTCATCTGCTTCGATTTGCCAGTATTCCGAGTACATGTCCATGGTTGAAAAAAACTTAGCCTCCTTCAGACAATCCAGTGTACACTGTCAGTTTGTGGAAGAGGGTAAACATCCATTTTAGTTATCTTAGTAAGCTTCCTGTAATCAACACAAAAGCGCCAACTGCCTTTCTTCTCCCTGAAAAGAACCACTGGTGATGACCATGGGCTCTGCGAAGGCTGAATGATGTCATTCTCCATCATTCTCTCTACCTTGTCGCGAATTATTTGATGTTCCATTTGCTAACACATGGTATGCACTCTGGCTTATTGGTTGACGGTTTCAAGTGCTAATCCGGTGCTTCACCGTCAATTTGTCTAATTTGTTCTTCACCTGTGGATTGAAGCATTCAGAGAACTCTTGAAGAATGGCAAGTAGCTTCTTCTGTTGTTCCTTAGTGAGATCTGGTGATAATCGAGCTAGAAGATCTTGTCTCGTAGTGGTAGCACTAATTTCGCCTACAGACTTGGCGTGGGAGGTTTCTGTGACACTCAGCTGTTCTGCAATTAAACGATCGGTGTTTGCTATGTACATGTGTCCTGGAAAGATCTGCAGTTCTCGGCAACAGTTAACTATCCACAATTCACTGAATCCGTTCTAAAATGAGATGACAGAGCCTGGGATGACCAAATTATTCTTCAGTGGTATGCTTCTCTCACATTCCACTACAAGATCCATGGGTTGTTGCATGGCATGAAGCATGACAGTTACCTTTCTAGCACTGACTGCAGGAATGATTACTTCATCCAGCACACATAGTCTCCCCACACTCAGGTGTGCATCTTCCTGTCCACAGTATCTCATCTCGTCTAGCATAATCTTCGAGCGACCACAATCTATAATTGCCTGAGAAACTTTCAAAAAGTCCCATCCAAGAATGACATCATGACCACACTCTTGTAAGACAATGAATTCTAAGTGCTCTGTATGGCCACTTATACCCACATGAATGACACATCTTCCTGTAGTTTTTACATACTTTCCATTAGCCACTTTCAGCAGAGATGTTTTGTTGTTGACGAATACAGTTTTCTGCAACTGGCGATGGTACTTTTCCAAAATGATTGAATATGATGCTCCAGAGTCCACAAGAGCTTGGACTGGTTGGCCATGCATGAGGATATTGACATAGTTTCCTATCATTTTTGTAGTGATCGATGGTGGAGGATTTTGCTCTTCGGCGGCCTCATCTCCAAGTAAGGTTGCACCTTTTAGTTTTCCAGGTTGCAGCGGCTAGGTGATTGACTGGAGCTTCTAAACAGTGATGGAGACCTTGAATGGTGTGTTGGGGGCGTCCTCTCTAATGGCTAGCTTGCAGCGATGGTGACCTACATCATCCTGCACCCACATCTTCATTGTCCCAGAGTTGGCATTGGCTAAGATTGGTCTGCTGTCTTCTGGCACAGGCGTCATCGAATATCCGCCGCCTTTCTTAACAATAGCGCACCACATGCCCCCGTTGTCCGCAGTGGAAACATATTGGTTGGTTATCCTGGGTCCTCCAGACATCAGTCTTCCTTGGTGCCCAAACAGGTTTCTCGTGCGGCATTGTAGGAATATAACTTCACCTGGGTCTTGACTTTTTCACAATTTTAAAGGGAAATGAAGGACAAGAGATTGGGTTCAATGTCTGTTCCACATCCTCTCTTATGACCTCTTGAAGCGTCTCGGTTTTTTGCTCGCTGTGCAAACCAAGTACCTTCCGAACTTCCTCTCGCACTATCTGACATAGAACACTTGTGAAATCAGTTTCTTCCTCTATCACAGACATCAGTAAGATGTTTGGAAGCCATTCAAACTTCTTGTGTGTAATTCTTTTTTGATGCATTGTCTCTATATACTGGCACCATTTTATGAAGTCGTCTGCAGTCAAAACTTCCTTCATGAGTAGGGTTTCATACATGTCCTCAGCAACACTGTTCATAAGATTTGCAACCTTATTTTCCTCCTTCATTCTAGGATCCACTATTTTACACAGCTCCAAGATGTCCTGAATGTAGGATGCTGTAGTTTCTCCTGGACACTGTGCCCTGCACTTTAATTTATCTTCAGCCTTGCACTTCTGTCATTGTGTGTCACCGTAATACTTGTGCAGTTTCGCCTGGAATACTTCCCAACTTGTGAACTTCACCTCGTTGTTCTCATACCATTGCTTGGCAATGCCTGACAAGTAGAAAAATACATTAGCCAAACACATGGTGTCATCTCATTTTTTAAATTTGAACTCATTACCCTCCACGCAACAGTCTAGTATCATAACCACTACACAACAGCTTCTTCTGCGGCACTATTGTTAAATTGTATCAGTCTCATCTTTGACACAACCCAACAGCTTACTTGTTAGCAGTCTTTTTGTTGTGTGTGTCTGCAACTCATCATCTCCACTATATTGTGCAGCACCTTCAATATGCTAGACCATATTTATGTTCTCTGGGAACTGATAAGCAACACAGATGAGTACCAGATGCTTCTGTGTACAGCTTTTGCAGATTTTGAAAAGTAGTTTGATTAATTTAGTCATCCTGCTGTAATGGAAGAGTTAGCTGAGCAGTGAGTGAAGGTGGTCTATATTAAATTCTTGTACATTATATATGAAACTTTTACAGCTTTTATTGGTGACATGGAAGCAACACAGGAATGAGCAATTCACAGAAGAGTGAAACAACGTGATTCCACCTGTTGTAGCTGTTCTCTATCTTCTCTACCACCTAATGTCAGAATTAAACAGGGAATAAAAATGATTTAGAATCAATGGGAAGAGACAACAACCCGAGATTTGCATATGGTGCTCTACTATTGGCAAGTGATTTTTAGGAATTGCAAATGTCTGTATCAGGTCTCAGAATGTCAGGCAGGGAGACTGAACATAAGCCTTTGCAAGACAGAACCTTCTTCAGCAAAGAAAACATACATGCATTTACACAAGCAAGCATGCCTCACAAAAATTATGACAGCAATCACGGGCAACTCCAACTGGAATGGGACTGTCAGATGAATAACAACCTGGAGTGGAAACAGGCAGGGAGAGAGAAGAGTGCTGTCTGGCGTTGCGTTCAGGGACTAGAGTTTGCTAGGCATAGTGTTGGGAGGCGAGATGTGAGTGGAGAAACAAATGGGGAATGGAAAAGGAGAAGAGCGGGGAAGGGAAAAAGACAAGCGGGTACATTGGCAGAGGTCAGCACAGAAATAGGGTGAGGGAATGTGAAAAGGGGGAGGTGATACAACAAGGTGGTGGAAACTATTGTGTATGAGATGTGGGAATTGTAGGTTACCATACGTTGACACTAGACTCGCATTCAGGAGGACGATGGTCCAATCCTGCGTCCAGCCATCCTGATTTAGGTTTTCCACAGTTTCCCTAAATCACTCCAGGCAAATGCTGTGGTGGTTTCTTTGAAAGGGCACGGCCGACTTCCTTCCCTGATCCGATGAGACCGATGACCTCACTGTTTGGTCTCCTTGCCAAACAACCACGACCATAGGTTGAGGCTGGAATAGCTTCAGGAGAGGAGAGTGTGCTGTAAACATAAATCCCATCTGCACAGTTCAAAAGAGCTAGTAATTGAGGGGAGGATCCACATGGCCTGTGATGTGAAGCAGTGATTGGAATCAAGCATGTTGTGGTCAGCTGCATGTTGTGTCACAGAGCAGTCCACTTTGCTCTTGGCCGCAGTTTAGCTGTGGACATTCATCTAGGTGGATAGCTGGTTGGTAGTCATAGCAGAATAAAAAGCTGTGCAATGATTGCAGCAGAGCTGGTGAATGACATGGCTGCTTTCACAGGTGACCTGACCCCTGATGGGATAGGATAAACCTGTGATGTGACTGAAATAGGAAGTGTTGGTTGGGTGGATTGGGCAGGTCTTGCACCTGGATCTTCTACAGGGATATGATCCCTGTGGCAAGTGGTTAGAAGTGGAAGTGACATACAGCTGGATCAGGATGTTCTGGAGGCTAGATGGGCGATGGAACACTTCTTTAGGATGATTGTGTAGGATCTTGGATAGGATTTCCCTAATGTCAGGGCATAGTGATAGATCATTTTGGCAGCTCCCATCTCTTCCACATTAAAAAATCCCTCTCACACAGCCTGCCATCTCAGCATGGTGCGTGTGCAGTGAAACATTTCCCTTTCTCAGTATGCTGAAGGTCTCACCAAGGCTTTCAGAAACAGGCACTATCCATTCTTCATCCTCTCAAAGCTACACTGGCAGTCTCTAGTGCCTGCACACCCCACCAGACAGCACTCTCCTCTCCTCCCACTCGAACCCTGCTATACCTCCCCCATCCCCTCCCCACTCTAGATTGCTATTCACATGACAGTCGCATTCCAGTTTGAGCTGCCAGTGATAATGGTCATATGTGGATGAGGTGTGCTTGCTTGTATGAATGTTTGTGTGTTTTCATTGCTGAAAAAGGCTTTGGCTGAAAGCTTTAATGTGTAACAGTCTTTTTGTTGTGCCTGTCTGCAACTCAGTGGGTCATCTTTACAGTGAGCAGCAATCTGTGGTCTTTCTGATAATGTTGATATTCCAACCTGGAGTTTCTATCGTCTGATTTTGTTTCCAAGACAAAAGTTATATCTGATAAATGGAACATGGTAGGAATAAGCTATTGAAAAATACATCCGGTACACTGTCCGAGAAAACATCTATCTTGGCCATCTGCTAAATATGACAGGAGATCTTTTGGTCCATCAAGCTAACTGGCAAGCTTGTAGAAAACATTCAACTACCTTCAGGTTTTTAGGTCAAACATGCCAGTGAAACTTTAAAACAATAGTTTTTCATCAGTCTGTCCTCTCCATTTTGACTTACAGCTGTGAGACCTGAACACTTCATGAATATACAAGATAGAAACTTAGAACTGCACACTGAGGCATGGAGAGAGATTTGTGGGGATCTAAAAGCAAAACAAAAAAAGGCAGAAGTTGTGAGATTACTTACATCAAGGACATCCTGGAGAGAACAGCCAGTATGAAATGGCAATGGACCTGCCTTGATGCCAGAAGAAATGATGACCAATGTACAGAGGTGGTGCTGGAATGGAGTCCAAGAGATAGAGACAGACACAGGCAAGCTGACTATACTGATAGGGCAAAGAACTGCAGATCACTGGAGTCAGCCACCTGAATATTGTCAAAGATTGTTCCTCATTGAAGAAGAAGTTGCAGACATTCCTGAGCTCAGTATTTGAGTCACAAATTTAATGTTTCAATCTGGTAGTCTCTCTCTCTCTCTCTCTCTCTCTCTCTCTCTCTGTGTGTGTGTGTGTGTGTGTGTGTGTGTGGGCACGCGTGCATGTAGTCTGCTGGCGGCAGTTTACCAAGGTGGTAGTTACAGGAATATAGTGTTTAGCGAAATGGGTCTAGTACAGTAATTATTTACAGAAAAGTAATGAAATCTTCAGGAATTGTTAACAGTACATCTTTATTTTTATTAAAACAAACTGTTACCTCTGCATCAGAAACATTTTACCTTTCATTTCCCCATTTTCTTGCTGCAAAAGGCACTTCTCTTTCTTTGCTTGTTCTTCTTCTCTGTGGGTAGAATCTTCTCAATTAAATGCCTTGCTGAGAGCTATTCAGGTGCAATAGTTTTGAAGGGTGCCCACAGTAACGTGAAGCTACACTCTTACCATGAATTTCCATCAGTTCTGAGATGAGAATCAGCTTGAAATTTACATGTGTTTTTTTTTCTGTGTCTTTTCACTGGTATAACAAACAATAAAATCTATGTACACTACAATATTCATTAGCCTTTCCATGTATTACTTTACTCATTTCTTTCTTTCCATGAGAAAAAGTTGTAGTTTGTGATCTTTTAGGTCTACATCATTCATAAAAAAATTGTGTTCTTTAATGCATTGAGGTTTTCTTACCTTGTTGCCCATTTTGGTTGCTGTAGCAACTGCATCATTATGGAATGTTCCAAAAAAGACCACCTATTTTTATCCATCCATTTCTGCACCACAATGTACCATGAGTGATGTACTGCAGGTTCATCCTTCTCGAATCTTGCATTTTTCAAGACATCAGGTACATTTGTTGTGTTCAAAGTGTGCCCTCTACAATGACACTTCTTCCTTGTGAAAGTGACACAAATGCACACTGTTATGGTAATTGTCCAACCAGAGCATGTGACCAAAGTTGGCTCTTACAAGTTTACTAGAATCTGACTTGTTTTCAGGGTACCTGCTGAAAGAAATTTTGTCTCTATCTCTGTGGAACTTTCTGTATAAATAACAAATTGCCTTAAATATCCTGTGGGTGATTCATGGATTTCACAGACTTTATTTCAAACTTCACTGCCTTTAGAGATAGGTAAGTTTTTATTCCAACCTTCCTTTCTATAATACAGGAGATTCATCCAAGAAATGTTTTCTCCCATGTTGTATGTATTTTTAAATGTATCATTCAAATGCTAAATGACAAAGCCTAATTTAAACAATATTTTATTCCTCTTAAGTGCATGCAGTTCTTCATTGTTTACAAAATGAAGGAATTTATTAAGGTGTCTTGCCACATAGTCTGATAAAAAATTAGGTTGTTCAAAAGTGAATGCTTTTGAAAATTACATTTTATGGGTGTTTTTCTGAATAATTGTCAATAACATCTGCAGTGGGAAGCAAAGCTCATCTTTGTAAAAATCTATGTAGTTATGAAGCCTAGAATGTTGTTGTATAACAGTTCATTCCTGAATAAAATCTGCAGTGTATTGGTTAATTTCACCCATGGTTGTTTCATTGTAACACAGCCTGAATGCTTCAACTGCACGATTTACTTGTTTTACTGGCACACATTTACCAATAAATGATGTCTCTAAAAGCACATGAGAGCTGTCAATCTCTTGCCACTTACAGTCTTCTTCATATCAGAAATGTTTTACTGATGCAACTCAAATCTCATCCTCAGTACCCACTGTTCCTTTGTCACTGTTTTTCAGGCATTTGTTCCAAACAGTCAGTATCATTGTCGTCATCACTATTTAAGTCACTCCTGTTGTTATTTAAACTAATTGGCCTGTGTAACAGTCCCTCTTACAATATTCACACATTAATAAACTGAAGAGACTGAACATCACACAGAGTGATGGAATAGCATATCATATGCTCTGTCTATGCTATTCCACCACTCTGTGTGATGTCCAGTCTTCTCAGTTTATTGATGTGTGAATATTGTAAGAGGGACAGTTACATATGCCAACAATAAAAAAAGCTTTTTTTATTGAAAGTGAATTATTCTTGTGCTTAAATCCTAACGTGTTAACAAAAAAGCCACATCAACCACCCTTTTTAAGCAATAATTTATTTTAAGCAAATAACACTTACATTTTTGAAAAAAAGCATTTTTAACTATTTCATATACTACTTTCAATAATAAATCAAGTTGAAGGTTTAACATTACCATAGTTACTTGTGCTAATATGCCTCCAGTAGTTGCACTTCTGTTGAATCTGGCTGAAAAGTAATTGGTGAGAGTGGACTATTTTAAATAATGTTGTCAACACCAGACCAAAACACCTGCTGTTTATGGCCAGATCAAGTCTCATTTACTATTATTTATGTCCAAATGATGGGTAAGTTGCATACTACACTTGACTGATGTCATATAATGATAATGATTGATTGAATGCAGTAACCTAACACAAATGCACTGATTCACAATAATTAACACATTCACCAATTATGCTGTCCTTTCAAAATGGAAACAATACACACAGTAAGCATAATTTTGAAATAACACAGTTCACAGTTTGATACTATTGTCACAGTTTGCAGCAGCCATTATTAGTAGATTAACACATTTCTTGAAGTTTGTTGTAATTCTGGGCACTGATCTTCCTCACATTATACACTTCTGCAGACCGAATAAAATGTCTCCTAAAATGTTCCTTTTATAAGTTTACAATCATTACACTAAATTTATCTGTTGTTCTTTGCTGGAGTTTTACAGGTTAAAATTAAGGATATATGCTTCTGAGCAAATGAATAGTAAAGGAAGTTCTTCTGAATGTGGACTTTTACGTAAAACAGTAATTGCTATTAAACTATGCTGTCTAGTGTGCCAAAATATGGTATTCTATTTCGGTAACAATGTTTTCCAAAAGGTCTTAATTCCTCTGAAACCAAACGAGTGTAGCAGTTACCAACATATTTCCAACATTAGCTGTCTGGATGTTTCTCTTATTTGTATATACTCTTGATCTACCTTATCTAAGAGTTAGTATGTTTACAAAGAACAATGATAACAAAAGTTCTATGTAACTGGTATTTGTCATTAGCCAAGTTTTTAGGTAAACTAATCACATTTACAAATTTAAGTTCCTCAAAAAAATGTAACATATAATAAAGTTGGCTAAAGCCTGAGTTAATATTCAACATTTCTGGAACTGTGCACATGTCACGGAAGTGATAATCTTGCAGATATTTGCAAAATAAATAAATAAATATTTTTAGGGGGAAGAAAAACAACAGGGGGAAATCCACTTGCTTTGTTACTAGTGGTCGCATTGGTTAGTGTGCATGTTGTAAACATTAACCAGTTACAGTGTGTCACAGTGGTGTGGATGAAGTTGAGATGAACAAATTGATATAGAGTACTTGTGATCTATCAAGCCAAGAAACAGGTTCAGATTGGCCTACAGGAGCCACATAAACTACAGTGCATGTGTTCCATGTGTGATTTTGGCTAAAATCATCCTTGAATATTAAAAACTCCTTCCTGTTACTGCACGTACAAAATGTAGTATTGATGTTTGTGTAGATTTTACGTCAAGATATTGTGAATTTTAATAGCATAAAATTAACAATTAAATCATTTTGTTTGACTGGCCTCCTTACTACAAAACTATTGTCCTTGTAAGGATTAAGTTTAAACTGAATTGTACACACAATTGGTTTTTGCAAATGATCTGACAAGTTCTTTAACTCTTCTTCATTCTTTACAGTTAATTTTGATACTGTTTAGTGTATATGTTTAGTACAGTGGCTAGATGTGGTTGTAAAACCAGTTTTGTGAAGATTTAGAAAATGCTCAAAAAAGGAAAACAGGTCTTGTATTCCAGTGATTCAGAGGAAGCCCAGCATTGGTATTAGTAGTTACAAACAAAAAATAAAAAATCCATGCATATTATAAAAACCCATGCGTGCGAACTCGTGTGTGTAAGTGTGTGTATATGTCTTCATGTGTGTGTGTGTGTGTGTGTGTGTGTGTGTGTGTGTGTGTGTGTGTGTGTACCACACCACCTCCTAAACCACTGTACTGATTTTAACCAAACTTGGTGCATGTATCCCTTACTCTCTGACAACAATCACTGGTGGGGTAACAATTACCTTTCTATCATAGTTCAGAAGATAGGATATCATAAAAATGAGATGCATGAAAAACTGCCACTCATGCATAACATTTAAATTTATTAACTCTTTGTTACTAACTATAGTCACAACAAATTTCAGAGACAGTATCCACATATGCTTCTAAATGAACCTACTAAATTATATCATGGTACCATACATGATTCAGGAGATATGATGCCATAAACACTTAGATGGATGAGAAACTGCCCCATCATGTGTGGTGTTAAATGTATTACTTCTTTGCTACAAACTCTATTTTCAACTTATTTTACAGACAATATCCACATTGCCGCTGATTGTACCTACACAAATACACCACTGTACAGTACATAGTTCAAGAGATATGACATCATAAACATCGAAAAATGACTCATCATACATGAAATTTTAATACATGTACTCTTATTACTAAGACACTCCTACAGTTGAGTCAGCTTAAAGAAATCCCTGACACCTGGCAGTGGTTTTAATAGCTTTCAAATGTGAAGTGCAAGTCGCTTATGCAAAAACAGTAGCCACCTATAGAGCTCTGAAAAGGCATTGCCATAGAGATGTTTAAAAAATCATGTTTTAGGCAGGCGAATCACCTGTACTTATACATTTGTGCATCATGCATATTTCTTTGTACAACTATTTCACTTGCGTTTTCACGAATACATAGAAATGAAATTTTTTCAATACAGCACCAAGAGCACAGTTCATTTTTTCCTGTTTTAATAGAAAATTGGCAAAATGAGTATCTCGGCTATGTCAGGTTTGTCAGCTAGTAAAGTAATAATATCTGTAAAGTAAAAATATCTGATCTGCCATTCTGTCAGTTAACCATGGTAGCACTGGTTAGTATATAGGGTATAAATGGTAACTGTTTGCGATGTACCACATTGATGTAGGTGAAGTCAACATGAACAAATTGATACAGGACACTTGTGGTCTATCAAGCCAGGAAGCAGCCTCCAATTTGCCTACAAACACCAGCTAAACTACAGTGAACGTGTGCCACATGAGATTTTGGCTAAAATTATCATTACCTCAAAATTAAAAAATCCCATTCTAAAACTGCAATAAGTTTTTGATGATATTAGGCTGTATCTTTGTAGTAACACCTAGTTGGATCCAGTTCATTGCATTTTGAACAATTTAGAACCAAAGCTTCTGACACAAACTAAACTAGATAGATTTGGGGTTAAAAAAGGAAAAAGTTGAGCCACATGGTTCTACACTCAAAGAAAAGAAATTGTTAGGGGCAGGAATAAACATTTATTTATACAAGAGAGAAGAGCAGATATTTTCTTAATGTTTCAGAGAAGAGAGTGATTTAGTCTGCTGGTCGGGAATATTGCCAGTTTGGTGAATGAATCTGGAATTGAATATAAACAGGAGGAATGTGAACTGTTTTACAGTTTATTGTAAAACTAATTTAAAGGCTGTTTCATTACACAACAGTAGCACTCTTAACGTTTTTCGGACGCCAAGAGACAGTGTAGTATTGGGTTGCAAGGCTCACACACCTCTCAAGTCAGTAAACTTGCACATTGCGTGTAGCCAATCCTCTTCTCTGGGCAATCAGCTACGTCAATCTCCCTAAAGCTTCTTCTGTGAAGACTATAGCTGTTAAAGGAATTTATTAAACTACTTCTGTATCTTTGAAATAGTTTGGGTACTCGTAGAATACTTTTCAGTTCAATCACTTTACTTTTCAGTTCAATCACTTTACTTTTCAGTTCAATCACTTTATATTTTCAAGTTCCACAGACAACTTTTGCAAGCTAACTTAGTCCTAAAACATTAGACTTATTTACACATATTCAAATATCATTGGTTTGATAACCAAATAATTTATGAACATCATGCTTCGTTCACAGCCAAGACGTGAAGTAAGTTAAAAGTCTCTAGTCTCAAGCGAGACCAATACATGAATGTACATAAAAATCTATATTCAATTGTTCATTAGTCTTTTTACAATCAATGCAGACACTAAAGAGCACAGAATACTACATAAACTTTTCTTCTTCTTTTCTGCCCGTACACGGAAACTCTGTGGACTGTACAGCGCGTACTTGTCTGCCGCCACTGAGTCCATCTTTTGCTCATAACTGTTTTTTGACCTGCACATACAAATAGGTGATATGCAGTAGGGCATATTCGTTTCTCCCACTCACCTCTAAAATATCGGGTGTTGGAAATGGTGGAAGGCTGAGTGGTTCTAGAATTTGCTTCGAAATTCTCGAAGCACTACAGTACCTATGTATCAGTAGCTGTTTTCCATTGTGTATAAATGGTGCATTACAACATCCTTCTTTTATTTTTAAATAAAGTAAACTTTTTCACACATGTTTGGAATATATTTGGCAATTTGAAAGTGTCTTGTATTTTCCTTGGCCAGTAAAGTGACTTTACTTCATAGTAATGTTTCTTATGTGAGTGGGCTAGTAGGGGAAGGTATCAATATTGGTCCAGAATAAACAGGCCTGCAAGAAAGTCTTTGAAGTATTTTTGAAACTTGGAGAATATTTCTAGTATCTCTGTGAGAATTTTCCTCATCCATCAAAAGTGCAGAAGAGGGCATCGTTATTGGGCCTGACATTCAAATAATGTTCTTTGATTCCAGTGTTAAATCAAAAATTATGTAAGAGAGAGGGAATCTTTGGTACAGTGCAAAGAGTTCATTATCAACTTCGTAGGGAACAAAAGGGACTCACATTTTTCTAGTCTGCATTCTGATAAATTGCGATATGTTAAATGAGCCTCAAGATTTACTTTTTGAATAGCCGTCTTTACACTTTTTTCTGAAAAATTTTGGTGCTGTCAGTGAGAAACAAGATGAACACTTTCATGAAGACATCCAAATGGTTGAAATACTGTTTTATGGCCTTCCTGGTAGATTAAAACACTATGTAAGACTGGGACATTAACCTGAGACCTTTGCCTTTCATGAACAAGTGCTGTACCGGTTGAGCACTAACCTGCAAAAATCAGAGTTCCCAGATTTGAGTTCTAGTCCCACATAAAAATTTAGTCTACCTGGAAAAGTTTCAAATCAGTGCAAATTTCACTGCAAAGTGAAAATTCATTCTGGAGTATAAGGGTAGCTGTAATATAAACTTGGTGGGAGGATAAAGTCAGCCAAGATAATGAATAGCCAATTCATTGGAGAAAAAGCTGTTAGATGCTTTAAGGAAAAAGGAAAAAAAAAAAAAATAAGCTAATGGATACACAGTTCGTATGTAGAAAGAGATTTTTTCATGTATATAAATCAGTAAATCTTTGTTCATATCGAAATAGTAAAGCACTCTTCATTCAAATTACATGTTTTATCCTATTTTTTAGTTTATAATAAAAGAATATTGTAATAAAATAGTACATGATACAAAAAAGAAAAAAACTTAGGTCATATATAAATTCACTGAAGAAAACAAGTAAAAAAAGAGAGAGAGAGAGATTGGATTAAGCCGCTACCTAAAAAAAGTAATGAAAATATATTTTTTCACTAAATGGAATTCTTTGCCTCACAACATCCTCAATAATGTGCAGTAAGGTCTCTCAAGCATTGTCACATGAATTTATAATATAAATAAATGATATAGACTGCTACTTTTTTCTCATGTGCTTTCTGTTTATATGTGGAGAATTCAAAATCAGGTGTAAGGAGTACATTGAGATAGATGTTAAAATTGTGTAAAAGCCACTCTCAGTTAGCCAGAGTTCTAAATTTCAACCTCAGTCAACCTGTAGTCACTTTTGGAACAAATTTTGCTGTCACATATTTCATATGCAAAACATCCAAAAACAGTTCATGGATTGAGCCTATTAATATTCCAACATTGCCAACATTTCTCTTATTTTGACTTCCCAATTATTCATAAACAAGACATTCAGGGTGCTTGTTATCTTCCCTGTCTTCATGGTCTCCTTCTGAATGCTTATCTGAGTAGTAAACCCTCGTTTTACTCATAGTAGCCTCACCAAAAACAGTATTTAACTTTTCTAAAACTTGTATTGTTATACAAAATAAATAATCATTAGTTCTGTGTAAATAAATGTAAACTTTTTGACAGTTAACAGCAGACTAAATATCTCATATGGCTAATGTACAAATACCACTGAGTCATGTTTCTTGACGTAACAGCAAAAATTGAGTGAAATTACAAAATTCCCATCAATATTTGAGTGCACCTTGTACATTTTCTCACATTATTCTCTTAGACATACACACCCTTTGGATAAGAGAATCATGCCTGACATTTATACTATTAATGTAAGAGTTACTCAAGATAAACAAATGCTTAATCATAAAAACAAACCAGAACAAATATGAATGAAACTGATAGTTGCAGCTTCACTTTGTCTGCAGTCAGAAAAGGTTAAAAATTAAGATGTTTATGGAAGTTCATTCATAACCTATATATCTTTAAAGACCCAATACCCATCACATTAAGGATTAGCAGTTCATTATATTAACACATTTCAACCTATATTCCCCTTTATGGATGACTATTACAATAACTATTACTTTGAAAGGAATCAGGTGCCATGGGATACCTTATTTATTTATTTATTGTATGGGTTACATACATAGGGTGTATAACACAATATATATTATATAAAATTTTATAGACAGACTTCTAGGGCACATGTGAAATCCATCAGCTTTGGAGTCACCAGCAGGCTAGTTTCTGGTCTACCATTGTTAGATTTTATTGGGCATTCTTGTGTCAAATGTCTAATGGTCAGTTCTACGCAGTCACAAAGTGGAGATAGTTGTTAACCTTATTTGTGTAAAAATTGTGCACATCTGCCATGCTGGGTTCTAATTCTGTTTAACATAGATTATGTTTTGCATGGCAAGTCATAGTCTAGTGGTGTTTGAATGATACACAGCCTATTATTATATCATTGTGCAGACCATTCTTGAATCCATGCATTAGTAAGGTTGAACTCATCTTCCACAGTGACTCTTGCTGTTAATGATGGTGGTCACCTAGAGCAGAGTCAGTTATGATTTGCATTATCAATATGTTGATGGACTGGTAAATTTTTATTAGTTGTCATCTTTTAGTACTCATTTGTTAGTGTTTTTGTGTGTAGTAGTTAAGGGGGTGGAATGGTGAAATGCAGCTTGGTACTGCCAGCCATATCATAGATGTTGATTTGATAACACCAGCAATCATTGTGATGATGTCATTTAGCTGGACATCTGTCCTTTGAGCACATGATATGCATATATATTCTCACCAAGTAGAGGCAGGAGGAAACACATAAAAAGGCTATGGAAATGCACAAGCTGTCAGAGTCAGAAGCTTATTCTTCTGACAGAAGGACTGAAGGGAAAGGAAGAGAGATGAAGGAAAAGGACTTGTGAAGTTTAGTAAATGGGAAGAGTTACAGAAAAGTCACTATAGACCCCACGTCACAGGAGACACAATGCTCTAGATGGCAAGTAAAAACTAATTGTTGGAGCCTGTACCAGATAAGATTTGAAAACCTGAGAACTTGAAGGTGGAATGTGGGGTAATAAGGAAGACAGTGATTACTGAAAAAATGGAAAAAAACACCATGCGAGAATCAACAAAAGGTTGGTGGGGAATATACAGATCAGAAAATAAAAGATACAGAAAAATAAAAGGGAGCAAAGAAAAGTTATAGTTGCTGGGAAAAAAGCTGCACCACAGAAATTAATGTAATTTAGGTCAGTGGGTTGGTGAGAACCAATCACATTTTGTAATGCCAGTTCCCACCTGTGGAGTTCTAAAAGCTAGTATCAGGAGGGAGAACAGAGATGGCACATGTGGTGAAAGAGGCACCAAGGTCACAACCGTCATGTTATAGAACGTGCTCTGCTACAGGATATTATTTGTTATTAGTATACATCCTCTGTCTAAGCCCATTCATCACATCTGCTATCTAAGTGATAGTCATACTAATGTAGAAGACTTGAAATGTTTATATAGTAGATGGTACACAGCATATGTTCGCAAGTGGCTCTCTCTGCAAACTGGTACACGTAGATAGGAGTGTGCAGGACAAGGCTTAAAACAGGAATGGTCACAGTGGTAGGAAGCTTAGAGGAGGGAAATGGGTGCAGAAGGAGTGTAGGGCCTGACCATAATACTGCAGAGACGGGTTGGGAGACCAGGAGGAGAGGGGGGGGGGGGGGGGGGGGGACTAAAAGCTATTCTAGATGTGAAGGGCAAAATGTCTGACAGAGTGGCTGTCATTTCAGAGCATGGTTTTAGGAAGTCATAACCTTGCTGAAGTACTTTATTAATACATTCAAGACAAGGATGGTACTGAGTGACAAGAGGTGTACTCCTAAGTTGATAGTTGGAGGGACCAGAAATACTAACAGTGGATGTGATGGCTTGGATAATCTGCTTTTGAGATGGATTGGTGGGATACTTATGTTCAGTGAAGGCTGAGGTGAAAATTATGGTCTACTGCTGTAAAGAGTCTGCATCTGAACAGATACATTTCCCATGAATACCAAGGCTGTATTGGGGGGGGGGGGGGGAGAGAATGTTTGACATGAAAATGATGGCAACTGTGAAAATGTAAGCACTTTTCTTTGTTTGTAGCTTAAATATGAATGGTGCCGTGAGTGAGGATAAAGTCAACCTCAAGGAAAGTGGGGTCAAGATTTGGAATAGGATCATGTGAATTTTAAATGGGAGAATGTATTTAAAGATTCCAAAAATTTCAACAGGTCAGCCTCACCATGAGTCCATACTGCAAAGATGTCATCAGTGTATCTAAACCAAACCAGGGGCAAAAGGCTTAAAAATTCCAGGACAGGGCCTACTTTGTCTCAAATGCTATGCAGCCAGAAGTATCACTTGGCAACACCAAAAGGAAACCTACATTGAACACTCTGGTGAACAGTTAGAACCCATACCCTAACTTACTCCATTACCACAACCTCAAAATCACCAATAACAAGCTTTCCAAGAAATTCTAAATCCAGCATTGCTTCACCACCCTTTCTCAGATCCCTACAACATGACCCTAACCTGCACTCTACTGAATTCCAAGCATTTCACTGCGTAATAACTGATGTTCCCATCAGTGTCCTCTCAGTGAACAAGGTATATACCACTGTGGTATCTGACTGATGGAAGTATGTAAAGGATGGTCTACACCAGCTATCTGACATTTCTACATTCAGCATCTGCCATCAAGATCACATCCTCATGATGCAAACTCGCCAACAGTCCCTCTTTAAAATGTCAGGCGCCTCACAAGGACTAACACTTCAATCTGTATAGTGTCGTTGCCGACCTGTACCATGCAGTCCCACCTTTTACCTTCTTCCTAAGATTCACAAAGCCAATCATACAGCCAATCCCAAGTTGCTTGCTTCAGAGCACACACTGAACATATCTTTACCTAGGTTGATCAAGATCTGCAGCCTACAGAGACTCCGCTCCTATATTAAAGACACCAACCATTTCCTAGATTGCCTGAAATTTGTGTCTGTTCCACTTTCACCACACATCTTGTTTGTCGCCACTGATGCCACCTCCCTCTAAGCAACATTCCTATGTACACAGTCTGTCTGCTGCTGAACATTACCTCAACCAGTGCCCACCTGATTTCAAACCTTGACACCCTTCCTGCTGGACATTAATCAACTTAATACTTGCAAACATGAACTTCACCATTGAAGGGCAGTCATACAAACAGGTCAGGTGTTAAAGTGTTAACACAGTCCTGTCATGGAACTGAACCAGAATTAAGTGTTCCATGTTGGGTGAGGCAGGTTGTAAATACACTATTGGCCATTAAAATTGCTACACCAAGAAGAAATGCAGATGATAAACGGGTATTCATTGGACAAATATATTATACTAGAACTGACATGTGATTACATTTTCACGCAATTTGGGTGCATAGATCCTGAGAAATCAGTACCCAGAACAACCACCTCTGGCCGTAATAACGGCCTTGATATGCCTGGGCATTGAGTCAAACAGAGCTTGGATGGTGTGTACAGGTACAGCTGCACATGCAGCTTCAACACGATACCACGGTTCATCAAGAGTAGTGACTGGCGTATTGTGACGAGCCAGTTGCTCGGCCACCATTGACCAGACATTTTCAATTGGTGAGAGATCTGGAGAATGTGCTGGACAGGGCAGCAGTTGAACATTTTCTGTATCCAGAAAGGCCCGTACAGGATCTGCAAAATGCGGTCGTGCATTATCCTGCTGTGAGGCCCCTGAGGGGGGGGGGGGGGGGGGGGCGGGGCCCAGGGAGAATCCCAGAGTTCCCCAGGGAGCTACAACACTAAGAAGAATCGCTTCTCGGCTTTTGGCAAGATCAATGTGTAGTCTTTATTAATGATAATAGACCATACAATCACCAACAAATTTACAATCTTCCATATTAGATGTACCACTTATTTTTGACCAAATATAAATTTTTTCGTCGGAATTAATCTTACGCCTAGACCTACAATTAAGAGACAATGAACCATAAGGTACTAAATAAGAACCTTCATTAATAACAATAATTTCGGACAAATGTACAGTACGAAATGCCAAAACTTCACGAGATGTAAAACTTTCCAATCCAGTCCTAGAAGCATCATGACAAACAACAGCAGCGAATGTAATCCAACCATTACCTATACTACTTGATTCGGATGATTTAGCAATAGAAAAATTCAATTTCAGACCTAAAAAGTATTTAGGACCTGACAATACAGATATACTGGCAATCTTCTTCAGATTGGTCACCTTCTTACTGGTACCAGGCGCTGGAACGGAACTATAAGTGCCAGAAATATTCAACAAATCTTTGTAGACCAGCAAATGTCCCCTCCTCAGGGGCCTCACACAGTAGAGATAGCCAGGAGTACAGGGATCGAATGAAGGGTAGAGCCACGGGTCATAACACATCTGAAATGTAACGTCCACTGTTCAAAGTGCCGTCAATGCGAACAAGAGGTGACCGAGACGTGTAACCAATGGCACCCCATACCATCACGCCGGGTAATATGCCAGTATGGCAGTGACGAATACATGCTTCCAATGTGCGTTCACCGTGATGTCGCCAAACACGGATGCGACCATCATGATGCTGTAAACAGAACCTGGATTCATCCGAAAAAATGACGTTTTGCTATTCGTGTATCCAGGTTCGTCGTTGAGTACACCATTACAGGCACTCCTGTCTGTGATGTAGTGTCAAGGGTAACCACAGCCATAGTCTCCGAGCTGATAGTCCATGTTGCTGCAAACATTGTCGAACTATTCGTGCAAATGGTTGTTGTCTTGCAAACGTCCCCATCTGTTGACCCAGGAATTGAGACGTGGCTGCACGATCTGTTACAGCCGTGCAGATAAGATGCCTGTCATCTCGACTGCTAGTGATACGAGGCCGTTGGGATCCAGCACAGTATTCCGTATTACCCTCCTGAACCCACCGATTCCATATTCTGCTAACAGTCATTGGATCTCGACCAACGCAAGCAGCAATGTCGCGAAACGATAAACCGCAATTGTGATAGTCTACAATCCAACCTTTATCAAAGTCGGAAACATGATGGTACGCATTCCTCCTCCTTACATGAGGCATCACAACAACATTTCATCAGGCAACGCCGGTCAACTGCTGTTTTTGTATGAGAAATCGGTTGGAAACTTTCCTCATGTCAGCACGTTGTAGGTGTCGCCACCAGTGAATGCTCTGAAAAGCTAATCATTTTCGAATCACAGCATCTTCTTCCTGTCAGTTAAATTTACGGCTGTAGCACATCATCTTCGTGGTGTAGCAATTTTAATGGCCATTAGTGTAGATTTTCAGTTGCTGTTAATTATTTAAAATGAATTTTGATTATTGTGTAATTTTTGTTGCTCCTGAAGTACTTTTTTGCACTGATTTCACATCTGTTATTCATTTTTTTCCACCACATACAATTTCTTCACAAATCAGGTAACATAATTTTTCATTTTAGCCTCAATTTGTAACCTCCCCCCTCACT
Source organism: Schistocerca piceifrons (assembly GCF_021461385.2). Taxonomy (NCBI): domain Eukaryota; kingdom Metazoa; phylum Arthropoda; class Insecta; order Orthoptera; family Acrididae; genus Schistocerca; species Schistocerca piceifrons. Next base: position 171,161,192 of record NC_060138.1, on the reverse strand, counting down.
TATCGACCTTAATGACAGTGAAAAATTAAACCGCGTGTACCTAATGGAAATTTGGGAAAAGCAATCGTCACCGAAGTTAATCTATCGGTAAAGAGGGAGGAAAGGGTTACATCTAAATGAAAGGAAAAATGCAAATGAAACTGGTGGAAATCAATTTTGAAAAGGGGTAAAGTTAATAAAGAAAGTAAATGTGCGGCCGTTACGTTAACAATTAACTAGCGGTAATTAGATATTTGAGATTTGGGGGAAATCACGGTCGCCAGTCCTAAGGACAATTACTATAGTAACTGAAAAAAGAAAGGTTATTACACACATAATTAGCACTAGAAGCGTGGCAACTGAAGGTTGACACGTGTAGTGTGAAAACTGAAAGTTTGTCAGAAGTAATAAATTTCGCTACACTCGGACTTAATTTAGCAAAAGAATTAATAAAACCGGAAAATCGAAAGTTAGTTTAGTGACTGAAGTTAATAGTGAGCTTTCTTTCTGAAGCACATCGAAATCCAGTAAAATACGGTTAGTCTTGGACTACCTCAACAATCATTTCAAAAGCAACTTGACTCTACGCAATTTAGAAACAAGAGATTTAATTTTGAACTTGAATTAAATGATTCTGAACTATTAACAATAGTAAAATTTAGTACGTACCAAGCTGAGCTGCAGTCACAGGTAAGCTAAAATATGCTAACAAAACTCGCACTCTAAATTTGTGCTCGTGTAACCTAAATATTGTAACCAGCTACTGAACTTTGAAACTAAAGCAGTGAAATCTAATTATATTATTTTAATGCTGGCGTTTGAATTTCAACGACACTCGGGTTCATTTCGGAAAAGGAAGGGACCCTGCTTGGCAATGCAATTGGGACAATGAGCAACAAAGGTTCATGCTAAGTTGCTGTAATTTTGCGAGGCAAATGGAACAATTTGAAAAGCTGAGGTCTGCCATACAGTTCTGAAACTTTACGTGCTTTTAGTCTTCCTTGTTGGTTGATTGAAGGTTTGAAGCCATCGATCGAGGAGGTGGCGACAGTCACTCATTGTCGGCCGTCGCTGTTGCAGAAGCTGGATGTTGGCGCGCCTTCTTCTCGACACGGTCACCAGGCGAAACGGGCTCTTGATGTGCGCCAGCTAATGCTTCCCGTCCGCGACACCATGTCAGAAGCTATCATCGCGAGTCGAGCGCAATTACATGCTGCCAAACCCCGAAAGCGCGGCAACTCGCGGGAGCGTCACACAACACCTGCTCCACTCGCTACTCCCGCCAGACCCTCACTGTTCTGCCCGCGCTCCACGCGGCAGAGTTAACACTACCAAAGATCCTACACACTTTGATTCGTCACCCGACCTATCGACGTAATCGTTCGATAGCAGTTTTCCCTAGGCAAGACCCAGCGTAAAAATACAAATACTCTTTACACAACAAACCAATTATACATCGACATAAGTGCATAAATATATATATACAAACAGTAAAACAATTACAATATATAAAGAGACAGAAATGTCATATCTTGAGGTAACAAAACAAGGAAAAAAAATAATAGTACAATAGATGGAAATAGGAGGATATGCATTTCCGGCATTACACGTGCCCCACATTGTCTGAGGATGTTCGTGTAACGTAAACAGACTCAGAAAATGTCCCAAAAAAGAAACAGCGGAAATGCATATGCTCAAAACATCAACAAAATTTAGCATTCGTCTAATTAACCATAAATCAATTTTTTAGACCATAATAATTGAGTGGAGACACTCCTAATCTTATTCCACTCTGTCATCTTGATCAAAATAAAACAGGTTGACAACATATTAAAATTCATAGAAAATATAGAAAATGGTTTAGCTATTCCAAAATCATTAAAATTCGTAACACTATGAGAAATGGAATACTATTTGCAAAATTAATCAGAGTACATGGTCATAAAAACAGGTAGATCAAAATACGCAAATTAATAATTAATTACATAGAATACACATTTTTACATAACCTTTTCATAATTAATATCTCGTCATGAGATTCCACTTAACGCTAAACAAGAAAATAATATTCAGTAGATCGAAAAAAACATAAATATTGACAGCAGAATTCTTTCACATCAGCTGTCCGGGAAGAAAAACTATTCCGCCTTTCGTACTCGCAAGTACAAAGAATGCCGACAGCGGCACAAGAGCCAACAGCGGCACAAGAGCCGACAGCGGCTCGCCTCGCCAGTATTGTTGCGCCCGTGTGTGCGGCACACTTGATCTCACTCGCCCTTGTGACGGCGTTTCCAGAACGTCCGTTTCACTGAATTCTTTAGGAAAAACTCACTCCCGAGTAATCTCAAGGAGTCCCTTAATACTATCACAGTGGATAACTCAACACTGTCCATCATCACTCGCATGTACTAGCCTGAAACTTAAAACAGCGTCTAAGTACATCGGCAATGACTAGTAAATCACATATTTATGAAATCTTACAGCTATTTACAAAATCATAATTACATTCCTTAATCTACTGTGACTCAGCTGAAAACTTAAACTAGCAGCTTGGATTTTTCAGTTGATTAGATCATGATTAAATTGATTAAAATTAAATTGATTAATCAAAATTAATTACTTATTAATTACAACTTCTTTAATGACCTTGGTCAGTCAAAAGCATGGCAATCTAACAAACCTTAAATCTTACACTCTATATTTACATACTGTATAAATTACCCATTGTGTGGTACTAATCGATCCTAGATTGGTACAATTTCAAGTCTATAATATTCCGTAAGCATTTGTGTGAGGCATACCAATGACTTTATATGGTCCATTATAAAAAAACTTAAATTTAGAGTTTTCATGGTCTATCTCGCTCGATTTCTCATGAGCTTTTACAAGTACTAAGTCTCCGATCGCAAACTTAGCAAAACGCGCTTTAGCGTCATGACGACGTATGCGAGCATCGGCTTTTAACTTCATTACTTCTCGCAAACGATCTTTTTTCACACCAATACTAATGTTAATCCGTGGAGGGAATTTGATTATCTCTTCCACTAAACTTTCACTTCTGTCAATGCCGAGATTCCTCACTTTACGGCAGTTCAAATTCATACCTACATCAATACCATTCGGCCAGTTAACAATGTGTATAGGCTGGTATTGCCTATGCACACCGTCTCCTGCCTCGTCAAAGCTAACTACTATCGTTTTATCTAGTGACATACATGTCAAAGTTTTGCTTTCGCAGTTAATCACTGCACGGTACTTTAATAGCCAATCTAACCCGATAATTACTTCCGCAGTTAAGTCTGGCACGACGACAAACTCTTGTTCAAATCGTGCCCCACATATCTCGAAGTTGACAAACATCTGTTCTGTGACCGGTTTACTGGCCTTCCCAGTAGCACCGATAATTTTTACTCCTGTTACTGGCATAACTACGATGCCAGGTCTGTCTTTCAGTAACTCAAATATTTTCTCAGATACAGCACTCAATTCTGCACCGGTGTCAATCAACACGTTTAGTTGTAGGTCGTGCATATTAACAGACACTACTATCTGTCTACACTTGTCCTCGACTGTTTCATTATTTTCCCACAGTAAATCCTCGTCTATATCCAGGTCATTCCAGAAAAAACCATCCGGCTTTGATCCTAAATTCGGCTTATCTGGCGGCTTTTTCAGCCTCTGTTCACATACAGTTTTAATTTCAACACGTTTGTCCTGAGGCTTAGTCTCTAGCTTCGCCTCCAATACCGAAACCTTTTCCTCTAACTCGTCAACTAGTGAGTGTTGCTTTGCTATCAATTCATTAATCGTCACCTTCGTTGATTCCACTTTGGTCAGATTAATCTCATCCGCCAATCTACCTGGAGGAATGTGCCCAGTCGCATCTGAAATTACTTCCTCTGGATCTGCGCAACCCACACTGCTACCGTCTGACCGCATAACGTCAGCTCTAACCTCATACACGCTGAAATCTATGTGCTTTTCTACCAATTGTGTCCGGCTATCACTAAAATTTTCGTAATCTTTCCCCTTAATACTCTCGCAATGTTTAAACTGGAGGTTCACGTCGGATGGGTCGGCTACTTCTACCACTATAACTTTCGGTAAAGTCTGCCGGTTAGGGCCAGAACTTTCCGTTACTCCTTCAACATCTAACTCCTGCGGGACGAAACACGACGAATCTTGCTCGTGCTCCCCATTAACATCAACTATTTCTCGTAAAGTCTGCCGGTTAGGGCCAGAACTTTCAATCACTTCACAAATACTATCTTCCTGTGGGACGAGACGCGGCAAATACTGCACGCGCTCCCCATAAACACTTCTCCCATACAGACCCCTATAATCTCTTAGTTCGTCGTATAAGCGACCGAACTGCCTTAACCAGACCTCATCCCTCTCTGCATCCCCTCGCTCGATGACGGACGTTTTATCCGACATCTGATCTTCTCTCAACAATTGCGAATCATTCTTAAACTCAATCTCCAGTTCCGCTGTGGGTATTACAGCTGGCACCTTATAATCGATTTCCGGAACACAATTTAAATTGTTCTCACTGACAGTGAATGTATTTTCTACTGCCGTGTATACAGCTGATCTACTACTTGTGGGCGCACTCCTTTCTCCTAACACTGGCACACTCTCCCGCCGTTGATTATTCCACACGGAATTTTCATAACGACGACACCTGGGTTTTCTCCTGTTATTGGGCCGCCAAAATTTCTCCACGCCTGGTCGGCCCCTCACCGGCGCGGCTAATGGTTTCCCTGTCTCGTCCCAGCAGATACGCTCCCCGGATACTGCTGAGGCGGCTGGTCACACCCTCTGGCGTTATTACTATTCTGCGCAGCCCGTATCACGCTAGTATGATACTGGTTTCCGTCATTCCGGTTATTATTTGCATTGTACCGATTGTTATTACGGTCCGAACCATTATTGTTATTGCTGCCATGGTTGCGGTATGCATTATTCCCATGGTTATCGTTGGTATGGTTGCTGTGGTACCCGTTGTTGTTACCACGGCCTCTACCACTGTCGCGATTATTGCGCCAATTGTCCTCGTCCTCCACTCTTTCCAGGAAATCATTTATTGTCCTGTAATTGCTTCCTACGTATCGTTTTGTATCATCTGGAAGCTTCTTGTAGAGTTCCCAGACTATTTCGGATTCCGAGCGGCGGTCACGCAAATATTCCAACTTGCGGATCCAGCCCTCACAAAACTCCTTCATCGAACCGCGCGAATTCGCATCGAAAGGCCTCGATACGACAAATTCGCGCCAGACACTTTGCTGTTTTTGCTCTGACCAGTATTCAGCCAGAAACAAATTTTTATTCGTCAAAAGTCAGGTTCGTAATGTTGAGGTTTAAGCCCCAACGCTTGGCATCACCAGCCAACACATCAATAATCGCATTAATTTTTCTCTCATTAGTCCATGATCTGGGTAAAACTCTTTCACAATTTTTAATGAAATCCGTCGGGTGTATACCGCCTTTTTTCAAGGGGTCGAACCGCTCCTCTTTCGTCGACAACTCCAAACTATGTGCACAGATTGGCACATAGCTCTGTTTTTCGTCAAGTTTCCTTTCTAATTCCGACACCCTCGTAATCACTTGGCAAGTGGTTGTCGCAAGCGTTTCCACTTCCCTCTTTTTCTCTTCGCAGGTGTTAGCCTGCTTCGTCACTTTGGTATCTACTTCGGATACTAAAGCCTTTAAAGTTTCCACCTTCTGTTGATCCTCTTTTCTCACTAATTGAATTTGTTCCGTCACCTTATTCTCGATGATCGGAGCAACTGCGTCTCCTACACTTTTCTCGATTCTGCTAATTTCGGAATCAAAACGAGTATTTATGCTCGCAATTTCCGCCTGAACGCCTATCATTTCCTGTTTAAGGTTACCGATTTCGGTATTAATCACGACAATATCGTCTTTGATTTTATCAACTTTTGTGTTAACAACTTCAACATTGTTGTTAACAACATTAATAGCTTTGTTCTGATTGTCTAGCATTCGTTCAATTTTTTCAGACTGAGCTACTTGCTTGGCAGCCTGAGCTGCTTGCTCGGCAGCCTGAGCTTCTTGCTTGGCAGCCTGATCTTTAATTTCTGCCGATTGACTCTTGATTTCGTTAATCAAAACATTCAATAAATCAGTTAAATTCCCGGAAACTACCGGTTTTACTTCCGTAGCGGCTTCCTCTTTAATTGTCCCCCCGTATTCGTCATCAAGGGATTCAGATTCGATTTTCACTTCCGATTCCGAAACAATTTCTAAAGTTTGGAATTCCATTTCTGCTCTTTGTTGCGTTTCGGCGGTCGCGTCTTTCATGCTAGCCGCCTGCCCCTGAACAATGGGTACCGTGGTGCGCGTTTCCCACTGTTCGACAGATTGTTCCGTATCCAAGTCTACCAAATTTTGGTAATTGTTGCCTTCACTCATTTTAATAATTTTCAATATAAATGCAAAATCTCAACTCTAATTAGGATTCCTCACACGAATATTCTCGCTGACGTATCGACCATTTCGTAACCAGTACTTTGTTACGAGATTTGCACAATGCAAAATTCGTGTCCAGAACAACCTCAAATTTGAAGATTGTCCTGTCACCAGATCGCCACGTGTAACCTCCCCCCCCACTTATCGACCTTAATGACAGTGAAAAATTAAACCGCGTGTACCTAATGGAAATTTGGGAAAAGCAATCGTCACCGAAGTTAATCTATCGGTAAAGAGGGAGGAAAGGGTTACATCTAAATGAAAGGAAAAATGCAAATGAAACTGGTGGAAATCAATTTTGAAAAGGGGTAAAGTTAATAAAGAAAGTAAATGTGCGGCCGTTACGTTAACAATTAACTAGCGGTAATTAGATATTTGAGATTTGGGGGAAATCACGGTCGCCAGTCCTAAGGACAATTACTATAGTAACTGAAAAAAGAAAGGTTATTACACATATAATTAGCACTAGAAGCGTGGCAACTGAAGGTTGACACGTGTAGTGTGAAAACTGAAAGTTTGTCAGAAGTAATAAATTTCGCTACACTCGGACTTAATTTAGCAAAAGAATTAATAAAACCGGAAAATTGAAAGTTAGTTTAGTGACTGAAGTTAATAGTGAGCTTTCTTTCTGAAGCACATCGAAATCCAGTAAAATACGGTTAGTCTTGGACTACCTCAACAATCATTTCAAAAGCAACTTGACTCTACGCAATTTAGAAACAAGAGATTTAATTTTGAACTTGAATTAAATGATTCTGAACTATTAACAATAGTAAAATTTAGTACGTACCAAGCTGAGCTGCAGTCACAGGTAAGCTAAAATATGCTAACAAAACTCGCACTCTAAATTTGTGCTCGTGTAACCTAAATATTGTAACCAGCTACTGAACTTTGAAACTAAAGCAGTGAAATCTAATTATATTATTTTAATGCTGGCGTTTGAATTTCAACGACACTCGGGTTCATTTCGGAAAAGGAAGGGACCCTGCTTGGCAATGCAATTGGGACAATGAGCAACAAAGGTTCATGCTAAGTTGCTGTAATTTTGCGAGGCAAATGGAACAATTTGAAAAGCTGAGGTCTGCCATACAGTTCTGAAACTTTACGTGCTTTTAGTCTTCCTTGTTGGTTGATTGAAGGTTTGAAGCCGTCGATCGAGGAGGTGGCGACAGTCACTCATTGTCGGCCGTCGCTGTTGCAGAAGCTGGATGTTGGCGCGCCTTCTTCTCGACACGGTCACCAGGCGAAACGGGCTCTTGATGTGCGCCAGCTAATGCTTCCCGTCTGCAACACCATGTCAGAAGCTATCATCGCGAGTCGAGCGCAATTACATGCTGCCAAACCCCGAAAGCGCGGCAACTCGCGGGAGCGTCACACAACACCTGCTCCACTCGCTACTCCCGCCAGACCCTCACTGTTCTGCCCGCGCTCCACGCGGCAGAGTTAACACTACCAAAGATCCTACACACTTTGATTCGTCACCCGACCTATCGACGTAATCGTTCGATAGCAGTTTTCCCTAGGCAAGACCCAGCGTAAAAATACAAATACTCTTTACACAACAAACCAATTATACATCGACATAAGTGCATAAATATATATATACAAACAGTAAAACAATTACAATATATAAAGAGACAGAAATGTCATATCTTGAGGTAACAAAACAAGGAAAAAAAATAATAGTACAATAGATGGAAATAGGAGGATATGCATTTCCGGCGTTACAAATTCCATAGGGAGAAACTTTATTGCAAGTAAGGGAAATGTTATTTTGTTGAGTGGGAGTAGTTGGCCATACACTAGTCTGGCTGCTAGTTGGGAAACTTTAGTTCATTTTTGACATGTTATAAACATGAGGTTACATTTGTGCTGTTAAATTTATTTTTGTCATTTCTTGGAAATGGTGTTCCCGCGAGTGTTTGAACAACATAAATGTATTCTGTTATGTTTGTGGTAACAAGATAATTGCTAAGCAAATACAGTGTAGGGTATGTATTTGTGGAAAAAGAATTTGAAAAGGACAAGGTAAATATTATTTAAATGAGTATATGATTTTTTAAGATCACTGTGGAATACATTATCCGACAAGGGAGGGGTTTTGGCTACCTGAACAGTGAATTAAAGATTGAACATTTCATCAGGAATACATAGATATAAAAATTAAAAATTTCTTATGTCCCTTCTTGAAATAATTTTCTTTTTATATCTCTTAAAAGCTGGTGACACGTTTATGTCCTCACACTCGTCCAAAATTGTTAGGTGGATTAACTGTCCATAATATATTTGTACATATGGCCTTTACGTAATACAGTCACAATGCTACTCATACTTGGTGGGCGTACGCATGGTGTGTAGTCTCTTTGAGTTCCCAACACAGACAGACTGACAGACAGACAGCTAATAATTAATTAGTGTTTGCTGGATTGCTCATTAATAATCATCTTTGGTCTCTATATCTTTCATCATTATCACAGATGGTATTCCTATCTAGTAGTCAGAGAGAGCATCATTTAATTGACTTAAAAATTACTGCCAGAACAGAAAATTAATAGTTTCATGAAAAATGTCCACTACACATACTTTGGTATAAGGCTTCGTGTATGAGACGAAAGTGGGGTGCCACACAGGGTATCTTGTACATGTGTTGAGAAACTAAGACTGGAAAAATGAGAAGAGGAAATGAATGCCTTTTGCAATTCCCATGGCTTGGATGGAGTTATAAAAGTTTTGTATGGTTGCTATTTTTGTATGGTTAATGTTGAAGGCCATAATGCAAGAAGTGAGAATGATATAAAATACCCTAACATTTCTTCAGTCGAATGACCAGTAACACATAGTAAATCTCTCCCTGTTCCAGTTCCATGTACGATTCTTGAAGATTTGCAACAGGAGAGCAGATCAGAACTTGAATGTAGTGATGCTGGTGACTATAAGCCAGAAGCAGGTTATGCACAAAAATTATTTAGTCAAAACAAAATACACACATCAAAAAAAGTTTTGCATCAACCCGTTTTCCAGAACTCCTGAAGGTAGATGTTGACTGTGGATATTGTATCACAGGCACAGTCCCTATGTAAACAACCATACATGAGCAGCGCCTGTTAGATGGAGAGGGCCTGACAGCCAATCAGTTCCAGTCATTCCACCAGGAAGGAGGTACGCGTCTCGTGTTGTCTGTAGTTCAACCCTGTCTAGACGGTCAATACCGTGGTTCGATCGCATCCGCATTGTTAGTTTGTGCCAGGAAGGGCTCTCAATAAGGGAAGTGTCCAGGTGTCTCTTAGTGAACCAAAGCAATGTTGTTCAGACATGGAGGAGATACAGAGAGACAGGAACTGTCGATGATATGCCTTGCTCAGGCCGCCCAAGGGCTAATACTGCAGTGAATGACCACTACCTACGGATTATGGCTTGGAGGAACCCTGACAGCAATGCCACCATGTTGAATAATGCTTTCCGTGCAGCCACAGGACGTCCTGTTATAACTCAAACTGTGCACAATAGGCTGCATGATGCTCAACTTCACTCCCAACATCCATGGTGAGGTCCATCTTTGCAACCACTTCACCATGCAGCGCAATATAGATGGGCCCAACATGTCAGATGGACCGCTCAGGATTGGCATCATGTTCTCTTCGCTGATGCAGTCGCATATGTCTTCAACCGAACAATCATCAGAGACGTGTTTGAAGACAACCTGATCAAGCTGAATGCCTTAGACACACTGTGTAGCAAGGTGGAGGTTCCCTGCTGTTTTGGGGTGGCATTATGTGGGGCCGACATACGCCACTGGGGGTCATGGAAGCCACTGTAACAGCTGTACGATACATGAATGCCGTCCTCAGATTGATAGTGCAACCATATCGGCAGTGTATTGGCGAGGCATTCGTCTTCATGGACGACAATTCATGTCCCCCATCATTCACACCTTGTGAATGACTTCCTCCAGGATAATGACATTGCTCGACTCGAGGGGCCAGCATGTTCTCCATATGTGAACCCTATCGAACATGCTGGGATAGATTCAAAAGGGCTGTTTATGGATGATGTGACCCACTAAACACTCTGAGGGATCTATGCTGAATTGCCATTGCGGAGTAGGATAAACTGTACCAACAGTGCCTTGATGAACTTGTGGATAGTATGCCACGATGAATACAGGCATGCTTCAATGCAAGAGGACATGCTACTGGGTACTAGAGGCACTAGTGTGTACAGCAATCTGAACCACCACCTCTGAAGGTCTCACTGTATGGTGGTACAACATGCAATGTGTGGTTTTCATGAGCAATAAAGAGGGAGGAAATGATGTTTATGTTGATCTCTATTCCAGTTTTCTGTGCAGGTTCCGAACTCTCAAAACAAAGATGATGCAGAACTTTTTTTTGATGTGTGTACATTATTTATCTTGTTGATTGAATCTGACAAAAGGTGCTACTGAATTGCTTGGCTCAAGATTGAAAGCAAAACCTCTACTACCTGGAGTATCGTTCTCCTACTACAGTAGCAGAGAAAAGTAATTAATAAAATTCTTTAAAGGAGACCATGAGAGTAGTAGTGCTATAGGCATTGTGGAACACTTTGTTGGCGTTTGTGATGATGTTACTTAGGTCATTTATCTAGTGACATCATTATCCTTATCAGTGATGTCAATTGCTGTTATCAGTGATGTCTTCTTGATCAGTGTGAAGACACACACATTTCCCCCTCCCCTAACCTCTCTCTGTCTTTAACAAATCATAGCACAGTATTAAAAATTCAAGATGGCAGAAATAGCCCAAATACGTTAGTGGAAAATTGAAAACCCTGTTCTCCTCCCCTGTCTGCAACCAATCACTGCACAGTACTCCTTATCCGTAGCCAATCATAGTGTGAAAAATCCAAGAAGGCGGAAATTGCACAATTGTGTGAATGGAAAAATTGAAACCCTCTCCCCCGCTTACGTGGAAACCAAGCCCAATAGTGTGCCTTATACCCCTCCTCCCTCTCTTCTTCAGAGTGTGGCATCACTGCCTCCTTATCTCCATACAATTACAGCAAAGCAAGATCTTGGAAATAGACACATTGTGTGCTTTATACGCCTTCTACTTCCAACCAGTCAGTGCATAGAATTAAAATGCTGTCAAATTACATTATTTCTGATGAACATATCAAGTAATGGCCCCTCCCCCCCCCCCCCCCCCCCCCCTCACTCCTTATCTCCAGCAAATCATAGCAAAGTATTTTTAAAAAATGCAAGAGATGATGGAAACAAACCAGTTGTATGCTCCCCTTCTTTTTTTCCACCAAGTCAAAGCATAGTATTTAAATAATATGTAAAAATGGTGTCAGATAGTTATATATTTTTGAGTCAAATATATTCATTATTTCCTAGAAACTCAAAGATATTGAACTTGAATGTCTTCATTATTTCATTGAAAGTCGAAGATATTTGTTATTTGTGGCCTAAAAAATGACGCCAAGTTACATAATTTACTTACACACTGAATGTGTTCCTTATAACCCACCCCTTCCTTTTTCGAGGACTGTATCAAAAGTCCCATTATGACTGTAACAGACCAATTGTGTTTTGCATACCCCCCACACCCTCTCTGGTAAACCCCATACTGTAAAAGATAAATGCTAATTGCAGGATTGAGGACGTGTGCCTGGTACTTACCACCCACACATTGGTCTTGTCTTTCCATCGTATTGCTAGAACAGCATGTTGCAATCAAAAATTTGTTCTCCCTTCTTGGGTTTACCTCTTTGAGAGCTGGGGAATCCTTTTCTATTTTGCATCACAGTCTCCAAAGATCAATGTTGGCTTTAGCCAGTTCCTTGACTAGCTGAACACTGATATAGAACTGGTCAACATATACTGTGTGGCCCTATTATGGAGCATGCCAAACAATCACTTCACCACTGCAGAAGCACTGTTGTCCAAGTTATCATTCCTTCCATGGCATATGTAGTTTTGGACTGCAAAAATGCATAGCTTCATGCCACATTTGTTCTGCGTGGTAACCACATAAACTTTTATGCTTTGTGTTGTGATTTGCATGAAACGGTGTCTGTTATTTTGGACTTGTTCAAAAGAACAGAGACAGTTTCGATCCAGCAGCCATTATGAATTAAGACACAAACCAATTACAGCATTGGCTGAGAGTGGGCATTAATCGAAATCAATGGGGAAAGTTGAAAATTTGTGTCAGACTTGGATTTGAACCTGGCTTTTCTGCTTATAGGGCAGATGCTCTGACCACTAAGCCATCCAGACACTAGCATCATTGCAGTTGCATTGTCTACCATAGTACACCTCCCGTCAGACCCAGATTCTCAATTTACTCACACATTACTAATGTAGTGCCCCTTGCCCATTATCCTCTTGCAGCATTTTGCTGATTCATGTAAGATTTTGGGCTTGGTGTACATCTGTACTGAAGAGAACATTGGCAATCTCACCTTTTATAAAGGAATTATAGACATTGGCTGTGCTAGTGGACATTGGTTGAAATCAATGGGGAAAGTTGAAAGTTAGTGCCAGACTAAGATTTAAAACTGAATGTCCTGCTTACTAGGCAGATGCTCTGACCATTAAGGCATCCAGACACACAGCACAGATGAACACCAGGCTCCAACTCTTATGGAAATCGGTAAAATGCTGCAAGTAATGAGGAAAATGGGCAAGGGCTACTACATCAGTAATGCGTGGAAAAGCTGAGAACCTGGGTCTTATGAGAGAGATGCTAGGGTACTCTGTGCTGTGTGTAATGACCTCTGTGTCCATGTGGGTTAGTGGTTAGAGCATCTGCCTCATAAGCAGGAGACTTGGGTTCAAATCCCAGTCCAGCACAAACTTTGAACTTTCCCTGTTGATTTCAGTCAGTGCCCACTTGCAGTTAATGTCTGTAGTTCCTATGTGTCTTATAGATAAAATATTCAAAAAATCTGTCCCTTGGCATAACATTGGAGCACAAGCTGTAGCAAACCATTGAATGACTACACTAGTGACTGGCCATTGTATTGTATGGAACTGGGGACCTAGAAACGACAGAGGGGCTACGTCCCTGCCTTAGCCCTCAGTGCTTCACAACCCAACAATAGGCTACTGCAGTCCACTCACCCCAGTGCCGCCCCCACTGAACCCAGTGTTATTGTGTGGTTTGTCACCCAGTGGACACCTTCCCCCCCCCCCCCCCTCCCTCCCCTCTCCCCGCCACAGGAACGTCTCATAACAGACAAGTGTAACCTCAATGTTTGCGCGGTAATTATGGTGTACGCATACGTGGAAAAAGTGTTTGTGCAGCAATTGCTGACATAGTGTAACTGAGGCGAAATAAGGGGAACCAGCCCAGACAGATTGAAAACAGCCTTAAAAAACCATCCACAGACTGGCCGGCTCACCTGAACTCAACACTAATCCACCGGGCGGATTCGTGCCGAGGCCGGCACACCCTTCTCGTCCAGAAAGCAGTGCATCAAACCGCACGGCTAACTGGGTGGGCCAGTGACTGGCCATACTTGGCCTCTCATTTATTGATATGTGGAAGATTGTAGAATTTGGTCCTAATTCATTTTGTGTTCTCAGTATGGTCAGCTTCTGTCTAGTATATAGGTTTTGTTTGTTCTTTCATATTTGAAATAACACTGTCATTTATAAAAGGAGAAAAAATCTAAATATTATCAAGTATGATCAAGTCCTACTTTATGTGGCACACCATCAGCGCCTGTAAATACCAAAATGTTTGGAATTTGATCCACTTCAGTCCAGTCATCTGAATTGTTACACAGCCTTGGTCTTTTTTGATGTTGAGTAGGTGGGTTCATAAACTATGGCCCACCTTCATCTGACATTGAATCTGAGTCTCAATAATACAGGACATAACAGAACCAATCGCTTAAAATTTCGCATGAGTTGCTTTGATCCATATTGTTTTAGAGGTTGGACTTACCAGGACTTCATTTATTTTCTTGCATTTCATAATCAATGTCACTATTTAAATCCAAAAAGATCATCATCGTCCATAGTTTCAGCAAGTACTTCTTCGCGGCCGGGTTGGGGATTTCCTCTGCCTGTGACTGGTTGTTTGTGTTGTCCTCATCATTTCATCATCATCATTCGAGACAGTGGCTGGACTGGACTGTGTAAAGAGAAATTGGACTGTGTAAAAATGGGAACTTTGTATGCGTCAAGACAGTGGCTGGATTGGACTGTGTAAAGAGAAATTGGACTGTGTGAAAATGGGAACTTTGTACGTGTGCTGATGACAATGCAGTTGAGCGCCACAAAACCAAACATCACCATCAAACATCAAGTACTTCTTCAATCATTTTTTCAAGTTTTGCATCATTATCCCACAACACAAATAATACTAGTGACATAAGCAATGATAAACAAACAACAAAACATCAAAGAACATGTAACAAACAAATGATAATCATAAGCAAATTCTTTCAGAAATATATATCGATGTATCACTGTACTGTGTTATGCCCTGCTATCCAACACCGAAGAATATGTGGGTTGCAGCGGGAATAGTAATATTATGTTTGAACATAAAAACTATGTGGAATGCTGTGCAGCATAATATTATGGTGACCGCGTTTTCTCCTTTCCATACATGACGTAGTATTGTGGTAACCACATGGTAAGTGCTAGAGATCCAGTAACACCTGATACTTAAGGCATAACTACTAATATGCAGGTAGTGAAAGGCTTTCCAGGGGGCCACATGTAAGGCTTCAGGCCTCCCCGGTTAGTCTGACAAACAGGTTCCAGATGATGTGTGTGGCTGACACTGTCACTGCGCCAGATGCCATCGGCTGTCCTCTTTCAGAGGAATCCTCTCAGCCTGCAAGACACGGACAATCACAGAGAGTGGGATTATTGATAGTTGGGAGCTCCAACATTAGGCACATTATGAGGCCCCTTAGGGACATGGGCTGCCAAGAAGAGGAAGACAGCCAGTGTGCACTCCGTGTGCATGTTAGGTGGTGTATTTCAGACTCCCGGATGTCATTAAGAGTACAGGGTGCAGCCAAGTGCAGGTGGTGGCTCACATCAGTACCAATGATGTGTGTCATTTTGGATCAGAAGATATTCTCTCTGGTTTTGAGCGGCTAACAGAAGTGGTAAGGGCTGCCAGTCTTGCTTGCGATATGAAAGCAGAGCTAACCATTTGTAGCATAGTCGATAGGACCGATTGCGGACGTCTGATACAGAGCCAAGTGGAGGCTCTGAATCAGAGGTTCAGACAGTTCTGCGACCATGTAGGCTGCAGATTCTTCAACTTGCGCCAAAGGGTGGTTGGGTTTCGGGTTCCGCTGAATAGGTCAGGAGTCCACTATATGCAGGAGGCGGCTATACAGGTAGCAGGGGCTGTGTGGCATGGACTGGTCAGTTTTTTAGGTTAGAGGGTCTCAGGAAAACACAAAAAGGGTTTCAGTCACAAAGGGTGCAAACTGAGCATAGGAAGGACGTAGATACAGGAACCAGTTGTAAATTGTTGTAGCTGTGTTGGGAAAGTACCACAGCTCCAAGCACTAACAGAAATCACTGATGCTCAAATTGTTATAGGCAGTGAAAGCTGGCTAAAGCCGGAGATAGCTCAACCAGAATTTTTGTGAAGGACTTAACAGTGTTCTGAAAGGATAGGCTAAACGAAGTTGGTGGTGGTGTGATTGTTACTGTTGGAAGTATTTTATCTTCTTGTGAAATTGAAGCAGATAACTCCTTTGAGTTAGTATGTGCAGAGGTCATTGTTGGCAACTGGAATAAAATAATAATCCGATCCTCTTACCAACCTCCCAATTCACATGAGACAATTGCTGAAAGATTCAAAGAAAACTTGAATTTGATTTCAAACACTATCTGACTCATACAATAATAGTTGGTGGTGACTTTAAATTACCATCAGTATGTTGGTGAAGATACATGTTTAATTCCAGAGGTACACATAAAACATCATCTGACATTGTGCTAAATGCATTCTCTGAAAATTATTTCAAGCAGTTAGTTCACGGACCTCGCGCGAATAGTAAACGGTTGTGAAAACACACTTGATCTCTTGGCAACAAATAGTCCTGAGTTAATAATGAGCATCAAAACAGATATAGGGATTAGTGAACGCAATGTTGTCATAGTGAGATATATATTGTAACCCCAAAATCTTCAAAAATATACCCATTCAAAAAATCAGATAAAAATTTCACTTGATGCCTTCCTAAGAGACAATCTCCACTCCTTCCAAATTAACAATGTAAGTGTAGACCAGATGTGGCTTGAGTTCAGAGAAATAGTATCAGCAGAAAATAAGAGATTTATACTAAATAAATTAACAAACGATGGAGCTGATCCTCCTTGGTACACAAAATGGGTCGGAACACTGTTGCAGAAACAATGAAACAAATGTGCCAAATTTAAACAGGCACAAAATCTCCATGATTGGCAATCTTTTACAGATGCTCGAAGTTTAGTGCGGACTTCAATGTGAGATGCTTATAATAGTTTCCACAACGAAACTTTGTCTCAAAACCTGGCAGAAAACCCGAAGAGATTCTGGTTATATGTGAAGTATGTTAGCAGCAAGACACAGTCAGTGCCTTCTCTGCACGATAGCAATGGAGATACTATCTGCCAATGCAGAGTTACTAAACACAGCCTTTTGAAATGCCTTCACAAAAGAAAACAAAGTAAATATTCAAGAACTCGACTCAAGAAAAGCTGCCAACATCAGTAACAGAAAAGTAGATATCCTCGAATTAGTGAAGCAACCTAAATCACTTAAGAAAAGCAAGTCTTCTGGTCCAGAATGTATCCCACTTAGATTCCTTTCAGAGTATGGTGATGCAGTAGCTCCATACTTGACAATCATATACAACTGTTCACTCAATGAAAGATCCGTACCCAAATATTGGAAAGTTGCACACGTCACACCAATATTCAAGAAAGGCAGTAGGAGTAATCCACTAAATTACAGGCCCATATCATTAACATTGATATGCAGTAGGATTTTGGAACATATATTGTGTTCAAACATTATGAATTACCTCGAAGAATACTGTCAATTGACACACAGTCAACATGGATTTAGAAAACATCATTCTTCTGAAAGACAACTAGCTCTTTACTTGCATGAAACATTTAGTGCTGTTCACAAGGGATTTCAGATTGATTCTGTATTTCTGGAAGGCTTTTGGCACTGTACCGCACAAGCATGTTGTAGTGAAATTGTGTGCTTATGGAATATCATCTCAGTTATGTGACTGGATTCATGATTTCCTGTCAGAGAGGTCACATTTCGTAGTAATTGACAGAAAGTCATCGAGTGAAACAGAAGTGATTTCTGGTATTCCCCAAGGTAATGTTATAGGCCATTTGCTGTTCCTTATCTATATAAATGATTTGGGAGACAATCTAAGCAGCTGTCGTAGGTTGTTTGCAGATGATGCTGTCATTTATTGACTAGTCATGTCATCAGAAGATCAAAATAAATTGCAAAGCAATTTAAAGAAGACATCTGTATGGTGCAAAACTTGGCAATTTACTCTAAATTACGAAAAGTGTGAGGTCATCCACATGAGTGCTAAAAGGAATCAGTTAAACTTCGGTTACATGATAAATCAGTCAAATCTAAAGGCCGTAAATTCAACTAAATACCTAGGAATTACAATTCTGAACAACTTAAATTGGAACACATAGAAAATATTGTCTGGAAGGCTATTCTAATCATAGACTGCATTTTATTGGCAGGACACTTAGAGAAAATAACAGATCTACTAAGGAGACTGCCTACAATACACTTGTCCATCCTCTTTTAGAATACTGCTGCACGGTGTGGGATCCTTACCAGATAGGATTGACAGAGCACATCTATAAAGTTCAAAGAGCAGCACATTTTGTACTATCGCAAAATAGGGGAGAGAGTGTCACTGAAATGATACAGGATTTGGGATTGATGTCATTAAAGCAAAGGCTTTTTTGTTGCGGCGGGATCTTCTCATGAATTTCCAATCACCAACTTTCTCTTCGGAATGTGAAAATATTTTGTTGAAGCTGACCTACAGGGGGAGAAATGATCACCATGATAAAATAAGGGAAATCAGAACTTGTACAGAAAGATATAGGTGTTCGTTCTTTCCGTGTGTTATATGAGATTGGAATAATAGAGAATTGTGAAGGTAGTTCAATGAATCCTCTGCCAGGCACTTAAATGTGATTTGCAGAGTATCCATATATCTGCACATATATACCTCTGTCAGGAAAGTGTTATTCACAAAAACGTTCTCAATACGAAGCCCTCCGACAGATTCAAATCTTGTGAGAGAGAGACCATTGACTGCTGCATTACGCTCTGATAACAGTGTAATTGGAAGTCAGCCCCCTTTCCACTGTACAGATAATGGGTGGGATGATATTCCAGGGATGGACTCCGTATATATGTACTACAACTGCTGTTATCATCATAGAATGATTATAATGTTGGAGGATGGAATCTACCCTTGTCGTTTATCTGGTAATAAATGTGCAATCAATCACTTAAAAATGACTGGTTGCATATTTATTACCAGATAAATGCCAGTTTAAATCACAGTCACCGTTTGTCAGTCACAATGGATATACTGAAGAAAAAAAAAAGTATACCCTTGTGTTCCCCACACTCCAAGGTATCACACAAGAAAAACATGATCTGTGGTGGAACTGCTACTTACCGATCGCATGCGCAGAAGTATTATTGTTATTCACTGTACATTAAATTCCCTCTCAAGCTGGAGGCGGGAATGAAGGTACAAAAGGACTCTATCCCTGCGACAGGATCTAGTTCTTTGTGTGCAACATTTGATCTACAGTTCACTGAGTTCTATTATCAATGTCGTTGTTACACTGTGGAAAAAAAACTGTAGTTGTGTTGACTCAATAATGCCTTTCATTTATATTACAATGTTGTTGGCTAACTAAAATATAGCATTGTGGGCAGAGAAGTTTCTTACATAATAAAATCTATTACCTCCGTATTTGTATGTTTAGCATCATTATCTTAGGTGTAGAAGGACCTGGTACTTTCTCAGATTTGTCTCAGGTAGGAAGATCTGAAGCATGTAATTGAGAAAAGAGAAAAGTCATGGAAACATCTAAAATTAACATTCCTGCTGCAATCAGTTTGTAAAAGATTACATTTAGTCTGCTAAGCTCAATGGCAGTAATATTCACATTCAAAACAATGCTCCATTGCAAATTTGATTTTGTTGCTACCCTATATCAGCCTATCCATGAAGTTCTGGCATCATGTACAACACTTTCAGTCATCTTCAAGGACAGGCCCACATTGTCTTACCTTTTCACAAGGAAACAGGCTTGGTGTCACACACAAAATGTGTGGCTATGTGTGGAAGCATTACAGAGGAGATTTAAAGAGTGGAATCTGTGCAAGAGACAGGAAATTTCATGATTCTCTTGATGTCATGCAACACATGTGGTACATAACTTTGTGCAGTTACTGCCTTTCCCTGTAATTCTTCATGTGGCATTGAATTTCATTGTGGTTTGTAAATACAAATTATGTTAATGTTATAAAAAACTTAAATTTAATGCAGAACACGTCATTGGTTTATAAAGGCTGGAGATTTCTACGATCTGAAGATAAGCCTTATCAAAAGAAACCTGTGAGGGAAAAAGACTCAAATTGCTGTTTCCTGTCTCTCAGAGGAGAAGGGGGGGGGGGGATACTGATTGCTACTTGTGATTGTCTTGATAAACTCAAAAAACAACTTTCCCAAGTTTTTTTCTTTCTGCTCATTCATTGTGTTTGTGGGACACTGGATGTCCTGGGAATATACTTAGGCAAGCTCTGATCCAGCTCTAAAGATAAGAAATCTCTGTTGACGTAGCAAGGGAGGTTTTGGTATAAAGGCAGGAAAGACTCACTTAAAAAGCTTTTAGTTGTTACTGAGCTGTTGGGGAAAGTCAACAACATCCTGAGTGGATCAGTTGCGATTTGAGAGAGCAGAGTTAGAAATTCCACATATAAAAAGGTGTAAGTATTCTTCTCACTTATCTAGTCCATCATTTTACCATTCTGTTTGTGATATCTATAATACATTTTTTGTCATATCATGAATAATTGTTTTTCCTTATTTAATGATTCGTAATCTCTGGCCCTCCTGATTGAACACACACAAGATAAGGCCCTGCAGCATTAGTAACGTTCTCTCGGAAGTATTTGGATGGTGTAAAAAGCAGAGATTCCAACTTGCAGAAGTTATTCCTGCTTTATCCTCAGAGCTGTGAACACTGTTTTGGATTCCTGGAAAATATCTGTGAAAAAAAGAAGTAGTGGAATTTTTTCTGCACTGAAAAAACAGTTGGGTTGCCAGAAATTTGAGAAAAGAGTAAGTATTCGTCTTATTCTTATACAAGATATCATTTAAACATTCAGAATGCCATATCTATAAATGTTTTCTTCTGTACTGTTACAGAATCTACAGTCTGGTACTGAGCCTGTTTAGTTTCTTCTGCAGTACACATGAGCTCTGATTTCAGTAAAAAAATTTCTGCGGGAATCACACCTCCACAATTTTTTGCAGGTTATAAAAACCACAATTTTTTGCTGAGTATAAAAAGTCCAGGTGCATCTCACATAAGCCATTCTTGCTTTATCCTTGGAGCTGTACATTATTCTTACTTTTTTCTTGGAACTACAAACATCCCTTTTGAACACCTGGAAAAGAATCTGCAAAAAAGAAACAGTAGAGTTTTTTCTGCACTAAAAAGAATCAGATGTGAATCGGAAATTCGAGGAAATAAATGTAAATATTCGTGCTATTCATATGCACACTATCCTGTAAACATTCTGTTTGTCATACCTATGAATACATATTTTCTCATTTAATATTACAGAATCTGCTGTCTTCCTGATAAAACAATAAAGAGAATCTGCAGTCCTTCTATAATTGAGAAGTGGACTGATTGAGCAGCAACAGAAGGAAAAGAACTGCTGAACTTTGCAGACAACCTTGTCATCATCGTTGTCAACCTCAGCTTAATATCAGTAGAGCAAGACTTTGTATATATTTATAAGCAACAGGTGAGCCAGCCACAAGGAGCATGTTAAAATCAGTGACAGCAGTCTAGAAGGGGTTTGTGGGAATTCAGCTTTTAAAAATCGATTATTTAGAGGCATAATAGTCACTCATGATGGGTTCAAAAACCTCAGACAATTTGTGCCACATGTCTCCTGGTTTTCACCAATAGAGTGTAAGTCCTGGATTGGTTGTGAACTGTAGATTAAAACTGAAGAAAACATAAAAGGGTAGGAACTTAAGGGGATGGGACCTGAAAAAGTTGAAAGAACCAGAGATTGTGGAGACCTTCAGAGGGAGCTTCAGGCAACAGTTGAGTAGAGCTCGGGAAAGCAATACAGTACAAGATAAATGGGTAGCTTTAAGAGATGAAATATGATGAAAGGAGAAATTTAAAAATGCAGGAAATGAAGCAGGCAAAAGGGAATACAAACGTTTAAAGAATTAGATTCACTAGAGTTGCAAAATTGCTAAGCGGGAATGGCTGGAGGACAAATGTAATGATTTAGAAGCATATTTCACTAGGATAGATACTGACCACAGGAAAATTGAAGAGGTCTTTTGGGAAAAGAGAAGCAGCTGTATGAATATCAAGAGCTCAGAAGATAAACCAGTCCTAAGCAAAGAAGGGAAAGCTGAAAGGTGGAATGAGTATATAGAGGTCTATATGAGGGAGATGAGCTTGAAACAGTATTATAGAAAGAGGAGTTGATATAGATGAAGATGAGATGGGAGATATGATACTGCAAGAAGCATTTGACAAAATACTGAAAGACCAAAGTCTAAACAAGGCCTCAGGAACAGACGACATTTCATTAGAATTATTTGTAGTCTTGGGAGAGTCAGCCATGACAAAACTCTTCCATCTCATGTGCAAAATGTATGAGACAGGCAAAATACCCTCAGACTTCAAGGTGAATGTAATAATTTCAATTCCAAAGAAAGCAGGTGCTGACAGGTGTGAATATTACTGAACTATCACTTTAATAAGTCACCAGTGCAAAATACTAACACAAATTCTTTTCACAAGAATGGAAGATGACTTCGGGGAAATCAGTTTGGACTCTAAAGATTTGTAGGAACTTATCCTAGAAGATAAAGGTAAGGAAAGGCAAAGCCACATTAATAACATTAGTAGACTTAGAGAAAGCTTTTGAAAATGTTGACTGGAAATTCTGAGGGTAGCAGGGGTAAAATAGAGGGAGTGAAAGGCTATTGACAACTTGTACAGAAACCAGACAGCAGTAATAAGAGTCAAGGGTCATGAAAGGGAAGCTGTGGTTGAGAAGGGAGTGAAAAAGGGTTGTAACCAGTCTGTGATGTTATTCAATTTGTACATTGAAGAAGCAGTAAAGGAAACCAATGAAAAGTTTG
Organism: Schistocerca piceifrons; assembly: GCF_021461385.2. Lineage (NCBI taxonomy): Eukaryota > Metazoa > Arthropoda > Insecta > Orthoptera > Acrididae > Schistocerca > Schistocerca piceifrons. The sequence continues at coordinate 171,138,284 of NC_060138.1, read as the reverse complement.
GAGTAGGAAGTGAAGTTCAGGGAGAATACATAAAAACTTTGAGATGCCAATGACATTGTAGTTCTGTCAGAGACAGCAAAGGAGTTGGAAGAGCAGTTGAATGGAATGGGCAGTGCTTTGAAAAGAGAATATAAGATGAACATCAACAAAAGTAAAACAAAGATAATGGAATGTATTCAAATTAAATCAGGTGATGCCACAGGAATCAGATTAGGAAATTAGACACTTACAGTAGCAGATGAGCTTTGTTATTTGGTCAGCAAAAGAACCGATGATGGCCAAAGTTGAGAGGATATAAAATGTAGACTGGCAATGGCAAGGAAAGTGTTTCTGAAGAAGAGAAATCTGTTAACATAGAGTATAGATTTAAGTATTAGGGACTCTTTTTGTGAAAGTATTTGTCAGGAATGTAGCCACGAATGGAAGTGAGACATGGATGATAAACAGTTTAGATAAAAAGAGAATAGAAGCTTTTGAAATGTGGTGCTACAGAAGACTGCTGAAGGTTAGATTGGTCAGTCATGTAACTAATGAGAAAGTACTGAATAGGGTTCGAGAGATGAAGTTTGTGACAAACTTGACCAAAAGAAGGGATTGGCTTATAGCACACATTTTTAGACATCGAGGGATCACCAGTTTAGTTTTTGAGGGACGTGTGGAGGATAAAAATCATAGGAGATCAAGAGATGAATACAGTAAGCAAATTCTGAATTACATAAGTTGCAGTAGTTATTCAGGGGTGAAGAGGCTTGCACAGGAAAGAGTAGCATGTAGAGTTGCATCAAACCAGTCTTCGGACTGAAGACCACAACAACAACAACAATTAATTATAACTTGATTATCTCTCTTTTTTGGTGGAAAAATTTTGTTTTGATCCTCGTAATTTGATTTTGTTGTGTTGGTAAAAATACTTAAAAAATGTATTGTGAATGTTATAACAATGTAAATACACGAAAAACCATTGTATGAAAAAACAATTTGTTTTATAATAAATTTTATATGTAATATTCATTCTGTTTGAGTTTTCTTTCCTATTCCCCTATAATCTGTTTCCACACAACTTTAGTGAGTATCTCTCAACTGTGCTGCATTTCTTCAAGATAGCTGAGACATGTGGAAATATCTTGAACTGAATGTAATTTGATTTGATCCTGTAGGATTATGTGATGTACAGTGAATGTACATGTGGGGTCCTGCCCGCTCATCTCTTACAGGGTGCCTAAAGGGTGCTGGCTTCTTGGATAGCTATACAACAATTCTGGCAAATCACATCAATAGTTTTTATTACAATAAAGAAGATTGACAATACTTAACTTTTAATTTATAATGAGTTGTCACAAGCGATGGGTGCCATGCAAACAGTCAGTGTCCTTCACTAAATAAAATGTCCATGTAAGCATTCACACTCGCTCATAAGTCACTGCTATCGTTAATATCACTGCTCATCTAGGCCTCTCTTTCTGTTAGTGTCTTGTCTTCTAGTCCCCCAAGGCTGGCAGGAGCAGCACTTATATTCTCTTCATATAGAGGCCACTCCTTTCGTGGTGCGGTCCTAGTCGGTGGGCTATTGGCTGATGTCGTCTCACAGCCTTCTCTGCTCTTGCGTTCTTCATCTTCATGCCGGCGCTTGTCGATATGCCAGAACAATACATGTAATATCCTAACCATTTTTCTTAAATTCTAACATAATTAATTTTAATCAAGAGAATATACAAATTTAATGTGATAAGTACTCTTCAATGTAAAATTCCTTTTTCACCAAATGGTCTTTGAGGTTCTTTGAAGACTTAGAATCATGTACATTGCCAAGCAGTTTTTAAGTGGACTTCTTAGTAATTTGATACCTGAGTACTGGGATTCTTTTTCAAGCATTGTCAGTCAGTGGGAATTGCTTCATATGTCAGTCTTCCTCTGTATGTTGTGGGTGTGGATGCTACCATTTGTAATCCTCTCTGACCTATCTTTTGTGACGTGTTATAGTTTTATGTATGTACAAAGAAGCAAAAGTTAAGGTCCTTGTCTTTTGAAGCAGCTTTTGCATGTTTTAGAAGTCTTTCTTTTTAATATGATCCTGATTGCTTTTTGTTTTGATAATGAACACCGTTTTTACTTCTTGAATGTTGTAGTTAACCCACATTGTTGCACAGAAGTTGTCTACATATTGTGATAGCTGCCTCCTTATGAACATGACAGAGCTGTGTTTCATACAGAAATAATTAATATGTTGTTTCCATTTCAGGTTGTTATCTACAGTAATACCTAAGAATGTCTACTTCTTCCAGTTTGTGTCATCCACCTCTAGAACCATGTGCACAGCCTTCTCTTTGCTTCTGAACATTGCATACATAGTCTTTTTTAGGTTAATAAGAAGTCCATTTTCCAGGAACCACCGAGCTGTGGTGTTTGCAGATACTAGGGTCGGAACTTAAATAGTGCCAACTATTCGCAACCAATACTAAAGAGTTACATGTTTGCACCTGTTACTGTCCTTCAAAGCAGTCACCACATTGCCTGTGATGTGGAAGGCATAGTATACTGTTAGCAGAGCCTGTTCTGTTAATGGTGTGAATGGAGTGGTTTACTGCCTGTCGAATCTCAGGAACAGTTCCGAAGCGAATGCCATGAAGTGGTTCCTTCATCTTCCGAATCAAATCAAAGTCAGAAGGACTTAAGTCCAGGGAGTATGGTGGATAGTACAGTACTTTCCAGTCCCATCGATCGAACAGAGCGGCCACAGCTTGCACTGTATGCGCCCGTGCATTGTCATGCAAAATAATGGGTGTGTTATGCAGAAAGCATCGGCACTTTTTTCGCAAAGCTGGTCGCAGGTGATGCTCCAAAAACGAACAGTAATACTGTGCATTGACAGTCTGCCGTGGAGGAACATAATGCATTAGGATAACACCATCACAGTCGTACATGAGAATCACCATAACTTTAGACCGCTCCATTCACATCATCAACAGAACAGGTTCTGCTAACAGTATACTACGCCTTCCACATCAATGGCAATGGGTTCTACACAATGCTGGTGACTACTTTGAAGGATAATAACAGATGCAAACATGTAACTGTTTTGTATCAGTTGTGAATATATAGTTGCCACTAATTAAGTTCCAACCCGTATGTATGTCTTGCCTCAAGATGTACGACATTTTGGCCATTGTTCATTATTGTCATGTCATCTGCATACAGTATTTTCTTCTCCTTCTCTTCAACACCTGTATCATTAACAAACAGATTAAACAGCAATGGCCCCATTGTGGCACGCCACATTTCATGACTTTTGTTTTTGACTGATATGCATTCCATATTGATACATACTGTTTGTTTCCTGTTGCATAAGTATGATTCTATCCACTCTCCTGCTTGTCCTCAAATACCAGAGTTTTCAAATTTTTGTATCAATATTTCATAGTTAGTAAGGTCAAATGCTTTGGAGAGATCAAGAAACATTGCAGACCCATCATGTTTTTCATGTAAGGACTGTATAATATATTCTGTTGGATGCAGCTGCTGATTCTGTAGCTTTACTCTTTCTGAGACCATGCTGTGAATGTATAAGGATATTGTATTTGTCCACATAATCAAGTAATTTATTATATGTAAACATTTCCAGGATTTTTGAGAAACCTGATATCAGTGAAACTAGCCTACAGTTGTTGGGGTCATCCTGATACCACCATGCTTATCTCCAGTGTTTCTGGAAAAAATTCTACCTCTGATAGAACTGTTTTCGATGTCCAGCAATGGTGAGATTGTTTGTCCTGCTACTAGCTTTATTATGTGATTCAATATTTTGTCAACACCAGATGATTTGTTGGACTTCCGTTTTGGTATAGTTCTCCTCATTTCATCTTCTGTAACTGGTTTCAAGAACATGGTTTTGCTTAGTAACATTCTTTTGTGGCCTATTTCTTTCCAATTTCAAATTCCGTACCACATTTATGTAGTTACCACTGAGTGTGATACCTATTTCTCTACCATCTGTAACAAATTTTTTGTCTATTTTCATTGACCCGATATCTGTTTCTTTGTTTGATCCAGCTTTTTACTTTCTTTCATCATTAATTGCATTCCAAGCTACCTATACCTTGGTTTTTGAGTTTATAATGGTGGCATTAATTGCACTTGCTTTTTGCCTCTCTTATTACTTTTCTATACTTCTTTTGTAACATATTATAATTTTCTGCTTCAACCCTCGATCTCAGACCCCACAGTTCTATTAGTTCACTGATAATACACTTTGTCTGATCCTGGAGCTTTTCTTGTCTCTTTACCTTGGGGAATGCTACATTAAAAAGAGGTTTAATTATTGTAATAATTGAATCATACTTTTCATTTACATTCTGCACCTGTAGAGTTTTATTCCAGGTCTCCCTATACCAAAATTTGATATTAATATTTTGTTCACTGATGTCCCCGATTTCTTTGGTTGTTTGTTTTGGTTCTGATATTATGTCCTTTCTTCTGCGGAAGCAGATCAGCCGTCCATGATGATCAGATATTTCTGTTTGGACTACATGTGACTCACAGTTACATCTACTAGTATTAGTAATGATGTGAATAACTGTTTGACTTTGAGAAGTCACTCTTGTTGGTGCAGATATTGTTGCCCTCATATTGTATTGTATTAACAATTCATCAGGATCTTGTCTTGGTTTTGATTCTTTTCCCATGTCAGTATGAAGTCTGCATATATAAGGATGTTTTTCTTCATATTCATTCTTAGTAAGTTGGCAATTCTTTTCAGAAAGATACTAATCTTGTCACATGGTGATCTGTACACACAAAATAATCTAAAGCTATCCATCACTACATCAATAATTTCAAAGTCTTTTTCTATAGCTATGGGTAATCTCACATCTTTTCTGTTTTCAGTCCTTAGGAGCTGTGCTGTTTTAATATATAAGGACCACCTCTATATTTAGATCTGCAGAAATAACTGGATTAGATATAGTCCTTTATTGTCAAGCTATCTATCTGAATTTCAGTTATACCATGTTCACTGATTGTTTTTCACTTCTATTTTTGCTTTTAGTAGTACTTTTATGTAACTTTTCTTTTGCTACATGTTGTGGGCTGCATTCTGAGATCATGTTCTGTAGTCCCTCCTTTTTTGTGTGATGCTCATATTTTGCTTTTTCAGCTGCAGTAATTGATCTTTCACTCCCATCAGACCATACTAGTTTCCCTTGCTTTTCATTTTTTTGCAGACATCTGTAAACATTCTGCTGTGAATTACAGACTGTAATCTGTTTAAATGCATGCCATCCTTTCCTAGGCAGTTTTCACATAGAAATTTGTTTGGATCTATGAAGACTGCCACAAGACAATCACAATGTTCTTTGACAGCATAATTCATTTTGGATATATATTTGTAACTCACCGACCTCCTTTTTTGATTCTGCCAAGTGTCAACAAGGATCCCACATAGACACTTCTTGCCAAACGAATTATATTTCTTGTTCCATTAGTAATTTATTCTTCACTGCTGTTTCTTAATGAATTTGTTATAAGGTATATATAAAGACACACTGGTTTCAGAATTTGGTTTTGTATTTGTCTATTTGAATTTACCATATTTTAAAAATGTTTGTCGAGTTGTTGCATTCTAATTCTCAGGACATCGATTTTGCAGTTGGAGACCTTGATATTTTTCAGCAGCGAATCAGCAATTATTGGAAACTCATATTCATCTCTGTGCACTGGGCTTCATCTGCCTCACTGCAGATGTGCACTGATGCTTTATAATGTGTGAACTGTATACATACCTGTGATGAAAAAAAGCTTGAGAGATAGGAGTATGCTTCCACATAAAAATTTATAAGAGATGACATTTAATAATGAGATATATGTGCACAAACATATATGTGAGATGAGATATAATGAGGAAACACTGCAGAGGTAATTTCATGAGAAATTTGTTACAGTTCCTGGGAAAATCGACAAGAATTGATTACTGATGATATGTATGTTTAAAGAGCATATAGTATATTTGGCATATGAAATACAGAGGTGTGTGTGTGTGTGTGTGTGTGTGTGTGTGTGTGTGTGTGTGTGTGTGTGTGTGTGTGTGAGAAAGAGAGAGAGAGAGAGAGAGAGAGAGAGCGAGAGAGCATGTTTGGCACCAATTTTGCACATCATTTAAATAGTAAGCTCTGTCTTGGTGGACAAGGAAGGAGGGGAATACACAATTGGTCTACAGCCATAATCTCTTGCATTTTTATGTAATGCACTATGATTTGCTGGAGGTAAGGTGAAAGGAGGGGAAGGGGGTCATGACCTGATGTGTATGTCAGAAATACTGTAATATGACGCCATTTTAATACCACACTCTGATTGGTTGGAGATAGAGAGGAGGTGGTGTGGTGTATAAAACAAACAGTTGGTCTGTTTCCTACATTTACTGTGATTGGATGGAGATTAGGAGGAGGGGGGCAATGGGAAGAACTCTTTTTTTAGAAAAAAAAAATTTCCGTGTTATTTTCAAACACTACACTCTCAAGAAGAGTGGGAGGGGGGGGGGGGGGGGTATGAAGACCACAATTGGTTCCTGTTTCCAGATAAGAGGGGGGAGAAGGTTTTCCATTAATGCAGTTGTGCTTTTTGCACCATCTTGGATTTTTAATACCGTAATATTATTGGCTGTAGGTAGTGAGTAGTGCACTGTGTGATTGTTTTGACATAGGGGAGGAGGACAAGATTTATCTAGGATTTTTTGTTATTGCACTATGATTGGCTGGAGATAGGGGAGGGGAGGTATGTGACTTCACACTGACAGAGATAATGGCATCACTGATAAGGATGATGATGTTACTGATAAGGATGGTGGAATCACTACGTAAGTGACCTAGGTCACACAATGTCACAGATGTACACCAAGTGCTCCAGGATGCTCATACCTCTACTACTCATGTGTTTTTTGTTGCGATATTAAGAGTTTATTGAATTTCTTCAGCATCAGTGATGATCCAAGTAGGTGGAGGTTGTTAATAGACTCTTCAGAATGTATCCTCAAAGATACTTTTATGTAATGGAAATGTATTTGGCTCAATATCTGCTGCCTGTCCAGTACACCATAGGGAGATGTGTAGGAACTTCAAAGTTGTGCTGAAATACATGATTTATGAGAAACATTCTTGGACAGTATATGAAGATTTAAAACTAGTTGGCATGTTACTTCGTCAACAATCCAACTGCAAAACATGCAGTGTTTTATTTGTGAGTGGGACAGCTGAGCCAAAGACAAGCACTGGAAAAGAATGTGACTGGTCTGAAAGATAAACCCTCCAACCTGTTTCACAGAGTATAAAACATGAGATAATTGTTCAGCCAAGCAAGAAGCTATGATCCCAGTTGAAGCTTGGGTTACTGAAACAATTCATTAAAGCACTCCCAAAAGATGATGACTGCCTCCTGTACTGGGCAACAATATTTCCAAAAGTAATTTATGTGAAACTTGAAGAAGGGATCTTTGTGCGGCCACAGATCAGAAATTTAATAAAAGACAGTTTGTTTGAAAGTAGAATAAATCCTGGGGGAAAAAAGGGGTTGGATTTTGTTTAAAGAAGTAGTGGCCAACACTTTGGGCAAAAATATTCACACTATAAAACCACAGTTAAAACAATGTTGCAGAATTTCATGAAATTATAAGTGTAACATGAGCATGAGGCTTCATTTTCTAAATTCACAGACTGATTTTTTCCCCTTCGTACCTTGGCGATGTCAGTGAAGAACAAGGAGAATGGTTCCACCAGGGCATCAAGGAGATGGAAAAGAGATACCAGGAATGGTGGAATGCAAAAATGATGGCTAACTGCTGTTTTGTACTTAAGAGAAATAACACTGGTGAAGGGAGACAATCAAGGAAGAAAAGTTTTGCTCCATGTCAGAAAGAACATGATGCAGTGAAATCAGCAATGGAAATTAAATAGTCAACATTTTATGTTTTGTTTTTGTAATCATTATTAGTATATTTAAGTGAATATATATAATTATTTATTCTAATGCTGTGTGTAGTTATTCTATGCAAAGTAACAAACTAAATAATTTATTTTTAATCCAATTAAAAAATGCTCTGATAAAAAAATGTTATTTCAGCTAAAATTCAGACATGAATTGCACAAAAATCTAACATGATACAGAAAAACCAAAATCAGATTTGAAATCAGAATGAAAATACATTAAATGTCACCTTACTGTCATAGAACATTATTCACAATATTTTAAAATGCAACATAGTATTATTCATTCTTATCATCTGCCTTTTACTTTAATGATCTGGATTACCATATATTTCTTTGTCATCGAAGACTTCTTTATCTCTGCATCTTCTGTATTGTCAGCAGTGAAATTTGGTCAAATCCAACTTCGTTCTAAATGACAGAAAGTGTTTCTTTGTAAAAGTGAATATATTGATCCTAGTTGTACAATCCGGAATGGTTTGTCATATACAATGCATGCACAAACAATTATCAGCTATTGACTCTTATCAGATGTACAATCAGTCCAGCTATGTATAGCTCAGTCAGACAAATTGTACTTTTAATTCTGTATTTTGTAAACATCTCTTTGGCAATGCCTCAGTTTTTCACATTTCTGTTGACAGCTACTGTTATAGCCTGCACCTGTTAGCACTTTGGAGTTGAAAGCTGGCAGCAGTGTTTTGAGCTGTCAGGCATCATCTTACACTACCATTACTATTGGTGGGACCACAAAGTGTAGAATAAATTGCCAAACTAGCAGGTAGCACAAATTGTAGCAAAAACTGCTCTCATCATCATGTCCTGAAGGTATTTGGTATCCAACCACACCCAAACAGTATACCATTATAAATTACTTAACTAAAAGAAAGAATACTTTCATTGATGGCGATCAGCATTCATTGTTACTGTAGACGTGCAACACATCAATTTACCAAAGTGCTACATTACATGAAATACCCTTTTCTTAGACAAATGATGTCATGACAATAATTGGATGTAAATAAATAATACTGGTAGTACTGAACACACTTTGGTGATTCATACCATTAAAAAAATATTTACAACCAGTCTTTAGGGCATGGTCGACTTCCTTCCCGATCCTTTCCTAACCTGATGGGACTGGGACCGATGATCTTGCTGTTTGGTCCCCTCCCCGAAATTAACCAACCAACCAACCAAAATCATCTCAAACTTTGGGGAATGAAAACCATTAACATATGGCATTTGTATTAAACATTATTTCATATTACTCGCTTTTAAAATCTTAAATCATTAAGTAGTGTTTCCATTTCTTGTTCCTTACATGTTGATTACCATTAACTACTGATGTTGGGAATGTAATTGACATAGAATTATTTTAGTCAGCTTGCATAAACATGACTACCTGTTAACCATTCATACAATATACGTTTTAATTCTCAAAGTAAGCTATAGTCATAACATGATCAGATCTACAGTATTTCTTTATACATGTGAACTAGACACAAAGAGGGCTGGCACACCAATCACGACTGTAGTCATTCAGTTGTACAGTTACACAAGATGAATACTTATCCCTTCACCATGCTTATCGGGTATCAAACAAGCGTCTCCTGTTGTTACCAGTTTAGTACCATGTTAACTTTTGTTTACTTCTAAAGTAACTCAGGCCGTACTTTGTAATTGGTTTGTACTTCCATTTGTAATCAAAGTAGGAAAATCACCTAAAATTATATACAGCAGACGAAGCTAATCTGTCCAGCTAATTTATATAGACCTCTTAATGAACAAAATTATCACTACACATGAGAAGAGCATGCAAAACTTACAAATTTGTATTTGCATACTATGTGTACATAATGCATCATAGGAGATCCAAATACATATTATTAAGCTGGTTTTTCACCAGACACCTCCAGGATGCATTACAGCATTTCCGTCCTCCCATCAGACTAAAGGAGTCACATGCCAAGAACAACTATTCACCTTACATTGTCTTGCAAACTATAATTATTCCATTATATGAGTTCCCTATGTCATGAATAGCCTACATACTTGCATCCTCATCATTGATTTATTAAATTCTTATAAACAACAAACTATAGAACTCAGGTAGGTTCATCTACTTTGCAACTTTGGAATAAGCCTCAAAAGCAAACGTATCCTTTTTCTGTAGGAACCCTCAAATACAAACCCTCCTGCAGAAGGACACTCCCTAAACAATGATCCAAAATTTGGTGTGAGTTATCCATTTATTGATACACCCACACTAATAATTACCAAATTTATACGAGGGTAATCCCAAAAGTAAGATCTCCTATTTTTTATAAGAACAGAACTCTGTTTGTGTGCCAGTTGGTCACACTGTTATGAAGAGTGCTTCACACGCTGTGTGTAAACATGTGCATGCCACGCTGAGGCACTCAGTCTTGGCCTGGCAGCCGTTGAGAATGGAGATCCCGTTTGGTGTTACCGCCAAGTCGGAATTGTGCGCAGTTATTCGGTTTTTGAACGGAAAGGGCACTGCGCTGATTGAAATCCATCGCCAATTGGTGGAAGTGTATGGTGAGTCGTGTATGGATGTTGAAAATATTTGTAAGTGGTGTAGAGAGTTTGCAGCTGGTCGGACCGAAATTCACGATGAACAGCATGATGGTGAGTTGGTATGACATGGGCATACAAAAACTGCCACAGTGTCTACAACAATGCATCGACAAAAATGGTGGTTGTGTCAAAAAATAGCTAAATGTTCAAGCTGTGAACTGATGTAAACCATTGTAGAAATAAACAAGGCTATGTACTTATAAAAAAATAGGAGACTTTACTTTTGGGATTACCCTCATATACAGTGACAGAGTATCTTGTTTAATACTGTATACTACTCTACTCTCCCCTTTCCCCATTATTTTAAAGGACTCACTCCTCTTGTATTTAGAACCCACTGATGACATCATAATTCTGTCAGAGACAGCAAAGGACTTGGAAGAGCAGTTGAACGGAATGGACAGTGTCTTGAAAGGAGGATATAAGATGAACATCAACAAAAGCAAAACGAGGATAATGGAATGTAGTCGAATTAAGTCGGGTGATGCTAAGGGCATTAGATTGGGAAATGAGACACTTAAAGTAGTAGATGAGTTTTGCTATTTGGGGAGCAAAATAATTGATGATGGTTGAAGTAGAGAGGATATAAAATGTAGACTGGCAATGGCAAGGAAAGCATTTCTGAAAAAGAGAAATTTTTTAATATCGAGTATAGATTTAAGTGTCAGGAAGTCGTTTTTAAAAGTATTTGTATGGAGTGTAGCCATGTATGGAAGTGAAACATGGACGATAAATAGTTTGGACAAGAAGAGAATAGAAGCTTTTGAAATGTGGTGCTACAGAAGAATGCTGAAGGTTAGATGGGTAGATCACATAACTAATGAGGAGGTATTGAATAGAATTGGGGAGAAGAGAAGTTTGTGGCACAACTTGACGAGAAGAAGGGACCGGTTGGTAGGACATGTTCTGAGGCATCAAGGGATCACCAATTTAGCATTGGAGGGCAGCGTGGGGGGTAAAAATCGTAGAGGGAGACCAAGAGACGAATACAATAAGCAGATTCAGAAGGATGTAGGTTGCAGTAGGTACTGGGAGATGAAGAAGCTTGCACAGGATTGAGTAGCATAGAGAGCTGCATCAAACCAGTTTCAGGACTGAAGACCACAACAACAACACCTGCTCACTGATATTCCTCATCCACTTTCTCTCAAGTATACTCCTCTGTGTTCAACTTAAAGTGGCTAAAGCTTATTTTTATTCATTGCAAATTATTCATTACAGTTATGCTGATGCGGCTTTCAGTGTACTTCTGCTGACAGAAAAAAGAATTGCAACACCAAGAAGGAGTTGTGCAAGATAAGCGAAAGCTAGTAAGCGTGTTTCTACATCTGGAAGATTATGCCTGTTCAAATTTCACACCAGTAGCTTAAGAGTGAGGACCGTAACACCACTATGAGGTTACAAATTAGGTTTGCTCTACATACATGCTGTAATGATCATGAGCATTAGCTATCTTTGGGATTGGACATGGTAAGTCGATGTTACCCAAGAATGTCTTTAAGATGACAAATACGCCATTATCAGCCACTCAGTGTGTTTGAACAAGGTCATGTAATGAGGCTAAAAGAAGCTGTATGCTCCTTCTGTGATACTGCAGAAAGACTTGGCAGGAATGTAACAACTTGACACGTTTGCTAGGTGTGGTGGTCACAGGAAGGTATGGTCACAAGCAGATAGGACTGTGGGTGGCCACATGCCTCTTCTGAAAGTTAAGACCGTCAGTTTTGGTGTATGGCTGTGGTGCATTGTACTGCATGTGCAGCAGCAATTTGAGATGCAGTTGACACCACAGTAACACAATAAACTCTGACAAATTGGTTACTTCAACTGCAGATCTGAGACAAATGCCCTGAAGTGTGCATTTCACTGACCACAAACCAGTGCTCTTTACAACTTCAGCTGTGTCAAGCAGTAGATCAATGGAGGATGGATTATAGGTCTATTGTGTTTTCTGCAGATAGCTGGTTCTGTCTCAGTGCCAGTAATGGCTGTGTGTTGGTTAGAAGAGGCCATGTGAGTGCCTGCAACCAATCTGTCTGCGGCGTAGACCTACACCTGGAGTTATGGTCTGGAGTGTGATTTCATATGACAGCACAAGCACTGTTGAGGTTATCCCACACACCCTAAAATTAGACTGTTGTGTCGCCATTTGTGAACATCATTCCAGAGGGTGTTTCCCAACAGGATAACATTCACTCACGTACTGCTGTTGCAATACAACATGCTTTGCAGCATGTCAAAATGTTGCTTTGTCCTGTTCTAATACCAGATCTGTCTCCAATTGAGCATGTATGTCATCAGACGACACCTTTAGTATCATCCACAACAATAAGTATCTGTCCCTGTATTGACTGACTAAATACAACAGGCGTGGAAGTCCACCCCACAAAAAAACTGACTTCCGACATCCGTATGACACAATACTTGCATGTTTGCATGCTTGCACTCAATATTCCGGTCTTCATACTGGTTATTAATGTACAAGCAGTTCACATTTGCAATGACTTTTCTCTTGCTTACATTAACCTGTGATCTAGTCATGTTAATCAATTAAATATGTTTTCTAGACTAATGCATTTCCAAAATTTCATTACATTAGTTATTTCTTGGTGATTTGTATGTTAACATGTCAGATAATTAATATATACAGGGTGGTCCGTTGACCGTGACCAGGCCAAATATCTCACGAAATAAGCGTCAAATGAAAAAACCACAAAGAACGAAACTTGTCTAGCTTGAAGGGGGAAACCAGATGGCGCTATGGGTGGCCAGCTAGATGGTGCTGCCATACATAGGTCAAATGGATATCAACTGCATTTTTTTAAACAGGAACACCCATTTTTTATTACATATTCGTGTAATATGTAAGGAAATATGAATGTTTTAGTTGAACCACTTTTTTTGCTTTATGATGGCACTGTAATAGTCACAAACATATGGCTCGCAATTTTAGATGAACAGTTGGTAACAGGTAGGTTTTTTAAATTAAAATACAGAACGTAAGTACGTTTGAACATTTTATTTCGGTTGTTCCAATGTGATACATGTACCTTTGTGAACTTATCATTTCTAAGAACACATGCTGTTACAGCGTGATTACCTGTAAATACCACATTAATGCAATAAATGCTCAAAATGATGTCTGTCAACCTCAATTCATTTGGCAATACGTATAACGACATTCCTCTCAACAGCGAGTAGTTCGCCTTCCGTAATGTTCGCACATGCATTGACAATGTGCTGACGCATGTTGTCAGGCATTGTCGATGGATCACGATAGCAAATATCCTTCAACTTTCCCCACAGAAAGAAATCCGAGGACGTCAGATCCGGTGAATGTGCGGGCCATCATATGGTGCTTCGATGACCAATCCACCTGTCATGAAATATGCTATTCAATACCGCTTCAACCGCATGTGAGCTATGTGCCGGACATCCATCATGTTGGAAATACATCACAATTCTGTCATGCAGTGAAACATCTTGTAGTAACATCAGTAGAACATTACATAGGCATACATTACACCATTTAGATTGCCATTGATAAAATGGGGCCAATTATCCTTCCTCCCATAATGCTGCATCGCACCATACATTAATCCGCCAAGGTCACTGATGGTTGAAATGGCTCCGAGCACTATGGGAGTTAACATCTGAGGTCATCAGTCCCCTAAACTTAGAACTACTTAAACCTAATTAACCTAAGGACATCACACACATCCATGCCCGAGGCAGGATTCGAACGTGCGACCGTAGCGGTCACGCGGTTCCAGACTGCAGTGCCTAGAACCGCTCGGCCACACTGGCTGGCCAAGGTCACTGATGTTCCACTTGTCGCAGTCATCATGGATTTTCTGTTGCCCAATAATGCGTATTATGCTGGTTTACGTTACCCCTGCTGGTGAATGACGCTTTGTAGATAAATAAAACGCATGCAAAAAATCTGTCATCGTCCAGTAATTTCTCTTGTGCCCAGTGACAGAACTGTACACGACGTTCAAAGTCATTGCCATGCAATTCTTGGTTCATAGAAATATGGTACAGGTGCAATCGATGTTGATGTAGCATTCTCAACACCGCCGTTTTTGAGATTCCCGATTCTCGCGCAATTTGTCTGCTACTGATGTGCGGATTAGCCGCAACAGCAGCTAAAACACCTACTTGGTCATCATCATTTGTTGCAGGTCCTTGTGGACGTTTCACATGTGGCTGAACACTTCCTGTTTCCTTAAATAATGTAACTATCCAGTGAACGGTCCGGACACTTGGATGATGTCATCCAGGATACCGAGCAGCATACATAGCACACGCACGTTGGGCATTTTGAACATAATAGCCATACATCAACACGATATCGACCTTTTCCGAAATTGGTAAATGGTCGAATACAAATTGAACTGGTCATGTGACTGCCAGTGCATGGAAAGCAGTTTGCAGGTAAATTATGTATATGCAAATCCAAAAAAGATTGTTACGTAGTGCTCAAAAGACAACCAGCTACTGGTATTTCAGTCCTAATGTCAAGCTGTACTCAGCTCACATGCCCAAGCAGCACTTTGCCACCTAACAAGCCTTACTCTGTCAGCATCCACCAGCAAAAAGACTCCAAAAACTTCCCTGCACTCTCTCAGCTCCATTAGTCATGTGACCACTACGCTAGTCAAAACTCCCATCTACAGCCAACCACATTTAGTTACAAAAGGTCATTTATATTTAACATTTAATCATATCCACTAAAATTATTTATCATAAAATTGAAAATATTCAGTTCATAATTGTTATAAAATTAACTTTTTTTTTGTTTTTGGATCATTACATCCCCAGAATTCACATACACTAGTCAAGAGTCTTATTATATTTATAGCTTCCATTTTGACACAGCATTATTCAAATGTTATTTTTCTGTTTATATATGTATATACCAATTTCTGACTCTCATTCAAAACATGGTCAAATCTTACATGGGTTGAAGTAGAACTGTTTCATTGTGGATGACTTGTCTTGACACATATTTTTTCTAAATCACTGTTCTCTCTCATCGGAAAATTATTTGAGAAATTTCCCACAGTACATATGTTCCAGCATATGGTGTTACTACAGCTGTGATATATATTATGATACGACACTGCCACCTGTTATCTTACAGGACCCCCATGTCATGAATGTGTTACCCAAGAGATGGCTGCACAAAGTAGCACCAAAACATCCAGTCCCATACAAAATACACACACACACACACACAAATGTGCCACAGTGTGAATAGAAACTTCATGTGGTGAACAATTCAACACTGAAATAAAAGTTATATGTAGGTGAGTATACATCTAAACTCTAAGTGATGTCTACATTTTAAGCATGTTTATAAATTCAATAACAATTGATCTCTGTGGGGGCATCAATCAGATCAATTTTAATAGAATTGTCTATCTTCAATTCTCCATGTTATAGCACATCACTTCACTGGTTATGGCCTCACTGCAGTCTCCCAGTTGCTTCCACAGCACGGACCACCTCCTTGAGTTCCAGCTCCATCTGGCATTGGCAAGACCACCCCTCTTGCATAGAAGTACAGTCACCAGTACATTGTACTCTTCATCAGGCAAACAATGCCCTGACAAATATTTAAAAAAAATGACCCAAATAAGCAGTTGCCTGTAACTGTGATCCCATGGCTTCCCAGTGATCAGGCTACTGTACCCCATCCTGGTTTACCATGTGTCCACTGCATCAGCTCACAAGTGAAAGACGTTAAAGCACAGAGCAAAGTGAACAGACAAAATTTCAAACAAATGTAGATTCCTGATAATGAACCAATCTCAGAATCCGATTACCTCCACAGACTTCACAACTGATAAACATTATATTTAAAGAGATAAATTATCTGCTATTTTTCTGCAGATACCCAAAGTCCCAGCTCATAGCATATATTATTATTACACTCATCCTTCTTTTTTTTTTAATTACACATATATTTCCTCTTATAAAATGACATGAACTTCGATCAGCTCAACCGGGCTCTGGGTGCAACTTTCCAAGCCATACTAAGAACAATGCAGTGCCCCACATTTGCTTTCTTCATACACCCTGGTACAATTGCTCTTAAAAACACAGTCATCAGAATCCTCTTGTGTAGCAGTAAATCTGATGGTCAACATATATATAATGGCATGTTTTTACTGAACATACTCCCAAAATAACAATTATATCTAAACAACATACATTATAATCCCTACAAAATTTCTTAAAATGTACACAATGAGTAATAAACATTTCAACATTGATACATTTACTTCTCTTAATAGAGTTAATTTTTTGATGTACTCTGCGTTTTATCTGTCCAAATACTGCTGAACTGTTTCTCTAGAAAGCAAGTATTAATCACCTCCCATAAAAACCTGTGATTCTGCTTCTACCTCAGGGCAAATTTCAGTAATAGCATTTCCATTACAATAACTATTTACTATTTCACTAACTCATTCAACATTAACACCATGTTCACCAAGTATTACACCCTTTGGTACAGGTAGATCATCAATGTTACATCAATGGATGATGTAAAGAAAATTCTATAGCACATACTTGATGAGTGGAAACCATTTTATAACAGTATCTGCCAGTAGGGAGAGAGGGATAAACAAGTTAGAGATAAAGTTTACCCACCGTTGCCTGCTTTGCTATATTTTGCTTCTGGCTGTATTTTGGGTACACTGTGAATAAATCTGTGTGCTCATAATTCGCTCTTTTATTGCTATGATGAATATAAGTAATGTTGTTGTTGTTGTGGTCTTCAGTCCAGAGACTGGTTTGATGCAGCTCTGCATGCTACTCTATCCTGTTAAAGTTTCTTCATTTCCAAGTAACTACTCCAACCTACATCATTCTGAATCTGCTTATTGTATTCATCTCTTGGTCTCCGTCTACGATTTTTACCCCCCATGCTGCTCTCCAATACTAAATTGGTGATCCCTTGATGCCTCAGAACATGTCCTAAAAAACAATTACTTCTTCTAGATAAGTTGTGCCACAAATTCCTCTTCTCCCCGATTCTGTTCAGTACCTCCTCATTAGTCATGTGATCTACCCATCTAATCTTCAGGATTCTTGTGTAGCATCACATTTCGAAAGCTTCTATTCTCTTCTTGTCTAAACTATTTATCGTCCACGTTTCACATCCAAACGTGGATACACTCCATACAAATACTTTGAGAAAAGACTTCCCAACACTTAAATTTCTCTTTTTCAGAAATGCTTTTCTTGTCATTGCCAGTCTACATTTTATATCCTCCTTACTTCGACCATCATCAGTTATTTTGCTTCCCAAATACTACTTTAAGTGTCTCATTTCCTAATTTAATTCCCTCAGCATTACCTGATTTAATTAGACTACATTCCATCATCCTCGTTTTGTTTTTGTTGATGTTCATCTTATAGCCTCCTTCCAAGACACTGTCCATTCTGTTCAACTACTCTTCCGGATCCTTTGCTGTCTCTGACAGAACTACAATGTCACTGGCAAACCTCAAAGTTTTTATTTCTTCTCCATGGATTTTAATTCCTTCTCCAAATTTTTCTTTGCCACTCTTACTGCTTGCTCAATGTATAGATTGAATAACATTGGGGATAAACTACAACCCTGTCTCACTCCCTTCCCAACCACTGCTTCCCTTTCATGCCCCTCGACTCTTATAACTGCCATCTGGTTTCTGTATAAATTATAGATAGCCTTTCAGTCCCTGTATTTGAGCCCTGCCACCTTCACAATTTGAAAGAGAGCATTCCAGTCAACATTGTCTAAAGATTTCTCTAAGTCTACAAATGCTAAAAATGTAGGTTTGCCTTTCCTTACTCTATCTTATGAAGTAAGTCGTATGGTCAGTATTGCTTCACGTGTTCCAACATTTCTACAGAATCCAAACTGATCTTCCCCAAGGTCAGCTTCTACCAGTTTTTCCATTTGTCTGTAAAGAATTTGTGTCAGTATTTTGCAGCCATGACTTATTAAACTGATAGTTCAGTAATTTTCACACCTGTCACCACTTGCTTTCTTTGGGATTGGAATTATTATATTCTTCTTGAAGTCTGAAGATATTTCGCCTGTCTCATACATCTTGCTCACCAGATGGTACAGTTTTGTTAGGGCTGGCTCTCCCAAGGCTATCAGCAGTTCTAATGGAAATAAACTAGCATAATGCAATACTTCTACTGCAAACAGAATGCTTGTTGCCTCATCAACATCATCTGGTTCCGAAAGAGATCATCTCCAGTAAATTCAGACTCTATTATTGACCACAGTCAGTAGCTAAACTATGTTGTAATGGTGTATATTGTTTCTTCATGGGGCCAGTTGGTACATAGAAACTCCATGACACCATCTTAAACTCATTGTATAGTAAAACAGGTTTTTGTCTCTCTTGAAATATTTGCATTCTAGGACATGACCTCTTTTCCAACTCACCCATTCAACTGAAGTCCTCAGAAGCTGCAGTGGATGATCTTTCAACTCATGGCTTTATTAAATACTTCTTTCACATAATTATAGCTGACAAATTTAATGATTGCTCATTGGCTACTCAGTTCTTTTTAATTGCTTTTCACTACAGTGCTAGTAATGGCTTTTGCACTGCACCATAATCTTGGCTATCAATCATGTTTCTAAGGACAAAATTGTTACTTTATTCTTAGTTCATATTTAATTTATTATTCTCGTTCAATTTTCTTCCCTTTTCTGGCACAGAAGTGTTACTCAGTGCTGTCATATAACTATGAGTCAGAATTAGGTGTTCTGTGTTGTGTGTGAGAGTTTGTGAACAGATTTTCAGTTTCCATTAATCATTAATTCTGACCTTCTGCCTTTTACTTCAGTGGTCAGAACAACCATGCGGAATTCTTAGTCACTGCGGAATGCTACATGTCTGAATTTTCTGCACTGGCAGTTCAGAAGTTTTCTCAAATCCAACTTTTTACTAAATGTTGGAAAGTCCTTCTTTGTAAATGTGAATATACTGACCCTTGTTATACAATATGGAACGTCTTCACGCGCAACTCATGTACAGACAATTATAGGACATTAACTCTTCTCTGACATACAATCAGTACAACTCCATGCAGAACTGTGACAATAATGGTAAATTCTCTTCCTTGAGGTTACTCTAACTGTCACAGTCTTCTCTATTCCACAGCACATCTCATAGGAATGTCAAGGCACAGAATAAACTGCCTAACCAGCTAGCACTGTAACATGTAGCAAAAACTGCTCATGTCACTCCATCTTGAAGATGCAAAGCATTCAACCAAATCAAAATACATGAACAAACGGAAAAGCTAACTCCCAAACAGTATGTCATCACATATCACTTTACCAAAGTGATACATTTCACCACAGGGTGCGGCCATGGGAACCATGATAGGCCCTTTCCTATGCCATCATTTTAAGGGTCACATGGAGAGAACTTTGCTGGGATCCATGAGCCTCAGCCCCTAGTTTGGATTTGACACATTGATGACATCTTTGCCATACGTGCTCATGTTGAGACTGATCTGTTGAAATTTTTGGAATCTCTGAAAACAGTCTCCAATTAAATTTTGCAAGTTCTTTTTCTGCATCGCATGCCAGTTTCCTTGACATTGACTTCATCCTTATTCACATTTAAGCTGCAAACAACAACAGTACTCACATGTTGACAGTTGCTATTGTTGGCATGTCAAACACTTCCTCTCATGCAGCCTTGGCATTCAAAGCGAACATATTTGTTCATATGCCCTCTTCCTCAGCTTTCATGGTGTGCAATTATCCCACAGTCTAATTCGTAAGCAGCTTTCCTGGGCCATAACATCCAAGCCTGGCACTGCTGATCCTCCAAAAACCAATTAGGGAGTACACCTCTTGTCACTCAGCACTGTTCTGGTCTTGAATATATTAATCGACAAGGCTATGAATTCCTAAAATCTTGACCTGAAATGAGGTCTATTTTGCTTGACATTTTGTCCACCACACCTAGAATATTTTTAAAAGACATCATTTTCACCATTGACTGTACTAAGTATTTATTTTTACAAAAGCAGTTTCAACCATAGGGCCATTGTCAAGTGATCTGCTGCAAACTACTCAGCTTCAGCACATGTCTCACTCTAAAAATCCTCTGATATTTACACGTCGCAATTGTATCTGAACCCTATAACAGTGTGAACTTCCTCAACATAAATTTCAAGAAACCATTGTCCTTGTACCTTGTTTAAATGTAAACAGAGACAACTGGCGTGAAGATATGTTTGCAGCACACCACTTGATAATGGCTCTAAGGCCAAAATTGAAATTATGAAAGTAATACTTGATATAGTCAATGATGAAAATAAAGTTTTTAAAAAGTTCTACGTGACTGTGAACCCCTGCCATGAGAAGTTAATCACAACTAGAATAGTCTTACGTGCACCCTCCCCTCACCCTGCTTCCCAATCTCTGCAATATCTTGATCATGCCCCCTGCTCCTACTGCACCCTCTTCTCTACTCTAAGGCTCCTACCCCTGTGACTGTTCCCCTGTAAGACTTGCCTGATGCATCGCTGTACTACCACCTATGCCAGCCCTGTAACTGGTGAAACATTTTATGAAAGGTAGAGCCACCTGTGAACACATGCAAACACTGTTCAGTCTTGTACCTTGATACAGCTACCACCATGTTATCATTTTGAACGTATGGACATAATCAGAGGGTATATCCTGGTAACAAATGATGTCCTGTTGCAGAGCACACTCTATAACATAACAGTCATGATTTCAGTGCCTGTTTCACCACATGTGCTATCTGAGTTCTTTCCCCTGTCACTACTTCCTCAGAATTATGCAGATGGGAACTGGTATCACATGTGCTTGGTTTTTGTCTCCCACAAGGCCAAAATTCATGTTAGTTTCTGTGGGCTAACCATTTCTTTTTTGTAACTACAACTTATTTTTTCTAAATCTTTTATTTTCCAATCTGTCTATTACTTCCTGCCCCTCCCCAGTCTACCAGGTATAAGGCACTTAGGTTTCTGCTCTTGCAACATGCTTTTCCAGTAATCTCTATCATGCTTACTATCCTCTCCTCCACCTGTAAGTTCTCAGGTTGTCAAGTCTCATCTGTTGGAGGCACCAGTAATCAGTCTTTCCCTCTCATCCTGTCGAATAAGTATCCCCTGCCCCAGCGTTCTGAGCCACTTTTCCAAACCTCTCCCCATTTCCTAAACCTTGTAAGTCCATTTCTTCATCCCTCTTCCTTTCCCTTCAGCCCTTCACACAGGAGATAAAGCCAATGGAAGCTGAAAGCTTGCACATTTATTTATATTTTGTACGTATTTTCTCCTGCCGCTGCTTGGTAAGTATATTTTCTATCTGTCATTGTATTATATTTTCAAACATTGATTATTTTGTGCTAATTGGCTGTTTAGCCAAAGTTGGGCACAATATTTAGCATTTGAAAAGACAATACCCAGAGCAGAAAAATGTAGGATGGACGCCGATGGTCCATAGGTTTTACCATATATTTTTGAATGATGTTTTAAAGCTAGTCCATGTTTGTAGCAGAAGGCTACATCTGCACCCTATTTAATGCTAAATGAGCTATCAAATAATGGGAATAAGACAATCTTGTGATCTTCTGGCCATAAGACATGTTCTACGTATCCCAAAAGCAAACAGGGTATCTATTTTATCTATTTAAAATATCAGTTCTCTTTCACAGAACACTCTGTCCATTTTGACTGCTGAGACACTCTCAAAATGCTGTGTTTGTTCTCCATTGTTGTGTTCATTTATAATCATATATAAAATAATCATATATAAAAGTAAACATAATGATTTTAAACCATTATTGATAAAGTACTTATAAAATTAAAAAGAGACATGAAAGGATGTTCCGTGCTTACCTTGAAGAGGCTGCCCACTAGGAACAGCTTTTTTTTTTCATTCTGAATATGTCTATCAGTAGTACTGCAGTTTAATTTTCTGAAGGTAAACACAGGGTGGCTGCTCCATCTCTTTTCTCAAGTGAACATGTCTGACAGAATAGACACCACACACTTGTTGAGACAATGGTCAAAAATATCAATTTTTGAAGGAACAACCAACACCATTGAAATAATTTGATAGTGAAAGTTGAAAATTTGCTCTGGACCAGAACATGACTCCCTCTTAACGCAAGTAGATGCCTTAACCAACTCGCAACTCGGCCAGACAGCTGGGCCACTGTACTTGATACAGCCACTGTATCAACAACTGTGTGGTGTCTGTTCTGTCGGACATGTCTTAAAAACACACATGGATGCATAACAGGGCCTGAGTCTCTTGCAGGAATACAGGCCTCACTGTGAACAAGTGGGTGAATGGACAGTGTGGACACTACTAGTATGAGACAAGTTTAGAATTTGAGTCATACAGGAAGCATGTCTTGTTGGCCAGGGCAGATAAGGCAATTGCTCATATTAAGCAGGAGATATGTATACATGTCCTAGTCTGGCACAAATGTTCATCTTTCACCAATGGATTATTTTCATGCACAGTTGTGGCTGGCATTGGTCTTTCGTTCAAAATTTGGTATTAGATTTCTATCCGTCAGTACATGTGATGGCAGTTGTGTATGCAGTGAATGTCAAAAACCTTGTACATCTCAGGAAGCACATTTTTTATGCTTGTGCTCACATTCTGGTACATTTGTGGTTTAAAGTCCATTAGGAATAGATACCAGAGATAACTATAACCGTACAATATGCTGAGATATCAAGCACATCCTGTAGCCTTTATACATTATAAATAGCATTTGTATTGTTCTGTGCAATATGAGACATAATTTAAGAATGGATAGAGCCGTGCTCAAATGAAATACACTACTGTTTTTGTCGTGTAGTTCTCTGTGTCACATGATCCCCTATCCATTTGAGTAGCATCCAGGGTGGCAGCTTACAAAATGGTCTCCACATTGGTAACATAACCTCATAGGTTATTCTCCCTTTTGTCTCTCACATTATTTGGCTGTACATTTCTGTTTGTTCACCTTTTTTTCTCTTAGCAGGGCTGTTCCACAACTATGGACCACCCTGTCAAATTCTTCAAGTGAAGGTTGTATGTTTCACAAAAAGCAGCAGTGGTCATATCTTGACTGACATGATTAAAACTAATACAGCAGAAATTAACGTCATCAGATGAGATAATATGGCTGCTTCTACTTGTGGAATGTACAACCTTTACTTGAATGATTCTACATTAAAACAAACTGAACTTAAACACTATAATTCACTTATTGAAACAGCGTATCTGTATGAAAGTTAAACTCTCTGAATAATTGGAAAAGTAGAAGTAAACCAAGTGGAGAATTTCGTATCAAATAAAGTACAAATACTTTATCAACAGCTCCAAAGTCTACCACAAAGAAGACAAGCAGAACATTGGCCATAGAGATAAAATGGCAGGAAAACATGGAAAGAATACCGAACAACAAAGATGATCTCCAATAACGTATAAATATTGCTTAACATGGTCTCTAATGACACAAAAGTATGAGCAATGAAAGTTTTTCTCATTAGCATCATTTTCACATAAACCATCATCTTAGCCATTTGTAACTTTGCATGGCATCATTTGAAACCTGTTTGCACCCGACTCAATAAAGTACAGAATAGAGTGTGGTAGTCACAGTGTCATATTTAATGAACATACAGAAATTCATTATTATATAATCCCAAACTTGTCTGTCTGCAAAATACAAACTTGTATTGCCCATAGCTAAAACTAGCTATTGTGGTCTTAACGAACAATTTGTAAAATAAGTTACTAAATATCTAGCTCTAAATCATACAAGGCATGTTTAGAAACTAAGTGTACTAGATTTTTATTTTTTCCTAGAAAAAGTGTGATTGAAAAAAGTACAGGATATCGTTGATACACTTGTTGGCTATTTTCCCACATAAATCCTATCTCATTCAGTGCCTGTGATGTGTCGTGGTGTCAGCTTCTTTATGCCCTCCTTGAAAAACTCTCCTGCCACCTCCTTTCCTCACTTCAGAACCTCCTTCTGCATCTGCTTGTCAGTTGAAAATTTATTCCACTCATGTGTGGTCAGGGAGGTGAAAACATGATAATCTGAAGGTTCTGAACCAGGAGTATAGATGGGCAGATGGGGGGAGTGGGAAGGGGGGGGGGGGGGGCTCAAAATATCCCCGTCAAATGAGTCCAAGAGCACCTTCAAGGTAAGGCTGTGTGAGGACAGGTGTTATTGTGCAACAGCCATACTCCTCTTGTCAGCATTCCTATCCTTTGTTTTGAGTGCTTGTTTTGAGGTTTTTTAGGGTCTCACAGTATCATTGTGAGTTGATGATCTTTCCGTGAGGCAGAAATTCAACCAAAATGCTGCATTTTTGGTTCCAAGACACAGAGGCCATGATTTTTTTGCCCAAATTTGTTGTTTTTAATTTCTTGGTAGATGGGAATCAGTGCGATGCCATTGCGATGACTTATCTTTTTGCTTCAGGCTTATAATGAGCCATCCAAGTTTTATATCCAGTCACAATAGAGCTTAGAAAATCCTCACCTTTCAATTCAAGTTGCTCTAGAAACTCGCAGATGCTACTGAACCAGTATTTTTTGTGCTACTCTGCCAGCTATTCTGGGACCCATGTTGCAGAGTTTCTGGTATCCCAATATTTCTGTGAGTATCTCTTATAAGAGAGTTCTGGTGAGTTGTGGAAACACTGCAGAAACTTCACAAACAGTTTCCACGATTTTATTTAGCAACTCGTCAGTCCAAATGGAAGTCCTTCCACTCATCTGTTCATCATGAACATTTGTTCTGTCTCCACAAACTCCCTACACCATTTAAACACACTCGTTGTGTTTGAAACACCTTCACTGTAAACCATTTTGACTCGCGAAAAAATTTTGACACACTCCATCTGCGAGTAGGAAGCGGATCAGAGCACATGGCTTGCACTTGGTGGGATTTTTTACTGACATCTTTCACACAACTGGACACCACAACATGAGTTTACACACTACTGTGTTCTTGACATGCTTGCTGTGGCCAGTGTTGCCAACCAGAGCCCATTATGCTCACAGTACACTTACTTTCTGAACATGCTTTGTACTTCATATCTTTCACATATTTACTTGATTTTCAAATCCACACAGAGAATGTATTGATGCTTTTTTATTTCATGTCCTCAGTATTTTATATTGTGATGACATGTTTTATTTCAGTGAACTGTGGCGATGACATTGACTATACTCAAATGAAGCATGAGAATCTTGGCGATCTTATTCAAGAAACACTTGAAATTCTGGAAAGACATGGTGGAGATGATGCGTACATTAATATAAAATACATGGTGCCTACCTATGAATCCTGTGTTATGAATTAGAATGAGCAACCATAAGGAGACCAGGTTATTTGTAGGCAAAATAGATTTCATATACTGTTAACAGACTACAATTGTTATTACTGCACACTAGAATCACCAAATAAATTGTTATGTTTATTAAATTTTTCGCTATAATATATGTGTTCATAAATAAGTCATGTGTACTTGTTTAATTTCATGGGAGATGGTTCACAAAACTTTTTATCTACTAGGTAAACTATGTATTAGTGAAAACAGGTAGATTAACACTGAAGGAAAAGAGAAATTGCTACTAACTGTAAAGTAAAGAGGACAGGTAAAGAAACTTATATAAAGCTTTCAGCCACTGCCATGATCAGCAAAAGAGAAACACACCATTCATACACACAAGCAAGCACACTGCATGCACACTTGACTACCAACCCTGGCTGCTTGGACCAGAATACAACTATCACGTAGAATGCAAGCAACAGTCTGGAGTGGGTGGCGAAGTGCAAGGGATAGTGGTGTAAGGGTGGGTGGAGAGGTGAATGCCGTCTCGTGGAGTGTGCAGGACTAGAAGACCAACAAGCGCAGTGTCAGGACATTGTGGGGCAAGGACATGGGGAAAAAAGGAACAAGAAGGAAAGGAGCAGGAAAATATGGACAGGTGCATTTGGCAGGGAGTGACAAACAAAGAGGATGGGAGACAAGAATGGGGAGGAGATGATAGGACAGAGGTGCAGGGACAGTATGTTACTGGAGGTTGAGGACTGGATAATTACCTGAGTAGAGAATGTGTGTAAGGATAACTGTTGAGGAAAGTTGGTGATGAAGGGGAGGATCCAGATGGCTCAAGTAGTGAAGCAGCCATTGAAATCAAGCAGGTTATGTTCAGCTGCATGTTGTGCCACAAGGCTGTCTACTTTACATTGTTTGTATTCATAATTGTATAAAGTTTATTAAATGTTTGTCACATTGTACCTTGACAGAAGTGATAAATTACAGCAACATGATATACCATTATCTCAGTACTTACTTGCTTTCTGTGCATGTAAGAGAAGACTATTGGAAATGAATAGATCTCAACCACATACCACTGCTGTTCCTATTGAATAAATGTAATGTCCAACCCAATGCTTGAAATTCACCACAACATTTATTGGATGCAATTGCCTGAATTTCATCAGGTTATTGGTTAATATACTTGGAAAGATATGTTATTGCCATACAATTCTGTTTCTTTTCTTTGTAAGAGGTAATATTTCAAAGTGGCTTTCAGGTTTACACTTAAATGAACATAAATACATTTAAGCTGCATGCAAGTGTGCCTTTGCTATGTGAAATTCCACACATGCATTATTTAGGAAGATTGGATGATACA
The DNA here is from genome assembly GCF_021461385.2 of Schistocerca piceifrons. Lineage (NCBI taxonomy): Eukaryota > Metazoa > Arthropoda > Insecta > Orthoptera > Acrididae > Schistocerca > Schistocerca piceifrons. The sequence goes on along the minus strand of NC_060138.1, from coordinate 171,110,987 downwards.
TTATTGTATCTGTTGTTTCCACTTGTATATATTTGGATTTGACTATGTGAAGGAAATGAATTGCAGATTATTATTATTACAAGCCACAAAACATACTAGCATCAGGCATACAACACCTTTAGTCAGTATAAAAGGACACTAAGCTGAAAATGCTTTAATACACTAGCTGATCAAAATTACAAAGATGCCCCTATATCTAAGGCAAAATTGACCACTAGATAAGATGAGAGGTGGATCCGCCAGTATAAAAGGAGGTGGAGAGTATTGCATTGTTAGTAGAGAAGCAGTAACAGCAAAATGGGTCAGTCACAAGAGCTCGTCAGGGACATTTCAACCCTTAAAAACTGCCCAAGTTGACAATTGGTATTGTGATTCTGAGGAGTAAACTCAAAGGAACCACAACTAAACCAACAGACCTCATGTGCTGATGGACAGGCACCATCAAGCATTGCAGAAGGTGGTTGTAGGAAATTGCATGATTTGGCGGAGGGAATCACTTGTGAGTTTCAAAATGCTGCCAGCATCAAACTAGCTTAATGACATATGCAGGAAGTTAAAAAGTAAGAGATACATTGATCAAGCAGCTATTCACAAGCCACATATTTTTGTAGTCAATGCTAAATGACACTTGAGGTGATGTAAAGAGGGATGTCACTGGAAAATGGATGGATGGAAAGAAGTGACTTGGAGTGATGAATTGCACTACTCTCTGTGACAATGTGACGGAGTGATTTGGGTTTGATGAATGCCTGGAGAATGTTGCCTGCCATCATGTGCAGTGTCAACAGTGAAGTACAGTGGAAGTGGTGTTATGGTATTGGGGTCTTTTTGTGGTTAGGTGTGGTGCCCTTATTGTACTTAAGAATATGCTAAATGTAGAAAGATATGAACATATGCTACAGCATTGGAGGTGTTGACTGTTTGTATCAGCATGAATTCATATCTGCTGTCATCAAGCAGTGTCTGTGAACAATGGCTTGTGGACAATAACATTACTGAAATGGACTGTCCTGCTCAGATTGTGAGCCCAATGGAACACCATTGGGATGAGTTAGAATGATGATTTTGCTCCAGAGCTCAACCTCCAATGTCACTTCCATGTCTGGTTGCAGCTCTTGAAAAACGGGCTGCCATTCCTCCACAGACATTCAGATACCTCAATTAAATTGTCTCCAGAGCTCAAGCTGTCATAAACGCAAAAGGGCAACACACTAGATTAACGTTCACTGTAATTACAAGATTTTATATGTTTAATTGAGGTTAACATAGGATGATTTATATTTTAAATTTATTTATCTGACAATAAGTTAAAATTATTGCTTCAGTCACAGGGTTTCTCAAAGCATGAAATACTAACATTCATGTTTGGGCACTGTCACAGAAATAAGGAACTGGTTCATTCTCAAAATAATTACACTGTGACCATAAAATGAGCGCCAATTTATTTTAAAAAGAATTGTCTATATCTTTTCCCCATGTTTGGTTCATTAATGAAAAAATAATATATTTTTGTTTCTATGCAACAGTCTTACAGACTCAGAGGCATAAATATTATGAGTTTTGGTATGCAGGCCATTCTTCACTAATGCAAAATTTGAGCTGGCATGAAGGAGATATGTGGACTTATATCTATTGATTCCTGAAATTCTGACATAAAAAGTTATACTTAATGCCTGAGGTTCCCATAAATATATATATATATAATTTTATCTGAAGATAGTGAAATGGTTGTTCCTCCAGCTGATGGCTGAAGGAAGAGAAAAATCCTGACTACCAATTACAAGAAGCTATGCAGTTTTAATATATATATATATATATATATATATATATATATATATTTTTTTTTTTTTTTTTTTTTTTTTTTTTTTTTTTTTTTTTTTTTTTTTTTTTTTTGTGGTACTCAAAAAATTTAATAACCTCTCTCACACCGGCCTGATTTAGCTTCACTGATCAGGATATTAAAAACATGCGTATGTTAAGGGAATTTTCATTCACAAAGCAGGCTTATCACATTCACACAGTTCAATACTGTTCTATCCTGATTAAATTGAGCTTAACTTAAATTCCATAAGGCAGTGAAGCAATTTCGAAGTCGTGCTGCAATGAAAATTGTCAGTCGATCTCCTGAAAACATTTGTAATAATTATTAACTTTCGGTGATCACATGGGGAAGACCGGAGATCTGCTGGTAAGACCATGTTAGACTATTTATTTGAAGTAACTCGATATCTTGAGCATACAAAACGGCAGGTTCGTCCAGTGTAAATCAGATGTTCCCCACTGATCCCGTGCAACACAGCTTAGTAAGCAGACACTGTCAATAATAATCAGTTAAATAATACGCGAACACACTTACTTTAGTTTAGTTCATGTATTAAATTCCTTCTCATACAGAATCTCGTCAAGATGGTGTCTAGCTCAACAATACACACATATACATCCTCCTTCTTTCACAGCTAATCGGCAAACATTGCCTCATTCTTTTCATAAGAGAAAACAGATAGCAGAGAAACTATTCCATGGAGTAAATGGACGCTCCAAGGAATAATAGGGCTTGAAAGTACTTTGCATTGATAATCACCATATATTAAAGTTTAGGAATTGGTAAGATAAGAAGAGATATTTCGAGATATGTACTGAGTTAATAATTTATAAAATTTCTGAAAATATCGCAGAGAGACCGCTGCAAGAGACATTACACAGTCTGAGACAGAAAATGCAACAGACAATCAAGTGAATCCATATGCTCTGTCATGTAGTGTAATCAGCTATGGACTTTAGAAAGGAAAATTATCCACAGAGAAATGAACAAATGTTTGTTAAAATGTGAAACTTCATAAAAGAAAGCTTTTCCCTAATGGAGAGAAAATTTTCATTGATACTGAATTTCTGCCATCAAAGATATGACTACTTTAGACTATATACCATAGGAATAATGATTTACTGGACACTGTATTCTCTGTGGTAATCTTCCTTACATAATCAATAAACAACTGTAGCTTTAAAAAATTGAACTTCCATGTATAAAACAGCTTCAAATCTTTGCTTACTTTATAAATGGTTGATATTTTATGTTAAGCATGGAAATGAGAAAAAATTTTGAAAATGTTTGAAATTATGTTTTAAGTTTGATGGAAGTCACAAAATGCCCACATATCAAACACTGGGTGATTATGGTCTGGGTAATTTGTGCTCTGATTTGTGCAGAAGCTAGTTTTCCACGCATCTCAATGTTTATGATGTCATATCTCCTAAACTGTGTGTCATACAATGATATAATCTGGCAGGTTCAGTCAGTGAGACATGTGGATACCGTCTGCAAAATGTGTTGCACATGAAGTTAGTTGTGTATGTAGTTTCCCATGTATAGGATATGGGAATGTACCAATAATACACCAGGCACAAATATTTCAATATAAAGCATTAATTCACTTCCAATGCAATACAAAGCACATAGTTGTGTATGTAGTTTCCCATGTATAGGATATGGGAATGTACCAATAATACACCAGGCACAAATATTTCAATATAAAGCATTAATTCACTTCCAATGCAATACAAAGCACATAGTATTTCATGTCTCAGAATGAACAGCCAGTCTCTGTCACAGATCAATTACTTTTGATTACATTGTGGGAGTATGCAGTGATCAGTGTTGTTACGAATATTTACTATCAAAAACAGTCTTGATCACAAATTATTTATTCCGGTGACCAGTTTTGACCACAACTGTGATAATTTTCATACCAATGAGTAAGAACCTCCTTCTGGCGGTAAATCGAGTAGTGATTTACCACCAGAAGGAGGTTCTTTCTCATGGGTCTGAAGATGACCACAGTTGTGGGCGAAACCGGTCACTGGAATAAATAATTTGTGATCAAGACTGTTTTTGATAGTAAATATCTGTCACAGATGTTCCACCCCTCCACAAGGGAATGCTGGCCAGCATAGTTATCTGTAACAAATAGCAATGTCCCCACAGAGTTGTCCCTCCCCATACCCCACCACCTATTCCTGCCCCCAGAGCAATAGAGGATGTGTTGTGAGGTCAACGTCGACGAGCAGAGATCTTTGCCAGTAGTCATCAGTGGCTGTTGTCTGCATATTGGGTACCAACGGTACAGCGAGAGCCAATCATAGCATTAGGTAGTGGATGCTGAAGGCAGTTCTGCAGTTTTCCATTGATGGTGGTTGATTGCATATGAGTGGTGTTGGTAACAGTGGCATAGCTGTCGGTGATGAGAGGCACAGAGAGGCAGCTGACAGGGTAATAGTAAGCTCGTCTGCCTGAGAAAGCCGGGAGAACACAGCAGCAAACAGCACAGATGGCATTAGGGGTAAGTGCAGGAGAGCTGGGTTGTGATTGGTGTAGGTGGAGCATCCAGAGCCACATGAGTAGCTTCCACCAAAAGTTAAGTGTTGTCCAATTTAACCATGACTTCATCTGATCGAAAGCCATGGATGTCGATTGTAATGGTCGTTCGTTGGTTCAGCGTTCATGAGCTGTATATGGGTGAGTTATCGCAAGCATTGTCACCGCGAAGAGCAGTTGGATCATCTAAAGTGAAGAGGCCCATGCAGGTTTCAGTCTGTTGATGGAACTCATCATAGAAGTGCCATTTATGTCAAGGTTAAAGGTGTGATGACCATGCTTCAACACTCAGAACGACCCAGTGTAGGGTGGTTGTAAGACCGTCTGTATGGCATCATTGTGAGGCACAACATATGTACAATCTGTGAACTGTTTATGGATGAATGACTTCAGGGCCAAATCCAGAGTCTGTAGAACACATTCTGCTGGCAGTGTATGGGTCTCACCTTAGAGTATTTCTGCTAATGAGTGATATAAGTTATCTTTGAACACCATTCAGACAACAAGAAGCACCCAAAGAAGAGCCTCAATCCATGCATCCCCATGGCACGAGTGCTGTCTCCATCATATGGTGCCATCGTTCCATGATGTGGTTGTTCAGGGGATGGGATGCCGTACTACAGTGGTGGTAGATGACGCTGAAGTTACAGAGGGTACTGAAGACCAAATATTTGAACAGAAGACTCTGATCAGTGGTGATGGTCCAAGCTGCCATGAAGGCTTGGTTTGGGATTCTGCTGTGATATCTGTGATCAGCACAGCTTCCACCTAGTGCAAAATGTGATCAATTGTTGAGAGTAGGCATTTAATCTCCTCTGACTCTGGCAGGGTCCAGCAACATCCGGATGTATGTGATGGAAGCATCTGAGTTTATCTCAAATGCCAAGAGATATTTGTGTGTAGTGTTCCACCATACTACATTGGCACTCGAGGCATTCCTGTGTCCATTGATGGCTATCGCAACTAACACCTGGCCAAACAAAGCATTCAATGACAAGCTATATCATCAATTAAAACAACATGAGCAAGGTTGTGGAGATGATCAAAGACTGGCATTGCAGTGGTATGGGGAGGAGAGGTCAAAGCTGGTGATGGGGCACACCACAGAGGATACTGACATCTGAACCAAGAATTGATCAGCATTCAGTTTTGAGACTGAAGAAATTGTCATCAAGTAAGGCAGAAATTTTGGGGTCCCTCTCTTGTTCCGCAACCTGTCTGCTGTAATCAAGAGTGAAAGTTATTGTGTGTACCCATGAGAGATAGTCAGCAACAACTTTGCCCACTGCACACAGATGACAGACATAGTTTGTGTGCAGGGGAATGAGATTGAGATGACAAAATGTCGTGGATTGACTGTAGTGTGTGTTTGTGCACACTAAGGCTTTGATCAGGGATGCTTGAGCCTCTGTGGAGTGTGGTGTCATCAGTAGAAGTTGAGGATTCCCAGAAACCAGCAAAGGTCATGATAGTTTCGGGGAGTGGCAGCTAGTGAACGAGTTCATCATGGTCTGGTATTGGTTTGAGCCCATGAGCATTGAAAGTGTGTCAGAGAAATGTTAGGTCTGGCTTCTGCAATGACAATATTTCCTCATTGATGACCACCCACTTTTGTCAAAGAACACAGCGAGGATGAGTTTGAGGTGATCTTAGTGGTTTGAACGTCGACAGAAAAAATGAAGATGTCATCTAGGTAAGAGTAAGTACATTTGGGATTGAAAAACTCCATCAGTGAATCAGTCTCACATTGGTGCTGCATTATTCAGTCCATAGGGCATGATAAAGAACTTGAACAAGGGAAAGGACTTGATAATAGCCATCTTGGCAACATCATCTGGATGCACGGGAATCTGATAATAGGCCTTGCACTAATCAATCACATCAAAAATAGTAGCCCCTGCGAGCAAATGTGGAAAATCTTGGACATTCACCATGGGTAGCTGTGCAGGAATTAAGAGCCCTGCAGTCACTGTAGAGGCAGACTGAACCATCTTTGTTAGCAACCAACATTATGGGCGAGGCTCAAGCACTGTCTGAAGGTTGAACAATACTCCGGTGCATGCATTCAGTTCATCCATTGCTGCCTTAGCTGTGAGAAGGATTGCAGGTGTGAGGCACCATGGTTTATGAGGAATGTGTGGACCCAAGGTTGTAATGATGCAATGCGTCATACCATTTCTGATGGGACACTGGTAGAGCCTAACCTGCAATGTGTTGTGTTGGAGATTGGAATGCCTTTACTGAACCAGGAGGGACAATGCAGAAAGTGCTGGACTGACCTCACATAGTCTGAGGTAGCCACAGTGTGTGATGGACACCACAGTATCTCGGGTACATGTGTAAGATTTTTCCTGTAGCTGTCGATGCAGGTCATCGTAGATGGAGAATAGGAGCTGCAAACTGTCATGGGGCTGAGGAGACTTTCCTGTGTGCTGATACATTCCAGTGGTGCAATGCACTGGTGAAGAGTTGAACAACAGTCGGTGTTGGCAGTGATGTAGGTCACAGGTGCGTGTGAGCACTGGTTCGTGGCCCATGATGGATCCCCAGGACCAACTGATGCATCACATGATGGACTAAGGCAGCATGGTCACAATTAGGTAGTGACAAAATCTGCAGAGAAAGTCAATCCCCAGCACAGGTCAGCAACGGCAGTGATGCAGGAAGTACAAGGGCAGTGCAGCTGGTCTGTGAGTTGTAAGGCGTACATGAGCTGCAGTCACAGTGCACATGGATGCTAAGTGTTGTCAGCTACAGCCCAAGAGCTTCAGAATGTGGTTCCAACATCTGTCAAAGCACTGTGCATAGATGTAAACCCATGTCAACAAGGAAGCTGTGGGTTAATCATGAATATAAAGGCACCCTTCAGCGGATGTTGAGGTTGTGGACGAGAGGTGACTTGATGTTAGGCATCAGCTGGCGTTGCTGACCTGTGGACCACGTTCGTCATTTGAGTAAGAGCAGGGTTGCTGGCACTTGTGAGCAGGGTGCCAAACTGCAAGTAGTATCATCAGTGGTGTGGCCACATGCCAGTAGGATCAGCTGATGCAGCATTTTCTGTTAGCAGTGTGGTGCCATATGCGTTCTGTGATCCGACACTTGGGAGGGGATCCAGGATGTCAGCTTCATATGAGTCAGGAGGCACTGAGTTTGTTCGGGGTGCGAGCTAGATGATAGGACTAAGGGAGCAGGCTCACTCACATTGATGTGTTGCCTGTGCTGTATAACCGTTTAGAATCTGTTGACTAGGGTGAGTTTCTGTTCCAATGGTTCTGCCTCATGTGCGATCATTACTAGTTGAGATGAGAGTTTGATGATGACTACAGCGTCCAGAACATAGGGTCTGGCATGAAAACGAGATTCACAAGGAATGTAAAAGGCACCACAGTTGAGGAGGAGGCCGCTGACCAAGCTGTGCACCTATTGCTCCATGGTGTGAGCAACCTGTTGTATCAAGGCTGCCTTCAAGGTGTCATACTTATGGGTCAAACAGATGCATAAGATGTCAGTAATCGGTTCAGTATGTTCAGCAAGATGACATAAGAGCATAACAAACTTTGAATTGTCACCCGCCATGTCCAGTAAAGAAAACCACAATGTCACTTGATTGGTAAGGAAAGGTGGAAGTTTATGTTGAGGCACAGATCGGGTGCTGTGCTGTCTAATATGATGACAGATGCACTGTGGAAGCCGAACAGTAAGGTATAACTGGTGCCACCGACAGCACAATTGTGGAACCAAACATGGTTTCAACTTTGCACAATGGTTGTGCATGTATTGTGATTGTGTTGAAACAGTTGTTGCAGTAGTCGCAAAAGGTGAAGTTGGCACAACATTCATTTGCACAAACACCAAGTCTGCAGTATCAATGAAACTTTCCAGAGTAGGTTCAGAGGGGAGTTTCATTAATAATGGTTCCATTGGCAGCCATTGTTATGTCGCACTCACTGTGCCTAGAGAAGCCACAATTTGCACTAGCATCCTGGCCAGTTTTTCATACTGTCTGCTGTTGAATACAATGAGAACACTAATCGCCACAGGTCCTTATGAAAACAGAACAATAGAGATTTGTGGAATAACAGACAAAACATGTTTCATGACAAATGGCTGCATTGTTAACACTCGATAAGGCAACTTGAGATGAAATTTTGCAGTTATTGTGACATTACAGGTAGTCGAGGTAATCAGTGTAGATATTTTCCCTCATGTAGGATACAGGAATGTACCAATAATACACAGAACATGAATATTTCAATGTAAGGCATTTATTTGCCTTGTGATGAAGCAAGCTGGGATATTTTTTGCTCCCTCCCTTGTTTTGCCATCTGCCTCCTTCAATTTGTTTTTTAATTTTTAACTGATTATCATTAACAAACATGACTATAATGTGCATTTTCACAAAAGAGAATGGCTGGACCTTAGTTTTAAAGAGTATAACACCAGATCCAATTTTGTGCTTAGTTTTATGTTTGTAAGTGATTTTCTAATTTATTTTGACTATTCCTAGTTGGTATCTTTTGTTATAGGGTGAAATCGGCAAGTGTTTCGTTACTTAAATCCTATTGTTGACATATAAACAAATATAAATTCTGTAATAGTTGTAAACATTTGGAAGACGAAATGCTAATATTCTTAAAGTATCTATTTGGCTCTAGTTAGAAACATGTTAGCAAAGTAAGCCCCTAATTAATTCCAAAGTAATTAACAGTTTTGTCAAAAGTATTGTTTACATAACTGTCTATGTTAATTTCATGATTTAAACAAATAATTTGGACTAAACAGCAATAAACATTTTTCCTTTCATCATCTAGCATGGTCCGAAAGATTTGTAAAAATTTGAAAATACACTCCTGGAAATTGAAATAAGAACACCGTGAATTCATTGTCCCAGGAAGGGGAAACTTTATTGACACATTCCTGGGGTCAGATACATCACATGATCACACTGACAGAACCACAGGCACATAGACACAGGCAACAGAGCATGCACAATGTCGGCACTAGTACAGTGTATATCCACCTTTCGCAGCAATGCAGGCTGCTATTCTCCCATGGAGACGATCGTAGAGATGCTGGATGTAGTCCTGTGGAACGGCTTGCCATGACATTTCCACCTGGCGCCTCAGTTGGACCAGCGTTCGTGCTGGACGTGCAGACCGCGTGAGACGACGCTTCATCCAGTCCCAAACATGCTCAATGGGGGACAGATCCGGAGATCTTGCTGGCCAGGGTAGTTGACTTACACCTTCTAGAGCACGTTGGGTGGCACGGGATACATGCGGACGTGCATTGTCCTGTTGGAACAGCAAGTTCCCTTGCCGGTCTAGGAATGGTAGAACGATGGGTTCGATGACGGTTTGGATGTACCGTGCACTATTCCGTGTCCCCTCGACGATCACCAGTGGTGTACGGCCAGTGTAGGAGATCGCTCCCCACACCATGATGCCGGGTGTTGGCCCTGTGTGCCTCGGTCGTATGCAGTCCTGATTGTGGCGCTCACCTGCACGGCGCCAAACACGCATACGACCATCATTGGCACCAAGGCAGAAGCGACTCTCATCGCTGAAGACGACACGTCTCCATTCGTCCCTCCATTCACGCCTGTCGCGACACCACTGGAGGCGGGCTGCACGATGTTGGGGCGTGAGCGGAAGACGGCCTAACGGTGTGCGGGACCATAGCCCAGCTTCATGGAGACGGTTGCGAATGGTCCTCGCCGATACCCCAGGAGCAACAGTGTCCCTAATTTGCTGGGAAGTGGCGGTGCGGTCCCCTACGGCACTGCGTAGGATCCTACGGTCTTGGCGTGCATCCGTGCGTCGCTGCGGTCCGGTCCCAGGTCGACGAGCACGTGCACCTTCCGCCGACCACTGGCGACAACATCGATGTACTGTGGAGACCTCACGCCCCACGTGTTGAGCAATTCGGCGGTACGTCCACCCGGCCTCCCGCATGCCCACTATACGCCCTCGCTCGAAGTCCGCCAACTGCACATACGGTTCACGTCCACGCTGTCGCGGCATGCTACCAGTGTTAAAGACTGCGATGGAGCTCCGTATGCCACGGCAAACTGGCTGACACTGACGGCGGCGGTGCACAAATGCTGCGCAACTAGCGCCATTCGACGGCCAACACCGCGGTTCCTGGTGTGTCCGCTGTGCCGTGCGTGTGATCATTGCTTGTACAGCCCTCTCGCAGTGTCCGGAGCAAGTCTGGTGGATCTGACACACCGGTGTCAATGTGTTCTTTTTTCCATTTCCAGGAGTGTATATATAAAGTTTCTTGGAAGGTGCCAAGTGCTCTCATCCTCATATTGTGGGTGAATGTGGTCCAGGTAACTGGCGCAAACTGCCTCCAAACATACACATGGTTTCTAACTGTAATACTTGTCTTACTGTGTTTAACCTTTAAGATAAGATTCTATCTCTTGCAGAGTAGCTTATACAAAAGCAATAATTATACAAAATGTTGAAAATAAAATTTTATTGCCATTGAAGTTGTCACATAGGCAACCTGTAACTGGGATTGTATACCATGAACTATTAACCAGATTACCATTTAATAACACATGAGGTGTTCAAAAAATTCCAGAACATTATCCACAAAATTTTTCTACACTTGCCTTTTTCTTATTCTGCATCGTCTCCCTTGAAAAGCTCTCCTCCACAATTGATACAGCAGTCCCAGCACCATTTCTACTTGCAGAAGTAGTCTTGGTACACCTCTCGCTGGATTGTGTGAAACTCCGTCCGTGAATTTTCTTTTATCTTGTGTATTGTTGCTAATCTTCATTCTTTCAACAGGGTTTTCAACTTTGGAAATAAAAAAGATCCATAGGGGCCAGGTCTGTAGAATATGGAGGATGAGGCAGCACAGTGATTTTCTCACAGCCTTTGCAACATGTCCTGATTGTACCATCAATTAACAATTTGCCCTGTGTACTGAATTCTTGATGGACTAATCCTTCAAAGTTAAAGAAAACTATCAGCATGGCTTTGACATTTGATCTGACCTGACAAGCCTTTTTTGATCCTGAAGAATCTTTCCTGACACATTGTGAAGATTGAACCGTTGTCTCACCATCATAACCAAAGACCCAGTCTCATCACCAGTTATGATCCTATAATGGAATATCTCATTCTCATTTGCATGGTCCAAAAGCTCTTTGTAGATTGCAAGGTGAATGTTACATTCTTCTGCAATCTTTCATACAGCCAGTCTTCGATTGACAGGCACTGTTTCATTGACGTTTCTGACATGAGCGTTGTCGGTAGGTGTCGAAGGGCATCTTGAACAAGGGTCATCTTTTACTTCCGTCTGACCTTTTTTAAACCATGTGAACCATTTGTAATGCTGAGTGTGGCTTCAGTACTCATCACTGTAGTCTTCCTGCATCATTTAGTGTATCTCTGTAAAGGTTTTTTTGAGATTCACGCAAAATTTAATGCAGATGTGTTGCTCCTCAAACTGTGCCATCTCAAAATTTGCAAACTGTGTGATACATTGTTCTACTCAATACAGCACTGAATAATAGCTAACAGACATGCAACAATGAAACTTCTAGCAGTTACATATTAAACACAGGCATGTGCAAGGATGCCAATTGCATTTTGTTCCAACACACCATTGGCGCGAAATTACGAATGTTCTGGAGTATTTTGAACACACCTCATAGATTGCTCCGTCATTTAAGAATATCCTTCCATTATTAACTAATGATGCATTGATCTGTGAATGCTACAGAAAAACTGAATGCACCAAACTATTCATAACAGTGAGGTAAAATCATTGCTGCTTCACAGTTGTTTATAAAACCAAAACTACGAAAATTATGGCAATTTTTCTGAATTATATTTTCACAATTCTAATTAAAAAGCTTATTGCATGTTATGAGGGTACAAAATTTTCCAGCTGTTTTGTAGAGTTTGTAAATTAATAATTTTCAGCAGTGAAAGTGAAATCTCATACTTATTTTGAATATAAATGAGCATGCTTTATTTGTAGAATTATATACATTTGGTGTTATCCAGAATAGTTTTTTCAGAATATAAAGTTTTAATTATTATGTAAAAATATTTATTAGGGGACAAGTTCTGATTTGTGTATTTTATTATTTGCATGAGATATTCCTCCCAGTATCCACACTGTCCCAAGAGTGTTGAAAGGATATTTGGAGTCTTGACGGGCAAAGTAGTCAAAGGCAGCAATGAGTCTTCTGCACCAGAGAAATACCAATAATCAGAAGTTCATATCAATAAATGTACATATGTATGTACTGAAACCATGCTTGTTATTCATTGCCCAGAAGGTCTCCTGTAACAATATACTAATCGTCTAATATGTGTTGTATTTAAAGGCGCAAAAGTATTTAAACCGACAAACTCTGGGAGGTTGTAGGGAACATCAAAACAAATATTTTTCCCTAATGTCATTTTTTCCTATGAGAAGTATTTAAACCGATAGAGGAAGATTTTTCTGGTGGCAAACTAATTAAACCAACAAACACTTTTCCATTTTTTTATGACCAAAAGACAGCACATTAACACAACACAATTTCAATGACAGTAGATTTTTAAGAATGCCTCCATTGACACGTAAACAAAGGTTGCATCATCAGATCATGTTCTGTCTGACATGGGCAAAATCCCCAGGAGTATCCTGAATTGCTCTTGCTGCTGCTGCTACTATCTGGGCAACTATATCCTCTTCTGATGCAACAGGAGTTGAGTAAACAAGGTTGTGCATCTCTCCCCACACAAGAAAGTCCAGAGGGGACATATCTGGGGATCAAGCAGGCCATGGTACAGGACCACCTCTACCAATCCACGTTTCTGGGAACCGTCGGTCCAGGAATCGACACACACAACGACTGAAATGTGCTGGTGCCCCTTCACGTTGGAACTACATGCGTTGTCTTGTAGGGAGTGGGATGTCTTCCAGCAATTCTGGCAATGCTCTGGCGAGAAAATTGTAATAGTGCCTGCCATTTAATGGCCTAGGTAGCAGATACGGCCCAATTAAACAGTCACCAACAACACCGTGTCACACATTAACGAAGAACCGCACTTGATGAGCGCTAGTAACTGTCGCATGTGGGTTATCCTCACTCCAAACATGCAAATTGTGCATGTTCAAGACTCCATCACTCCCAAACGTTGCTTCATTGGTAAACAACACAGAGGATGGAAATGTAGAATGCATTTCACACTCTTCCAGGTACCACTGCGAAAACTGTGCTCTGGGTGGATAATCAACAGGTTCCAGGTTGTGGACACGCTGTAAGTGAAATGGACGTAACAACTGCTCTCGAAGGACTGTTCTTACATTCATCTGATTCGTCCCCATGTTACGTGCAATTGTACGAGTGCTGATTGAAAGATCCCGCTCCACATGCTGCAAGACAGCTTCCTCAAATTGCAGCGTTCTTACCGTGTGATGGCGTCACTGTCCAGGTAATCTGCTAAATGACCCGGTCTCACGCAGACATTGGTACACAGCAGGAAAGATCGTATGATGTGGGATACGGCGATTAGGATATTGTTGTTGATAAACCTGCTGTGCAGCTCATCCGTTGTGGTGAGCTACGTAGTACGCACCAACCGTATCAGTGTACTCACTCCAGGTGTATTGCTCCATTAGTAAACAGAGACAATGCACTACTACACTGGTGGACAGCAGTTGCCTACAACTGAAGAGCGTAATACGTCCCCTAACAACTGAAGATCGTAGTATGGCCTCTAACAACTGAAGAGCGTAATACGGCCTCCACCGGTTTAAATAATCCTTGTAGGAAAAAAAGACATTAGGGAAAAATAATTGTTTCGATGTCCCCTACAACCTCCCAGAGTTTGTTGGTTTAAATACTTTTCACCCTGTATACAACATAAGATGTCTTAATCATGAGATGGGGGTACGTATATTCACTGTAATGGTCTGGTTTCTTCATTTACTACGTGTAATAGTACAATACTTGAAATAATAGAACATTTAAATGTCACAGTGATCTGGGTGTAAACAACTTTATTCACAGAAGTTGTCACAACCAAATTACTGTAGTAGTATTTCAGTTTAATCTTTATATTCATGTGATCGCACCACTGCTCTTTGGAAAGAAGAATAAAAAATATCAGAAACTATCGAGTTACAGCATTTTACGACTCATGGACAGCTCCAGAGATGTTTGCTGTTTGGTGTCAACTGCTACTGTTGATATAAGTGTGCTGTATTGCAACAATTTGTCGAACTGTGACCTGATGGCAGCTGCCAAACTTCTATGCTCTGAACAGCACGTATGGCCATTCATCATGGGTACTCTGATTATCCACTTGCTGGTAGATGTAGTTGTAATTCCATGGTTGTTTAGTTGCTTAGCAACTGAATCCCAATTGTGATGTTATAAATATATTCATTCTTAAACTGAAATTCCAATATATGGAAAACTGTTATTTGTTCAAATTTGTTGAATTCCACTTTTGTGCTTTTGGCTGTACTGAGTCTTGATGTTTCAGTGTTGTACAGTTGTTTGTATTGGCCCCCGAATAATAACTTTAGTATTGGATAGTACTGCCTGTTACCAACACCTGTTACTTGGTTAGAATTGTTACTTCTTGAAAGAAGAATGTACATTTTGATTATTTCCATACTGCCTGGTTAATAGTGGCTTCTTGTACTATCACTTTAACTTTCGTGCCAGGACTTCCTTATCAATTAAATATTCTTCTAATCTGTAGAATTTTACTAGAAACCAGGACTTGGCAACTTGTATAGTTCAAGAAACCTATGTTAATACATGAGATAGTTATAAATTTGTTTTAGTTTGGGAAAAAAAATACTGTGGTACACATAGATAAAAGCATGGCTGTGGAAGAGTTAATGCAAACAGTTGGATCACTTAAATACTACAATTATGCATGTGGATGACAAGTTCACGCAAGTAGAAAACAGATAGACGTAAATTGACAATAGTCTCATGAATTTGGAAACGCAATTTGATGCATTCACTACCCAACTTAAAACTAGTATTGATTTATTGGAAACAAGATTGAACATGAGTTTTGACCATGTTTCTGAAATAGATAGGCATGTAGAAATAGTGGAAACTAAACAAGACAGTACCTTAGAGCATGTACATATCATCAAAGTAGAAAATGACAAATTAGTGTGGAGAATTGAGATATTAGAGAAAGAACTGACAAATACTAAAATAATGTTACATACTTACACTAACAAAAATATTCATGTTTTGTCTGTAATAATCAATGAATTGGAACAAAGGTATAAAAACTTGAATTTAGTAAGAATGTTTGTAGTACAGAATTGATAGACAATAAGTTCATCTCTACAAAGACTATGTCTGCAATGTCAGGAATCACAGAAGCTGTATTTTAAGTTCAGACACAAAGGCAGAGATAAATAATAACTCTCTGATCTTGGGGAAAGCAAAGAAAGAGCTAAGAGAAGAGGTAGAAGACCTGTTATTGAAGAACAGGACAATATCTAATAACTTTGATGACTTCACCATAACACTAAGCAAAGGAATAAATCACAAATTCTCCAAGTTTTCACCTTTGTGTAATATTTACCATGTTTTATTTCTAAAGTCATTTTGGGGCATGTGATACAATTCCTGGTCAGATTTAAGTAAGATACAATGTGTGATGTCATTTGATGGGTGATGCTGCACAGTGGGATGTGTTAAAGCTAGAAGAATTCACAGTTTACAATGTGTTTAAAACATCATTTAAGTCTTAAATATTGGAAGCCCAAAAGAAATTGAGATTAGAACTTTTAGGACTGAAACTGTACAACAATAGCTCATGGAACAGGTATAGAAATTTTGTGAAATGGCGTCTTAACAGAGCAAAATATCTGGATGATCTCATAAAAGAGGAAGATTTATTAGGCGTTGTCATTAGGCGGTTACCCTGCTGTGTAAGGGCCAAATTTTTAGGGAAGGATTGAAATATCTAGAACAAGTGGACGCAGTGGAAAGGCAATCAGAAAAATGGTACACGCATCAATACTAACAATAATAATCAACAGAGTAATGTTAACAGAAGACATTGGCACACTAGAGAGAATGCTATGAATGGAGGAAACAGTGTACATGATGGACATAATCATAACCATTCAAGAAATAGATACAGAAATGGGAACAAGAACAGAAATTATTGCAATAACACATTTAACAATATAAATATGACAGAGAAGGAAAATTAATATGCTTCCAGGGAGAGGCTGAGCCCTCTGAAGCAGTAGAAAACAAGCCACAACAAATCTGTTCTAGTTTAATTAGATATGATTATGAGCAGCGTTTAACAGATGTCCTAATACATGAAGGAAATACACAAACAAAAGAATATATGAAACCAAAATTGACTTGTGTTGTAAATAGAATAACTATGGAAGCTATTTTAGACTCTGTTGGTGATATATCAGTAATAGATCACTATTTCTTGCAAAATAATTTGTTAAATGCATTCCCTCAGCTACTACAAGTCACAGGAATAAATATAACTAGGGTAACATACGTCAATCAAACCAGTACATGTAGAACTGTTTATCAAATTTACATTATACACATTTCAACAAGCAATGTTTGTAATGGGAGGTTTAAAGGGGGAAACTGGGGAGGTTTGACCATATGGGAGGTTCGAATCACCCCAGTTTTATCATCTTTGGAACACAGAAATGTGATGCCATCCAGCAGTAAGTGTTAAGGATATATGGTAATTGAGGTGTTACATACGGTAATATCGAATCCAACATTAAGTATTCGCTCATTAATAATGAATTAACTTTATTTTGATCATGTCAGTACAAACACATCTGCCCAAATACAGAGCTCGGAACACACTGCGATCAACAGTTTTCAAAGAAGTTCGTTCTCAAAGATGAGGTGGTTGACTCTTGCAGTCGATAACCACCATAGGGCCCCCGCTGGTAGTGCGGAGTACGGTAAGGATGATGAGAGGCGTGTGTGCACCCGGCTGGCTGATGGCGCAGCAGGTGCGCGTGACCGATCGTGTCGTGGCAGGTGCTAGTGCAAGGCGCGATCAGACCGTTTTTCAATGTCTTCGTAGGCGCGACCAGCGGAGGGAAGGAGGCGCAGAAGGTGTCCACAGGTTGACCGTGCCATGCTGCTGATGGCACAGTGGAAGCAGAAGGTGGTGGCATGTTGTTGGGGAGAACATCGACGTGCCGAGGCCATGTGGTGCAGCGGGTTTTGATCTGATCAAAGACGCGGAGTGCGTTGAAGATGCATTGTATTGCAAAGTATTTGTGTGAGTGCAGCAGTAAGTGCAACGTGTCCAGTAACAGTTTGTTATTGGCAGTATGACATAAAGGAGCAAGCATGCTGTGGCTTAACAGGTTGCGTAAGAGATGCCAGATGAGCAACACTCATGGTAGTGACAGAGTTATAGAGGCGCTTGATGTCGCAGCAGGGGAGAAAATGGCAAGCTGCACATGACTGACCTCGGCGGTGGATGACTTCAGTGTAGACAGAAGCGTCACCTCTGAGTCCGTGGACAGTGAGTGTGTTACAGCGGTAGATGCCAGGATGTTCCAAGCGGAGTTGACAGTGTCGATGTTTTGATGTGAAAAACAGCCATGATCAAAGGTTGGGGGGCGTGGCCGTGAGCCCTGTGCATGAGGCATGGCTACGGCGAGAGGTGGTGGAAGGCAAACGTGGTCGGCGAAACCATGGTTGGAGCAGGAAGGCAACGAGACATAATGTGAACGTGAAGAAGTTGAATTGGCAGATGAACTACTGGTCCGTGGTGGAGAGGCGACACAGTTCGATGGAACTGGAGCTGCATGTGTGCTGTCGCTGTCGGTGCTGTGGTCAAGTTGTAAGGCTACAAGCTGCTCATGCAAAACTGCTGAACGGTCGTGTGTCAGAGCGGGAAGATGCTCACTCGTTGAAGCAGAAATGGCAGATGTGTTGGTCATATACTGTGGAGGTAGTGAAGAGGGCGGCAAAGCAAGCGGCACTGGAATGTGGCTGGTTATGCCATGGTACAGAAATGAAGTGTCTGGAACTACCAAGGAAAAGTGGCAGCGGCGTAAATAAGTTCCTTGTATCACATCAGTAACATAGAATTTCCACTTGAGGCGGTGTGATGATGACAGTTGTGACATCTAGGACATAGATCCATGTAGCGTGATCCTCAGGGTATTAGTTGTAGCTGGTAGTAATGGCTAAGGATCATCAGCAGTTGGAGGTGGAACAATGACAGGAGCATCTCGTTGCATGTCGTGCTCAGTCTGTGTCGGCTGCAGCATGTGTAACTGATCTTGTACCAACAAGTTGTATGTTGCAATTTGCTCACATAGCTGTTGCAGTTGTTCAGGCGAAAATGTATGTAACGGTGAAGGATCATCAGCAGATGGAGGCAGAACAATAACAGGAGCATCTCGTTGCATGTCGTGCTCGGTCGGTGTCAGCTGCAGCATGTGTAACTGATCTTGTGCCAACATGTTGTATGTCGCAATTTGCTCACGTAGCTGCTGCAGTTGTTCAGGTGAAAATGTATGTCATGAAGCAGTCTGCTGTGTATCACTGAGTAAGATGGGGTCGAAATCAGAATCAGACTCTATCAAAGGGTAACCTGGCGTACAAGACAAGGTTGGCGGCACAGTATTGACGTAACAGTTTGAGTAGAAGAGATCGTGTATGCGATCCCGAATGTGAAACTCAGTACTGAGTGGCGGCAGAGTGAGAACACATTCACTGCTGTATGAAGCATTGATACAGCTGAAATCGTCTTCTGGGGTGGATGAACAAGTTGCGGGCGCGATCAAGTAGTGAACGGCCGGGCGGTAAGCGTGCATAGTGTTGGCAAGTTGTTGACAAGATGTGGGTACGGTAGCCATGGCGGGATCATATGTTGAGTAGCTGTTTGTTTTGACTGGGTTAAGGTCAGTGAGCCAGCAGGCGATGGCCGTGACGTCGCTGTCAGTAGCGGTCGAGCAGAGTCGGTGCGGCTTGGGTGCTGTGTAGAGGGAGGCATGGCAAGTCCAGTGTTGCCCTGAGAAACAGCCGGCATTGTCGTTGGTGTAATTGGTGCATTGTCATTGATCAGTAGGATTGTTCCTGTGAATTCGACCAGGCATGTGATTTAGCCATAGTTCAGAGTTCGTGTGAACTGGGATGTGCAACATAGTCCCCGTTTGTTGCAGTCCATTGTTTGGCATGATTGTCAGATGTTGAATCACTGCACAGAGTTAATGCATTACACAAAAGCAAGTCAAAACTGTCCAAGTCAATCAGCGAAGGAGCACTGCACTGTCCAGAAGTGAAACTACCGACACGTTGAGCAGGTTTCGACGGATGACGTGTGCACCTTGGTTGCATTGTCGATGTGTGAGAAGGTGGCGAAAGTTACCAAAAAGCACAATTCACACAAGAGTAGGGAATTTACACACTAATTCCTGTACACTGCATCCAGATGCGGTGCTATGTGAAGTCGATGCACGTAGAAATCCGACAAAGGGTTGCTGCATTGTTTGTCCATGGCGATGTTCCAGTACACATTTCTGGCATTGTAAGCAGTGTTCGTGAGCATCGGGGTCACCAGTATGGGAATCAAGATGTTACGTGTGGTAATATCAAACCCAACATTAAGTATTCGCTCATTTATAATGAAATAACTGTATTTTGATCATGTTGGTACAAACAGATCCGCTCAAATACAGAGATCGGAACACACTGCGATCAACAGTTTCCAAAGAAGTTCGTTCTCAAAGATGAGGCGATCGACTCTTGCAGTTGATAACTGCCGCAGGTATTTTTGGAAAGAAACATTCGCAAAGAGAAGCCATTTTGTGAGACAGTGCAGCAACAGCTAATGTTTATTTGTTTACTGTGAACAAACTGAATATTTCTCGTTTCACGTGTAAGCTTGCAGGTAAGTCAAATAAATATTAATGAGAATGGGATTAAATGTATTTTATTCATTGTTTATTTCTCTTTCATTTCATGTAAAAATTTCGTAACTATTTTGAAATATTTTATTGGTTATACTGCACTTTTGTGAAGATGTTATGCCAGGGAGGTTTGACCCAACAGTTATATTCAATTTACTGTAGTTTTAGCAATATTCTGCTTCTTTTCTTCCAGATGCCCTGTATTTGGAAACCTGGCAAAAATGCCAGGCAGAAGATTTACCCTGAAAGAATGAAAGGTGCAGTTATGCAAGTTATTGAAAGAGGTGAAAGTGTCAGAAAGGCTGCAAAAGATTTAAATTTGGACAGAAAGACATTAGGAAGATATGTTGAGAAAGGAAGATCTGGCCAGGAAATGAACTTCCAAGTAAACCATGTGTCTAATCAAATATTTACAATGGACCAGAAAGCTGATCTAATGAATTACTTGATTCAAGCCAGTAAGTTAAACTATGGTTTAACGCCAATTCAAGCTATCCAAACAACTGGAAAGATAATGAAGCAGCAAGTTATGATTGGCTCCATAATTTCATGCTACGGAACAAGAAATTATCCGTACGAACTCCACAAGCTACAAGGTTGGTAGAACGACAGATTTTAACACAACAACAGTGAAGGAGTTTTTTGATAATTTAAGTAAAGTTTTTGACAAACTTGGCTTTCATTCTGAAAAAAATTATAATGTAGATGAGACGGGAGTCAGCGCAGTCCAACGACCAGGGAAGATAATTACCAGTAAGGGAGAGAAACAAGTTTCAAAGGTCACGTCATCAGAAAGAGGACCATTAGTGACAATTTGTTGTGCTGTTAGTGCTATTTGTACAGCCTTGCCACCCTTATTTGTGTCCCTAGAGAAAATGAGTGAGTGATTTGATGAAAGTTGGTGCTCCTCCAGGATCAGAGTTCTGCTGCCATGACAGTGGATGGATGACTGGTGAGAATTTTGACACATTCTTGTTTCATTTCATCAGATTCTCTAAAGCATCCATTGATCACCCAACATTAATTACACTTTATAATCATGACTCGCACATCACTCCAAAAGGTCTAATGATTGCCAAGGTTAATGGAATAACACTATTGACTCTGCCACCTCATACTAGCCCTAGACTGCAGCCCTTAGACAGGTCCTTT
Organism: Schistocerca piceifrons; assembly: GCF_021461385.2. Classification (NCBI taxonomy): domain Eukaryota; kingdom Metazoa; phylum Arthropoda; class Insecta; order Orthoptera; family Acrididae; genus Schistocerca; species Schistocerca piceifrons. The sequence goes on along the minus strand of NC_060138.1, from coordinate 171,089,533 downwards.
TGAAACCTTCTATAATAAAGCTGCGCACTCATCCTGGGGAGACAATATCAATACATAAAATTCCTAGCTTGGTTGGAATAGCATTTCCTTATGCACGTAAACCAGTTAATATCCAAAAAGGTTATGCCTGCACTGGTATTTGGCCATTTAACACCAATATTTTTACAGACAATGATTTTTAGGGTCATATGTTTCAGACAGATCGTATGTGAATGGAGCCACTTCTTCTATAGAAGAGGTAGCAGTGCCATCCACTTCTAAGGAGGTTCATGAAAATGCATCAGTTCTAACAGTCATCTGACAGCAGCCAATTCTATGGAGGATCATCCAATTGCATCCACTTCTACAGAGGACATTGCTGTTTTGGGGACCAAGCAGTAGATTCTGCATCTAAATTTTTTGTTGAAACTTCTGGGAAATCTAGCCAGAGTGCTAAAAAATATCTTTTCATACTACTAAGAACACAGTATGCCTATCTCCAGAGGAGGTCAGACCATTTCCTAAAGCAGGTCCAAGAAAGAACACTAAAGGTGGTAGGAAAAGATGTATTAGTAGAAGTTTGACTGACACAGCCATCAAAAGAGCCATTCAAGAGGAGCATGCTGAATGTCTGAGGAAAAGAAGTAAGAGGAATGTTGCAAAAACAGTGAAACAGCCCTTGTAACATCTGAAGATGAGGATGATTTTGAAGAGTTTCCAGACTTCAGTGATCGGCCACAACAAGAACCCAAACAAGATGGGGATTATGTTCTTGTCAAATTTGATATGAGGAAGAGTGAGAAAGGCTTTTGTGCTGGTAAAATATTAAAATTTGTAAACAGTGATGAAGTAAAAGTGCAGTTTTTGAGAATAGTGACACTTCGATCATAGTATTTTCATTTTCCTAACATTGATGACACTAGCATTGTTATGTTAAGAGATGCTAAAAAATTACCCAACCCAGTTGTAACTGGGAGAAGACAATGTCTTGCCTCCAAGATAATGTTTCCTGCGAAATTTTCAACACTTGATGATGTATGTTAGAATAATACACCTTGTATGTTCAGCTTGACATAATTAAAACACTGTAGCTCAGTTACTGCTTGTTTATTTGTGTCTACATAGTTTATTTTACCATTTCTGCCTCACTGGGTCAAATATCCCTCACCACGGGTCAAACCTCCCATAGGCAGGGAGGTTTGACTAATCTAAAGTTAGTTGTGTAGGATGAAGAACATTTTTATGAAACAGGTAGAGACTGTAAATAGTCAGGAATTATAATCCTTTAGTAGACAAAAATCAATGAAAAACAGACTTACTACATGTTTTATAAAAAGTGAGTCAAACCTCCCCAATTTCCCTACCTATGATTTTAGGCACAGACCACACATCAGGCAACAACACATTATTAAACTTCCAACAGAGAACAGCCATATTCCCATATGGACAACAAGATGACTTGGCTGTCATTAATGTCAAGCTAAGCAACACAGGCAGAGCAGGACTCGTGTTATTGACAGAAGCCTCATTACAACTGAACGACAGGTACCATTAAAGGCAGACATGGTACAAGTCAATGACGTAGACATAATTGATAACATTAACAAATTAAAGAATCTAAGCATTAAGGAAGAGGAAGATATGATTTCTTTCTTAAATAGACATACAAAAGTATTTTCAACATGTCCGGGTGTTATTAAAGACTTAGTTTGTGTGTTGAAGATAAAACCACATAATCCATTTTACATCAGACTGTACTTCTTACCAGTATCAATGAAGCCATTAGCACAAAAAGAAACTGAAAGACTGTTACAATGGAATATAGAAATGTCCAATAGTTGTTATAACAATCCATTAGTTGTTAAAAGCCAGATGGTAGTGTACATATATTGTTGGATGTACAAACTGTAAATACGAGGGTCGTTCAGAAAGTAACCTCCGGTTGATTTAAAAAAATACACCAAGTTAAATAAAAATATTTTAATATATACATCTTACAACTACATCTTTGCACTATTTTTCTACATAGTCTCCATAGCGATTGAGGCACTTATCGTATCTCTTCACTAGCTTTGAAATTCCTTCTGCATAAAAATCACCCGCTTGTGCCTGGAGCCAGCCTGTGACCGCATCTTTGAGCTCTTCGTCGTCATCAAACCGCTGTGACCCGAGCCATTTCTTCAAATGCATGAAGAGGTGATAATCACTTGGCGCCAGGTCTGGGCTGTAAGGTGGATGGTTGATAACGTCCCACTTGAAGGACTCAAGAAGGGCCGTTGTTCTGGGAGCAAAGTGAGGACGGGTGTTATCGTGCAAAAAAATGATACTGGAAGTCAGCATACCACGGCGTTTGTTCTGTATAGCCTGTCGTAACTTTTTTATTGTTTCACAGTACACGTCTTGATTAATGGTCGTACCACGTTCCATGAATTCAACCAACAACACCCCTTTGGCATCCCAAAACACTGTTGCCATCAGTTTTCTGGCAGAAAAATCTTGCGAGGCTTTTCTTGGTTTGGTAGGCGAATTTGAATGTGCCCACATCTTTGATTGTTCTTTTGTCTCAGGGTTCACGTACTTAATCCAGGTTTCGTCACCGGTCACGATTCTGTTTAACAATGGTTCTCCTTCGTCCTCATAACGTGACAGAAAGTCTAATGCAGAGTCCATTCTTTGAGTTTTGTGGTGGTCGGTAAGAATTTTGGGCACCCATCGTGCACAGAACTTACGGTAACCCAATCTTGCTGTCACTATCTCGTACAAGAGAGTCTTAGAAATCTGTGGAAAACCAGTAGACAACTCCGACATTGAGAAACGTCGATTTTCACGAACTTTTGCATCAACTGTCTGAACAAGTTCGTCAGTCACCAATGATGGTCTACCACTCCTCTCTTCATCATGAACGTTTTCTCGTCCACTTTTAAATAAACGTACCCATTCACGGACAACTCCTTCACTCATAACTCTTGGTCCGTACACGGCACAAAGCTCACAATGAATAGCTGCTGCAGAATATCCTTTGGCTGTAAAAAACCTTATGACAGCACGCACTTCACATTTGGCGGGGTTTTCTATTGCAGCACACATTTCAAACTGCCACAAAAACTAAACTAGCGCAGGTACGACGTTCACTCGACCACGACTTGATGCCGACTGACCTGTTGAGTGCGTGAACGCACAGATGGCATCGCTACTCCCCCCACAACCCGCACTGTGACCAATCGGAGGTTACTTTCTGAACCGCCCTCGTAGAATAAAAGCGCCAGAGGGAGACAAACCCCCTGTAATTGAGGAACTGCTTCCAAAGTTTAAAGGAGTAAAATACATCAACACAATGGATCAGATGCCGGGTTATTGGTAGATTGCTCTGAATGAAGATTCCTGGAAGTATACAGCATCCCTGTTTGCCACCATTTGCGCCAAATGTATAGTCTAGGCTTCTGTAAGAGCTTTGGATACAGTGTTGGGAAACAAGTTACGAAATAGAGTGTTGTTATATGTTGATGACATAGTTGTAATATCTGCAACATGGGAAGAAAACCTGCAACCATTTTTTTTTTTTTATGAGATTAGGTTCCCAAGGTGTCACCATTAAATTGTCAGAATCACAATTTGGTAGAAAGAGGTGAAATTCTTGGGACACATTGTAAATACTATGGGTATTCAGCCAGATCCACACAGAACAGATGGGATCATGAAGTGCCCAGAACCTAATGATAAAAAACAACTCAAATAATTTGTAGAAATGTTAGGATTCTCCAAAAAATTCAGTTGCCAGTTCAGTGTTTACTACACCACACAGAATACATGGGATCATGAATAGGCCCAGAACTGAAATCATTTGTATAAATGGTAGGATTCTACAAAAAATTCAATTGCCAATTCATTGCTTACTATATCAAGTTTTATGAGGTTATTAAAACAAAACACGATGTGGAGATGGAGTATAAATTGTTAATAAAAATTTTTAAAAATGGAAGGAACACTGGCAATATGTCAAATAGTGGTTCACCCAAATTTTGCCATTCCTTCTTGTATAGAGATGACTGCATCAGATTATGGGTTGGGCTGTCATATATTCCAAGAATATATGACTGGTCACACAATAGAGCAAGAACCAATAGCTTTTACTAGTAGAATGCTCACAACATGAACAAAATTATAGCATTATCAGTAGAGGGGCATTCCAGAAATTTAAATACCTACTAGTGGGATATGAGACAGTAATACATACAGACCATAGTGCAGTAACAGTGATATTAAGGAGCAAACTGCAACACAATAGGCTTACACAATCAACTCTCTTTCTACAGGAACTTCACTTTACTATTATATACATAAATGAGAAAGACAATATGATACCTAATGCAGTGTCTCAATTTAGGTCTCCAATGAAACCAAAATGCAAAGGAAAAGATCAAATTTGCTGTTTATTTTCTAAAAGTAAATACATATGAGAAAGACATAAAAAAATTAGAAAGTGAATAGTGCAAAGACAGTAATTTGTGGTTATGCATTGATACCTTAGGTCAAAGTCGTACTAGGGCAATTGGAAATTGCACAAAGTAATACTGTTTCAAAGGGAACACAACTCACATAGATGGTCACTATGCATCCCACAAAATAGCATTAATTTAGTAACTTGGTACATGCACATAGGCTATGCCTGCTTTGGGCCAAAACAAAATATCTAATGGATATGAGCAAATTACACTACTTTGAGAATATGAAGTGTGTAGTTAGAAAAATCTTGAGATCCTGTGAGATATGTCAGAAAGTTAAGGTACAAACTATTGGTGTCCACACTGCTTTGTATCTCATCATTGCATGTAATTTGTGGGACTTATCGGCTGTGGAGTTTTGCCGTCAACTGCCTAGAGACCAGGCAGGAATGACATATATATTTACGATGTTGGAATGCTCAGCTAAACTAATAAAATTATACCCATTAAGGAAGGCAAAATATCATAGTGTCATAATGAAACTAAGAGATCATTTAAAAAATGTGGATAAGCCAGAAAATTTGCTGTCGGACAACGGAACACAGTTTTTAGCCAGACAGTTTAAAGGATTTTTGGCATGGGAAGGTGTGAACCATATATTAATTTTTAAATATCATCTGCAAAGTAATGCAGCAGAAAGGGTCATGCGCAAGTTGGGCATGCTTTGTCACACTTGTTGTGCAGATAGACATTCAAAAATGGACAGATACACTATGTAATCAAAAGAATCTGGACATCACCAAAAACAAACGTTTTTCTTATCAGGTGCATTGTGCTGCCACCTACTGTCAGGTACTCCATATCAGTGACTGCAGTAGTCATTAGAAATTGTGAAAGAGCAGAATGGGGCACTCTGTGGAACTCATGGACTTTGGACATGGTAATGTTATTGAGTGTCACTTGGGTCATATGTGTGTATGCAAGATTTCCACACTCCTAAACATCCCTAAATCCATTGTTTCTGATGTGATAGTGAAGTGGAAAATTGAAGGGATGCATACAGCACAAAATTGTACAGGCCAACCTGATCTGTTGACTGACAGGGACCACTGACATTTGAAGAGGGTCGTAATGTGTAACAGGGAGACATCTATACGGACCATCACACAGGAATTCCAAACTGCACCAGGATCCACTGCAAGTACTATGACAGTTAGGGGGAAGGTGAGAAAACTAGCATTTCCTTTTCGAGCAGCTGCTCCTAAGCCATGAATCATGCTGGGAAATGCCAAACAATGCCTCGCTTGGTGTAAGGAGCATAAACATTGGACGATTGAACAGTGGAAAAACATTGTGTGGAGTGACAAATCACGGACCACAATGTGGTGATCTGATGGCAGGGTGTGGGTATGGTGAATGCTTGGTGAATGTCATCTGCCAGAGTGTGTAGTGCCAACAGTAAAATTCAGAGGCAGTGGTCGCATTTTTCATTGAGGGGGCTTGCACCCCTTGTTGTTTTGCTTGGCACTATCACAGTGCAGACCTACATTGATGTTTTAAGCACATTTTTGTTGCTTCCCACTGTTGAAGAGCAATTGAGTGGGGGGGGGGGGGGGGGGGGATGGTGATTACATCTTTCAACACGATCAAGCACCTGTTCATAATGCACGGCCTGTGGTGGAATGGTTACATGACAATAACATCCCTATAATGGACTGGCCTGCACAGAGTCCTGACCTGAATCCCATAGAACAAACTATCCCAACTTTGTGCCAGGCCTCACCAATCGACATTGATACTTCTCCTCAGTTGCAGCACTCCGTGAAGAATGGGCTGCCATACCCCAAGAAACCTTCCAGCACTTGACTGAATGTATGCCTGCAAGAGTGGAAGCTGTCATCAAGGCTAAGGGTGGGTCAACACCGTATAGCATTCCATCATTATTGATGGAGAGCGCCACAGACTTGTAAGTCATTTTCAGCCAGGTGTCCGGACACTTTTGATCACACAGTGTATGTAGAGAGAATTTTAAAAAGCACTAAATGAGTTGCCACATTCAGTTCCAAAGGCTTCCCCAATTGAAACAGTAGGACAACAAATAGAAGGAGGCTCCCTCGTAAAGTGGATGAAATGGCCATAGTTGGATGCTGGTATGCAGGAGTCACTGAGCAACAATGTGAATGAGTTACTAATGAGAGAGGCTAAGTGAAGGCAAAAAGAGCTGAATGAAAGTTATACCCACACAGTACAAGGTGGGTGATTTGGATTTAGTTAAGACTAGAAAAAAAGGAAGTTGTGAAAAATTTATAAGCAAATTTCACCCTTATATGAGGAACCATTCTTGATAATTAAGATGGTGCACCCAAAAACAGTCATTTTAACTGGCATGGAGACAGGGAAGGATAAAGGTACGTATAGTGTTCAAGACTTAAAACTGTTCATCAGTGAATACGAGGAGGATAATAACAATACAAATGGTTACAAAACTGTATAGTGTAATTAGCAGCTTGTGTAACCACAGGAATTTATTAATCAAGGGAGAATGTGTTCACTATTTAGATTTGGAAAGGTCATAAATATTACCAGGTCTTAAGCTATGGAAGATTTGGAAGCAAGATAGGAAGAGACAATCTGCCATGTCAGTGTGACTGTAGGCCTATGAAGTAGTAGTTGTAGGTTTTGAAAGCAGGCTCTGAAAAATGGGTGTGTGCTAACAATATTAAAGATATTAACTGAAAGTAACTTTCAAATGTTTTGTTGTGTTGTGTTGGGGAGTGAACAAATCAAATTGACTTCTGGTTTAAAAGGATAGGTTAAGCTGAAAGATATTGATCAGGTATAAGTTAAATTGTACATGGAGACAGCAAAATTTGAGGAAGAGGCTGTCCATGACGTAGAAAATGTTTGAATCTGTCATCCTTCTGTGATGAGTACTACAGATGTATACAGTGCAGATCCTGGTTACATGGAATGGCAAAGTGATAGTAAGAATTGTGAGGGGATAAAACTTTAACCTTTCTATGATCGCTGATGTATAGAAGTATTGTGCTAAATAGCCAGATAATATGAAATATTAAACTAGACCTATTACTGGGTCACTAGAAAAGATAAAATTTTGTATAATTTTGATTTTCTAAAATTTTGTCAGAAAGGATTGTTTTACTCTTTCTCAAACACTGGAGGAGGATTTCTATATTTTTTTAAGGGAAAGTAAATGTAGCTTGAATAACTATTGTGGGGAATGGCATTATATCTTGTGGTTTTTTTTTTTTTTTAAGGAAATTGTATGGGTTATATAAGTTTTTGTTTGATAAGGGTAGTTGTGCTTAGTTATTAAGTCAAATACATTCCCGTTCTACATAAATGAGCAATTGTCTCTGAAACCTTGGAATAAACAGTTGTACGATTTAGTACAATAGTCCCAAATTTCATTGATATCTCATTTGTCTTCAGAAATCAAACTAAATAACCACACTTTACTTTCTGTCAGCATTCCATGATAAGGGGTGGCAATCACTTTTTGGGGCTTGGGGTGGCTAAGCTGCTGGTGTCCATTCGGTAGAATCAACAAATACCACTATTTTCCTGCCCCCCAATGAAGAACCTCCCCCAGTAGGGTGGTAGGGGTGGGAGTGCGAAGAGTATCAGTCTTTGTGGTCTGTCCTCTGTCCAACTTCGTTCTGTACACTCCTAGTTCTTCCTTTTCCTTGCTTTCTTCCTCTATTGAGGCAAAGGTTCTGTCCTCCCTCTGTCCACATGCAGCAGTTCCATCACGTGAACCCTTCTTTATATCTAGTCTGTAACACTTGCTATAACAAGATTAGCCCAAGGTAGTGCAGCCCTGCTGGTTTTCTGACCCCAGTAGAGTAAAGTGTAGTTGGCAACTATTGGGTATTACTCAGAAGTATAATTTTCATCGGATAAACAAGCACTCTGCTCTGTTTCATTAATTACATACCTGCTATCTAATTTCAACATGTGATGGTAGATAGACTTACAGACTTTTTGATATACATATAGATGTTTGTGCAACATGCATACTAAAAAAGGATTATGTATGTAGATGTAATGAATAGGCAAAAAGATCTTGACTGCAGCCCAGAGCTTGTAGTGTGAATAATTAAAATTGTAAAATCCTTCCCATTCTAAGTTTGTGGTGGCAGCACAGCAAACATATGAACTTGTTAATCTCTTGGATAAAAAATTTACCAAGGCTGTTTTGTTCAAGAAATTCTATTAAAGTTATTTCCACATTGGTTTATTATAGGTGGAAGCTACTTATTAGTCAAATGCTTGTTGATTTATAAGGGGCAGCAGATGTGAGTGTACAAGATTTTCCAGATATTTTGTAGCCATATCTTGGAAATAATTAATTTCATGGAGTGGGAATGAAATCTCATACTAATTTCAAATATAAATGAACAAGCTTTATTTGTAGATTTTTTTGTTATCCACAATGATTGTTCAAAATATAAAGTTTTAATTATTATGTAAGAAGTTTTATTAGAGGGACAAGTCCTGTTTTCAGAATGACATTTTCACTCTGCAGTGGAGTGTGTGCTGATATGAAACTTCCTGGCAGATTAAAACTGTGTGCCGGACCGAGACTCGAACTCGGGATCTTTGCCTTTCGCGGGAAAGTGCTCTACCACTGAGCTAGCCAAGCACAACTCACGACCCGTCCTCACAGCTTTACTTCTGCCAGTACCTTGTCTCCTACCTTCCAAACTTAACAGAAGTGAAAAGCAAAGGTCCTGAGTTCGAGTCTCGGTCCGGCACACAGTTTTAATCTGCCAGTAAGTTTCAAGTTTCAAGTCCTGTTTTGTGTATTTTATTATTTGCATTATTTTCACCTGGTCTCCATGTCATACTTTTTTTTTCATTTCCCAGAAGGTCTCCTATAACAAGATACTTATCATCTAATATACGTTGTATTTAAAGGTCCAATAAAAGCCTTAAAAGATTAGGGTTGCCAAGTCCTCATTTTTAGTAAAAATTAAACTACGGATAAGAAGAATACTTAACAAGTCAGGGATTCGCAGACTATCTAAGCTGAAGATCACAGCAAGATAACTTAAAATATAAATAAACACTTCAATAACTCAAATACACGTATTATGCTAACAGCACTGCATAATCACACAAAATCCCTTTCATCCTACATCACACATATACAATGTTTTTATTTATTGGTTGTTAATAAAATTTGTCAGTATTTATATATTTTTCATTCCAGTTATAGATGTCGAATTCTTTTTATGTATATCAGGTGATTATTTCAGTCCATAATGATCATCTTCAGATCTGCGTACACACAGTTTGCTTATGATATTAAATCAAAATATGTAAAAATGGTACTGTCTCAGTAATGAGCCAAACAATTTTCATCATATACATGCATACAGCATGCATATATAGTCCTATATAATCCTTACATATAAAATTCTTGTGTCACAGTGTTAGTTGCCATACTCCTCCAAAACGGCTTGATCGATTCTGATGAAATTTTACATGCATATTCGATAGGTCTGAGAATTGGTCATAATCTATTTTTCATACTCATAAGTGATAAGGGTGGTCCAGCCCAAAAATTTTTTTCTTATTTTTTGGACAGAACTTTTTATTTTTATTTTTTTATGATGTGACATTAAAAAATACACACAACCCTAAATTTTCACCCTTCTACCACCAATCCCTATTTTTTAATATTGATTTTAGTAATTTCAGAAAACATACCAAAAGCAAAGACTCGAATATCCCTCTTTGAATCGATGTAACTAGACCGAGAAGTTTAACTAGGTAGCACACGTCATTCACCAAACTGACATTTAGGCCTAGTGCACACACATCAGTTTTTATCGTATGGAAATATATCATATGATCAAATTCTTTTAGTGGAACAAAGAAGTTCCTGTGCTCTCCTTTGTTCCTCTAAAAGAATTTAATCATACAATATTTTTACGTATGATAAAAATCAATGCAGGTAAGCTTGGCCTTATTCATAATGCTGGTGAGCATGTTTCGACATGAAATTGCCACTATGTCTGTATGCTCATGGACAAGCTGTGTATCGGCAGCAATTATTAAAATCCACGCGATCTACTGTAGAAATGCTAGAACTAATAGTGGCCGATACTGCCGGAATCCCCCCTAAGCCTTTTCTCACTCCCTACACAGTTTTCGGCCATTATTATTGTTTGTGTCACAAGCCGCCGCCAACAATGGCTATTGTGTCACACGTATACATTGTTACACATATACATTATTCTTATAGAGTAGAGATAATGTATATGGCAAAACAACGTTTGCCAGGTCAGCTATAACATATAAAGATTTTCAGAGGCGGAACGAAGTTCGCTGGGTATAGCTAGTGTGTATGTAAAAGTACTGGAGTTGTGTATCTAAGTCATGCTGCTCCACTATTACATTATTCCAACTCTCCAGATCATACTTCACTATTTATTCAAACATTATAATTATAGTTCAGCAGATTCTCTTTATTCACTACCGTGACGAAACGTGGGTGCAAAATCTCGTACATAAATGCAGTGAAAATTTTGAATTATAATTCTATGGAATATTAGGAGAGTTGATGCAACTAAAGAGACTAGATATGCTATAGCATGGGCTAACTGCAACTAGCATTTGCACTGTATTCAGGTTAGCTGCATTCAAATGTCATAATGTTGTAATTTAAAGATCATGATTTTTCCTTCTAGTCACTGACACTACTAATTCATCTTATCTTTTCAGAGAATATTAAATGATATGGATTAAAATTATTCCATCAAGTCATAGCAGTTCCAAAGACCAATGAAGTACTGCAATTTAGTGTCGTAAATTCTTTTGGTTTGAATTCAGAAATAGTAGTTCACTGTGATATTTTCTTAGCAGGCAAAGTCTAATTAGACTTCATTTATGTATTTCCAGGCAAGTTATTGCATGGCCACATTTCATTTTCAAATAAATTTAAGTTAATTTATTCTTCTAACAGAATATGGTGTATGCATGTATTTAAGAGGAAATAAACAAATGAAAACCACGAAATCAATTAGTTACACTGATGTGGCCTCTTATGTGGCTCAATAGGGAACTGAATTCAGACTCATCATTTTCCATTGCACACAACACTTAATTTATTTTTTACATTTTTAAAGTAATTGAAACAGCAAGTGAATGGAGCCTCAGGCATCCTCTCATGATGCTCAGCCATTGAGCCAGGGAAAATTTACCTGCCAACAAAAATTGGTCTCGCAGCATAGAAAACTACCATTGGCTCCCTTTTGGTTGCTGTGTAGCTCATGTAGCTAAAGAAACATTCATAAAATATTTTGTGGTATTTTCATTTTAAATTACTATGAGTATGAAATTATTAATTATTATTTTTAAAGAAATTACTATACATTGACATTGATGAGCACTTTTTTTGTTAAGAACACTTTCTGTCTTTTACTTTGAACAGAAGTTAAAGGCCTGAGTTATCTTTCCTAACATTATAATATATAATTAAAAGTTGATAAGAAATGCAGTTACAAATGCACTACAGTTTAAATACCTCTTTCAGTGCACAGCTTGTAGTGCCTCAAGAATTTTGAGGTAAATTCTAGAGACCCTTGTATTTCCACTGTTTCGAACACACATTATTTTAGAGATGAGTGTGGTAAAGTAGAACTGTGTCTACTGCAACACGATTATGTGTGTGCAGGATGAACGTGAATCGGACAGATGATCAGCACGGGCAGGTAGTCGCTGAGACCACCTAAGAAGTTACACGTCCAGCTCAAGGAATAAACGCACTGTACTCCATGCAATCTCAAACATTATTGTGTGAACATTTGAATGTTGTTGAAAGAAGAGAAGAGACAATTACTTATTCATTCATTCTCTTACTTTTGTAAGGTCTGGACATTTGTGGAGGGTTTAAATAAATTTTGAAAGTGGTGGGTAGTGTAGGTACACAAGGTTAACACTACACACACACCACACCTTTCAAACGACCCTCGCAGACAAGTGTGACTGATTCTTCACTATTGCCATTCCATAGGAGTTGCTAAGATCTTTCTTCGAGGACTTCAAATGTGAAGGTGAGAATGTCCATTCTGCAGGAGACGTTTAACCTTAAACTTCTCCAGCTTCTCACGCATGTACCCACGAAGTGGGGATCCTGGGGAAGGGGGTTGGGAAGGGTTTCCTGTCTTTGGGGCTATCTTCTTTCTCTTCTTCGATCTTAGCAACCATTCCTACTTTTTCCTTTCTTACTTCTCTTCTGAGTACCAGTCGACCTTTCCCTCTGTCCATATGCTTACACTTCTATCACTGAAGTCCTTCTCAATTCCCATGGTTTTCTATAACCTTCAACTTCTTTTCCATAAGTTGGCCAAAGAATCAGGCTACACGAATACCCATATGCATACACACAATGAAACACAGACGCAAACAGGAAGAGTACAGTCTAAGATAATGTGGGAACCATCTTGTGTTGGAGGGAGAAAAGTGTGCACATAGTGACTTGAAATTAGCGGAGGTTGAGGCCTGGCGGATAACGAGAAGAACCTCCGCTAATTTCAAGTTGCGGCTGCTCATACCTCACCTGTCTTTCAACAACATCTTTGCCTCTGCACTTCCGCCTCGACTGACATCTCTGCCCAAACTCTTTGCCTTTACAAATGTCTGCTTGTGTCTGTGTATGTGCAGATGGATATGTGTGTGTGTGCGAGTGTATACCTGTCCTTTTTTCCCCCTAAGGTAAGTCTTTCTGCTCCCGGGATTGGAATGACTCCTTACCCTCTCCCTTAAAACCCACATCCTTTCGTCTTTCCCTCTCCTTCCCTCTTTCTTGACGAAGCAACCATTGGTTGCGAAAGCTAGAATTTTGTGTGTATGTATGTGTTTGTTTGTGTTTCTATCGACCTGCCAGCGCTTTCGTGTGGTAAGTCACATCATCTTTGTTTTTTATATATATATATATATATATATATATATATATATATATATATATATATATATATATATATATATATATATATATATAAAAGATGATGTGACTTACCAAACGAAAGCGCTGGCAGGTCGATAGACCCACAGACAAACACAAACATACACACAAAATTCAAGCTTTCGCAACAAACTGTTGCCTCATCGGGAAGAGGGAAGGAGAGGGAAAGACGAAAGGATGTGGGTTTTAAGGGAGAGGGTAAGGAGTCATTCCAATCCCGGGAGCGGAAAGACTTACCTTAGGGGGAAAAAAGGACGGGTATACACTCGCGCACACACACACACACATATCCATCCACACATATACAGACACAAGCAGACACACACACACACACATATATATATATATATATATATATATATATATATTTCCATTGGGAACATAGGACTGGAAGAGTAATGGAGGACTCTAAAGGGTTAAAGAAAGTATTGAAAAGTGAGTGTAAGGAGTGAAGTAGGATGTTAATTCTAGGGTACATAAAGATATGAGCTAGGGCAATGGACTATGAAGCCTACTCAGGAAGGAGGAGGAGGGCGCACCCAGCATTGATGGGATGGAAAAGGGCAGGTAGGCAGACCCAAGAAAGGCTGACGTATACTGTGCAAGCAGGAGCACCAAGAAGGCAATTGACCTGTACCATAGTATATTAGGAATTTGTTTAAAGGGGTGTACCTACCAAAATGGAAGGAGGAAGTGCTTTCGTAGTATCAACCGATATGTGAGGTATAGGTACTGTGCCTAAAGGAAAAGGGCAGTACCGTGACAAAAAGTCACACATTTTGTAGAGATTATTCTGGTAAGTTTGAATTCTTGTTTCCACTCACATTGTTATGTTTGTGTGAAGTTACATGTGTTGAAAAGAACACCTTTTTTTTACCCAGAGTTCCTCCAGACTGTAAAAGGTATTGAAAAAAACCCTACTTAGAAAAAGTAGTACATGAAGTAAGGGCAAATAACATACACTTGGGTAATGCACATTTGGAGTTTACAATTGGAAAGGGAACAGTAAGATTCTTGAATTTACAAAGTTTACATTGATCAAATGGACCATGATTACAATGGTACTAGCATGGAAAAGGAAAGAGAGCTATATATCAAATACCCAATGGAAAAAAAAGTTATATAAATGGAAATGTAAAGTAATATTATATGAATACAATATTGATGTACGTAATGAAAATGTATAACAACATATCATGTGTTCAAGGTAAGGGGAGGGATATGTAGTGCCTTGAGAATTTCGGGCTAAATTCTAGAGACCCTCATATTTGCACAATCTCGAATACGTGTTATATTAGAGATGAGTGTAATAAAGTAGAACGGTGTCTACTGCACCACAATTATGTGTGTGCAGGATGGATGTGTATCAGACGGATGATCGGTGTGGGCAGGTAGTCGCCGAGCCCAGCTAAGAAGTTACACGTCCAGCTCAAGGAATAAATGCGCTGTACTCCATGCGATGTCAGACATTATTGTGTGAACATTTGAATGTTGTTGAATGAAGAGAAGAAACAATTACTTACTCATTCATTCTCTTACTTTCATAAGGTCCAGACAGTTGTCTTGTTAAACTTGGAGAGATTTGTAGACTGTATTTATGGAAAAATGAATGTGATAGTCTCTGACGGATTGGAAGGTGTCGAGCTTATGAAACATGTTTTAGTTGTATTAAAATTGTTATGTGTGATGAAAATACAGTGAGACTGAGTTCATAGTATTCTTGAGTGTATGGAGTTATTTTAAAAGTATATAAAAAAAAATCCTCCAAAGTAGCATCTTATCTTCAGAGAAGAAGTTGTGCAGGACATCGGAACTGGCTATCCTGAAAAGTAGATCGGTGAAGCAACTCCAGCTAAGTTCGACAGCCAAGGGGGAGTGTGAGTCTTGCACACCAGTACCACACTGCCACCCTTAATCACCGGAAACTGCCAGAAGCTTCTGCCATTGATGTTCCACTTATAGTGATCTGCTGACCTAGCCTGGGAAGGGTGTGAAGATTAATTTTAATTATTTCATAAAATTCAAGAACTTGTCTTATGTAAGTTCATTAGTGAATTAATGTTAAATACATAGTGAGACAAATACTGTTGCTATTTTAAGTTCTTGACTGTATAACAGTTACACTTACATACAGGGTGGTCCAAAAGTCCGGAAACACCCTCGTAAAATTCTAATGGAGAGGCAAACAAGGAGAGTCCCTACACTCGAGAAACGGGAAGGGGGAAACTTTATAGACTATGCCACCAACATGGCGGCCATCTTGAAAGCCGCCATCTTGGATTCAACTCCAAAATTTCAAATGGGAATGTGGTCATGTGACATATCAAACAGATAGAGAATTTCACCGGAAAAACAATGCCGTTGTTATTTTAAACGTAGCTTTATTCGTTCTCGGGTTATAGCCAGTTACATGTGGCAGCGGTGGGATGCTCGGCAGCATGTGTGTTATGTGCCGAAGAGACATTAAGCCGATGTTACACAGTCCCGAGAGACCACCAACAGTCATAGGAATGACTTGATATGTTGCCCATTATGTTGGATTGTTAATGCTATCCTCCGAACCCAGCCCTGATGAACTTTCACCAACACATCTGGCTGAATTTGACCACACGCATCAGCAAAGCGCTGCTTTAGATGATGCAAATCCCGTATTTTCACAGAATAAACCAGTTCTTTGACATGACCCCAAAAATAAAAATCCAAAGGAGTCAAATCTGGCGAACGTGGTGGCCACTCCACAGCACCCATACGACCAATCCACTTTTGAGGGAACTGCACATCCAGATATGCTCGCACATTGTGTCCATAATGTGGTGGGGCTCCATCATGCTGGAAGAATTCCGGAAATGTCCCATCCTCCGTTAACAATGAGGGAAACACTTTTTCATCCAATAACCTCAGATAACCGTTGGCTGTTAACGTACCATCAATAAAAAAAGGTCCAACGACTTTGGTACCCCACACACCACACCAGACCATCATTTTTTGTGAGTCGACCATTTTGGAAGCATCAATCCAGTGCGGATTTGTGTCGGACCAGTATCTGGGATTCTGCTTGTTCACTTCACCATTGATAAAGAAATTGGTTTCATCACTGAACAGCACCTGATAGGAGAAACTTGGGTTTATCTGCAGCTGCTGTGTCACCCATTCTGCGAACTGTACCTGACGGTCTGGGTCATCCTCGTTCAGGTGTTGGAGCAGCTGAATTTTGTACGGGTGCCATTTTTGTTGCGATAAAATTCGCAGTATAGCAGTACGGCTAACCCCACATTCTTGTGACAGGCGATGAGTACTCCGTTGCGGATTCTTGCTAAATGATGCCAACGCGCTCACTGTTGTTGTTTCATCGGTGGCGGATTTTGGTCTTCCAGCCTTAGGTTTATCTGTGACAGAGCCTGTTGCTCAGAATTTGGCCAAAAGCTTGGCAACTGCGCTGTGAGTGATGGGCTGTCTGGTTGGGTGACGACTGTTGAAATCCTCAGCAATTAACCGTGTGCTTCTTTCTCCTGATATCAAGATGATTTCAATGCGTTCTTCATGTGTTAAGGACATTTTGTAACCTGTAAATAAGGAAACAATGATTAAAACGTTAGCATGACTAAATGATACCTAACAGTTAAACACATGTAACATATCAGGCATGGAATAGTCACTTTGCACCGTTTCAGACTCCATTTTATGACTTCTCAGTACGTAATACTCACGCTGCCGAGTGTCCCACTGCTGCCGCAAGTAATTGGCTATAACCAGAGAATGAATAAAGCTATGTTTAAAATAACAACGGCATTGTTTTTCTGGTGAAATTCTCTATCTGTTTGATATGTCGCATGACCACATTCCCATTTGAAATTTTGGAGTTGAATCCAAGATGGCAGCTTTCAAGATGGCCGCCATGTTGGTGGCATAGCCTATAAGGTTTCCCCCTTCCCGTTCCTCTTGTGTAGGGACTCTGTTTCCTTGTTTGCTACTCCATTTGGATTTTATCAGGGTGTTTCCTGACTTTTGGACCACCCTGTTCCTACTTTCAACTCCTATCACATCAGGTACATCTTGTTCTCTCAATTGATGTAGTAATCATCCTTTATATGCAATATCTTGGAAAACTGTGTCTTATAGTTACTTCATTCCTAAATCTTTCACTTCATGCCAATATGTGTTCTACTACTTTCCCATTTTCAGTAGACTTTTTAAGTTTGTTGCCTAAGTAGGTGTGTACCCACGCAAACACAGTTAGAAATCAGAAACTATCAGAGTCTGAACTCAACTTTCTTTTTTATTTCTTTCACATATAACAGGTTGTCAAGTAAGAGAATATATAAAGGAAAATCAACAACAAAGAGTAAAATGGTAGGTATGAGAATCACAGTCAACGGCTCTCTTCTCTGTGACTCCCGTGCGAATTGTGGAGCATAATCTCTGTGATTGGCGTGAATTTTACGTGTTGGCTGCGATTGACATGTGCGGTAGTCGCCACATGAGCCCCCTTGGTGAGAGCGGAGCTTGGATGTTCCTCTCTGTAGCGGGAAGGGAAGAGCACTTGTCTGCCAGAATGCATGATGCATTGAGGCTGCTACTTTATTGACTGCGGAGGTAGCGGAGTGGGGTTCTGCATTGTTGTCTTGTGCTGATTGCTGCACGACGCTGACATTGCCGGAGTGTCTTGAAGTATATAAGCAGGTTTCACTCTACTTAGTGATACGGTGGCTTGTTTCCCATTCAGTACTATGTCTAGGGTGTGTGCATCTCTGTGTATCATGCAATGAGGTCCAGTGTATGGCGGTTGCAGTGGTGGTTTGACAACATCTGTGTGTAACAATACATGCATGCAAGTTTTTAAATCGTTGTGCATGAATGTTACCGGGGCTCCATGTCTGGATGCTTTTGCAGGTTTGATTTTCTTGATCATTTCTGTCAATCCTTGTAAATATTCTGACTGGTCATCTGCATTCGGTACCCCTGAGTCATCAGCAAACTCTCTGGGCAGATGTATTGTTTCTCCGTAGATCAACTCTGCCGGGGAGGCATCCATATCAGGTTTAAAGATTGTCCTAAGACGTAACAGTACAATGGGTAATGCTTCTTTCCATTTAGTACCATGGCACATGAGGGCTGTTTTTAAGGTACAGAGCCATCTTTCTACCATCCCGTTGCTTGCTGGATGGTAGGCAGTGGTGGCAGTATCTGCAGAATCTTGCTAACTGAGCAAATAGTTCTGATTCGAATTGTCGTCCTCTATCAGTTGTTATATGGAGTAGGCAGCCGAACCTCGATATCCAAGTTGACATGAATGCCGTTGCCAGAGTTTCCGCCGAGATGTTATCGGTAGGTATTGCTTCCAGCCAGCGTGTATACGTGTCAATGATTGTTAGCAGGTAGCGATTACCATCTGATGGTGGAAGAGGTCCAATGACATCCAAATGAATGTGCGAGAAGCGTGCCTTGAGATCCGGGAATTGTCCGATTGGAGAGCGCACGTGTCTGCTCACTTTGCATAGCTGACAGCATGGGCAAGTAGTCCAGTTATGGCAATTGCGGTCTATTCCTGGCCATACAAATCTTTTGGACACCAGTCTGGTAGGTGCTCGAACACCGGGGTGACATAGGCCGTGGAGACAATCAAACACTCTTCTGCGATGTGTGGTTGGAACGTAAGGGCGTGATCAACCATGTTGTACATCACAATGTAGTCGTACGTCTTCCCTGGACAAGTAAACTAGCTGTAACTTCAACGACGTTTTGTCGTCACTCAACAGGGTATTTAGCTCATCATCTTCCTGCTGGGCTTGTGCTAGTTCTGCCATAGTTACAGGCTGTGTTATACTGGATACTCATGACAAACAATCAGCTACCACATTAGTTAAACCTGAGATGTGGTGTAAGTCTGTGGTGAATTGGCTTATGAACTCCAATTGAGAATACTGCCTTGGAGAGCATTTGTCACTGTTCTTGTTGAATGCGTAAGTCAAGGGCTTATGATCGGTAAAAACTGCGAAATCACAAGCTTCAACTTGTGGTCTGAAGTGTTTGATCGCTAAATATATAGCCAAAAGTTCTCTGTCGTAAGCACTCCAGTGTTGTTATGCTGGTGACAACTTATGTGAATAGTATGCCAGAGGTTGCCATGCGCCATCCACCAATTGCAGGGCTGCACCAACACCAAACTGGCTACCGTGCACCTCCAATGCAAAAGGTGCTTCTAGTTTAGGGTGTGCCAGCAGTGCGGCCTGAGCCAGGCTCTGACATGTCACTTCGAATGCTGCATCAGATTCCTCATTCCATTGTATGGTTGCATTGCTGCGAACCTTTGGGCCGGCTAATAACGCGTTTAACGGTGCCTGCTGTTCAGCTGTCCATGGTAGATGCCTTCTGTAACAATTTAACATGCCTAGGTATCTTCTTAATTCTTTGACTGTAGTAGGCTTGGGTATGTGTAAAATAACCTCAACTTTACTGGGTAAGGGTGCTGAACCTGTAGTGGATATGCAATGACCTAGAAATTCCACTTCAGGTTGGCCAAACAGGCATTTTGCTGTATTTAACACTATTCCAAACTTCTCTAAGTGTTGGAGTACTTCCTTTAAATGCTGCTTGTGCTGTTCATTGTTTGTGGAATATATGAGAACATCATCCAGGTAGGTAAAAACCAAATGTCATGGCAGTCTTTGGTATGTTTTCTGGCGCTACAGGAATTTGCGTATAGGCCTTTGCGCAATCTAGCACACTAAAGACTGTGGCGCCGTGCAGCACGTGATTGTAGTCCCTTCACAAAGGTACAGGATAATGATCCAGAATAGTTCTGGCGTTCAGTGCTCTGTAGTCACCACACAGATGTCAGGCTCCACCTTTTTTTGGTACTAGGTGAAAGGCCGATGCCCATGGACTGGATGACAGGCGTATGATTCCTTCTTTAAGCATTAGCATTAAGCATTCCACTTTAGCTATAGCGAGGCATTCCAGTGCCAGTCTCCTAGGTCAACATGACACAGGTGGGCCGTCCGTGGTTTTTATGTAGTGTACTGTATCATGCAACACTTTCTGCGGTGCCCCTGGCAGTTTCATTAATTCAGGAAAATCTGCTAGGATTGCGCGGTACTCTGCATCTGCCATTTGAATTAACTTAATACTGGTACAATCTATGTCATGATAATAACAATCTGTTGATAGGTTGGTGAGACTGTCTATCAGGCGAGCATTGGCCAAGTCTGGCAAAAGTCTGAAGTGTGATAAGAAATCAGCTCCTAGTATTGCTTCTGTGACATCTGCTACCGTGAAATTCCATTTAAAATCTCTACGGAGTCCCTAGTTCAGATTCTCTTGTTGTAATCTGTATGTTGAAATCTGCGAATTGTTGGCAGTGGATAAGTTAAATGCAGCGCACGGTCGGCAACAATGCAAGGACTGTCTTGGTAGTATACTGAGGTCTGAACCGGTGTCAATTAAAATTTCCTGCCAGACGCACGATCTGTTATAAAAAGGCGTCGAGATGCAGAAAGGTAGGAGGTAGCATCTACTGCCACTTTCCACTCTGATTTGGAGAAAGAGCATGGGCTAATGCATTTACATGCTTGCTCTCCATACCGACTATGATACCAACAAATGGTCTGTCTGTTCTCGGTTGTAGATTGCAATGCAGAACAATTTCCATGTCATCATCGGCTACAGCTTCTCTGATTGACAATGATGCCATTCGACATTAGTTTCGAGAGCTGTGTGCATAGGAGATCAACCTTGGTGGTTAGTGCATTGTAATCCGCCCGAGACACCGTAGTAGATGCAGCTGCTATGCTGACAGGTATGTCTACAACACTGACCTGTGTGGTCGGCGTGATCACTTCCAGTATGCGGTCGGTGAGTTCTGCTACCGCGTCCAGTGACGTCTCGTTCTGCGTGGCGATGACTGCTTTTACCTGCGGTGGCAGGCGGGAACTCCACAGGGTACGCATAAGACTGTCTGGAATTGTGCTGGGGTCCACCTTGCTGCGGAGATGGCACAGGAACTGTGAAGATTTCCAGTCACCGATTTCTTCTTGCGTCAATACTTGCCAGATTCTATCTTCTTGAGAAATGGCTTAGCATTGTATCAGTTCAGTCTTTAACTGTTCATATGCATTCTCTGACAGAGGAGCTGTTATGATATCCTGAACTTCAGTTGCGTAACAATGATCGAGTTGGCTTACTTTGAGGGAAAACTTAGTTGTTTCTGCAGTTATTCCTGCGTAAGTGAAACTCGCTTCCACCTGTGCGAACCACACTGTTGGGTTGTGTGGCCAAAATGGTGGTAAGTGAACCACTAGTCTTGATACTGCTGGCGTGTCCATATCAGTATCTGTTGTTTGTTTTGCAGTCGGGGTCACCAATGTTGCGTAAGTAGGTGTGTACCCATGCAAAAACAGTTAGAAATCAGAAACTAATGGAAAGTGAACTCAAGTTTCTTTTTTATTTATTTCACATATAACAGGTTGTCAAGTAAGAGAATAGATAAAAGAGAATCAACAACAAAGAGTAAAAAGGTAGGTATGAGACTCACAGTCGATGGCTCTCTTCTCTGTGACTCCTGTGCGAACTGTGGAGAATAATCTCTGTGGTTGGTGCGAATTTTATGCGTCGGCTGCAATCGATATGTGTGCTAGTCGCCACAAGTTGTAATTGTAAGTATGACAGTGCCATAATAAATTAAAAAATATTGCCTTGATATATGGCCTTGATAATGATCTGTAAAATCCACTGATTCCATGATCATCAACTCAGTATGACTTGGTTCCCTCTCTCATCAATAATTAGTGGTTACAGGGGTGCAGTTTACTTATGAGAATCTTGCTTAGTTAGCAGTGTGCGGTCACTGATTATCTGTTTAATTGTTCTTGTTAGGAAACTGCTACTGCATATTGATTGGAAGCAGACACTTTTATAAACATGGTTTTTCAATAAAAACAGGTTTTATAAAGTCTGTTAATAACTAGATATTGCTCAAATTAGCTTTCGTCATATATTACTTTCCTTCATTTGTAAGTAGTGTTCAAGAACATTAGTGATTCCTGTCCTTTCAGATTCTTTAACATGACAAATACATTACAGATGGATGATTAATACCATAATTATACTAGCCACCACCTAAAATTCTAGAAACACAAATCACATTGTCATTCACAGCCTTAAAATAGTTTAAATTCCTCTTTTTAAGTGAAGACCTGCATTGCATTTACCAACAAGTACAGGAGTTCTACTACAAGTTAGTATATTCCTAGTATATTCTTAATCATTAAGCTGTTACTGCTATTCCTTTTATTACCAACACATCAGTGCATTTCATTTCATGGAAATTGTGTGTTGCACTTCAGTGAAGTGATCAACATAGACCAAATACCAATAGTAACATAGTGATTAATTTCACACATGTGTTATTTCCTCTTAATAATATTCAGTCTTAAAGGCCACAGCTTTATTAGCAGTACATGAAGTCTTTGTCTGAGGGCTTGTAGAAACACATATGCTCAAACTTATAAGGGCCTCTCCCACCAATAATTGCAACCATTGTTTTATTGGCCACATCCGGTCTAACACATTGTACAAAGATGCCTTGCTTCTGCAAGTAACACAAAGAGATTAGTTTCTCAGCTAAATCCCCTATAACATTTAGAATGAGGCTATAATGAGCATTAGATATACCCACTGTCACACATTTTTGCTTATTGCAAAATCTTGTAGTACTTATAACTTAATGCTATACATTCCAATGACATACTTTATTACCAAGGTAGCTACGTCTTTTGATTATTCCAATATTACATCATATTTCTTCCTAATTTAATGTAGTTATTCCTAGGTTTGAGACCAATGAAAGCTGGTAACTGCATAACAGTTTCTAGCAAACTTTATACCTTCACCGATGTATTACTGATTTAATCTTTTGAGGTAAGTAATGTCTTACATCAAAGGTTATTATATAGACTAACAGAGATATATTAGGTAATATGTCATATCACAATAATTTCATAATCACAGTATTGTGAAAAGGACCATGTAACAGAGGTTTTGAGTTGCAGACAAACACAGCAAAAAGACTTAGGGTGTAATCATCTGGCCAGAAGGCCTTCTTCTGAAATAGATAACATACAGACACATATTTATGCAAATGAACACTGTCTCTGGCTGCTGAGGCCAGACTGCGAGCAGCTGTGCATGATGGAAGAAGCAATCTGGGTGGTGGGATTATGTAGGAGGCTGGGAGAGGAAGGGATAGCAGCATATGGGTGTGGGACAGTAAAGTGCTGCTTGTGGGGATATACAAGGATGAGACAGAGAGAGGGCAGGGCAGTAGCTAGGTGCAGTCAAGAGGTTTGTGAGGGGGGGGGAGTAAGAAGACTGTGGGTGCACTTGTGTAATAGAAGGCTGTGCAGTGCTGGAGTGAGAAGAGGGAAGGGGATAGGCGGGCGAAGGACAGTGACTAATGAAGGCTGAGGCCAGCAGGGTTACTCGAACATAAGATATATTGCAGCAAAAGTTCACAACTGTGCATTTCAGAAAAGCTGGAATTCTTAATAAAGATCCAGATGGCACATGCTGTGAAGCAGTCCTTAAAATGAAGGCCGTTGTGTTGGGCAGTGTGCTTAGCAACTGGGTGGTCCAGCTGTTTCTTGGCCGCAGTTTGTCGGTGGTCATTCATGCAGACAGACTGTTTGTTTGTTGTCAAGCCCATTTAGAATGAAGTTTAGTGGTTTCAGCTTAGCTTATAGGTCGCATGACTAGATTCACAGATAGCCCTGCTTTGATGATGGAATAGATGATGCTTGTGACTCGAGTGGAGATGTATGGGACAGGTCTTGGATTTATGTCTAAAATATGGATATGAGCCTTGAGGTGAGGGGTTGGGAGCAGGGGTTATGTAGGGATGGATGAGGATATTGCGTAGGTTCAGTGGGTGTGGAATAGCACTGTGGGAGGGATGGAGAGGATAGTGGGTGTAGGACATTCCTCATTTCAGTGCATGAAGAGAGGTAGTCGAAACTCTGGCGGAGAAAGTCATTTAGTTACTCCAGTGCTGGGTGGTACAGAGCCATGAGGGAAATACTTCTCTGTGGCTGGACAGTGGGACTTTGGGGAAGTGGGTGACTGGAGAGATAAGGCACAGTAGATCTGTTTCTGTACAATCTGTTACAAAGACTGTAATTAACCTCCCATTCTTACAATCTGTTACAAAGACAGTAATTACCCTCCCAATCTTGTGCCTGTGTACGGCTCAGCATCTCCACTATATGGTGAGTAGCAATCTATTCTTTTCACCAGGATTATCGTTATTCAATCCTGAATTTTCCATTTTAAGATTACCTAATCGTTAATGTCTATCCATAAAATCTCATGCATGAACTGACAGTTGCAAAATTTTCACCTCAAAATCCCCATTAACAATTACAGTCTAAATAAATACGTAATCTGAAAAATGTTTGTGAAAGTATAAAAATTCCTTCCCTTTAATACTATAGTCAGTATGAGGCATACAAAATTACGAAGAAGAAAGATCAATATTATCCTAGCAAAATGTTTGACAAATATGTTAGCCTTTAGCATCAAAGTTATACTTTTTTCTTCCTAACATGGGTCACTCAGTACCACACAGTTTTCTTTCTTTTCACAACATAAACATACAGTATCTTAGTGTCCTCTTTCCCTGTCCCATAAATTACAGATACTTAGCATACACAACATATTTAAGGTGGAATACTCAATACTGCCATATTGTAATGGGTTTCTTAAATGTTCAAGAAGCAGAGGTAAAATGTTCCTGAAACAAGATCGCATCACATTGACAACAGCAAGAGAACAACATCATGAAAACATAAGTTTTAGAATTAATGAGTTAAAGTCAAATTCTCATGCTTCATCTAATATCTTGGATTGATTAAATACCTGTTATGTTCATGAAACTGTATCCTCAGGCACAGAAATCATTGTTGGAGAGCAGAAAAGTTTGGTAACACAAAACAAGCTTTATGTTAGGTGTTAGTACAAAGAATGATTAGCACAATAATAGTAATAATGTCTGGACTTTGTTAACATTATAAACTGCAGGCTTGAATAAAGTACATTGAAATTTGGAAACAGTGGGGCACTTATGGTGTGTGATCATTGGGTCACCAAACCAGTCACTTCCAACTAATTAACAGGCACAAAATACATATAAGTTATTGGATTAGTGGAGCATAGTGCTGATTACACTACTTTGAATAAGATGTAATGCACTTTTAAGCATTTAGTTATAATTTCACTAGTCATTATGATAACAAAAATACAGAACCTTCTCTTCTGGAACCTCTAGCAGGAATCAAAACAAGAATTAGTTGTACATCATTTTTGCATTTTAAAACAACAGAAGAATGAAAATTCCACAGATAGCTTAATAAGCACAGGAGATAAACCTTCTGCAGTACAGTAAAGTCTGATTTTGAGTCATAATGATTTCTTATAACGTCCCCCTGAATAACAGAGACAATATCCATCAGAGATTCTGGAAGTGCCATTCAATCATGTTTCACTCAGGGGCTCATTGTGGATATGCACTGATGAGCCTGAATATTATGATCACGTACTTGAAAGCATGTTGGTCTACTTCTGGAATGCAATTCAGCAGTGATTCTGCATGGATTCAACAAGTACTTGCTAGGTTTCCAGAGGCTTGTGGCACCAGATGCCTACACACAGATCACACATTTCCTGTAATTTCTGGGTGATTGGTTTGTGGGTGTGGAGCTGGCACCCGATAGTGTCCCAGTTGGGTTTCAGCATGATTCTAATAATGTTAATGTTGTCCACAGCTGTTGCAGTGCCTTTGATTACTAATGCAGGTCCCATGGAAGACCAGGTGAACGTCCCCTGTAACATAATACTGCTCCCACCAGCCTGCATATGTGGCACACTGCTTGTTTTCAGCAGCCATTTGCCTGGATGATGGCATATCTGGCCACAACCATTGACCTGTTTTAACAATAAATGGGATTCATCCAACCAGATGACACTATTCCACTGATCTGTCACCCAGTCTCAATGATCCCATGCCTACTGTAATCATACTTGATGATGTTGTTGGGTCAACATGGGAACACATATGGGTCCTCTGCTGCAGAAGACCATGTTCAACACTGTCCGCTGAACAGTATATCCCAAAACTCTTGTGCCTGTGCCACCACTGTACCCTGTTGTCAGATCTGTCACAGATCACTGCCTATCCTGCTTTAGAGAGAGGGCAAATCTCCAATCCTATGTTCAGTGATGAGGTGTGGCTATCCAAATTCTTGGTACCTACTCATGGTTTCAGCAGTCTTCAACCACTTTCCACAGATGCTCACAACAATAGCACATGAACAGTTGACCACCTCCCAGCACTGGGCCACAAAAATCTGGGTTTTGTCAAAGACACTTCAGAAAGTGGATTTCTGCCTCTGTGACGTTTAACATCACTAGAATGGCTCCCCATTCATCTCTGCTCCACTCATATATTTCTCTTACCATGTCACATGTTCTCAGTGCCACAAGACACATATGCCGTATTTACTCAAATCTAAGCCGCACTTGAATCTAAGCCACACCTGAAAAATGAGCCTCGAAATAAAGGAAAAAAAAAATTCCCAAATCTAAGCCACACCTGAAATTTGAGCCTCGAAATTCAAGGGGAGAGAAAAGTTTTAGGCTGAACCTCCAAATCGAAACAAAGTTGGTTCATTGTAATATGAGACACAATTTAGGTCGAATGAATGACGATACAGCTACATTAGTTTGGTTCGAGTTGTAAGCTTAGCAGTTAAGCTTTACCAGGTAGCCATTGCTATGCGTCAGGCGCTCCGTCCGTATTTATACGGATACCCTTCCTTTTTCACGTGCTTCGTCTGGTTTGAATCGATTGCTTATTTTGCTTTGATCTGATAAGTGCCATTTTCTATGTTATAGGTGTTTACATCAGTCACTCTAAGCTGAAAATGCATTACTATACTGTGTCATGCATTGTTTGCCGCATTCTGATAGTGCGTGTTTACGGCCTGTCGCTGCTCGCGGCATGGCTTGCTTTTGTGCGCGCTACCACCGCCTACAATTAAAAAAAGAGAGGAATCGTCTCATTAGGAAACAATGGCAAGAGACTGCTATTTGTTGTTACTTACACTGCTGCTTTCTTTGATAATGATCAACAAGAACCAAATAATAGACTGCGTATGATAGAACATGTTCTGAACGAGAGTTTGGCGAAAATTTTTCTCCGTTTGAAAATATTTGCGGCCGCTTCTTTAGTACATCAAACTCTGCACAGAAATTAGTCATCTTAGATTTAAAAATCTAGTCAGTTGCCGTGCTTCATTTCTGACTGTATCACTATTAGGCATAAGAGTAATACGAATGTGAACATGACACTGTACGTATATTCTTCCGCGTTTGCTGTTGTCTCACGCTAGTTTCGTAGTTTATTAGGCAGACAGGATTCAAATGAGATAGAAGCAAACACGAAAGAACACATGGCAAAATGTTTATATCTGTATTATTCTTATGGTGAAGAGAATACTGCATGTGATTCACATTTCATCAAGTTCCTATTAGCAACCATCTCTTCTCACAGGTAGGAAAAAATTCAGAACGTAGAGTTGGTCATCTTGACAAAAAACCCAGTCTTGCCAGTCGGATTTTCATAGTACATTTAAATTCTGCTACATTCGAAGATGAACAATACAGAATTTGTATTTACTTCGTTGGATAATGTATGAAAATGCAGTGGTCGAAACTCGGGCGGAGAAAAATAGCTCGTCTTCCAATTTTTTTTTAATTTTATTTACTGATGCAGAGGTTTTGGCGCCAGTATTTATCTTCGTGCCTACAAAGGATGCCTGTGTAGCGCTACATATATTCGATGGCAGAAGTTAGTTATGGCGGCACCTACCAATATTTTTCAGAACTTCCGCTTGCTTCGCACTCGATTCTAAGCCGCAGGCAGTTTTTTGGATTACAAAAACCGGAAAAAAAGTGCGACTTAGATTCGAGTAAATACGGTAAGTAAATTTTCATGCAAATAGGACAACTAAAGATAAATGAAATACATTAAATGGCTCTGTATTGGCATGGGAAGGCCTTTCTCTTTCATCTACTAAACATCATTCAGTGTCTAGTACATGGTGCTTTAAACCACAAAAGTTTGTGATGAATGAATTCCTGGAGTTGAAATCAATTTTGTAATTAATGTCCACTGTTGTGTATGCTACTGTGGGAGTCAGCACTGACACAAACAAGGAAGGAGAGAAGTCTTGCAATGGCCCGTGGTAGGAATCCAAAATGATCTCTACATACACTTTTAAATAAATAGAACATTTTATTTCTAAAAAGACAAGAAACTTAATTTAACTGCTCATTATGAAGTGGCTTGATTTGCTTCCTGTGCCTCCTACATGCAATTACTTTTACTCTCTATTACTACTCATAGAACGTCTCGCTGTTACTCAGTACCAATTCTCTCAAAGACTGCGAACAAACTGGGGCCAACCAGTGATGGGCAGCTGGTTAAGTCAGTGTTGACATAGGGCACTGAAATCTGTCTTCCTGGAGGTGTGATTTGCTCTATCCAAACGCATGTGGGTCAGTGCCCTCTTGATGCAATTTCATGGTGTTGCACCGGTTGGTGCGCGGTTAATGCTTTAGGACTACAAATTTATCCCCCCCCCCCCCCCCCCCAAAAAAAAAAAAAAATGCCACACTGTTGTCATGTAGGGAGCCATCTTACATTAACAGGAGGGAAGGCAGGAAGCTGGTTGGAGTAAGGAGCCAGGAGCCGCAACTGAGACCGACGCCGAGTTCCCTGCTACACCCTGACATCTGTCCTGTGCTTCAAGGGGAACATTAGTCAAACAATCCATAAAAAGGCACCTCCCCTTTTTCTGAGCAGATCTGATGAAAAACAGAGAGGGCTGTGGTGATGACATCAGCAGCGATGATGCCAATGATAGTGTCGGTTCCATGGTGGGTACCAGAATGAGTGCTGTGAAGTCGAGCTGCTGCGGCAGTGAAGGTGATGGGTCAAGCTCCATCACTTCTGCAGATGGTGCTGAAGAGGGCCCTTGAGACAGTCATGCTGGCTGCAATATCCCAGTAGGATACAAATCTGGGGATAGAAAATCAGCAGAAGATTCTTACAATACACAAGCATGAATCTGGCTCTAGTGGTGGTTTAACAACCAAGCAGGGCCTTGAATTAAATAAGTGCAAGTGCCCAAAGTTTGAAGAATTATTCCTCTCTCTGAGTTTCTGTTGTGACCAAATACTCTGGAAAGGTTAGAATCATTTGGCACAAAGTGATACTTGTGGTGTGTGTGTGGCACCATGCGCTGTGGTGGGTGTAGCAACTGGAGCAGCATGCAGTGGCACTGGCTATGTGAAAGCTTTACTGGGGACGGACCAGTGAGAGGCTGGGAGCAGTATGTTGTGAGGAAGAGCAGCAGCACTTGCTTCCATGGGCAGGAGACATGTAGTTTGTTCATCTGTTGCTTGAAAAGATGCACAAATCATTCAGCTTCTCTGTTCAACTGAGGATGAAATGGAGCACTGGTAAGGTGAGTGCTAGTATTGGTTGCACAAAACTGTTCCTAGTCATGAGGCATAAACTGTGGTCTATTGTTTGTAACCATCACTTCAGGCAAACCTTCCAAGCAATAAATAGATGACAAAACCTGAATGGTACGTGTCATAGTTGAGTTCATTGACACTGCAAATGAATATTTTCCAAAGGAGTCCAGAACAATAACCCAACGAGGGTTCCAAAAGAGACGATCAGAGTCAATACGCACTTTTTACCATATCGACTGAGACTTGGGCCAAGCTGAAAACGTTTGCAGTGGACTCAATAAATTTTCAGCATAAGCACAACATTGTGATGTCATCTGTTCAATGGGGGCATCCATGCCCAGCCAAGCACAGTGCCAATGCGCTAATGTTTTGTGCATACAATTCTCCAATGTCCTTGGTAGAGCAATTGCAACACATCTTTTTTGCAACAATTTTTGAAGAAGCACATACGATTGCCCAGAGTCATATTGCAATAAAATTACATCATGCTGGACGGAGAGGCTATGCCGATGAGCAAAATATCAGTGCATAAAATAATTTTGAAATGTTTTTCACTGAATGATGTCAAGCAATATGGATTAAATGCAACAAAAAATTCAAGTCAGGTTCTGCTTCTGTGACCTGTGCCATTTTCCTATAGTGCAGTGCAAAAGTCTGTAGAAGTTCAGCATCCTGTGCATCAATCTGACAACAAAGTGCAGCAGTAGCATTAAATTCAGAATCACGTTCAACTGGAAGGCGGGAAAGACATCAGTATTTGTGTGCTTCTACATGGTCTGGTACAGTGTTTAGTACTGATACTGTTGCAATAACAAAGCCTAACATTGCAGCATCTGAGCCATACATGGTAGAACAGGTTTGGAAGGATGAAACAAAAACTGAAGTGGTTTATGATCTGTTGCCAGATAAAACTTTCAACCAAACAGATAATTGCGAAACTTTTCACACCATATATAATAGTGAGCACTTCCTTCTTGATTTGGGAATAATTACATTGAACCTTGGTCAATAACTTGGAAGCAAAAGCAATTGGCCTGTCCCATGAACCAGATCCGTGCGAGAGCTCAGCTCCGATTCTGTACAAAGAAGTGTCCACTTGTAATATAAGAAAAAAAGGATTTTTGAATAAATTATAATTGTACATGATTGCGTTGTTAAAATGTTCTGTGCTTACTTTTTTTTTTCAGACTTCCTTACGTTTTTGTTGAAACTGCAGGCAGAGGGGGGACTCCAGGGACACCGGTGCTTATCGTAGTCACAAAAATCCTCTTCCTGTAATTTTCCTCTTTACTTTCTTCAATAAATAAAATGTTTCATATGGTTCTTTAACATTATATTATTCACTCACACATATAATACACTGAGATCACAATACTTCATTTCTAAAATTGCACATACTCATCGTCCTTCTACATACAAGAGAGTTAGTTTGTGTCTGTCTAAAACAAAAAACTGTACAATAAATTGAATGAGAAAATGTTTTCATTTGTCTGCGCCTTACTGCACTTTCATAATTATCGTCTTTGTCAACCCTCTTGTTACTCAATGTTTCAAATTTTTTTTATATAAATCTTAATTTTACGGCATCCTGGGGGCCTTGCATCTTGTACTTATACAATTGCCCCCACACTGTACATTGACATGTTAAGGAGAAAAAAGGTTATTTTTTTTTTTTTTTTTTTTTTTTTTTGCTTTTTTTACAATAGGGGTCAATGGAATGGACATGCCAGCTTTATATTATATACATAATATGTGAGTCCATTACACATTTAAATTTAGTGCAGTTTGTTCCATTCTTGCTGCCGGGTTTCACACTGGCACACTGGCTGAATTGGTGGCAATAACTAGTTGCCAATGGTCAACATGCTATATTCTACCATTGCACATGCGTGCACTCATTTTCTTGGTGTTGATGTCACACTGAGTGTCACACTTTCACCTGAGTGCCATGTATCAAAAAATTGCTGTGGCTTTTGTCTTCATTATGGGTGCAGTGAATGTGTGATTATTGTTCAAAATCTGACACTGTGGCAATACAAGCATATGATACATATTTGCTTCATTTTATAGATAGGCTTTTATCACTTATGGGAGCTTATTTCTTTCTTAGGTAGAGAAGCGAGAAAATACTGGAAATAGGACTAAAACACTGCGCATTGATGGCCTAACTATGCTTGGTGCCACCTCCTATGTTTTGAAGGGAAGAGAGGAAATACTCATCTACTGATTCAAGGATTTATGAGGAAATGTTACTTGTACAATCATGAACTAGTTGCCAAGGAACTTTTGCTTCATAGAAATAATGTGTATCGACTAATCACTGATGAAGTGTCAGGTTGTTTCTTCATGTACTAGTGTTATTTACTTCAATTCACGAATAGCTTAGTGTGAAATCTGATTTTAACCATCATATACTTGTCTTTCTCAAATACCTGGAAATGTCATTATTCAAGCTTTCATTTGCGATGGTAAGAAATTAACTGGTTTTTGTAAAATCTCATGCTTAAATGTTTATGTGTACTCTGCAGCAAATAGGTAGTGATAATTGCCACTGAGACACACTGCAACAGTGCATATTTCATCTTTCATTTGGCTTATGACCTTATTGTAAATATCCTTATAACTAAATTGTTTACTCGAGGTGCAGCCCATTTCTTCATTTGGTACCTGCTACTCTCAACATAATTCTCTTCTTCTGCACTGTGACAATAAACTGGTCACTGAAAGAAAAAGAAACTTAAAGCTAACTTAAAACTAATTGCACTTCGTAGCTCGATGGCCACTGATACAATGGATCATTGCATATGCCCGCAGATATTTCCATATTTTGTTTAAATTCACAGACATTCATTTATTCTGCTACCATTTATGATCATTTTCCCTGCAAAGAAAATTATGTGATATTTCTCACAGTATTTTTTTGAACGTACTTAGCACACACATCTCGTACAGTTTTTCATAATGCTTCCGTTTGGTTGTAAATATGTTGTATTTAGGTTAGTATTTAATTAAATCCTTGTGTGCATATATCAATAGGTTCCTTAGTTCTTAGACAGTAGATGTATTTATGTACTTTTAATTAAATCCTTGTGTATGTATATCAATAGGTTCCTTAGTTCTTAGAAAGTAGATGTATTTACTTTGTATTTAAGTTAGGTACACATTGCATTTCTATTTTGGCTGCTCCTTCAGCCAGTCTGTCGCCTGTGCACACAGGTCAGAGTCTCCCCTCCTGCTACTGATGTCAGTGCATATTGTTGAGTGTGCAACAGCTGAGCCATAAGCTAACTTCATTTATACTTTCGCTTCGAAGGAAGCTATGTGTTACTTCTCATTGCTGATAATTTTCATGCCTATGACTACAAATCAAAAGGATCATTTATGTCTATACACATTACTTTATCTTAACATACACTCTAGAAGAAAAATTACACTTAGAATTGTGTACACTATGTACAATTATCTTGTGGAAAAATGTTACCTCACTTCGTCATTCTATAAAGGCTTTTATATCTTTGTGAGGGTAGAGACCCTTGTATCTTCCTGTTTTCTCATAGGCTAATCTGTACATCCCAGGATATGGTATTCTGGAAATTACATAGGGTCCTGAATAGAGTAATTGCCACTTCTTTTTCAGTTTGGAAATTTTGTTGATTTAGGGTGAGTCCATAAGAGGACTCGTTGCCCTTCAAAAAACTGTGTAACACGTTTCAGTTTCTTGTTATAAATTTTCCTTCTATACTTGGCCCTGTTTTCATGAGTACCTATGGCTTGTTTGATTTTATCTTTTAGTGTCATTTCTGTAGTGGGTACCTTTGGTATGGGTGACTCCCACTCATTCATTTGCTTTGTCCGGAACATCAATTCATTAGGTGTGAAACCTGTTGAAGAACATGGAAGGTTATTGACAACTTGCATGAAAGGAGTTACATATTCTAACCACTGGGTGTGTTTTGTGAGGGGTGTATGTCCTAATAAACTGGTTAAATTCATTAAAGTTCAACTGGGCTTTCTTCTGGGTGAAAAAAACTTACAGATATGTGTTTTATGCCCTGTGAGGTCATGAATTGTTTACACTTCCACCCAACGAAATATGAAGCATTATCAGTTAGTAGTACCTTTGGTTTACCTACTCTTCTCACACAATCTCCCTCAATTCTTTTTCTGATATTTGTGGCTGTTTCATTATTAATGGCATGCATTTTAATATGTTTCAAGAAAATATCGTACAGTGCTACTACGTATCTTACTCCTCCTTTACTTCTTGGATATGTACCAACTATGTCCAGGGATGCAATATCTAGAGGGTTTTTTTCTGAGTATTGGGTGTAGCTCAGTATATTTTGATGCATTGGAATGTTTTGATTTTTGACATATTGCACACTTTCTTAATACCTGTAGGACTCGCTTTCTCAAATTTGGAAAACAACAAAGTGTTGCAATTTTTGCAGTACATTTGCTCGCTCCATAATGTCCCCATACTTCATGTGTGCATCTTATAAATTTGTTGATATGATCTTCCAGGATACACACGCACCATTGATCAGATTTTTCATGTTTCCTACGAAACAAAACGCCCTTGTACTCCTGATACCCTTTACTTACCTTTCCACCTTCATCTTGCTTAAAGTTTTGCATCACTTTACTCCATCTGTGACCGTGCTGTTGTATAATTTTCACCTGCTTACAATACTTATGGTAATCAGACTGTTGTGTTGTACCTTGCATTAATAACATTCTGAGTTCTGCATATTGATCTGTTAATTCACCAAATTCCTCTGAAACTTGTGGTAGCCTAGACAAGGCATTTGCAATAACGTTCTGACTTCCTTTAATATAAATGATTTCGAAATTGAATTCCTGTAAATATAGACACCACCTAGCTAATCTATGATGCAATAGCTTACATGTTAAAAGAAATGACAGTGACTGGTGGTCACAGTAAACTTTGGTATTCTTGCCCCATAAAAAATATTCAAACCTTTTAAATGCCCATAGTACCACTAAACTTTCCAATTCTGACACAGAGTAAGATCTTTCTGCTTCAATAATGTGTGACTAGCGAGACTGATGACCTTGGGTACTTCCTTACCTTCTTCCTCTCGCATCTGGAATAAGCATGCCCCCAGTCCTTGAGATGAGGCATCTGTGCATAAACAAAAATCCTTGGACATGTCAGGGTGGCTAAGAATTTTTGCATTGACTAATGCCTGCTTAATGTTACTAAAGTCCTCTTGACACTTCTCATCCCATAGCAAAAGCCTATTTTTTCATAACAAGTTGAGCAATTCACCACTGTTCATCAGTTGTTGTGGCACAAATTTACAAAAAAATTAAGCTAGTCCTAAAAAGGCTTTTAGTTGTTTTTTATTCCTTGGAGCTTGACAACTGCTATGGAATCAAGTTTTTTCAGATCAGGTAATGTACCTCTGGTACCATGCACTGCAGAATTTGAATCCACATCAGACGTCATGGACGTCAAAGACCCCTAGAGGTCTCTGCACCATCGCGCCGTAAGCTGTGGCGGCGCACGCCTCCTGGCCCGCATTTAGTGTGAGGGCACCACAGTGGAACACGTGGTTCCAGCGGCCAATAGCGGCGCCCCCAATAGGGTATTTAAGCGCCTGCCTCTTGCCCAGCCAGCGAGTCTAATCTTGCGTACGTCTCTGGACGCATCGCCTTGCCTTATACAACTTATTTACTTTCTTGTTCTGTGTACAAGTGGATGTGGTTGCTAGGTTTCTTTGTGACTCCGTTGTTTCAATCTTGTTGTTGTTTGTTCTGTCCTTCGTTGGTCGTGTCCATCCTCTCCCACTGTGTTGTTGTTTGCGGGCCGCTCCGTGGGTCTAGCCACACTTTCTGTCATTTCAACCCCACAACCATTCCGGTCACCATTACAACATTTTCGCAACGAGGTAAATGGTGGTCGTTCTTCGTATGGAGGCAAAGTTGGTCTGTCTGCTGGAGCAACAGCAGCAGCAGCTCCAGTTAGACATCTTACAAAAGTTGCTGCAGTTGCTAACAGACAAAGTCGATGCCTGGGACGTGTTACCACAACAACTTCAGAGTCCTCGGGTGTCTGATGGTGTCCGATGCTTTCCCACGTCCGCCGTCATTTCCACCCTTTAATGACGCTAAGGAGGACTGGGAAACCTACTTACATCAGCTGAAACAACATTTCACAGCTTTTCAAGTCACGGACGACTCCTTGGCAGCGGTCATTGTTTTTGTCTTGGGCCTCCCCAGACACGTTCTTTCTTCTCTGCAAGTTGGCACCGTCATCCAATCCTGTGGCTCTCTCTTTCCCGGAGATATGCCTTTTGCTGAAAAACTATTATTCCCAATGCTACCATGTGGTCGCCTCTTGGCTGGAATTCCACCAGTACCATAAACAGCCTGGTCAATCATATCGTTCCTGCATCACGGACTTGCAGGGTCTCAGCCGTCAATGCGATTTTACGTGCACCAATCAGCAGTGTAAGGCTTCATATGCAGACTTCCTGATCCAGGATGTGATGGTTCAGCTGGCTCCCGATCCTGAGGTCCATACTATGGAGTTGAAACTCGACAACCCCTCCTTGGAAGAGATTCTCCGCATCGCCCACTCCTTGTAAATTGCTCAAGTGGCTAGCGAGTGTCTTATGGCGTGACCGCAGGTGGCGGCGATTGCGGCATCACAGCGGATTCCACCCTCGTGACATCAACGTGGCCTGGCCAACAGAGGCCAGTGCTGTCGGGACTCCTCGTTGTCCGACGTTTCTATGGCATCGACACCGTCAGTCACCCCTTGTTGCTGATCACGTGAGCCACTTCCATCTTGCCCACAGTGCTTTACTGCCCATTCACAGGCTGATTGTCCCCACCGCTGGAAAACGTGCACGCTGTGTAACAAGGAGAGCCACATCCGATCGGTTTGTCATAGTCGCTTGACTCGCTCCAGTCCTGCCCCTCCTGGGCCTCAAGATACACTCCATGATATGCAATCAGTCATCCCACAGCATGACCCATCAGTGTGGAAGCTTTTCCTCACACTCCGCGTTTTCACTTAGGATGTCAGTTTTCAGGTCGACACTGGGGCCACCATCTCCCATATTAATATGACGACATATACCTGGCTGGGCTCTCCTGAGTTGTCACCTCCCTCTCACTGTTTGGCCACCTACAGAGATGGTTCCATTCCCCTTCATGAGCAATTCGTCGTCCAGGCGACATACAAGCATGTTGCCCAGCTCCTTACCCTCTTTGTCGTTGACCATCCATTGGCTTCGAATATTTTTGGCCTGGATGTGTTTCAACTGTTTGGCTTTTCAATTTCCGACAAAGTTAAGGTCGTTTCCACGGCTGTTCCTTTTCAGGACTTGGACAATCTGTGCTCTGCTTTTGCGTGTTTGTTTGCAACGGATCTCATATGTGCTTCCGGTTTTTTAGATGCACATCACCTTACGCCCAGATGTACAGCCTCGCTTTTCTTGGGCCCAGCCCCTTCCAATGGCCTTACGGCCAGTGGTCAAACAGGAACTTGATCAGCTCCAGGCTGCTGGCATGCTGAAGCCTGTATCTTACAGTGCATGGGCGATGCCACTGGTGGTCATACGGAAACCCAATGGGTCCCTTTGGCTGTGTGGGGACTTCAGTACTACAGTCAATGCTCAGTCCCTCGTTGACACTTACCCCATTCCCTGACAAAAAGACCTCGCCAAGCTTGCTGGGGGAGAGTATTTTTCAAAGATCAACCTGGCTGAGGCATACCACCAGTTGCCCTTGGATGCTGAATCTTAGAACATCATGGTTATCAACACGCCTTTCGGATTGTATAAGTACAAGCACCTTCCCTTTGGTGTCTCTTTGGCGCCGGCCATTTTCCAGCGATTCCTGGAGCAGCTTACACAGCCTATCCCCACATGTGTGAACTATCCAGATGACATCTTGGTCACCGGGCATTCCCGCCAGGAACATTTGCAAAGCCTCAGTGCCTTATTTCACAATCTACAGTCCGCTGGTTTACGCTGTCGGCTGGACAAGTGTTGTTTTTTTCAACCGGAAGTGGAATACTTAGGCCACTGGCTTAACAGAGAGATGGCATTCACCCATTGGGTCATAATGTCACGGCCATTGAGGCCCTTCCTCATCCCAAGGACTTATCTGAACTCCAGGTGTTTTTGGGCAAGGTTACTTATTACTTAAAGTTCTTGCCCCAGGCTACCTATGTTGCTCCACCCCTCAATCACTTGCGCTCCAACAGGGTACCTTTTGATTGGAATCCTGCCTATGTCCAGGCTTTTCTCCATTTAAAGGCAATGCTGAAGTCCGCCCCTTGCCTTACTCCCTTCTCTCCGGACTGACGCTTGGTTGTGGTGGCTGATGCATCGGCTTACAGCATTGGGTCCATCCTTGTGCACCGGGATGCCAATGGCTCCAAACAGTCCATTGCTTATGCCTCTAAGACGTTGACCCCAGCACAACAGAACTACTCCCAGATTGAAAAGGATCCGATCCCTGGCAATCGTGTTCGCTGTCCAAAAATTTCACATCTATCTCTTTGGGGCAAAGTTCACCCTCCTGACGGACCATAAACCCTTGGTCACACTTTTCGGACCCCACTCTTACCTTTCAGAGGCGACAGCTCAATGTCTCCAGTGCTGGGCATTGTTTTTACGTAATTACACACCATGCTAATGCGGACACTTTGTCACGTCTCCCAGCAGGCCCCAATCCTGCCTTTGACAAACAGGAGGTCCTCTGCTTTCACATTGATTCCGCCCACCGGGATGCACTGAACAGTCTGCCTCTTATTGGCTGCTCACATTGCTGTGGCTATCCATCGCGACCCTGTCTTGTGGCAGGTTCTCAACTACATGGTTCATGGGTGACCCTCCTACATTACTCATCAGATGCAGTCCGATTTCAGCCCCTGGTGCCACCTGTCCCACAGGCTCTCCATGGTCGATGATGTCCCACTGTTAGCCACAGAGATGGATGCACATCAGGTGGTCATCCCTCCAAAACTGCAGCTTCAGGTGCTCAGTTTGTTACACCCCAGGCACTATGGTATGTCCAGATGAAAGTTTTGGCTCACCGGCACATGTATTGGCCTGGCACTGATGGTGATATTGAGCACCTGGTCTGTGGGTGCACTGTCTGTGAGCATCATCAGGCAAGCCCCCCTCAGTCGTTTGCGCCCTGGTCTGTACCTCGCCAGCCCTGGGATCACATCCATATCGATTTTGCGGGCCCGTTTTCGGGGTCCATATGGTTACTCATCATTGATGCCTACTCCAAATACCCATATGTTGTCTGCATGGCATCCACCACCACGGAGGCTACAGACACGGCCCTGGCCCACGTTCTCACCATTGAGGACCTGCCACACATGTTGGTCTCCGATAATGGTCCTCAATTCACGGCATCCTCCTTCCACGACTTCTCTCAGGCAATGGAATCAAACATATCCATAGCCCCGCTTACCACCCTCTGTCCAATGCCACGGCAGAGAGGCTTTTCTGCACTTTTAAACACCAGCTGACTAAGGTGGTCGACACATCTCCAACCACGTCGGCCCTCACCCTGTTTATGAGCACCTATTGCACTAAGCCAATTGACGGACGCAATCCGGCAGAGATCCTTCATGGGCAACAGCCATGGACCTTGCTCCATTTGCTGATGCCATCCTCCTCTCACCCCCACTCCCAGCCCTCACAGCGGTATGCCCCTGGCACAGCTGTGTGGGCCCATGAGTACCGGCGCAAGGCAGGTTGGACACCCGCCACGGTCGTTGCGGCCCACGGGTGGCGTATGATATCAGTGCAGACATCAAAAGGGTTGGAGTGTCGCTATCATAATCAGCTCTGCCCGCGTGCCCCCGTGGGACTCGTGCTGCCACCACTTTCCCTACATCCTTCAGGTGTGGACTTGGTCTTCGAGTCACCGTCCCTGGCCCCGGTTGCCGTTCTCCCCACAGGCCTTGGACTCTGGATCGGCTGTCATGGATACCACAGGTGTCCTTTCCTCCCCACCTATAGCGGTTGATGAGCCCAGCTCCTCTTCCCATGCTGCCCACCTCGGTACCGTCCGGAGCATTTCTGGCCCTACGTGCAAGTTTCAGGGGGAAGGGATCTGGTACTTACGCGCCGTGGAATTTGAATCCCTTCCAGACGTCATGGACGTTGAAGACCCCTAGAGGTCTCTGCACCATCGCGCCGTTAGCTGTGGCAGCGCGCACCTCCTGGCCTGTATTTAGTGTGAGGGCACCACAGTGGAACACGTGGTTCCAGCGGCCAATAGCGGCACCCCCAATAGAGTATTTCAGCATCTGCCTCTTGCTCAGCCAGCGAGTCTAATCTTGCGTACGTCTCTGGACACATCGCCTCGCCTTAAGACAGCTTATTTACTTTCTTGTTCTGTGTACGAGTGGACATGGTTGTTAGGTTTTCTTGTGACTCCGTTGTTTTGATCTTGTTGTTGTTTGTTCTGTTCTTTGTTGGTCGTGTCCATCCTCTCCCGTTGTGTTGTTGTTCACGGGCCGCTCCACGGGTCCTGCCACCGCGCTTTCCATTGCTTCAACACCACGACCACTCTGGTCACCGTTACAATAATACCTTCTTCCGACACAACATCTCCTAAAAATATGACTTGCTCCTTACCAGAACTAGACTTTTTTATATTGGCTATTACTCCGTAATCTGCAAATTGTTGAAACACCTGTTCAATGAGCCTGATTTGTTCTAACCAAGTAGGTGTGGCTATTAGCAGGTAGTCTACATAGGCAGTGACTTTCCTAAGCACTTCTGGTCCTAAAACCTTGTCCAATGCAGATATAAACACTCCTGCACTAATGTTCAGTCCAATAGGTAGAACACAGAATTCGTAACTTCTGCCCCCACAAATAAATGCTGTAGATTTTTTACTTTCTTTGTGGAGTTTTGAGATCAAGTACACTGAAATATTCTGTATTGTAAAATTTTAGAAGCTGTTCATCCAGATTGTCTGGCCTTGTGCATACTGGTATTATAATCTTATTGATACCTCTACCATCGAGAACTAATCTTCAGAACCATCTGGTTTGCTTACTGGTAATATTTGACTACAACAAGGTGAAAATGAAGATTGTGTAATTCCCCATTTAATCATACGATTGATCTCTTCCCTTACTGACTCCCATTTTGTCCATGGAATAGGATATGACATTACACAAAATGTCTCGTGTGGATGGACTTCAAATTTATATTCATAGTCTTTGACTACTCCTGGCTCCTTACTGAAAACATTGGCATACTTAAATAATGAGTTAGAAAGTTCTTGTCGTTGAATATCATTTAGCACCTGTGATTCACTTAATTTCCGCTCTACCATTTCGTAACTAACCTCAGTGTTTGCTTCTTGTTCAGTATCAAATTTGTTTGTGAAATACATGCTGGAAAGGAATATTGTACTACGACATTTGACTCTGGTTTGTTTTTCTTACTTTCATCAGGTGTTTTGACTAAATTAACAGAAAAGATCTGATTCTTTACATGAAAGTGGCATTCAACATTGCATATGTCAATCTGTGTTTTGTATGTTCTAAATGTGTCCATGCCAATATGACAATAAATTATAAGTTTGTCAATTACAAGAAAGTTGCCCTTCACTGTAAAATGTTCAATTTGTACTGGAATAAGTGCTTGATGCTTAACCAATTTAGTCTTACTGCCTGTAGCAGTTTGCACCTTGCAATTTTGTACAGGAAATGTTGGGAACTTGCCTCTATTCTTCAATTCACAAAAAAATGCATTTGGCATTAGGTTGGTAGTTGAACCTGTATCTAAAATTAACTGTGTGTCATTGTTACATATTTTCACCTTAATGATTGCTTGTACTTGTTCTTCCTTGACTTTGGCTACTATATCTAACTCATGATGATACAAATCATCCTTGATGTCACCTCGTTTGTCAAATCTTATGAAACATTTTAGTAGTTCTGCTTTGCCCCCACTCCCTGAGGGGTCAATAGCCTGGGGCTTAACTACGACCGATTGGTGTTTTACAATGGTGTAATGTGACTTAGTTCATTACCTGGGGAAATTTCAGTGAGTTACAGTGCATGTGTACTTCATCAATTTGTGTCGTTAGCTGCTGTGCAGTTATTTTGCTGCCCGAAGGTTGGCTGCGGTACAGCGTAAGGTATGGCAATGTTGCCGCATGTCGGCCACTGCTGCAGCTGACTCTTTCTATTCATATTCGGCACAGAGCCTTGTGATCATGAACAGTAATTCCCTCATCTGTTGAAATTACCCTTGTTATTTTGGACATTTCTTTTAAATCATCATTTTTTCTGTTCCCGCTATTGTACTCATTACCTCTGGGTGTGTAATTTTGCCTTTGTGTGTACCAACCTTGCCGTGTGTTTAAATCACATTTTGATGACTGATTTACATAATTATGTTGTTGTTGTGCCCGATTTTCTGTTGGTCTATGGGGTACCGGTCTTTCCTCATAGATTAAGTCAATAGAATTGGGCACTGACAGAAAATATTCAGTGTCATGCTCGGTTATTGTGAATAATTTTTCTCTAATGTGTGATAGTAAACGAGTTTTCAAATTTTTAACACATCTACCTGCGATATTGGGTTCATCCAGTAGCATGTCTTGTTCAGGTATTTTTCAAAGTATCCACATAGACTACCATATTTGCCATTGAATGGTGCAGGGTTGAAAACCTCACATCTGATTCTTTCTTGCACTGCCTCAGACTAGTATTTGTCAAGGAAAGCTCGTTCAGATTGGGTATAAGTGCTGCAACATTCTGCCACTTCAGTTTCCCATAAGAGCAAATCGTCTTGTATATATCCCATGACAAATCTGATTTTCTGTGCTTCCATCCAGTTGCATGGAAATACTCAACGAAAAGCACTAATAAATACTATG
The DNA here is from genome assembly GCF_021461385.2 of Schistocerca piceifrons. Taxonomy (NCBI): domain Eukaryota; kingdom Metazoa; phylum Arthropoda; class Insecta; order Orthoptera; family Acrididae; genus Schistocerca; species Schistocerca piceifrons. The sequence goes on along the minus strand of NC_060138.1, from coordinate 171,046,624 downwards.
GGATTCATTCTTTTACCTTTGGTACCAAATGCAGAAAATTTCAATGTCTCAGAAAACTTCGTCTGCAAAAATTGTTGACAGATTCGTGGCATTTTCGATCATATTTATGTAGTTATTGTAGTTACCTGTAATACTGGCTGGTAATTGTTCAGGTATTGGAGGGGTATGTTTACAGTTTTCAATCTGCAACTGTCACTGGTACCTGCTGTGGGACTCATGACAATTTGTGAATAGATACCAACAGGTTATGGTTTGTTGACTGTAGCTTGTGTATTATTTACATACATATTTCGAGATTCGGTAATATTGTCTTCTAAAAGATTGCGGATCCTATTTTCCATGAAGTGTAGGTTAATGTTTACCTTGTTCACGATTTCATTTTCTTTTTTCTGAATTGCCTTTTCTACCACATCTATGTATAACTTATAATCGGTTACTAACTTCTCTGCAATAGTGTTACCCTTATCTAGCATACCTGCTTCAGCTTGACTAATGATATCACTCAGATTTTCATTAATCTTCTCTCTCTCCTTCTTAGCACATGCTGAGTCAACTTCTAATGTTGGTACCCTTAAAGTAAGCTGCTCTACAGCTAGAGGTATGCCTTCATAGTCTTTGTTTTGTTTGTTAATGATTGTGGTTACCTTTTTTTACTGTCAAAACCAACTAGTTTTGTGTGTGGCTTCATTGTTTGTGTTTGTGTCTGTGATTTTCTTTATCTGTTGTTCTACTAGATTGCGATGGTCATTAAAAGAATCTACCTTCTGTTTTACCTATTACTGTTAACTTCAGCAAGTACTTCATGCTTTACTTGTGTTATTGGCTAAGTCATCAAATTCCTGTGAGACCGTGTCCTGCAAATCCTTGAATACTTGTTTTTGTTCTTGCTTCATTGCATTTAGGTCTTGTGTAACAGTATTTTGTTGCTGTTTTACCATGTTCATATCTTGTGTAGCAGTGTTTTGCTGCTGGTTTACCACATTCATATCTTGTGTCACGTTACTGAAATTGGTGTTTATATTGTGTTTCATATCATCAAATTTTGCATTTATGTTAGAAAGTAGCTGCCATAGCAGTGCTCCAGTTGTACTACTGTGGTTGCTGTCCACTGTACTTCCCAAGTTAATGTTCATGTTGTGACCAAGTAGTGTTTGTAAAGTGTTGTCAAGATTCATATTTAGATCGCTCTCTGACGTTTCCCTCATGAGCGGTATGTTGCTCTGGGAGGTGCATGACATTGTCTCATCAATTGTAAACATTGTATCATCAAGGTTATTCTGTTTTGGAGCGTCGCTATCATTTGTCACTCCTGAGACACTCATCTCTGATCTACTTAAACCTTTCGCAGGAGGCATGTATGGTGCCTGAACTTCAATGGTTTGATCTCACAATTCTGCGTCATCTTGGTTGATTGCATTTTTACTATTGCTATCAACAATGGGCATATATTTTTTGGCCCTTTTATATGAATTTGCAAAAAATTGAAATTTCACAAAATGTTAAAAATTTCATACACTAATTATTGCACTTGATAAATGTAATTTACTTAATGTTAAAGCCTGTTTTAGATCTAATATGATGCTCAAACTATTGTGTCACAAATATTTATGTTTTACTGACAATGTGTATCACACTGAAAAATTTCTGTAAATTTTTCGTCAATAAAATCCAAGGAAAGAAATAATAAGGAAAAGATTTCTATCTACATCAAAAGAGGCACTACCAAGCATAACCATGCAAGCAACTTGCATAGCCATCCTACCTTTGCCGTGCCGAATTAAACAGCGTACTATGGAAAAATTTTTCATAACCTGTGTCCAATTCTTATTCTTTTCAAAATTTTTCTCCTCAACTTTTGCCTTTTTGCATTACTTGCCTCCCACTGTGATTCATGCAAACAGAAAATATAGGTAATTAATTTTTATAATTCATAACAACGTCATAGAAATTTCGTACTATAACAATAGTTAACAAACATTACTCACGACCGGTGCCCAGAAGTTCTGGAACACAGGTCAACAGTTGTAATATAAAAAAAGGATTTTTGAATAAATTATAATGATTGTGTTGTTAAAATGTTCTGTACTTATTGGTACTCTTTTGGGCATCAGACTGCCTTAAATTTTTGTTGAAGCTGCAGCCAGCGGAGGACTCCAGGGACACCAGCGCTTGTCATAATCACAAAAATCCTCTACCTGTAATTTTCCTCTTCACTTACTTCAATAGAGAAAATGTTTGATACGGTTCTTTAACATTATATTATTCACTCACACACATAATACTTCGAGATCGCAATACTTCATCTCTAAAATCGCACATTCTCATCATCCTTCTACATACAAGAGAGTTAGTTTCTGTCTGTCTAAAACAAAAAACTGTACAATAAATTGAATGAGAAAATGTTTTCATTTGTCTGCGCTTTACTGCACTTTCATAATTATCGTCTTTGTCAACCCTCTTGTTACTCAATGTTTCAAATTTTTTTTATATAAATCTTAATTTTACGGCATCCTGGGGGCCTTGCATCATGTACTTATACAATTGCCCCCACACTGTACATTGACATGTTATGGAGAAAACAGTGTTTTTTTTTTTCGCATAAATTTGCCAATAGGGGTCCTTCTACATAAAAGAGAGTTAGTTTGTGTCTGTCTAAAACAAAAAACTGTACAATAAATTGAATGAGAAAATGTTTTCATTTGTCTGCGCTTTACTGCACTTTCATAATTATCGTCTTTGTCAACCCTCTTGTTACTCAATGTTTCAATTTTTTTTTATATAAATCTTAATTTTACGGCATCCTGGGGGCCTTGCATCATGTACTTATACAATTGCCCCCACACTGTACATTGACATGTTATGGAGAAAACAGTGGTTTTTTTTTTTTGTTTTTTTTCGCATAAATTTGCCAATAGGGGTCCTTCTACATACAAGAGAGTTAGTTTGTGTCTGTCTAAAACAAAAAACTGTACAACAAATTAAATGAGAAAATATTTTCGTTTGTCTGCACCTTACCACAGATTCATATTTAATGTCTTTGCCAACCCCCTGGTTACTCGGTGTTTCAATTTTTTTTTTTTCTTTTTTACAGCGTCCTGGGAGCCTTTCATCGTGTACTTATACACATTGCCTGTCACTCAACAAGGCCTTTTTAACTTTCTTGAATACACTCTGACACTCTTCGATCCAAGCAAAAGACACATTCCTCCAACACAAACAATGCAACAGTGTCACAATCTGGGCTGCGTTGGGTACAAACTGGGTATAATATGTCATCTTCCTGAGAACTGACTACAACTTCATCTTGTTCCACATGGCAGGGAGGTGCTGGACGGCCAGCAAATGTGAGTGAAGGGGATGAACAGCTTGGCCATAAGAACATGGGCCAAGTCCTGAATTTCAGTCTGAAAAAAGGCACATTTGTCCAGATGTCACTTCAAACCTGCAGCTGAAAGTACTTGAAAATGTGTATGAAGGTTACTTATATGTTCCTCTGATGTACATCCTGACACCATGATATTGTCCAAGTAATTTGAATAGAATGGAACTTTTGTAGTAAGGTGTTCTAAGTACTGTTGGAATATGGCAGATCTGGAAGTGCTGCCACAGGGTAAGTGCAAAAATTTGAAGAACCCTAAATGTGCATTGACCATAAACACATTCTGAGACTCCTCATCTAGTGGAATTTGCCAATACACTTTGCATAACAAAGTTTTTGAAAAATAGTGGCCTGCACCTAGCCTGTCCTTTAATTCCTCAGAGTGAGGCAACAAATAAGTATCAATTATTGTTTGTGGATTCACAGTATATTTAAAGTCAACACAAAGATGAAGTCTTCCAGAAGGCTTCAGTAAGATTAATAAGGGAGAAGCCCACTGACTAGCCTGGATAGGAGCAATAACATCATTGTCTTACCAGTCTTTAAGTTCACTTGCAACTCTGTTTTTAAGGGCATGAGGGTCAGGACATGCCTGAAAATACTTAGGTTGTGCATTTTCCTTTATTATAAAGTGCACTACAAAATTATTTGCTCTGCCAAGTCCTTCATAAAATAAATCAGGAAACTCCTTAAGCAAACGAGCAACACACTTTTTTGGGCTGAAAGCAAAAACAGAAAGTACATTGTCCTGAATACAAAGACCAAACAGATCAAATGAACCTAACCCAAAAATATTTTCACAATCTTGTGAACACAAATTGCAAATGTCAGTATTGTAGTGCGAGACTTGAATATGGCAGGCAGACTATATGTACCAAGCACTGGAATGTCCTGACCATTATATGCAGTTAAGTTGCATGCAAGATTTTTACAACTGTGGTGAGCCCAGCTATTTGTAAGGGGCATGATTAAAGAGTGTAATGAAAGCACCCTTGTCTAAATGAATTACACACAGCATCTGGCAATGATGAAGTTCACAAACAGTTTGTTTGACTGTTGTTGCACAGCACTTGAGCAGTTTGAAGACACATCCTGAATTTGAACATTACTGGTACTGGTAGCTGGTTTAGAACAAACTACGTTTACTAAGAGATAAGGCACTCCACACTTATGAGAGTGAATGTGGATAGAGTTCATTTTCTGTTGCCAGGACGCAAAGTATATATGACCTGGCTTTCCACAAGCAAAGCAACTCAGGTTCCATGAAGGGCAATTTTGTCTTTCATGCCTGGAAAAGCAGCAGGGACATGATTTTACAGCAGACACTTGTTTACTGTGTCCATGGCATGGTGGCCTGTTTGAAGGCAGTGGTCAGTTGCAAGGCCATACCTATTTGTCATTCTGTGTTACACTGCAGATGGAAGCTATCTCAAAGCTTTCCACAGTACTATCACAAGAGTCCTTATGTTCAATAATTTGTAACACTTGTTTCAAAATAGGATGAGAATGCTGGAAAATTTGTTCATGAATCCTATTGTCTGGCATATCGTACGTAACTTCGTCTCTGTAGTACTGTCCACAGCTACATTGTAAATGACACTGCTGTTTCAAACACTGATGTTCAGTAACACACTGATTACGCATCTGTTCTGGCTTTTTCTGCAATTGAAAGAACTTGTAACGAGCTGCAGCAACCTCAATCTTCAAAAGCTAGCAACTCTGGCGTACTAGTTGGGAATAACTTCTGACCAAGGCAGTATACTTCTGTGCTGGCCGTTGACAAGAAATAAGAAAGTTACACAGTACCTTGCACTTGATGTGTAGCACAATGAGCAATGAACTGAGTTTACCACTCATTCTGTTCCTCTTGTTATTCAGTGAAATTCTGGAACGGTGGAATGCACAAAGGTGGTGCCGTGGAAGTGGCTGGGCATTGGGGTGGAGTTTATGCAGCATCAGCTTGTATATTAATGAGTTTCTGGACTGCCATCATCAACTGCAAGATTTCATGGTTCTGAAACTGAATAACCTGCATTATATCAAGGCCAGCAGTAGCCAGGGGCATAGGTGCAGGTGGTGTAGGAGATGGGTTAGAGGCCCTTTTAATGAGAGGAGTGCTGCAACGAAAGAGTTAGAAGGAATGCAAATACACAAATAACAGAAGTGTTGGGGCTAGTCTGCAAGAGAGAAAACAAATAGTAACAATGCCTCTCTGAAAGAAAAGGGAGAAATATTAGTGAAATGCTGTGACAGAGCAGTGAAGAGCGAAGATAGCATTGGTTCTGGAATCTGCAGTGCCAGATGTGTTGGCTACTGTGGGAATTAGCATCAACACATACGAGGAAGGAGAGAAGTTGAGATGGCTGGTGGCAGGAATCCAGAATGATCTGCACATACACATTCAAATTAATAGGACACTTTATTTCCAAAAAGAAAAGAAACATAACTTAACTTCTCGATAAGAAGTGGCTTGATGTGCTACTTGTGTCTACTGTATGCAACTACTTATACTCTCTATTACTAAATGCAGAATGCAGGCCAAGTATCATCTTCCTATTTCACAGTAGTGATGCTCTCAAAGTCTGCGAGCGAACTAAGGCTGTCCAGCGACGGGTGGCTGGTTAAGACAGCATTGACATGGGGTGCTGAACTATGTCTCCCTGGAGGTATGGTGCTGCCTGCTCTTTCCACTGGCATTGGGGGCAACGCCTTCTTGATGCCATTTGGCAGTGCTGCACTGGTCAATGTGCAGTCAATGCTTTAGGACTGGACACCCACAACATACAAAGTGTAATTGTCTCTGTAAGGCAATTTTTCATTATTTTGAGTATGCAGTTCAAATCAGTAATGACAATGTGTACAGTATCTCACGACAACAATGAGGTTAGGGGTGTGACAGGCAGAACGGCTAGTCACACCACTTTTGTTGTCATGATGACTGTGTGTCCAGTATCTCAGATCCTTAGCATGTGTGAAAGAATGTGTAAAATTGTCCCTCAGCACATGAAGAAAGTTTCATCATCTTGCACTATGCCACAACTGTATAGGAGACTGCTGAGTTCATCTATAGTAAGTGCAACATTCTTCACAGACCTTCTGTCAGTATTTTGGTATTTGTTTGCACTTTAGCATGTCCTAACACAGTGCTAGTTTGTCTGTGCCTTAACTTTTCACTATATGTGTTCAGCAGTATCTGTATCTTTGTCTCATTCACACTAACACATGACTTTTTAGAAACAAAGTTCACTACATAACAGTTCATCAGTACATATTACTTCTTACAGTACATGCCTTCATGACATCCCCATGGATATCAGTATTTCTAGTAAAATAAAACACGTAGTAAAAATGTTTACAGAACTATTGTATACATCTTCCCGTAGGGAGTAAAGCCATACTCCATTACAGAAATAAGTTTGCAATCATCAAAATCATTTTCTTTTAGAAGTCTGGCCTAACTTTGTAAAGCCCTAGCATTCCCAATGAATCAAAATTTATGTGTAAGGCAGGACATCATCATCTAAACATAGGACAAAATCAACCTTTGCGTAAGTGATATAAGTCAAAATCACTTGAAAAAATTGGCAAAATGTACAGAAAGAACAAAAAACTCACTCAAAACTGAGCAGAACGCTTATTTTGAACTCATGAGATACGAGGACAAATGTAGTCGTTCAAAAAAAGCCAGCTTATATGGCTAATGTTACTATTTAAATGGCTTTGAATACTATTAATAATTAATCATCTTTCCATTCTTACCATATAGAAACATGACATGTTATGCATTTATAAGCAATTGGTAATGAAGTCATGTCTTTCTTGTGCCAGTCTTCCATTTCATTTGTGTTACAAGTACAGGAAAAACACATAAAGAAAAGTTACTTACAGTTGAATATTTGACATTACAAACAAAATAATATACAATTTCCACAGGGAAGAGTCTTGCCGTATATATATTGAGACATAACAGTCCATTACAACACATTTTAAAAAAATATTTTTCGATCATAAACAGAAAATTTCTGACGTAATTACTATAGGGTTGTAGGTAAACATGTACTTGTGGAATAGATACAAAGAAACTAGTTATTACATTATAATTGCATTGAAGGGTATAGGTCCTGTAATTGGTAGGACTATTCCCCTAAGTATGAATCTTCCGTAATTAATAAAAACAACCAAAGTATTGTTAACTCTTGATACCTAAGCATTCGTACAGGCTTAAATTAATAAACACGCTAAGATTCACTCATATGTTTAATATATAAGAGTCAATGTAATTAATGAAATACTGTACTATTTTGGAGAGATGAATTTTCTTTGTTATTTCTTTAAAAAACCATTTACAACAATACAGTGAATTGTTAAAGAATATATAAATAGTGGCAGCCATGTTGGCATGGGAGCTTAAATATTCATTTAACTTTACAGCTATTGACTAAGAATCCAGGACCACGGCTGCATCTGGTAAGGTTGAGTACAAACCCCGATATTAACTTTAACTTCAAAACAAGAAACGTTTCAATATAGAATGTGTTCCTTTTCTTTGCAGAACACTAGAATACTCATCTCAAGTAGAATAGCTCCACAACATGTAGTTTCTATTTATCATAGTGTAGTGCACATGCATTATACATACAGACACTAAAATGTCTTTTGACCTTACATTCCTAGTACCTACTATTTATGTACACATTTCAACTAGTATTTGTGCAACACAGGCAGTTTAGGGCCTAGTAATCAGTTTATTTGACATATACAACTAGTGTAGAAGAGTTCGATCGAACTAAATACTACCAGTCAAAGTTTTTCCCCCTGTAAGAGATGTCTAAGTACCAAGAGTACTAACCACATAGTTTCGTTTCAATCAGTATCGATACCATGCATACATATTATGGCTCCCTAAGTTTCTACAAACATCTCTTATTGAGTTAATTGTTAAATCACATATTATAATCATGTATACATAATTACTTAATTTAATATACAAATAATTTAATATACAAACATAATTAATCATCCACATAGATATTTTTAAATATCCTGGTAGGAATACAATCCCTTAAGTTTGATGGTTTTAGGGTAAGCCACCAAGTGGCTTCCTTTGTATGGAAGCCTGACTATTTTAGAAGGGCCTGTGTAAAGTAGCTGTCACTTACAATTCCTTTTGTGTAGAAGTGAAGATTTTAGGTGAGTTTTCAAAATAATAGTTTGTCCTACCTGAAATCTTTGCATTTGCTGTAATTTCTTGTTAGGTATAATAAGGTTTTCTCATGTGTGCTTGTTCTGTGAGTGTGACTACGGTTTGCCTTACCTTTTCTTCTTGCTGAAGACATGGAAACAGATCTACCCATTCATTCTTTTTCATCTTGCTTACTGGTTCAGCTTGAGTGTATTTTCTTGTGTTCAGTAGCAAATTATTTATGATCTCTTCGAATAACCCCAGATATTCTACACAACGTGTGTTGACTATGTGCATAAGTGCATATAATCCTATTATATTCATGGAAAATTCTCAGTGGGGGGTTGCTTTGTGGGAGAAGTCTAGTATTTGTTTAATCTGGTGTTCATGTAGAAATTTTCTCCATGCTTGGCAAGTGAAGTCTGACGCATTGTCTGACAGCAAGGCAGCAGGCTTGTGAACTGTAGGCATGTAATCATTTACAGTTCTTTCAGTGATTGGGCTTGCTACAGTAGACCTTGCAGCATATACACTGAAGAGCCAGAAAAACTAGTACACCTGCCTAATATTGTGTAGAACCCCACAAGCATGCATATGGGCCACAACACGGCATGACGTGAACTCAACTAATGCCTGAAGTAGTGCTGGTGGGAACTGGCACCATGAATCCTGCAGGCCTTGTGACATTCACCTGCTTTATTTCTTCTTTAATGGTCCTTGGTGTTGATGTACTGCATTGTTATACTGGCTGGAAAATATGGGGTGGGGGTGGTGGAAGTTCAACACTGAATACTTGAAATGATGTAGCCGACAGTTGCACAGTTGTGTTTTGTAGTTCTCTACTTTCACTGTTCACAACCCCCCAATAATACACAATCATATGACTGGTTAACTGTTGGCAAATTTTGATAAGCCACATTAGTAGTTTGCAGCCATGTGTCAGCATATTGCTGCAATAGTTTGGTGTTGAATATATGTGAGCAGTAAAAACTTAACCACACAGTTCACAGTTCTTGCAGAATAATACCGTACATATTGAGCAGACACTGTCATTGTTTTAACACATGGCCTATTTGTGTTACACTTATTTCACAGTTAAGTTGATGCATTGTTTTTGATCTAACCAATACAGGTTCCTCGTCTGAAATTCGGCTGCCGACTGACTGTCTTGGGACCAAAAATTGGGCCATTATATATCATCACAATAATAGGTACTGAAACTACACATTGTTTGATGTTTAAGTTACAGAAATTGCAATAAAAAAATATACCTCTTTCAATTAATTGAATACAAGGAAAAATTCTTTCTTTTTAACAGTTTCTTCTACTACAAGGGTTTAGCCAAATTATTTGTTTAAATGATGAAATTAACAGATATAGTTATACAAACAATACTTTTGACAAACCTGGTAATTACTATGGAATTAATTAAGCACTGGCTTTGCTAACATGTTTTTGAACAGAGCCAAATAGATCCTTTTAGAATACTATTAGTTGTTCCTCCAAATGTTTATATTTGGTACAAAATTTATATTTGTTTATGTCAACAGTAGAATTTAAGTTATGAAATGGTTACTGATTTCACCCTATAACAAAAGATACTAACTAGGAATAGTCAAAATAAATTAGAAAATCAATTACATTCGAACAACTAAGCACAAAATTAGATCTTGTGTTATATTCTTTAAGACTGAAGGACAACCTTTCTCTTTTATGGAAAAGCAGATTATACTCACATATGTTAATGGTAATTAGTCAGACATGAAAAAATAGATTTTAAAGAGGCAGATGGCAAAACAAGAGGGGAAGTAAAAATATCTCTGATTGCTCTGTCACATCACCTCCTCATTGGATTGATCAGATAGATATTGCAAATAGCTAATTAGGCAATTCAATGACCACAAGTGACCTCAGACACACGAAAAAATATTACATAAGAAATCTTATCAAAACTACATTATATATGGTTTTCAAATTTCTACTTACACGAACTGGCCATATGAAAATCCCCATACAAATTATTTACATACACTGTATTTTACAATTGCACAAAATATCTACAAGTTATACTTTTAGTAAAATTTAATCATCTTCATCATAAGTGATGTCCTTTTCAGGTAAACAAGGATTACATTCTAAAATACATATCACTTTATACAAGGCCTGTCTTGCTTAAAAAAATAAATCCTCGTGGGTTGCAAAAAGTTACATTACACTGTGCATTGAAGATCACTTTTTAGACAGAAAATTTCACTTGCTCAAAGTTTAGTATTTTTCACAAGCACTTTCACACTTTTAATGAGCTTTTACACATTTTTTTCACCAAGTTGTCCATGACTTCGACAGGTCCAAGTGGCAGTTTGTTCATTATTGTTTGTTGTATTTGCTCAGGGCAGAGGTCTCATGACACCCATTCAAGTAAATCGTAGATTCATTCACTCAGTTTTTTATTACAGAGGGCAGCTAACTCTCTGACGGAACACGCTGAGCTACTGTGTCAGCAATACCCTACTTTAGTACACTTACTTTTACTTCTGAAGTATAAGAAAAAATGTTCCACACTAAAAATGATAGTTGTTACTTCATAAATAGATACATTACATGGTTCTCATAACATCACAATAATTAGCTCTACAATTGACTATCGTATAAAAGGTGGTGACTAGAAAAAATTTTAAAATCAAGTACGCATTACACTACAAAACACTACTCTAGGTCATAACTCTGTCTGAAACTGATTAAACTTGAAAGATTTGGGTTTCTTTCCCATTTGCAAAATAGCAAAAACTCAAGATGTGCAGCAGCATTGATTTACTAATGATTACATTATACAAAAAGAATAGAGTCACCATCACACAATTTAATTACTATTCAACTCAAAATTAAGGGGATGGGAGTTGTACCAAATCATTGTCCTACTTCTCCACTCGACTCTGAATCTACTCTCATTCAATGAGAAAATTAAATCACCGCAAAATGCTTACCAAATAGTTGGCCTGTCAGAATATTCACACCGCTCTAGCATCACAGTTATCAGTTAATCAGCAAAATTACTTTTCATTGTTCCAGTATTACCACTTTAAGCTCATAATTCCTCAGAACACAAGTGGAAGCTTTCAGATAACCTATAGATCCAATGCTGCAGTATTATATGACTTGTACCTCACCAAAATGGTTCAAATGGCTCTGAGCACTATGGGACCCTCACTAAAATATTGCTCTTTCTGTTAAACTCTCATTCCTAGCTGTAGTGTCATGAATTGCACATTATAAACAGTACCCAATGTTGCCTAGTTCAAAATTTAGATCCTCAATACAGTTACACCACAGTCATTTGTATATGGTTATCTTTTCCATTAATCATGTCAGTCAGCTCCATTAGTTTTCTTACCTTACCTTACCTTACCTTGTTAGCCAGTGTAGTGAATTCTCAAAAAATATCCATACTGCAGAGGTAGGCTCCCTAACCATTAAGACCCTAACATTATCCATTTTTATTATTTCATTATCTAATAAATAAACACCTGCTCTGCTTATCTAATGTAGAACTGATTCTACTGAGAAACACTCCACAGTAACAAATCCTTATGCTAAGGCAAACTTAATTCTCATTACTGATCAAACAAAATTATCACTTAGAAAAACTATTATTTCACTGTATTCCATTAAACTGTTTGAGATTCTAGCCTGAAGAGTGATATCCATATAAATCTTGCTCATTCTTTTCACAGATTACTCCAGGCAACTATGTTTAAAGTCCTATTTCCTTAATGGTAGAAGAGGCTGTACCATGACATACTTCTATACTGATTGCACTGAACACAAACACTTCTATTATACCACAATTAATGTTAAGACCTAGTATCCAAGATGGTTTTTACTCTATACTGCCTCTGCTGTTGCACCAAATTATACTAATTTCACACATGAGCTGATTACTTCAGATGTTAATTATAATCCACGTATGCTGACACCTTTCATTGTCTGTTCACTTTACCTCTTTGTCTGATAGAAATTCTTCAACCATGGTACCAATTTACTTTCTTCAATCCTCTTATAATTCAATTACTTATCACCAACACAACATAATATATACACAGATACACTGGAGAAACTTTTTCTAAAATATTTCCATATTTAACTATCCTGCTGCACAAAATCCAATGAAAGTCAAAGCTAGAATGTTTCTGATTCACTTATAAACTACAGACAGTATAGAAGAAAAATTTGACTGACTCAGGAAACACGAAAAATTAGACAGACAGCTGGGGTAAGCATTATCGCCACATAATGAATCCCACACAGAATGCTGAACTGAACCCGCTACTTACCTGTAGGCATTACTTCTGGTTCAACGCACATTATAGTAAGTTCCTCCTCTCCTTTTATGGAATAAACATTGCTACCCACACCATCATTCAACATCTCACTAAAATTAGAAATTACACTCGTCTTACTATTATCATTTACACTACATTTACCTGTGATTACAGCACTGTTATATACAAGTGGCTCTTCATCATTATCTGCTCTAGTGCGAGCCAAAACTGGAGCATTCTCTAGTTTGAATAGTTTAACCCAGAATTAAAATCATCCTCTTTCATTCCATTTACTCTAATTTCTCCTACCATTTCCGTGCCCATTCTGGCTATCCTCCGCCCAACCATTTCTTGAATTTCTACATAATTAGTCGAGTTCATCCTGTTTACCTGAAATTCTCTCCCTGATTGATTATTGTCATCAAAATTCCTCCTATAGTCATCCACTGAGGGCTCCACCCTCTCCACTTTATCAACGTAATTCAAAAAAATCACTAATATTACCCCTAGGGGCAGGTACAAGCAATTCTCTAGCCCTCTGAGGCAACTTAGTTTCTAAATCCATAATTAAAGGTTCACTACCTAGCTCTTTGTCCAAATATTTTACTCTGTTTATCCAATGCTGACAGAAACCTTGTACAGTACCCTTCCTAGAGTCAAATCTCTCTCCTCACCAAAGTTCACTCAGAATTCTCTGCTGCTTCTCTTTCGACCAACATTCATCTAAAAAGGCTTTCTCAAAGTTTTGATACAGCTATCAGCTACCTGAGCTGCCCATCCATAAGCATCCCCTTTCAAAAAACCTCTCAGAAATGATATTTTCTCTTTGTCATTCCATGTTTCAGGCAAATCATTAAATTCCCTAATGAAATCCAGTGGATGCACTTCCCCATATGGTTCAAATTTATTAACTTTCTTACATCTAACAAATGAACGACAGCTTGGGACACTACCTACTCTATGCTTTAGATTTTGCACCTCTTCCATCTTTTTCTCCATTACAACCAATTTTGAATCTACATTTCCTATACCACTACTGCACACTTGGTTTCTACCTCCATTTCCAAATCATTTTTAATCTGATCGATTTGGTTCTCAAGTTTAACCCTCTTTTCACCACAAAATTTCCTGGCAGCTTTGACTTCATCTTTACACTGTTTCTTGGAAGCCACCACCTTCTTACTGTAGTCATCACAAAGCTACTTTCTCTCTTCTACACATTTACTGCTCATTAATGTTAATTCCTTCTTTATCTTTTCATCACAATCTTTAACTATCACCTCAACCTTCTTATTTAATTCTGAAAAATTACAGTTGACTACCTTAATTTCTTCTTTAATTTCTTTCTTCAGTTCATTCTTTAAGCTAGTCATGTCAGTTCTAATACTACAAATGTCTTCTTTCATACACACACTACTCAAACTACTTAACATTGCTTCCACTTTCCTGTGTGTCATCAATTTTTGCCCTTGCTGACTTTTGCTACTAGGTCCCTCCCCCTTAGCCTTAATGATTTCATCCGCTTCAGCAACTGTTTTCATCCGTTTCGCTCACCTCACCATACATTGTAGATGATGCTTTTATCATTTCATCTACAAAAGGACTTTCATCCCCAGCATTCAAAGTTACATTCATGTCTGATTTTTAACCACTATCATCTACAGAACCAGTACTCCATTGTCCCTTCTCTCCTATCACACTGTCTTGTTTGTTAAGGTCACTCATTATGTATCACATAATATAAACGGCTTTCACTATGTAATTACCTTATTCTTATTCACTCACCTCCTCTGCTGCTGCTGCTGCTGCTGCTGCTGTCATCTCGATTCGTCATCTGCACAGTTGCTGCGAGTTGTAATTTTCTCGGCGAGGCCTATTGTTTATCCCAGTCAGCTGTGCTGATGGGCTGCTCCTATACTCAATAGCTGCTTCCATAAAACCTGCTCGCTGATTGGCTGCTGTCCTACTGTCGCCATGAAACCCAAGTGCTGATTGGCTGTTGCAACTCTTTCATTAAAATCACTGTGCTGTAAATTGCTCTTGAGTTCACTGTTCAAAGTTCATGAGCCCTAGTTTATTGTGCCCAACTACAATAGTCCTCACCCAGGACACCATATGTGACGTTCGCCAGCTTTATTTCTTCTTTGAGGGTCCACGGTGATTAAAATGGGGGGGGGGGCTCAACATTGAATATTTGAAATGATGTAGCCAACAGCTGCACAGTTGCGTTTAATAGTTCTTTACTTTCACTGTTCATAACCCCCAAATAATACACAGTTATATGGCCAGTTAACTACTGGTAAATTTTTATAAGCCTCGTTAATAGTTTGCAGGCATACGTCAGCATACTGCTACAATAGTTTGCTGTTGAATACCTATGAGCAGCAAAAAACTAACCACACAGTTCACAGTTCTTGCAGAATAATAAGGTACACATTCAACAGACACTGTCATTGTTTTAAAACATGGCCTATTTGTGTTACACTTATTTCACAGTTAAGTTGATGCATTGTCATTGTTCTAACCAATTGTTCCTCGTCTGAAACTCGGCTGTGGACTGACTGTCAGGACCAAAAATTGAGCCCTTATATATCATCACAATAATAGCTACTGAAACTATACGTTGTTCAATGTTAAAGTTATAGAAATTACAATTAAAAAACATCCCTCATTCAATTAATTGAATACATGGAAAAATTCTTTCTTTTTAACAGTTTCTTCTACTATAAGGGTTAAGCTGAATTAATTGTGTAAAAAATTAAATTTACAGATCTAGTTAAACAAACAATACTTTTGACAAACCTGGTAATTACTTTGGAATTAATTAAGGATTGGCTTTGCTAACATGTTTTTGAATAGAGCCAAATATATCCTTTTAGAATACTATTATTTGTTCCTCCAAATGTTTATAATTAGTACAGAATTTATATTTGTTTATAAGTCAACAGTAGAATTTAAGTTACGAAACAGTTACTGATTTCACCCTATAACAAAAGATACTGACTAGGAACAGTCAAAATAAATTCGAAAATCAACTACATACATAAAACTAAGAACAAAATTAGATCTTGTGTTATATTCTTTAAGACTGAGGGCCAGCATTTCTCTTTTATGGAAATGCAGGTTATACTAACGTATGTTAATGGTAATCAGTCATACATAAAAAGATGAATTTTAAGGAGGCAGATGGCAAAACAAGAGGGGAAGTAAAAATATCCAAGCTTGCTTCATCACAGGCTGCCCATAAATCTGTAAGAGTCAAAGGGATGGAGACCTCTTCTGAACAGCAAATTGCAGGGCATCCCAGATATGCTCAATAGTGTTCATGTCTGGGGAGTTTAGTGGCCAGCAGAAGTGCTTAAACTCGGAAGAGCATTCCTGGAGCTACTCTGTAGCAATTCTGGACGTGTGGGGTATCGCATTGTCCTGGCGGAATTGCCCAGGTCCGTTGGAATGCACAATGGACATGAATGGACGCAGGTGATCAGACAAGATGTTTACGTATGTGTCACCTGTCAAGAGTCCTATCTAGATGTATGAGGGGTCCCATATTACTCCAACAGCACATGCCCCACACCATTACAGAGCCTCCACCAGCTTGAACAGTCCCCTGCTGACACGCAGGGTCCATGTATTCATGAGGTTCTCTCCATACCTGTACATGTACATCTGCTTGATACAATTTGAAATGAGACTTGTCTGACCAGGCTACATGTATCCAGTCATCAACAGTCCAATGTTGGTGTTGACAGGCCCAGTCCAGGTGTAAAGCTTTGTGTTGCGCCATCATCAATGGTACACGAGTGAGCCTTCAGCTCTGAAAGACCATATTGATGATATTTCATTGAATTATTTACACGCTGACACTTGTTGATGGCCCAGCATTGAAATCTGCAGCAATTTTCAGAAGGATTGCACTTCTGTCACATTGAATGGTTCTCTTCAGTTGTCTTTGGTCCCGTTCTTGCAGGATCTTTTTGCGGCTGCAGCGATGTCCGAGATTTGATGTTTTACTGGATTATTGATGTTCATGGTACACTCATGAAATGGTCGTATGGAAAAATCCCCATTTCATCGCTATTTTGGAGATGCTGTGACCCATCGCTCATGTGCCAACTATAACACCACGTTCAAACTCACTTAAATCTTAGTAACTTGCCATTGTAGCAGCAGTAACTTATCTCACAACTGCACCAGACACTTGTCTTATGCATGCATTGCCAATCCACCGTATTCTGCCTGTTTACATATCTTCGTATCTGAATATGCATGCCTATGCCGGTTTCTTTGGTGCTTCAGTGTAGTTTTATGTATTGTGAGGAAATATCATGAACTGCTACTACACAGTTAACTACACCTCTTGCTGAAGGCAAAAGTTCTGTAATATCAACTGAAATGATTTGTTGTTGTTTTGTTGGTGATGTGGGATGAAATTCTGTATGAAAACATTTGTGTGCAGTTTTGTTTTTTGAGATATACAACATGGTTAAGCAGGTGGCATTCTGTCTCCTCATGTTAGCAAAATAGCAATACAATTAGTCTTCCTTGTACATTTTGTTGTGCCATAGTACCTCCACCAGTGATGAGTGTACCAAATTAAGGTATCCTCATATTCGGCTGGAATGGAAACACATTATGTGTCAGATGGTACAACACATTTATAGAATGGAATCTCATTATGTACTTTGTAATGTTGATTTATTTTTCAGTAAGGTTTTGTGAAAGTAGTGTTTTAACTTTTCACCACTGCTCATCAACATTTTACACCTTGCTGATATTTTTCACGTACCTTAAAGATATTACCTTTCATTATGTCCTTCATTAATAGTACATGGGAATCTGTGGTTTGTTTTGTAAGTTCTGAACACTCCAGTGAACCGTGTGGTAGATGAGATAAAGTGTAGTCCTCAGTAGACCAAATACTGAATTTCTTAGTTCTAATGCCAGATTGTCTAATTTTTGAAATATTTGTTCTGTCTCTAACTTTGACACGCTAATATGAGTATTTAACCTTTCTGTATTACTGTCTTTCTTTTCCAAGAGCTCTTCCTTGACCTTTTCCATTTGTTGTTTGATCTGTTCTTTTTCAACCTGGACTCCCAAATACGAACATTTAACTGTTCAGGTTCATTAGCCATTTCCTCTTGAACTCCTGTTACTTTCTGTGTCATTTCTGTCCAAAGATTATTATCAGCCTGCTCCATTTTATTACTAATTCTACTACATTCACTTACCTCTGTTGTTATCTTAACATTACTAATAGCTCCTATATTACTAATAGCCCCCCTTCCCTGTTCCACTGGCAAATGATGCATAGGAAGAATAATTGTCAATAAGTCTTTGTTCAGCTCTAATTTCTCAAATTTTCTCATCATGGTCATTTTTTCAGATATATGTGGGGGAAGTAATATGTTGTCCAACTCTTCCTGGAGGGTGCTCTCCGAAAATTTCAGTAGTAAATCTGTCATTCACAACACCTTTCTTGCAGCACCTGCCAGTGGAGTTTGTTGGGCATCTTTGTAATGCTCTTGCACTGACTGAATGATCCTGTGGCGAAACACACTACTCTTAGTTGGATCTTCTATATATTTACCATCAATCCCATCTGGTAATGGTCCCAGATTGATTAACAATACTCAAGAATTAGTTGAGCAATCACCTTGTAAGTTACTCTTTCCTAGATGAGCATCAAACAAAGGAAATCCAGGATGGAATGTAACAGTATTATGAAAAGGATAGTTACTACTCACTATTTAGTGGAGGTGCTGAGTTGCAGACAGGAGCAACAAAAAGACTGCCACAAAGTAAGTTTTTGGCCATCAACATGCAAACACAACTCACACACACGTGACTGCAGTCTCTGGCAGCTGAAGCCGCTCTGCTGGATGAGTGCCATTTTCATGTGATTCTTCCTATGGGTTTAGTCTGGCATCTGCTTTTCCTACTATTTGTTTCATTCCACTTAAAATCACTCTGAATAGTTACTCCCAGATATTTTATGGTAGACACTATTTCCAGCAGTTTGTCATCAATAGTGAAGTTGTGAATTTCTTTTCCTATGTATGCTCAGTATTTTACATTTATTGACATTCAGGGTCATCTACCAGAGCCTGCACCATTCATCAATCCTCTGTAGGTCGTTATAAAAAGTGATAGTGCCTTCTGGGATTCCTATTTTTTTTTTAGACAACCACATTATCTGCAAACAGTCATAAAGGCTTCTGATGCTTTCTACTAGACCCTTTATCTACAATGTAAACAGTAACAGTACTACCACACTTCCTTGAGGTACTCCAGAAATTACCTTTATATGTGTTGATTTTGTTCCATCACGAGCAACATGTTGAGTTCTGTCTGCAAGGAATCTTTGAATCCATTCACAAATGTGGTTCTTAACTTGGTGAACTCATATTTTTTTCACTAAATGACAGTGTGGGACAGAGTCAACTGCCTTCCTGAATTCAAGGAACACAGCATAAAGCTGAGTGCCATTGTCTGTGGATCTCATGGATCAACAGAGCAAGCTGAGTTCTGCAAGATCTTTTTTCATGGAATACATGTTGATTTTTATAGAGCAGATTTTTGTTCTACAAAAATGTTATAATTCTTGAGCATAAAACATGTTACATTATACTGCAACAGATTGAAGAAAACAATATAGACCTATAATAATGTGCGTTTGTTCTATGATCCTTTTTGAAAACAAAACTGGTGGGCATTTTTTCCAGTTGTTAGTAACCCTCTGTTATCTCAGTGAACTATGATAAACTGCTGCTAGAAGGAGAGCAATTTCTTTCATATTATCTTTGTAGGATCTTACAGGTATCTCATCTGGTCCTGATCCATTTCCACTGCCAAGCTATTGAAGTTGCTTTTCTATTCTATTATTTTAATATCTGCCATTTCAATGTTTGTATGATGACTGAAAGGAGGGATCTAATTATTAAACAATTTTGGAAGAACAGAGTTCAGTATTTCAGCCTTCTCTCAGTTGTATTTTGTTTCAGTGCCTGTATGGTCACTGATTTTGAACTGCTCACTGATTCTACGAAAGACCAAAACCTGTTAGGGTTTTTAGTCAGATGGATTGACAAATTTTACTTACAAAGTGACTGGATTCATGTCTCATTTCTCTAATTATGCTCATTTTCATGTTACTTAGTTTTTGTTTGTATGCTAGGTTTTGACTTCTCTTGAATATGTGATGAAGCTCTCTTCATTTACATAGAAATTTTCTAATACAGCTATTAAACCACAATGGATCTCTCGCATCCCTTAAGACCTTGCTCAGAATTTACTTGTCTAAGGCATACTGGATGATGCTTTTGAATTTTTTTCCATTTGCGCTCTACATCTTCATCCTTAGCACTGAAGATTTGATGTTTACTACTCATATACTCTGCAATTTGTACCCTGCCACATTTGCTAA
Organism: Schistocerca piceifrons; assembly: GCF_021461385.2. Lineage (NCBI taxonomy): Eukaryota > Metazoa > Arthropoda > Insecta > Orthoptera > Acrididae > Schistocerca > Schistocerca piceifrons. Next base: position 171,026,315 of record NC_060138.1, on the reverse strand, counting down.
GCAACAATTTTTCCTATCTTACTTAACATTCCTTATGATTCCCATAATTATAATCACTTTCACAGCCTTGTGATCACTGATACTGTCCTCTGTGTTAACTGATTAAATAAGCTCTGCTCTGTTTGCTGCTAGGTGGTCTAAGATGTTACCTTCTTGAGTTGGTTTTCTAATTATCCGTTTGAAGTAATTTTTGGATCAGACATTCAGAATAATGTCACACAAATCCCCGTCTCTGGCATCAGTTTTGATAGTATGACTCTACCATTCATGCCTGGCAATTTGAAGTCATCCCATATAATTATATTCTGCAAATTCTTTCTGAAGTGCTCTACCACTACAGCTCCTGATCCATGCACTCTTTTAAATCATCTGATTACCATTTTTGATTGACCTATGTTGCTTGACTTCACCTAGATTACTTCACATTCAGAATCTATGATAACTTCACATGATGTCATCAGATTCCTTACTGCAAACATACGCTGTCACCATTGGTGACTAACCTACCCTTACGAGAAATATTCCAGTCTGATCTTAAAATTTTGTTGCTATTCATTTCTGGTTTCAACCAACTTTCAGTTTCTAATAATATCAGGGCATTATAACCTTCCATAAGTGATACTAATTCTGTGACCTTTCCTTGGTTGTGGGGGGTGGGGGGTTCATCTAACCTTAAAAAAAAAAAAAAAAAAAAAAAAGAATTGCACACCACACATACTTTACTACCATAGAAGCTGCTTCCTGCATGTAATGCATGCCTGACCTATTAAAGGAAACCCTGCAATTCTCCATCCAATAGTGGATGTCAAGAAATTTGCTTCTGGTATCATCACAGAATTGTCTGACCCTCTGCTTTAGATCTCCATCTCTGCTCCAAAGCAGATGATCGCACACAACTCTGGGTATGATGTTACAAATAGTGGGCTTAGCTGGCAGCTTACATGTGGTGCTAGTTACCTTCACCAGATCAGCCATCTGCTGAAAGGAACTGAGGCTTGCCATAGAATTCCAGCAGTAGGGTTCATTTGTGATGTAATGTGCCACTATTTGCAACCAGATGCACCCATTGTGCTCAGTAGTTGCCAGCAGGGCCTGCTCCACATCTTGGAGAAACCCTCCCAGCAAATATACCAAGTACACACTGGCATTTTTTCCCAGCCTGCCAGTTATTTCCCTGAGTGCTAACATTACCTACCTAAGGTTGGAGCTTCCAATGACTAGCATAACCACCCTCTGCATTTATCCGGAATGGACAGGTCTTCCTATTAGGCACTTCTTACATTATACCTGACATTTCTGTTCTCATTTCTGTACTGCTAGCAGCAAAACTATTAGTAAATTCCTTTATTGCATTTTCTTGCCTATCAGCAGTTCCTTTCATTATTTTTCCTTGTCTATCAGCAGTTTTCTCCAAGATCTTTGCTATAGGCTACTAAATATTCAGTAATTTCTTTCATAAATCAGGACATTTCAGAAAAATATCCCTATGTTTTGATTTTGAGCAAATAGTATGGTGGAATATTCCATCAAAAAAGAAAATACTACCCACAACAAAATTTCTTACTATTATTAACAGTCCAGCTAATAGCTTCCTATACTCTCTTCTAGGTCTCTGTTCTCAATGTATCTGTTCAAATCTCCTCCTATCAATCTGACTCACCCCATGTAGAATGTTTTATCGAGTTTGTAGTGGCTGAAGTGCTGCTGGCAGCAGCTGGAACTTGATGGCGAATTACTGCATCTGCCTTGCTGTAACATGTTGTAGGTGAGTTGGTTCAGTGCTGTGGACGCTGATGGCACTGACTCAAAGAACTGGTAGTGGCTGGATGTCTTGGAAGTCCACCTTGCCATATTGTTAGTATCATCTGGACAAAAATATTCCCTTTTTTCCCAAAATAGCTTCTTTTCTTGTTACTTTGCTTGTGTCTTCGTCTTCTTGCTTGTGTCTTGTCTCTTTAGGATGTATCTCTCCTCCCCCCCCCCCCCCCCCTCCCAGCCCACAATTTTTCCCAACTATTTTAGTTCACTTCAATGGACACCACATACAGTAGTGAGGTCTTGTCACATTGGGAACCACATAAAGTGTATATGTATAAACCTCCTGTGAAAGTAATGTAGCAAAGTTGCATTTCTGAGTGCTCTAAGTCTCACCACTTCAGCATTAAATAAGAATGCCAATCCAGTTAATAGTTCACTTTTTACCTGAAGATTGTTTTTATAATTCAATAGATTCTTTTTGTTTGCTAATGTCATAAAATGTGGGCTCAAAATTCTTTAAATAAATGCGGTCAAAAATTTTCAATTATGTTGCTGTGGAATATTAGCACAGTTGATTCTTGCAACTACAGAGACCAGAGATGCTATAACACTGGCTAATTGCTGCTAGCTTTTGTCTGTGTATTATATCAGTTTCACTCAAATATTTCAATATTGTAATTTAAATGTGTTGAGTTTCCCTCTAGCCACTGCTACTATTACTAGGGGTGTTCAATAAATAATGCAACAAATGAGTTTCCAAAAGCATGTTAGGTTTATTTAGAATTCCAGTACACCATATTATTCCTGATTCTTTTGTCTACAAAACCCTATTTTTAAACATAATCTCCATTCAATGCAATGGGCTTATGCCACCATACTGGGAAGGCCTGTATACACACATGGTGCTTCACCAATAACTTCCCCATCATCCACGTACTGCTTCTCACAGAGTGCATCCTTCATTGGGCCAAACAGATGGAATTAGGAAAGTGTGAGATCTGGGCTATAGAGTAGATGAGGAAGAACAGCTCAGTGAAGTTTTGTAAGCTCCTCTCAAGTCCGTAGACTTGCAGGAGGCCTTGCATTGTCATGGAGAAGGAGAAGTTCATTTGCATTTTTGTGATGATAAGCACATTCCAACCTGCAGGAGGCACAACAGTGCGCAACTGGCCAGCACACAAGATATCAGAAGTGTTTGCACAACTTTGCAATGACAGACACCTCGCCCAATGACTCACTGCACTTTTGTTCACTGCTGGGCCTCCATAGACATTCTGCAGGTGTCTGTGAAATATCTGTGATGCTCTGGTTTTCTACCAGAAGAAACCCAATGACAGCTCTCTGCTTGTAATGCACATCAGTTACAGGTGCCAATTTGAAGATTATGTATAGCACTGCCACCTATCAAAACTTCATGAATCTATAGCGGCTGAAGAAGGACTAGCCCAGAATGTCTGATAACAAATTCTATATTCTTTCAACTGAAATTGGCTGAGGAAAAAATTCAGTTGCATTGCTTACTGAATGCCCCTCATAATTGCACCATGTTGCAATATGTCAAACCAATTCACTGAGACTGTTAAGAAGAGTTCCAGTAAGTCTACTCCCGACATATGTCACACAAGCTACATCAATCACCCAAATTCAGACTGATCCCACAACTACAAGATTACTATAATCTATTGGAATGAAACTCAATGTGCGAGGAAACCTCTGAAGCAACACATACCCTACCTTCTCTAACAGCCTCAACAAAGAGAGAGAGAGCGCTAGCCTGAATTGATGGAAGAACTGGATATGGCATGGAGTGGTCAGGAGGCCTGGAGACTGTTAAATAAACTGAACAGAGATCCAATTATGAGTAATACCCTCTCGGATATAACAGTCAAGCAAACTGCCAATCAACTTCTCCTAGGTCACAAAATATAACAAGAATCCAAAACCAAGCCACTCCTAATTAAATTAAGGAGTTGTTAGCAGTTGAATAATGTAGCAGACTAATCTTTATTTTTAAATGACCATGACTGTTTCACTTCACTTAACCCAAATTAATAAAATAGCTATCACTACAGAATACAGTCAGTAATCCTCATGAGCATACCAAAATCAAACAGTAACATCAATGTTCACAATTTTATCAAAGCTATTTAAATGAGATATACACCATAAATCAATAAACATATAAAACTATAATTCACAATAAATAGTCCCCATAAAATTGCTGTTGTCTGCTACATTCACTGTTCAGTTGTGTAAATATGCACACTTAAATCTACCATACTTTACAGCAAAATTTCGAAAAATACCGAAAACATTGTTTATAAATATATGAATTAATGCAGAACACAATTTGAAATCTGTTATGTATTCTGAAGATCGTGTGATATTGGTTATTATAGTGCCAGCAGGTCATCTTCACTCATCCATTGATGCCATGCAAGTCCTCATGTTTATGACAGCTGATGTGGTTGTGCCTTTTTTTACATTTGTGCTGGTCACATCATATGTCTCAGTTGGGGTGTCATGCTCTGGGACAATCTGCATGATGTACCAATGATGCTGTTGTCTGGCACAGTGGTCATAGTTCACAGATAGTCACTCGATGGAGCTGTGGGCCCTGAAGTTCATAGAGCCATTGCCAGGTGACACTACTGCTGTATCAGTTTGGAGTTTCATCATTAGAAATCAAGGTCAGCACATGGCATTTCTAGTTCTGACACTTGAAGTCACTACTACCACACAGAGTTGTGTAAATCATCTGCAATGTCCAAAATCCTTGATCAGGTCTAGCATGGTGTAGAATATCTTTGCCACTCTCTACTGTTTAGCTCAGCTTCTCTGAGCACCCACATGATGTCACCCAACAATTGTGTCATTATCAGAACTCGCATGGGTCCATAAACTGATACTAGCAATTTAAAAAGCAATTTTGGGCATAAAATCACTAGAAAAACATCTCTAATATGTTCATGGTGAATATTTTATCTGTTTCATCGCAATAAGTCCACACATGTCTTTCTTTAACACGTGAATTTCACAGTTTTACATGCAGACTTTCACATTCACACTATCAGATACTGTTCTTTGACACTATTCATTAACATTCCTCCTGCTGTTTGATATCATGAAAACTACTTCATTCACAATATGCAAGCTATTACTGCATTATACTATATGATGATGATTCTTCCCACTTTTTTTTAAATTTCAAAATTAGATTTTATCACTCTCTCCACAGTTTAATATTCATTATAATTTGATCCAAAGAACAGGGCTTGGACACAGTAGCCAATATGAAACACTACTGTGCCTAATTACTATTGTTCACTGCAAATCTGATGTCATTTCATGTGTCGCCAAGATGAAAAGTTACTGTTCCTGTCACAGTCACCAAGATGAAACACCCGACTTGAATTAAAGTATTATTATGGGTTGAATACTGTACCAACCTGACCTTTATTTTTAAATGACCATGACCTAATTGATAAGTGCTAATTGATACTGACTGCTATGAGAATCATTTCAGTCAGAGTTTGGCTGTTCAGTAATACTATTTCAAAGAACATGTTTTTGTATTAATCACAGTCATGAAAAGGTTTCATTAAACACCAAAGAGACAGTCACTATTATTGTCATACATTTCTATTTACGTTTAATCTCAACACAGGTTAAATGCATAGAAATACCGTCACACGCTATTGTAAAAATCTGCACATCCTATCCTTCACTACAATCACTGGCCAGCATGGTAGACATAAACACATAACATTGGCACAATGTATTTATAATCACTTCTTAGCAAAAAACTTGTAACACTTTTAACAACCTCCTTTGTTACACACATTGTATGACCATTAATCGTAATAAATTTTCATGGAGTAAAATTATTGTTGGCTGGATCTTGTGGTAGTATTAAAGAAAAAATACTCATCATGTTTTTTTAAGGATCTCCTTCGATCTGTTGCTTGAATTTCTTCTGTCTGGAAGGTAGGTTCTCTTGTAGGTCTGGAAACCCTATAGGATGACGTGTTTCTTGAAATAACATAGATGAGAAACTGATTCATATGTAATTTCCAGGTTTAATAGTCCTAGATGCCTTGCTGCCAATAGTTTCAATGTTCATTCAGTGAAATACAATCCATTTGTAGGCACTCCAGAAAAACTTTACATCTCTCCTTCCTTCCTTCCCACCACACAACCTGGAAGCAAACTGCACCCAGTTAACATCATTCCAAAGTACATCAGTAAAGATATAGTCATACTAAGATTGAAACAGAGAACATTAAATAGTAGATAATTTACAAAAAATGAAATTTACTGAACAGCACAATAGAACAATTATGATAACATATATTTACATAAACAAAAATATCTTTTTTATAGTACAGTAATTTTATGAAATTTGATTTTTAAATTACAGGGGTTAATTGTGTTATCACGACATATACTGCTACACAGTCAGACTTTAAGACATTTCAAATATGATCGAAAAAGGATAAGATCATAAATCTGATAATAAACATGATCTAGACAGCTTATCGCATGTTACACACCCTCCAAGGGTTTCGCTTGCATCCCACTGTGAGAGAAAGTCTCGCAGGCATGCACAGTGTTTACAAATTTGAAAAGTAGAACATGCAGTAACACACATGTTCATGAAATTGTAGGTTTCTGTGGTCTGAATAGTTGAAGGTTGGTAAAAGGAGGTGTCTGGTGTGCACTGAATTGGAGGGTGGTGTCCGATGGTCCTTCATACTGCTGATGGTCTTGATGATTTTTTTGGTGTGGCCACAGCTCCCAGAGTATTTCCTACAACATTTTGCAGTGTATCAGCTTCAGAATCCAAGGTTACATAATCACATATTTGAAATACTTCACGAGAGAAATTGCAAGATAAACAAAGGCTCAAAAAAAGAAAAAAAAAAGAAACCAGAGAAACGTCAAAATGACGTCTTAACTGATTTGAAGTTAAGTGAAAAGAATACTTGGCAAACCCTTAGGCAAAAGCAAATACTAAGTTATCTTGAAAAAAATAATATTGAAAAAGGTTACTTCTCTCAAAAATAATTTTAGATTTTGTCAATTGTAATTATGCTACTGAATTTTGTACAAATACTAATTAGCAATATTAAAAAAAATACTTATACTAAGACAAAATTGTAAAGCAAATATTAATGCATTAGGGATAATAAGACTGAAACTAACACTGAACAATCAGTAAATTTTAATTTGGATGCAGAAAACAATAAGATAAATGATTTGTTATCTTATACAATTGACTTCCTAAAGTTACTCAATTTTTTGAAAAGTTAATACTAATTTAGAGACAGTCTTTTCTATTATTTTGATCATAACTGTAAAATATGATACCACTTGCAATATTGTAGATTACCATACCAATTATACTACCGAAAAATGTGATACCATATCTCAGAAGCAAGTCCTCTGTGCTTTTTGGCGCTACCACAGCTCACAGTACCATTTTATATTGTTGATAGTTCATGTAATACTGTGTGCAGCATAGACACTACTAAAACATCAGAGCATTTGATAAATTCTGTGTGCTACATAAGCACTACCAGTTCCAGGATACTAGATTATGTGTATAGTAGTTTCAAATATAAGTCCACTGTGCCAACATGGCACAACTTCAATTGGGAATACCATATGGTAAAATCTATCACATAACTAAAAGTTCCTTATGACAATTTAAGTTCAAGTCCAGTTGAAGGTAACATGTTCACTATCAATTTGGTTCAACTCATGGTTGAGAATAGTATACAACATCAATGAAATAACTTATGTTTATAAGCACTATGGTGAATGTCCATAGAAACATGTCATGTAAATAACACTTTAAGCACAAAAATGAAAATGTTGGCCCCAGATCATGGAGTTGTCTGAAATTTACACGCCATTTCTTGTTGAAAATTCACTTAAAGCTAGATAGAATTGGAAAATGTCTATTTAGATAACACACAATATTATATACTATACACAGATGATATTATGTATGAAATTTTTGGAAAACAAGCGCCCACAGATTTCAATAACTCTCCTGATATCTTTTACACACTTCAGGGAAGATAAGATTTGTTTGTTTCAGAATTCTGTGTCATTGACATTTACATAAAATTTCATGGTGCATTCTGCACTGTTTACAATTATTTCAAAGACAAAGAGTAGTATACAGGGTGGTCCATTGATAGTGACAGGGCCAAATATCTCACGAAATAAGCATCAAACGAAAAAACTGCAAAGAACGAAACTCGTCTAGCTTGAAGGGGGAAACCAGATGGGGCTATGGTTGGCCCGCTAGATCATGCTGCCATAGGTCAAACGGATATCAACTGCGTTTTTTTCAAATAGGAACCCCCATTTTTTATTACATATTCGTGTAGTACGTAAAGAAATATGAATGTTTTAGTTGGACCACTTTTTTCGCTTTGTGATAGATGGTGCTGTAATAGTCACAAATGTATAAGTACGTGGTATCACGTAACATTCCGCCAGTGCGGACGGTATTTGCTTCGTGATACATTACCCGTGTTAAAATGGACCATTTACCAATTACGGAAAAGGTCGATATCGTGTTGATGTATGGCTATTGTGATCAAAATGCCCAATGGCAGTGTGCTATGTATGCTGCTCGGTATCCTGGACCACATCATCCAAGTGTCCAGATAGTTCATTGGATAGTTACATTATTTAAGGAAACAGGAAGTGTTCAGCCAAATGTGAAATGTCAACCACGACCTGCAACAAATGATGATGCCCAAGTAGGTGTTTTAGCTGCTGTTGCGGCTAATCCATACATTAGTAGCATACAAATTGTGCGAGAACCAGGAATCTCAAAAACGTCAGTGTTGAGAATGCTACATCAATTTCCATTACACCCGTACCATATTTCTATGCACCAGGAATTGCATGGCGATGAATCTGAACGTCGTGTACAGTTCTGCCATTTGGCACAAGATAAATTACGGGACGATGACAGATTTTTTGAATGTGTTCTATTTAGCGACAAAGCGTCATTCACCAATAGCGGTAACGTGAATCGGCATAATATGCACTATTGGGCAACAGAAAATCCACGATGGCTGCGACAAGTAAAACATCAGCGACCTTGGTGGCTTAATGTATTGTGCGGCATTATGGGAGGAAGGATAATTGGCCCCCATTGTATTGATGGCAATCTAGATGGTGCAATGTATGCTGATTTTCAGCGTAATGTTCTACCAATGTTACTACAAGAGCATGACACAATGCTGATGTACTTCCAACATGATGGACGTCCAGCACATAGCTCGCGTGCGGCTGAAGCGGTGAATAGCATATTTCATGACAGGTGAATTGGTCGTCGAAGCACCATACCGTGGCCCGCACATTCACCGCATCTGACGTCCCCGGATTTCTTTCTGTGGGGAAAGTTGAAGGATATTTGCTATAGTGATCCACCAACAACACCTGACAACATGCATTGTCAATGCATGTGCGAACATTATGGAAGACGAACTACTCGCTGTTGAGAGGAATGTCGTTATGTGTATTGCCAAATGCATTGAGGTTGACAGACATCATTTTGAGCATTTATTGCATTAATGTGGTATTTACAGGTAATCACGCTGTAACAGCATGCGTTCTCAGAAATGCTAAGTTCACAAAGGTACATATATCACACTGGAACAACTGAAATAAAATGTTCAAACATACCTAGGTTCTGTATTTTAATTTAAAAAAACCTACCTGTTACCATCTGTTTGGTTAAAATTGTGAGCCATATGTTTGTGATTATTACAGCGCCATCTATCACAAAGCGAAAAAAGTGGTCCAACGAATTCATATTTCTTTATGTACTACACGAATATGTAATAAAAAATGAGGGTTCCTATTTTGAAAAAACACAGTTGATATCCGTTTGACCTATGGCAGCGTGATCTAGCGGGCCAACCATAGCCCCATCTGGTTTCCCCCTTCAAGCTAAGCAAGTTTCGTTTTTTGCAGTTTTTTGTTTGACGCTTATTTTGTGAGATATTTGGCCCGGTCACGATCAATGGACCACCCTGTATATATGTTACTAGTTATCAGACAGTATCTTCAAGGTATTTATAGAAATTATAAAATATTATGCAGTTTTTATGGGGTGTGAGTATAGTATTCAGTGGCAAAGTGGTCTTTGTACCTGTTTAGTATCTTTCAAGAAGGCCCCCATACTCATAGTTGGTCACATGAATAACAAAACATCAAAGAAAATATGTAATAGCAGTAAGATATTTACAACTCATTGTGTGAGATATGGTTGTGTTGAAACACTCAAAAACTAGAATTTCTGTACAGATAAGTGTTGATCATTACATGTTTCAGTAAGTCACTAAATGGTTGTATCACTTGGTGCACATCAAGCACAAAACTAATTCAGTATAAATTCTCCCATCTGGGGTAGCATGTTTCAAAAACTTAGTATATACCTCATCATGTTTTAAGAAAATTAACAAAATAACTCCCACCTCTCATTAGATATCTGTCTCAAGTGTATAGTCTGATAAAATAAGTAGTTCAACTCATACAGCCTTTTGAGTACAGAATACATCAACCATCAAGTATTCTAATATGTTGTCCTGACTTTCCTTATATGATTTAGTGTAAATATAAAAAATTTCATAATATCAGAAGTAAACAGTTTTCACTCCTCATTACCTTTCAGCAGTGTACAAGTATGTAGTGGTGTATTGGTGCAATTATTAAGTCACTAAAAACATTCTCCAGTTAACTTCCTATTTTCAAGTGTCATGTTTTTCACCTTAATTACCAGCAAGATGATTGACCACTTTGCAGTGTACGGATTATTGACATGTTACTTAATTACAAAACATGTCACACTGCACATAGAATCAAACTTTCTGTATAAATACAATTGAGTTTTACTTCCATCTGTTACTTCAAATCAAAAACAACTTGCATTACAAACCTTGCTGACTAAGTGTGTCCTTCATAAACTTTCTCCACAGTAATAAAAGACAGGTTCCATAACCAGTCCCTCCCTAACAGCATTCTCCTCATTGCATCAACATAATAATTTCACCTCATTACTCCACTAAATACTCCATAACAATAATCACCTAAGAAAATTCACCTGCTTCATATTACACAATAGATCAACCTCACAAAATAAGACCACATAGCAGCAGACCTCACAAGTAGTATAACTTTTTTCTAACAACAGAATCACACATTATACTGTTTACATATTTTATTATTTTACTGTATGTAATCATTGCATTGCTTGCACAACTCATTACTGTATACAATCTTATTACTATAACTTATGGGTCAGAAAGGTAATACTCCCCACAATCACTTCATTACTTTCAAATATATTTCACTATGCAACTGCATTTTCCCCTGTTGCATTATACAAACAGTTTGAAAACTAGTGTATGACACAAAACATCTCAGGTCTACTCTTCTTATATATATATATACAGGAATGGGATTACCTTGGCAAACTTTGTATATAGTGTTGTCTGAAAGCTGACGCAGTCCCTCAGCCACATACTCCCAACAATCATGTACCACGGTCGTGGAACCCTTGTCCGCCGGAAGAATGAAGATGGTTTGGTCAGCCTTCCGATCATGGATAGCTTGGGCTATCAACATACTATCAACATACCAACACTTTCATTTGGTAAGTTACAGCATATATCCGTCCACACATATACAGGCACAAGCAGACATATTTAAAGGCAAAGAGTTTGGGCCGAGATGTCAGTCGAGGGGGAAGTGCAGAGGCAAGGATGTTGTTGACTGACAGATGAGGTATGAGTGGCGGCACCTTGAAATTAGCGGAGATTGAGGCCTGGTGGATAACGGGAAGAGAGGATATATTGAAGGGCAAGTTCTCATCTCCAGAGTTCGGATAGGTTGGTGTTAGTGGGAAGTGTCCAGATAACCCGGACGGTGTAACACTGTGCCAAGATGTGCTGGCCATGCACCAAGGCAAGTTTAGCCACCGGGTGATCCTCATTACCAACAAACACTGTCTGCCTGTTTCCATTCATGCGAATGGACAGTTCGTTGCTGGTCATTCCCACATAGAAAGTGTCACAGTGTAGGCAGGTCAGTTGCCTGCCTGGAACAGTTCCGTCCTCCATCACAGCGGGACCCACCTCCTCTTCCTCAAAATCACCCTCTCCAAACCTTCCAGGAATTTCTCACTTCCAGCCTTGCCTCTCAATCTTTCTTGAAAAACCTTAATCCTACTCCCAACATCACCACAGCCAAAGCCAAGGCTATCCGTGATCTGAAAGCTGACCGATCCATATGTGGCTGAAGGACTGCATCAGCTTTCAGACAACACTACATACAAAGTTAGCCAAGGTAATCCCATTCCTGATGTCCAGGCGGAGCTTCAAGGAATCCTCAGAACCTTAGGCCCCCTACAAAACCTTTTGCCTGACTCCATCAACCTCCTGACCCCACCGACACCTCGCACTCCTAGCTTCTACCTACTTCCTAAAATTCACAAACCCAAACATCCCGGCCGTCCCATTGTAGCTGGTTACCAAGCCCCCACAGAACATATCTCTGCCTATGTAGATCAGCACCTTCAACCCATTACATGCAGTGTCCCATCCTTCATCAAAGACACCAACCACTTTCTCAAACGCCTGGAATCCTTACCCAGTCTGTTACCCCTGGAAACCGTCCTTGTAACCATTGATGCCACTTCCCTGTACACAAATATCCCACACGTCCAGGGCCTCGCTGCAATGGAGCACTTCCTTTCACGCCAATCACCTGCCACCCTACCTAAAACCTCTTTCCTCATCACCTTAGCCAGCTTCATCCTGACTCACAACTCCTTCACTTTTGAAGGCCAGACATACCAACAACTAAAGGGAACAGCCATGGGTACCAGGATGGCCCCCTCATATGCCAACCTCTTTATGGGTCACTTAGAGGAAGCCTTCTTGGTTACCCAAGCCTGCCAACCCAAAGTTTGGTACGGATTTATTGATGACATCTTCATGATCTGCACTCACAGTGAAGAAGAACTCCATAATTTCCTCTCCAACCTCAACTCCTTTGGTTCCATCTGATTCACCTGGTCCTACTCCAAATCCCATGCCACTTTCCTTGACTTTGACCCCCATCTGTCCAATGGCCAGCTACACACATCCGTCCACATCAAACCCACCAACAAGCAACAGTACCTCCATTATGACAGCTGCCACCCATTCCATATCAAAACAGTCCCTTCCCTACAGCCTAGGCCTTCATGGCAAACGAATCTGCTCCAGTCCTGAATCCCTGAACCATTACACCAACAACCTGAAAACAGCTTTCGCATCCTGCAGCTACCCTCCTGACCTGGTACAGAAGCAAATAACCAGAGCCACTTCCTCATCCCCTCAAACCCAGAACCTCCCACAGAAGAACCCCAAAAGTGCCCCACTTGTGACAGGATACTTCCCGGGACTGGATCAGACTCTGAATGTGGCTCTCCAGCAGGGATATGACTTCCTCAAATCCTGCCCCGAAATGAGATCCATCCTTCATGAAATCCTCCCCACTCCACCAAGAGTGTCTTTCCGCCGTCCACCTAACCTTCGTAACCTCTTGGTTCATCCCTATGAAATCCCCAAACCACCTTCGCTACCCGCTGGCTCCTACCCTTGTAACCGCCCCCGGTGTTAAACCTGTCCCATGCACCCTCCCACCACCACCTACTCCAGTCCTGTTACCCGGAAGGTGTACACGATCAAAGGCAGAACCACGTGTGAAAGCACCCACGTGATTTACCAACTGACCTGCCTACACTGTGATGCTTTCTATGTGGGAATGACCAGCAATAAACTGTCCATTCGCATGAATGGAAACAGGCAGACAGTGTTTGTTGGTAATGAGGATCACCCTGTGGCTAAACATGCCTTGGTGCACGGCCAGCACATCTTGGCACAGTGTTACACCGTCCGGGTTATCTGGATACTTCCCACTAACACCAACCTATCTGAACTCCGGAGATGGGAACTCGCCCTTCAATATATCCTCTCTTCCCGTTATCCACCAGGCCTCAATCTCCGCTAATTTCAAGTTGCCGCCACTCATACCTCACCTGTCATTCAACAACATCTTGGCCCCTGCACTTCCGCCTCGACTGACATCTCTGCCCAAACTCTTTGCCTTTAAATATGTCTGCTTTTGTCTGTATATGTGTGGACAGATATGTGTGTGTGTGTGTGAGTGTATACCTGTCCTTTTTTCCCCCTAAGGTAAGTCTTTCCGCTCCCGGGACTGGAGTGACTCCTTACCCTCTCCCTTAAAACCCACATCCTTTCATCTTTCCCTGTCCTTCCCTCTTTCCTGACAAAGCAACCGTGGGTTGCAAAAGCTTGAAATTTTGTGTGTGTGTTTTTTTATTGTGCCTATCTACCAGCGCTTTCCCGTAGATGCTGTAACTTACCAAACGAAAGCGTTGGTATGTTGATAGGATGTTGACAGCCCAGGCTATCTGGGATCGGAATGCTGACGAATCCATCTTCATTCTTCTGGCGGACAAGGGTTCCACGACCGTCGTACATGATTGTTGGGAGTATGTGGCTGAGGGACTGCGTCAGCTTTCAGACAACACCACATACAAAGTTTGCCAAGGTAATCCCATTCCTGATGTCCAGGCGGAGCTTCAAGGAATTCTCACAATGTTAAGCCCCCTACAAAACCTTTCACATGACTCCATCAACCTCCTGACCCCACCGACACCCCGCACGCCTACCTTCTACCTACTTCCTAAAATTCACAAACCGAATCATCCCGGCTGCCCCATTGTAGCTGGTTACCAAGCCCCCACAGAACGTATCTCTGCCTACGTAGATCAACACCTTCAACCCATTACATGCAGTCTCCCATCCTTCATCAAAGACACCAACCACTTTCTCGAACACCTGGAATCGTTACCGAATCTGTTACCCCCGAAAACCATCCTTGTAACCATTGATGCCACTTCCTTATACACAAATATTCCGCACGTCCAGGGCCTCGCTGCAATGGAGCACTTCCTTTCATGCCAATCACCTGCCACCCTACCTAAAGCCACTTTCCTCATTACCTTAGCCAGCTTCATCCTGACTCACAACTTCTTCACTTTCGAAGGCCAGACATACTAATAATTAAAGGGAAAAGCCATGGGTACCAGGATGGCTCCCTCGTACGCCAACCTATTTATGGGTCGCTTAGAGGAACCCTTCTTGGTTACCCAGGCCTGCCAACCCAAAGTTTGGTACAGATTTATTGATGACATCTTCATGATCTGGACTCACAGTGAGGAAGAACTCCATAATTTCCTCTCCAACCTCAACTCCTTTGGTTCCATCTGATTCACCTGGTCCTACTCCAAATCCTATGCCACTTTCCTTGACTTTGACCCCCATCTGTCCAATGGCCAGCTTCACACATCCGTCCACATCAAACCCACCAACAAGCAACAGTACCTCCATTATGACAGCTGCCACCCATTCCATATCAAACGGTCCCTTCCCTACAGCCTAGGTCCTCGTGGCAAACGAATCTTCTCCAGTCCTGAATACCTGAACCATTACACCAACAACCTGAAAACAGCTTTCGCATCCCGCAACTACCCTCCCGACCTGGTACAGAAGCAAATAACCAGAGCCACTTCCTCATCCCCTCAAACCCAGAACCTCCCACAGAAGAACCCCAAAAGTGCTCCACTTGTGACAGGATACTTTCTGGGACTGGATCAGACTCTGAATGTGGCTCTCCAGCAGGGATACGACTTCCTCAAATCCTGCCCTGAAATGAGATCCATCCTTCATGAAATCCTCCCCACTCCACCAAGAGTGTCTTTCCGCCTTCCACCCAACCTTCGTAACCTCTTGGTTCATCCCTATGCAATCACCAAACCACCTTCCCTGCCCTGTGGCTCCTACTCATGTAACCGCCCCTGGTGTAAAACCTGTCCCATGCACCCTCCCACCACCACCTACTCCAGTCCTGTAACCCGGAAGGTGTACACGATCAAAGGCAGAGCCACGTGTGAATGCACCCATGTGATATACCAACTGACCTGCCTTCACTGAGAAGCTTTCTATGTGGGAATGACCAGCAATAAACTGTCCATTCGCATGAACGGACACAGGCAGACAGTGTTTGTTGGTAATGAGGATCACCCTGTGGCTAAAAATGCCTTGGTGCACAGCCAGCACATCTTGGTACAGTGTTACACCGTCCAGGTTATCTGGATACTTCCCACTAACACCAACCGATCAGAACTCCGGAGATGGGAACTTGCCCTTCAATATATCCTCTCTTCCCATTACCCACCAGGCTTCAACCTCCGCTAATTTCAAGTTGCCGCCGCTCATACCTCACTTGTCATTCAACATCTTTGCCTCTGTACTACCGCCTCGACTGACATCTCTGCCCAAACTCTTTGCCTTTACATATGTCAGCTTGTGTCTGTATATGTGCGGATGGATGTGTGTGTGTGTGGGGGGAGGGGGGGGGGTGCGCATGTGCGTGTGCGTGTGTGTGTGCGCACGCGAGTGTATACCTGTCCGTTTTCCCCCCTAAGGTAAGTCTTTCTGCTGCCGGGATTGGAATGGCTCCTTACCCTCTCCCTTAAAACCCACATCCTTTCGTCTTTCCCACTCCTTCCCTCTTTCCTGATGAAGCAACTGTGGGTTGCGAAAGCTTGAATTTTATGAGTGTGTTTGTGTTTGTTTGTGTCTCTATCAACATATCAACAGTTTCGTTTGTTAAGTTACACCATCTTTGTTTTTAGATATATACTAATCTCATTACTCCTGCAATTATATAACCTTCTACACTTTCATGTTTACTGTTTACTTAGGATGTTCAACATAGTTTGATATACTTGTACATTTTGTAAAATTCCATTATCTTTCATTTTGGTATAATCAATATACTTTTCTTTCACTACAAATAGGGAAACAACCTCCTGCATTATAATAAAATAGGTATTAACTCTCAACCTTTAACATAATCAGTGTTGTATAGGTTTTATGTTTCTGTTTACTGCCAAAAATGACTGTTCACCCATGTTTCTGCCAACGAGAGGGTTTCAGTTTAACCTATCACCTCTACTATCATTATCTCACATACTTGTGGGGGACTGGTTATTATTTGTCCACTGCCCACCTCTATTTTCAAAATTCCTATCACCATTTCTATTCCCAGAGTTTCTATTCTCATAAAACTGTTGATCCCCACGGTTTGGTTCTACATTCCGATAATTTCTAAAACTATTTGGATTCCTGTTATTCCTCCCTAGGATGGTGGTGTTATTAGCTTAAAATTGACATTATTATCAATATTTCTATCATGATTATGGTTATTCCAGTTTGGCCTCCTGAAATCAGTACTTTGTTGGCCAAACACATTATATGCCCTGTCCAACTTTTCTACATATTTTAGGAACTGGTCAACAGATCATCTGGCCCATAAACTAAAAATGGTTCAAATGGCTCTGAGCACTATGGGACTTAACATCTGTGGTCATCAGTCCCCTAGAACTTAGAACTACTTAAACCTAACTAACCTAAGGACATCACACACATCCATGCCCGAGGCAGGATTCGAACCTGCGACCGTAGCAGTCCCGCGGTTCCGGACTGAGTGCCTAGACCCATAAACTAACCCTATATGAATTCTTTCTGGTAGCCTTCTCTTAAGTGCATCTATTTGAGTTAATTCATCAAAAGGTTGGTCTAAGTGTGCAAGTTTCATGATCTGGTCTTTGCAAAATTCTTTCATACCCGCTCTCTGCTCCTTGTACGTCGGACCATTGAAAAACTCCCTCTTTATCTTTGCCTGTTCAGTATCGGACCAAACTTTTTCAAAAAACACTTTTCAAATTCATCTATGGATAAATTGCTCCAGTCAAATTGGTTGACCCATGAAAAGGTTTCCCCCTCTAATGATCTTTACATAAACTTAATTTTTAATTCATCACTCATACCTGGGAGAAAACTATCATGTTCGTCACCAGAGAAACACTTTAGTGGCATAGTAGGATAGCTTTGGTGTCCTACACTACATAATGTTTTTAGATATGCTCCATCTTGTAACTGTTGTACTTGTTTCTTGATAATTTTGACATCACTATGCAAGTCTGACACATTTGAGTCTGCTATCTCAGCTATCTTCTGAACTTATTCATCTACATCTGAGGCGCAGATGTCCATTTTTTCATTTAGCTTATTTATAAAGGCTACAGCTTGTTTACTAGTGTCTCCAACCGCATCTTTACATCTAACTTCACCAGTATCTATCTCAGATCTGAAATCCTTGTCTACTTCCCCTATTTTTGTCTCTAAAGACTGTGTTTTGGATTCTGAAGCCTCTACCCTCCCCTCTAGTGTTTTCACATGTTCATCTATAGCTTTCACTTGAGAAAACACACCAACTAAGTCTTTTTTAACATTAGAAATTTGTGCATTAAGCTCTGCTCTAATGAGATTACATTCTGAGACTATTTACTTTTCAAGTTTTTCACAAGGTTTTTTCCCATTGATGACAGTTTCTTTTTAAGTTTTTCACTATTTTTTCCATTGATGACATTAATGTAGTAAACATATCTTGTAAATTTAACTGTTTGGGTTTTTCACTAAGCATTATTTCACCTACGTGCGACTGTACTTGTTTCTCACAGTCTGGACTCGAACCTAACATGCTACTGTCTGAAAATCCCAAGTCTGCACTGATTTCATTTAATAGTTTTGGTTGACAATTGTCTAATACATCCTGAAACATGTCTTTATCGACTATGTCCTGTTTAAAGACAATAGTTGAAGTTTGTAGGTTTGGCATATTTATTTTATTGTTCTGATCATGATGCATTTTTAGTAAATTTGTTCATAAATTATCAATGCAAAAAAAAAAAAGAAAAAAAAAATAAACTGGCCAATGTTCACACAACACTGCACTGAGAAAATACAAAAAGAAATGTTTTAATTGATTGGGTTGGATTGGGTTGTTTTGGGGAAGGAGACCAGACAGCGAGGTCATCGGTCTCATCGGATTGGGGGAGGATGGGGAAGGAAGATGGCCGTGCCCTTTCAGAGGAACCATCCCGGCATTTGCCTGGAGTGATTTAGGGAAATCACGGAAAACCTAAATCAGGATGGCCGGACGCGGGATTGAACCATCGTCCTCCCGAATGCGAGTCCAGTGTCTAACCACTGCGCCACCTCGCTCGGTTTTAATTGGTCCTTAGCTTATTTTTGTCCTGGATTGGGTAGTTGGCATCAACTTTAGTAATAATGCTTCAACCTTTTGCAACTATGTATGTCCATAGTGTTGCATCATTCCAAAACTTCTCCACTTGTATTATGTCAAATTATATTAGGTTTAAAATCATTTCACTTTGCAACACAGTTTTATGCTTTTTGGTCACCTGAAACATAAACACTGTCAAAAATCCAAACATAAAAGTATCATGGTCACAATGGCACCACTTTAACCTCCTCCTTTGTTACACACATTGGATGATCATTATCTGTAAAAAATGTTCATGGAGTAAAATTATTGTTGGCCAGGTCTAGTGGTAGTTTTAAGGATATCCTTCGATCTGTTGCTTGAATTTCTTCTGTCTGGAGGGTAGCTTCTCTTGTAGGTCTGGAAACCCTATAGGATGACGTGTTTCTTGAAATAACATAGATGAGAAACTGATTCGTATGTAATTTTCAGGTTTAATAGTCCTAGATGCCTTGCTGCCATCAGTTTCAATGTTCATTCAGTGAAATACAATCCATTTGTATGCACTCCAGAAAAACTTTACATCTCTCTTTCCTTACTTCCCGCCACACAACATGCAAGCAAATCGCACCCAGTTAACATCGTTCCAGATTACAGGGTAATCATAATTAAAGTTAACCTTTCAAACAGCTGTAGAAATAACACCATTGGTCAGAATGACTTCAAATTGAGATGGAATATTATCAGAGAAGGGGTAAACATATGGCAGAAGAAAAATAAATAGTTACAAAATGTAGCAATACCTGGCACTATAAGTATCATAATTTAATAGTGATTGACTACAAATGACAAATGAATCATACAACAATACCTAAGGCATAGTTTGACATTAAACAAACTGTAGTGCTCAGTGTGCATGGCTGTACAGAACTGATACCGTTAGTTACGTAAGCCCATCCACCACGGCAAGGTCATATCACATCGGATGGGCAAAATCAGTTTTTAATAGTCCTGAGGCCAAAAACCACATAAAAAAGTATCAATCAAAATCAAATCAGATTATTAATTTCCATGTGACTGGCGCAAAACATGTTCAGTATGCTGTCCACTATTTTCTGGAACAAGTTGAAATCAAGAAGCAGTATGTTCCACAACTGATCGAAGTGTTTCGGGGATTACCTTCAGAATGTGTTGTGCAATGCATGCCTTCAATGTAGCTAAGTTTGCAATCAGAACACTGAACACAACATCTTTCAGACAGCGCCACAGCCACAAGTCACATGGATTAAGGTCAGGTGACCGGGACGGCCAGCGGCCAGGCTGTAGCAAAATGGTGGCTGATAATTCTAGCATTTCCGAAATGGTGTTTCAGCAACAGCTTAACCAGACATGCAATGTATGGATGTGCGCCATCTTGCACATCTTGCATAAAAATTGTCCCATCCACACATCCATGCTGTTGGAGGACTGGAATGATGTGGTTGCATAAAAGATACTCATGGCACTTACCAGTGACAGTACAGGTAACTGGACTGGAAGCACCTGTCTCTTCGAAAAAATATGGCTCTATGATAAATGCCGTAAACCCACACCACACAGTGACCTTTTCAGGATGAAGTGGTACTGGTTGATTTGCATGTGGATTGTATGTTGCCCATATTCGACAATTCTGCGTATTGACATACCCTATCAGGTGTAATTGGGCTTCGTCTGTCCACAAAATCTTCCACAGCCAATCATTGTCCACTTCCATGAGCGCAAGGTCTCTCTTTCTGGCAGGTCAACAGGAAGTAGCTCGTGCACCAGTGGTGTTATTTCTACAGCGTTTTGAAAGTTTAACTTTAATTATACTAGGATTACAAAAAAAAAACATTAAATAAAAATAATTTACAGACAATGAAATTTACACAACAGCACAATAGAACAATTATGATAACATATATTTGCATAAACAAAAATATATCTTTTTAGTAGTACAGTAAATTTATGAAATTTGATTTTTAAATCACAGGGGTTAATTGTGGTAGCATGACATATGCTACTATGCAGTTGGAGTTGATTTCAAATAAGATCAAAAAAAGGATAAGATCGTAAATTTGAGAATATACATGATCTAGACGGCTTACTGCACATTACACAGTTCAGTATAATTCAGTTTTCTAAGGGGGGGAGGGGGGGGGGGGGCAACCCATCATGATGGAGACACACTCTCAACCTGTACAATATTCTACCTCCCTCTATGCTGTTACAACCATAACTCAACAATCCCCACTCCTCAACTGTTCTCTCAGTGCTTGACCATCGATTCTTGACCTATGCCCAACCTGTACAAGTAAAATATGGTTATCTTTAAGTAAGGGACTATGGTTCCCTTGCAAATAAGTACAATGAAACATATAAATTTGTGCAGTATTTTAACATGATTGAATTGGAAAATGCAATAATCAAGTGCAAATTTGGTAAAGCTGCTGGTTTGTATGATATTTGGGTAGCAAAAGTAAAGAAATTTGGAAGGTCTATGAGTGACTAGTTGCTACAGCTTTATAAAAACTGCCTAAAAACATCCAAGATCATAAAATCATGAGGGAACAGTGGAGACCCAATGAGCTATAGACTACTATCTCTCCTATGCCTCCAATATAAAGTTTTCAACGGACTGCTATTTGACCAACAGACTCATCCGGGCTATTGACCAAAATTCATTCGACAAAAGCAGGTTTTAGGATGGGCATAAATGTTGTCACACAAGTTCTCAACCTTACTCCCTGCATTGAGGATGGATTTGAAAACTGACAAATCACAGGAATAGCTTTCATTGACATCAGTGCTGCATATGATACAGTAAACCACCATATCCTGTTACAGAAGATGTTTGCACTCGCAAAGAACTCCAAAATCACCAAACTGATGTCGATCTTGTTAAATGATTGCAGATATTATGTCGACTTCCTAGGTCAACAAAGTAAATAGAGAGTGCAGAAAAATGGATGGCTCCCAAAGAACCATACCGGCTCCTTTACTATTCAGTATTTACACTAATGATCAACCACTCCCAAACAACATAATAAGTTTTACCTATGCAAATGACCTTGCACTAGATTGTTAGGGCACACCCTTCAAATAGGTAGAACTTGCCTAACCAACTACAGTCAAATCCATCAAAATCCCAACACTGTATTTTCCACATCAGGAATGGAGAGACTTCAAGGATATTAAATATTTACTGGAATAAAACATCGTTTCTCCCCAAAGCACCCAGAATAATACTAGATCACTCCCTAACTTTTAGAACAAATTGCTCCAAGATCAAGCATAAATTCGGTGCCAGAACTAACATCCAGAAGAAGTTAAGAGGTACAAATTGGAGTGCAAACCCACAAGTTCTTAGAACCACAGCATTGGCTCTGGGCTACTTTGCTGCAAAACATGCATCCCCTGTGTAGTATAGGTCAACTCATGCCAATACTGTGGATCCTGCCTTGAATGAAGCTTTCAGCTTAACCACCAGATGCTTAAAACCCATCTCTATTAAAAAGATATGTGTCTTCCTGGCACTGCACTTCCAAAAGTTCACTACTTATCAAGAATGACTCAAGGGTGAGGATGCTGAATCTCATCCACTGTTTGGCCATCAAACACTCAACCTCAGATGAAAAGGAATAGTTTCCTCCAGACATCAAAGCCTTTAGTAGTACTTCCAGATAAGGTGAGACTTTTATCATGGAAATCTAAGCCCTCTCTGCCCATTTTCATGCCCAGCACAAGATCTATTACTTGACACTGACGATGCCCGAGATGTGGCTCAGTTTTGGAGAAAAGCTCTTTGTCTTCCTCTTATAACTCAGTACTGCTTAGGACTGGAGCAACTGAATTTAATTCTCCATTCTCTGCAAGGGTTTCAGCTACCTCTTATGATGCCCTGAAATGAGAACTGTCCTGCCACAATCCTTCCCATCACTACCACAGTGGAATTCCGCCATCCACCAAACCTACACAATATGCTCATCCATCCCTACACAATCCTTGCTCCCAACCCCTTGCCTTATCCCTGTAATAGACCTGGATGCAGGACCTGTCCCATACATCCCCCCACCACCACCTACTCCAGTCCAGTTATAAACATCACCTATCCCATCAAAGGCAGGGCTACCTGTGAAATCAATCATGTGATCTACAAGCTAAGCTGCAACCAATGTGCTGCATTCTATGTGGGCATGACAACCAACAAGCTGTCCGTCCACATGAATGACCACTGACAAACTGTGACCAAGAAACAAGTGGACCGCACTGTTGCTGAGCATGCTGCCCAACACGACATCCATCATTTCAGTGAGTGCTTCACAGCATGTACCATATGGATCTTCCCCCCAACACCAGTTTTTCTAAATTGCACAGGTGGGAATTCCCCTGCAGTATATCCTATGTTCCCATAACCCTCCTGACCTCAACCTTCATTAGTTATTGTTCTCACCCACGCAGCCCTTTCTCTGTTCCCATTCCAGCACTAGATAGTTCTCATTACACCAATGTACCCATTCTTTTTACTTCTCTCCCTTTCTTCACCTCATCCCTGCATGCTCCCCAGCAGCTCTTCATTATATCCCACCCTACCCTACTATCCCTCCCCCTCCCCACCCCAGCCTCCTCCATCACCCACCCAGTTGCCACTCCCATCATGCACTACTGCTGCTGCTTGCAGTGTGGCTTCAGCTACCAGAGGCTGCAGTCATGTGTGTGTGTGTGTGTGTGTGTGTGTGTGTGTGTGTGTGTGTGTGTGTTCATCTATTTTGGGCAAATGCCTAGTTGGCTGAAAGCTTATTTGTGGCAGTCTTTTTGTTGTGCCTATCTGCGACTCAGCAGCTCCGCTATATGGTGAGCAGCAACTTTCCTTTTCATATTATTGTAAACATATAAAAAATATTTTTTAGTCTTTTAAATTTAAATAACTATAATATATTAACCAACATAAAAATAAATGGTAAATATGGCTTACCATATATCATAGTGGCTCCCCAACTACTGAATTATGTAACAATTTACGATGTATCATTAGAATAATTCCACAACATCCCTATCATCCTATGTCACAAATGCTTAACTGTAAGATATATTTTGTGGACAGTAATTATATTGCCAATATTTATATATTTTTATACCAGTTACGGATCAAATATTTTGTATATATCAGGTAATTAATTTCAGTCTGTAATGACCATCTTTGGATCTGAGTACACACAGTTTGCTAATCAGATTGGGACAACATATGTAAAAATGGTACAGTCACAACAATGACACAAACAGCCATTGTCATATATAGTACACATGTGTGATCCACCTGTAAAACTAAGTGTAGCAAAGTTGCATATCTGAGTGTAATACTTTGCACAGATATGAAATGGAATGATCACATAGACTCAGTTGTGAGTAAAGTAGATGGCAGACTTCGGTTTATTGATAGAATACTTGGGCAGAGAAGTCATTCTATAAAGGAGATTGCTTACAAATCACTTGTGCAACCCATTCTAGAATACTGTTCAAGTTTATGTGACCCATACCAAAGAGAACTAATAGAGGTTATTGAGTGTATACAGAAAAGGGCAGGACAAATGGTCACAGATTTGTTTGACCAATGGGAGAGTGTTACAGTGATGCTGAAGAAAGCGAACTGGTAGACTTTTGAAGACCAGTGTAAACTACCTACATCTACATCTACATAGATACTCCACAAGCAAACACATGGTGCATGGTGGAGGGGACGCTGCATGACTACTTGTAATCTCCCTCCAGTTTGACTAGCAAATAGAGCAAGGGAAAAACGACTGTCTGTATACCTCCTGAGAAAGTCTACTAACAAAACTTCAACAACCAGCTGTAAATGATGATACTAAGAATATACACCCACTATATATCACTCACATGGGGATCATGAGGACAAGATTAGAGTAGTTACAGCACACACAGATGCATTCTAACAATCAGTCTTCCCACACTCCGTACATGAATGAAATGGGAAGAAAACCTAATAACTGGTACAATGTGATGCACACTTCACGGTGTTTTGCAGGGTATGGATGTAGATGTAAATGTATAGTTTGGCTGCTGTACAGCAGTGACACCAAATGTGCCATACTAAAGGCACGTCAGTCATTGCCACATGGCAATCTAATAAGTTTCTTCATATAGTCCGTATGTCTATTACAACTCTGCATAGGGTACTTAAATTTTCTATGTACGCACTATAGGTGACATACTCATCAGGAGAAAAATCAGCAATTGTATTGATATTATAAAATTGCTGTATTATTTGTTTTTCAGTTTGACTAGTTTTGATATCCTTGGATCATTTTTCAGATCTAAAAACAAAACTAAATGTATACTATCAATTATTTTACAAAAAATAGAGAAGTGTTGTACATAACTGTTGAATTTACTTTTTATAATTTTAGCAAAAGACTCTTTTTAAAGAAATTACTATAATGTTTTACTCAGTGTAAACCCATTATGTTCCTGACACTTCCTCTTGCAATCCCTGCCTTCTCTCCTCCCTCTCAATCCCCTTTGCTCCACTTTTTCTCCCCTCTTCCTTCTTCTTTCTGTCTCCCCATCTCCCGCAGTTACCTATCTAAAACAAAGACCACGGTTGCATACCTCATTATTCTGATGTGTAGTTCTGATGCAGACATGATGGGTTGCTGATGCAACTGTTGTGATATAACATATTACTTTGGTAAAGTGATGTATCGTACAATATCTATAGCACTGACAAATTATGATCACCATCACGGAAATTTCTTTTAGTTTGAATAGTGAGTTTAGTCTGGGAGTTATATCTCACTTGTACATGAAATTTGGTATGGATGAAATGGCATTTCTGCAGAGTGGAACAAAGTATAGCTGCTTTATCATGCTTCATGGTATCTGCTGGTTTGGGCAGTTTATTCCATGTAGTCTCGACCCACCTTTATCTCTGCATTTTCTTCTGCAGTCGTAGCTGAAATGTTTTTGCAGTTCTCTAGAGCTCTACTAAATTATCTACACCATTTCTCCAGAAACACTCATATATTGACTCTTGTTTACAATCAGGAAACTCTTTGTAACTATTCATGCTAATTCATGTAGTCCGTCTGACATGATACGTTGTGAATGACATATGTCTCAAATCTTAATGACAGTTCATCTTAGTTTCTTGTTCACATGATGCCATACCAAATGTCAATTTCTCCTTGCTCCATGAGGTGTGGTGCAGATCAGAGGCTGGGCAAGACTGCATGGAATAAAGTATGCAAACTAGCAGGTACCATGAAGTGCAATGAAGCAGCTGTAGTCACCCCATCTTGCAGAAATTTCATGCACATATGAGATAAACCTCCCAATCAATATGCCAGTTGGAACATTGTTTATGTGGTTTCTGGTACGATGGTGCCCACACTATATACGATCTGTCACCTTTCAGATGTGTATCCCAACTTTTAACTTAGAAAGTATCTTCGATCATGATTCTTGAAATTATTTGTTGTAGTGGACCTGCTGTGCAGTGCCACTGAACGTTGCTGTTGGACTATTTCATCTTGTTGTGATGTGTGGGTGATAGGAGAAGAGCTCTGATCCATTCAAGCTACTAAATGACAAACTCACTTCTTTGTGAGCTATTCTATATTTACAACATAATCTTAATGCTTTGCAAACTTGACTAGAATTTCTGGTGAACAGATCTTTTGTTATCTGTAGCTCTCAATTGGTAATGATACATATCTAATCAACATGACATTTTAGAGCGAGAGACAGATCTGCTCTATGTCTGCAACTGTTTCGGCACTTACATTGTTGAACACACCCAAGCCACATCACCCAAAGAATAAGCATTCTGTAACAGCTGATGGAGAAGTTTATTCACTGCTGCACCTTGTCGATGTCTGCAGCTGACATCTTTTATAGCTCATCTGTATATATAACAGAGCAGATCACGCACAGTGGGGTGTTCTACATGCAATGTTACTATTTATTTGTTCCTGAAACTCCAATTGCTTTGTGACATAACATCAACTTATTTAAACTGAGATGACTTTACATAATTTGCTGCAGTTGAAATGATATAAACTTGCTTCAATTTTAAACTCAGTGATATATGGACAGTCCTTATGAGTGATGCATCTCAGGATAATTAACTTGATATCTCACTGTCCCAGAATTCTTCCTGAGAACTGGATTCACATTTTAAACCCATTCAGCACGTTGGGCATCAACATCGATGCCCAGTAAGCTAACTCTCATTGTTATATACCCTTTTAAACAATGTGTTAGTTCTTAATATTACATTTTTGATATTACAACTAAAAATTACCACAACATATCAATTTGATGTACATACAAAATAGTTTCAAATGTACTTAACAGTTTTAGACATACACTTCTGCCAAATTACAGTGTTATTACAGAAGCTAACATCAAATGTGTAAAACAAACAATGAATTTATTAGTTTTCTAAATTTCATGAAAATATAACTAGGTTGAACGTTCCTGCCATGTTTTTGATGTATATGTGATTAGATGTTTCTATCAGAACAAGCAATAGTCCAGTCCTTCAGGTTAAAAGTACTTTTTGACAATTATTGTGACATGTGGTAAGCTGCATTATGCTGCAAACTATTTTAATTACTATGAAAATTAAATACATATATCACGTACATTTTTATAGATTGACTGTAGTAGTTCAGATGTTATATATATATATATATATATATATATATATATATATATATATATATATATATATATAAAAAGAAAGATGATGAAACTTACCAAACAAAAGCGCTGGCAGGTCGATAGACACACAAACAAACACAAACATACACACAAAATTCTAGCTTTCGCAACCAATGGTTGCCTCGTCAGGAAAGAGGGAAGGAGAAGGAAAGACAAAAAAATTAAAACCCATATCCTTTTGTCTTTCCTTCTCCTTCCCTCTTTCCTGACGAGGCACCATTGGTTGCGAAAGCTAGAATTTTGTGTGTATGTTTGTGTTTGTTTGTGTGTCTATCGACCTGCCAGCGCTTTTGTTTGGTAAGTTTCATCATCTTTCTTTTTAGATATATTTTTCCCATGTGGAATGTTTCCCTCTATTATATATATATATATATATATATATATATATATATATATATATATATATATATATTATAATTTCTGACATTCCTATCAATTGACTAGATTCTATAAATAAGATGTTTTGATGTTTCATAGTTATTTACATTTTATATCATTCTCAATGTAAAGATTACTGGTTCCAACATTGTTCTGATATTATTATTATCATCCTGTAAATTGAAATCGGGGTAATTACATGTCCTAAATGTACTAATAGTTGTATTGATCAGTGCAATATGCTTCCAAGACTTGTTTGTTACATATGACACATTTAACAACTAAGGTAAACAATATTTCTTGATTACACAAACACGTTTTGTCAACCTGAGTGGTCAGATGTCAAACATGGTATTCCATAGGACAGGGATGCTACACCACACAGTTTTAATTAACTATTCAAACTAAAAAATATTTTCATGGTGGAGATCATCATTCTTCAGTACTACAGAGAGTGTGGAACACATCACTTTACAAAAGTAATGTTACACCACACTAGATAGATAAATTCTACAGTTACATACAATGTTTTCCTACTTTTTGTAAAATAATAGATACAGTTTCAAATACAGCAATTTCTAGCTCTTATCCAGCTAATCTGTGACCTACATGCCTCATCAGCAAATTTCCACTCTACCAGACTTCTCTCCTTCCACAAAATCCTGCAGTTATCTGCCCCTCATGTCTCCTTGAATGGTATCATCCACCAAGCCAACTTCAAACTGCAACAACATGCCAGATTTCACCTCAAAAAGCTATCTCACCTTCTCCTAAGCTACCTGAACAGTGGTGTTTCCCTTCCTGTCCCTCTGCAACTCCCTGTAGTGTCACACCATCAACCACCACTCCTCTCCTGGAAACTGAACTTGGCCAACCTCCTTAACATCGCACAGCCTTCACTACTGCCTCCCAGACCAATAATAACCCATAATCCCAAGAACCAGTCACAGCAGTACAGCGTCCTTCACCTCTCATCTAAAGCACTATCCCCTCCAGAATTATCTGTATTATCTAAGGGCCTCACTTTCAGTCCTAAACCTGGATTTGATCATGCTGCTTTGGTGAAGGACCTACTTTCCTTCACGATCCAATCCCAAAACCTTTCCAACAGCAAACCTGACATTGAACCCTGCCTCAAACAGTTCAGACCACAATCCCAAATTGGTCCACCACCACAACCTCAAAATCATCCCTTAATCCCTCACATCCAGCACTGCTTCACAATCCTTCCTCAGGCCCCTACAACATGACCCTAAACTGCCCTCTGCAGAACTCCAGGCTCTATGTTCCCTAAAAGCTGATGACACCATCATTATCCTCCCAGCAGACAAAGGCTCTATCACCATGGTATATGACTGAAAGGAGTATGTCAGTGAAGGTCTATGCCAACTGTCTGACACCTCTACACACACCATCTGCCATCAAGATCCCATCCCTGTGATTCATACTGACCTGCTGTCCCTTCTTAAAACCTCAGGGCCCCACCACAAGGATTAACACCTCAATCCACAGAACTCGCCCCACCCAAACCATGCACACCCATCTTTTACTTTCTTCTTAAGATCCACAAACCCAGTCATCCTGGCCGTCCTATAGTTGCTAGCTTCAAAGCACCCAATGAACATATATCTGCCTTAGTTGATCAGCACCTGCAATCCTTAGCACAGAGATTCCCCCCTCCATCAAAGATACCAACCATTTGCTACATCATCTCAAATCCATGCCTGTCCCTCTCCCACCACACACCTTGCTTTTCACTATTGATGCCACCTTCCTCTATACGAACATCTCCCACATACATGGTTTGTCTGCTAATGAACATTTCCTCAGTCAGTGCCCACCTGATTCCAAATGTATGACATCCTTCCTACTCACCTTAATCAACTTCATACTTGTATCTTCTGAGACTCATGAAGCACCCCTCACAAGTAAACAACCCATTCACCATAGACTGCAGTTCATGAGCACACACTTGAAGAAACCAGTGTCACAGAGTTCTGACTTGCTCTGCATAGTAAGGATGGAGCAACTGTTCGTGAGGGACTGTCCAGGCAACAGACTTCTGCAATGCCTTCCACTGCAGCTGTCCTTCAGACACTCCTTCCCGTGTTGTCCTCTTGTTGCTCCATATCAGGTGAGTGAGTTGTCTGTCTTGGTCCTATGTTCATGGTGCAAAGGATCAACAAATTAGAACAGCGTTGGACAAAGTGTATAAGTCTAAAAGGAGACTGTGTCAAAAAGTAAAAAGGTTTACTCCAAACACGTAAGTAGTTTTTATTTTTGCACGCACTTTTCAAACTCCCCTTGTAGTTTTTAAAATACCTGGCAAATTCAGGTGTTGTGAGACATATTGTCATACTGTAACCAGAATCAAGTCCAAATCCAAAAGCACGGTAATCAGTGAAGTACAACATTCACCACTGAAAGCATGTTTATTAAAAACACCAATGTGTAGCCAGAACAGAACAGAACTTAACTCCAATGACAGAGAGTGCTACTATTTATAAAGATATCCAGTATTTCAGAACATACAAACATAATAACTTCTGATAACATTCTAAAAATGGTAAATAGTAAATAACAAATCATTTCTAGGGGTTTGGAGTTACAATATGACCCAAGAATTTAATCTGGTTTCTTCCAAATTTGGATTTCGCTAAATTAACCGTAACTCCATACTATAGGAATTTTTCAAATACACGATTCATCAACTCAGTGTGTTCTTCCAATGTCTCTGTGGCGATCAATAAGTTGTCAACATATACCGTGACCCGCTCTAGTAACCTCAGACTGAGCACTGTATCTAAAGCAGTTATAAAAACACTACCACTAATGTTCAGCCCAAACGGCATTACTTTAATTTGGTAAGTATGTCCTAGATAAATGAATGCCGTATACTTCTTTGATTCTTTAGATATCATAGTTTGCCAATATGAACTTCGGAGGTCAAGGGAGGTCAGGAACTTCACCCCGTGAAGATTCTGTAATAGTCCTTCTAAATCTCCGGGTGAGTCCTTACAGGCTTAATAACCTTATTAATACCACGAGCGTCTAAGACTAGCCGAATGTCACCGTTAGGCTTAGTCACTGCCAATAATGGGCTTGAGTATTCAGATGTGGAAGTCTCAATAATTCCCCAGTCTATCATCTTTTTTATCTCTTTAGTTACAGCTTCTCTCTTCGGCCAAGGGACTAAATACGTAGTTTCACAAAAAGTGCCAGTCTCGGTCCGGCACACAGTTTTAATCTGTCAGGAAGTTTCATATCAGCGCACACTCCGCTGCAGAGTGAAAATCTCATTTCTGATAAAAGGAATGTTTGAGTTTTGTAATATTTGCACCACTGGAATAAATGTTTATTTTATTTTCAAAGAGTGCATAATCAAACAAATTCAGATTCTGTTGAATGCTTTGACAAATTTCAAACATTACAGGAAGCAGAAGTTTCCCTAATTTTACACCATTAGATTGTTTAGGAAAGTTAAAAGCAGTGGAACCCTCCCTGACATGTAATGTAAGAAATATATTGGCATTCCTTGTTATAAAAGATTATTTATCCCATCAAGAATTATAATTTGTAAATGTTACACTCTGTGGTACTTTGGGATTGTCACTGACATAAATACAACATAGCATTATATAAAGATTTTCAGTATGTCACATCTTGCAGCTCTCAGATATTGAAGAATTGTTTGCACTAAAGCTGCTATTTATTCATTTATTGGATAACTAGATTCAGGCTTTTCCCCATTTTCAAAAGCCATATATTTTGCATGCAGGGTATAGCTGAAGTGGACAGTTCTACCTATGTCACCACACTTTGGATGTAGCCCAGATCCCCATTATCCAGAATGACCTGATCCATTTGACAGCAATATTTAATATATAACGGAGAATTTGTTCTCCATGGAGTTCACAGTGTATCATGGCAGCATTTTCTTTGCAACAATATCTATCAAATTCACAATAACACCTATGAAAAGTAAGCCAGTGTGACACTCAGTGAACTTCAGTAAGAACAAATTTTCCATTATATGTGAAATATCATTGTCATGTGGATCAAATCATGTTGGACAATGAAGATCCAAGCTATGCCTGAAGTGTGATGATATAAACAGAACTGTTCACACCAAATATATCCCGACTTCTTAGAATACTAAGAAAGTGACAATTCTAATTTTCTTAATAAGGAACTAATATTTGAAAGTTGCTGGGTAGAGCTAGAACAACATATTATCATCTCAGTATAAAGGATTCCAGGTAGTGGAGTGACTAAACTACGTTTAGAGAAATTCCACCGTCTCCTACATAAATTCACAAAAGAAAATAGAAAAAAATAGTAACTGCTGCTGATTGTAACATAGATATGGTGAGTGAAATAAACTTGTCAACTAAGTTTGTTGGCTTAATTAAAAAATATGCCTTTAGACTAAATTTCACTAATTTCACCAGAGTAAATTAACAAACTGCAACGTGTACAGACAATATTCTAACAAATTATGTATTTAATGGCACTGCCAAATGCTCTTTTGACCTAGATATCTCAGATCGCTCTGCTTTGCTTATTGAATTACTAAATGTAAATAAAGAAAATGGAAGGATATGTTTCGTGAAAAGACAGTTCAGTGAAGAAAGCACACACTCTTTCAGTTGTAGACTGAGTGAGGTAAACTGGCTATTACAACATGAAAGCTCATATTCAAAAAATTTTAAACAGTTTTTTTACAAGTTTTCAATGAAACTTTTTGACCCATAGTCTGTCACAGAAAGGCAAGTGATAAACTAAACTGGATTACTACTGGCATAATAATATCTAGTAATCGATACATACTCAGCTGAAAGCCAATAACACTCCTGAGTTCATTAACTATGTTAATCATATAACAAAATATTTAGGAAAGTTGTAAAAGCAGCAAAGAAAATGGCAAATACTAAACTTATCAGCAAAAACAGAAATAAATCCAAGGCTGAAGGAGTTGTCAAATCTGAACTTGAAATCAATCCTAGCCACAAGGAAATTTCTAAAATAAAGACAAAATAATAGTAAATCCTGGTCAAATATCAGAAAATTTTAACAAATTATTTATAATGGTAGCAAAATCTGATGTTGATGTAGACTCCTATCAAGTTAATGTCAGAGCAAGAATCAGAGTCTAATTAAATTTGACAAAGTAACAGTAAAAGATGTAGAAAAAACTGTATTCAACCTAAAAAATAAAAATTCTGTGGCATGGGATGAAATATCTGCAACATCATCAAAGCAGCTTCAATTATAACAGCACATCCACTGTCTGAAATAATAAATCAATCACTTGAAGAAGGCTGCTTTCCAGACATACTAAAATATGTCAAAGTGAAACCATTATTTAAGAAAGCCTCTAAAAAGATATGGCAAATTACCATCCTGTTTCCCTTCTTCCTGTGTTTTTTAAAATATTTGAAATGATCTTTGCAATCTAGATTCCAAATTTTTGTCACAAATTTAATATAATCTCAAAAAGGCAAAAGTACAATTCATGCAATTAATAAATTCATAAATAAAGTTAGTTTCACCTTAGATAAATCACAAAAAGTTGCAGGAATCTTCTGTGACTTATCCAAAGTGTTTGACTGTATGAAGTGCTCATTATTATTATATAAAATGCAAAAATATGGAATTACAGGCAGAGTCTTAAAATGATGTAAATCATATTTGACAGAGAGACAGCAAAGGGTATTGATAACATCCGATAAAGGAAAATACTCCTTGAAAAGGAGAACTATCTCGCATGGGGTACCAAAAGGATCTGTTCTAGGCCCAGTACGACTTCTTTTTTATATAAATGACTTATCCGTAAATATACAGTAAATCATCATTCAGTTTTATTTGCTAATGACACATCAGTACTGATAGAAAATAAAAATGCAGAAGAAATTCCCAAAAATGTCATAGATGTGTGGTTTCATATAAATGGCGTAAAACTAAATATTTCAAAGCCACAGCTTATGCAGTTTCAGACAAAACAGTCAAAAATAAATGATACCATATTCAAATTATGCATGGATGTCTGGAACTAAAGGAAACAGAAGGTTTTAAATTCTTAGGAATGCAGTTGGGCAGAAATCTGTCATGGTCCTCTCATATAGACTATTTAAAAAATAAACAGAGCAGACTGGCATTTGCTATGTTAATCTTAGCCAATGTCACTGCCCTAGACACAAAAAAGGCAGTGTACCATAGCTACTTTGAGGCAATAGCGAGATACAGCGTTGTCTTTTGTGGAAATGTTAGAAATTTGTCGAAAATATTAATTTTACAGAAAAAATTTATAATTCTCTTCACAAATAATAATCCGGAATTGTTTGCTCCAAGTAACTTCCGGCATTCATATGGAACTAGAAACAATGAAAGTTTCATGCTTCCTACACATAGAGACAATATCTTCGTGCAGACCTCACAATCTACAGGAATGAAAATATAGAATAATTTAAAAAACACATAGTAAAAAGAATATTATATAGCAATCTGGTACAAAAATGATCTGACCATTTGAGCAGGATAAAAATTAATGGTATATATAATCAGATACTTTATAGTTCTAGTCAAGAATCAAGAATTTTATTCACCATAGATCATTTTACGATATTGACTTCGTCATACAGGATGTAGTATAATAATAAAATAAACTAATGTCAATATATTACAGCATACATTTTAAGCACGGCAGTGAATAAAATTACACCGTTTCTAAAATTTAATGCAATAATCTATACTATAACATTTAATATAATATAGAATAATATAGCATATTATAGTATACCTTGTACATAGTGATGGCAATGGGCTTGCCGCAGTGGATACACTGGTTCCCGTCAGATCAACGAAGCTAAGTGCTGTCGGGCATGGCTGGCACTTGGATGGGTGACCATCCGGGCCGCCATGCACTGTTGCCATTTTTCGGGGTCCACTCAGCCTCGTGATGCCAACTGAGGAGCTACTTGACCAAACAGTAGTGGCTCCAGTCAAGGAAAACCATCATAACAACCAGGATAGCGGTGTGCTGGAATGAGATTTTCACTCTGCAGCGGAGTGTGCGCTGATATAAACTTCCTGGTGAATTAAAACTGTGTGCCAGACCAAGACTCGAACTTGGGACCTAGGAGACAAGGTACTGGTGGAACTGAAGCTGTGAGGATGGGTCGTGAGTCGTGCTTGGGTAGCTCAGTTGGTAGAGCACTTGCCTGCGAAAGGCAAAGATCCCGAGTTCGAGTCTCAGTCTGGCAGACAGTTTTAATCTGCCAGGAAGTTTCAGAGCAGTGTGCTGACCACACGCCCCTCCTATCCACATCCTCAGCTGAGGATGATACGGCAGTTGGATGGTCCCGAAGGGCCACTTGTGGCCTGAAGACAGAGTGCTTGTACGTAGTGTATTGTATATACTATGTAATTAAACACAACTTAACCACAGCACACAATAATGTGCTTAACTACAGAAAGCTTTTAAATGCTAATATCCTCCTCAGGCACCTCAAAGAAATCATTAATGTCATAAAATGGATGATCTGACAGCCAGCTATACCACTTAATTTTATATCCATGGACTGAACACGAATTGACAGTTCACTGAACATTTTGAGTTGGTTTAATTTGTGGGAATTTTTTAGTCTTGCTAATCTGTGGTATGGTATGTCTAAATTACCCTTAGCTCTGGTGTTGTTTTCTTGTATTTCCTCGCTGGCAACAAATTCTGAAATGTTATTTTTAATATAGAGTACAGACACATAAATGTATAAATTTATAATTGTGAGTATTCTGAGTCTGGAATAAAAGAGGACAGCACTGCTCCCTATGACTTCTTTTACATACTGTGCATAAGACTTTTTTCTTTAATTTCAAAATGTTCTTAATGTGAGGGGAGTACCTCATATAATCAGACCATATGAAACATGAGACTGGAATAGCCCAAACTTTGTCACCCTAAGGTACTCCAAGCTCACTATCTCCCTTAGTGATTGATTTGTTCCTCCCAACAGAGTTTTGAGTCAATGTAAATACCTAAGAGTTTTACTGACTTATTGCCTTCTTTATTTGATATTTCCAATAAAAGTTGTTGGATTTTATCAGGATTGCACATGAGCTTATTGACTGCAAACCAGCCCAGGGCCTTATCAAGTGTTTCTTTTATAATGCTATTCACATCTGAAATGTTCTGATGTGTGGTAAGTAGAATTGTATCATCAGCATAGCATACGACAGGGTGGACTATGTTATTAGCAAAATCATTGATAGCTACAATGAAGGAATGTTGTAAATGTTGTATTCCATGTCAACCTATTACAGTTATAAGCTTGACGAGTCTCCTGTACAAGAAATCAACGATTTGAAATGTATGCTATAACACAATAAAATTCTGATTCTATGAAAATGGGTGAAGCCCAAAACTAGTCAGCAAATTAATAAATAGCAGCTTTGGCAGAAAGAATGAAAAATTCTTTTCTGCAGCATAGCGTGATATTATTGTTCAATCTGTGTGACCTTAGGACCATTGCCACTATTCTGTTAGACATGACAATAGAATATTTGCCTTATGCTATTTGTCATGTACATGCTGTTTCTGATCATCCTACAACAACAACAAGAAGAAGAATTTTTTAGGAGGGAGGGAGAGTGAGGGGAGGGGAGGGGGAGGGGGAGGGGGAGGGGAGGGGAGGAGGGGGGGGGGGGAGAGAGAGAGAGAGAGAGAGAGAGAGAGAGAGAGAGAGAGAGAGAGAGAGACTTTTTTATTATTTTGATTTTTTCAAAACTGATGATAATGTTTTAAAGTTCGATCACTTCAAATATCAGTTTTCTTGTTATAATCATATGCTCAAGGACCTATGAAATTACCTGCTCTGACTTGCTCTGTTATGAATCAAGTCTGTTGCCACTAGTTCCTTGTTTTTTTTAAGTAAATTATTATGCATTGAAAAGAATAACACTGAAGTTGCAAATTGTAGAGAGCAGGAACTCAAGTGTCATCCCTCAATTCCCAAAATAAGACTAGGTTATTATTCTGGACTATTACTGATTCAGCCACGACTAACATGGGGAACTATCTTGCCCTATGTCCATTTCAGCTTTGGACAAGAGGTTGTCCTTTTCCACCTGCTCTACCATAATTAAGTTCACCTTCTTCATCTTTGCTGTCATTGAGGAAGTACTGTAAAAACTGGAAACAACAAAAAGAGGAACTGAAGTTGTTACATGATCCAAAATGGTAAAAATGATCTGAAAAACTAATTTTTAAAAAACAGGTGAGCTATAACAGATTTTGACACACACCTGCAAAGGTGATTACAGTACCAGGTCAGACAGTGACACACATGTTAATCATTGAAACACCACATTAAGCCAAATAGGTGTATATCATGCAGGAACAAAACAACACAACAGATTACCAATACATATAAAATCTCTTCCTGAACTACAGAGCTTTAAAAAGTCTGTGACAGCCTACTTTCTGAAAAACTGCTACTATTCAATCTCACAGTATCCTATGGAAGAAAAAAATGTAATTTGTACCTTTAACTGTAGAAATAAGTTATAAAAATACAGTATTTAAAAAAATTGTCATTATTAACTGTTACAAAGATTTAAATAATGCATGTTTGACATTTGAAAAACCAATAGATAAAAAGGGTTTCTGTCCAATATCCTGTGTACGATGTATGTACTGCAAAAGAGATTTATATGGACAAATAAGTAAATACATAAAGAAAAACATAAAATTTCCAATATAGCAGGGAAATATAAAACAAAACACAAAACTTTAAGCCTAAGTACGCATTTTTTATGCCTTTGTGAGTTTATTTGAAAGTAATTTGTTTTCAGAATGTTAGCTAGCCATTTTGTCCCACCACAGTATTACAAATCTGAAGACTTCCAAAGTTTAGAATCCCATAAAATGAAAACAGAGAGAAATTAAACTGTGAAGTTTTGTATGGATATTTACCACTGTATGCAGAACAAATAAGCCAAGTTTCATTCAAATCTGAGGTAAAGGATGAGATGAATGGGTTGACTTGATACTGAATTAGCCTTCCCACATGCAGGGCAGGCAGAAAAGTCTGGAAAGTATGAAATGTGTATTGGCAGACTGAAGGTGTGGATCAGATCTGGGTAGCTAAATTAGCAAGAACATTGCTCTCAACCACAAGACACAACATTCAGGGCTGGATTACCATCAATGCAC
Source organism: Schistocerca piceifrons (assembly GCF_021461385.2). NCBI lineage: Eukaryota > Metazoa > Arthropoda > Insecta > Orthoptera > Acrididae > Schistocerca > Schistocerca piceifrons. The sequence continues at coordinate 170,987,971 of NC_060138.1, read as the reverse complement.
ATGTTCTTATTCTGTTAGGAAGCTTATTAAAAACATATACACTACTGCAGTGCAACATTCATTCAGTTAAAATCTGAATGTTACACCAGCTGCAGCCTTGATCCAGTGCATCTATTGCAGTGGTGCTTTTACCTGGATGTCTAATGCTATTAATGATGCAACATTACCATCATTACACAAGTAACAAAGGGAAAGAAAAATCATTGAAGTAGTCTGATAAAATTGCAACATCATGTAGGGTATACCAAAGTCAATACATCACCTCTTATCAAAAGGATGTGTCCTTTCAACACAATGTTACTAAAAAAAAAGATCAGTTTTTGAAAATGTAACATAACTGGAAAGGTAAAATAATTAAAAAAAAGATTACAGTACTCAACTGCCGGCAGCAAGAGAACACACACATAAAGATACTCAAATCGGGAAACCTTGTTCCAAGTAATTTGCCTTCTCTGAGAGAACTACAATGTTGTTGACAAACCTCAACCTTTTATTTCTTCTCTTTGAACTTTAATTCCCATTCCAAATGTGTCTGTGATTTATTTTACTCCTTGCTCAAAATACAGATTGAATAACACTAAGGAGCCAGAAAGGTACATGAAATGAGAAACACAATGACTGTAATGCCTTATTGGGTACATTAAAGATGTAATATTTTCAAAGTCATATAGAAATGACCACAGCCGCAAGGGGTTAGGTGTTAGGTACTGAATGGGATTCTTCTTCGTATAAAATATGTATTGTAAATTTTATAAAATGAACCAGGGATTATTTGTAGGTAGATGCTAAGTAAGTGATTAAAGAGACCAAACAGTGAAGGTCATCAGTCTCCTATTCACCAGACAGGACAGAAGCAGTGTACCCAATCTCTCTACATATGGAGTATATTCTGCTTGCAAGTGTGAGAAAGTGTATTAAATATTTGTGTAGTGTGTACCTGAGGTGGAACATGAGAACCTGCCCATTATTCGCCACGTCGTATGTAGGAAACTGCATACCACTCTGTCCTGGAAGTGCTTGCATTAAGGCATGTGGCTCCCCATGTGGGTTAGTTGTAGTTGTGGAAGCATAAGATTTATTATGAACTCACTGAAATCATTCTAGTAAGAGGAAATTTCATGGTATGTTAGTGCACTAACAATGATTCTGCTGCCAGCAGAATGTCTATATGTCTATTCAAACATTGTGTTGTACACTGAAGAGCCAAAGAAACTGGTACAGGCACACACATTCAAATATAGAGATATATAAACAGGTAGAATATGGCCCTGCAGTCGGCAATGCCTATATAAGACAACAAGTGTCTGGTGCAGTTGTTAGATCAGTTACCAGTCTAGCAGTGGTCGGTTTTAGAGATTTAGGTGAGCTTGAATGTGGTGTTATAGCTGGCACATGAGTAATGGGACACAGCATCTCAGAGGTAGCAATGAAGGGTGGATTTTCGCATACGAGTGTACCGTGAATATTAGGAAACCAGTAAAAAAATCAACTCTCTGACATTACTGTGGCCAGAAAAAGATCATGCAAGAACGGGACCAACGACAACTGAAGAGAATCGTTCAGCGTGACAGAAATGCAACACTTCCACAAATTTCCGCAGATTTCAATGCTTCGCCATCAACAAGTGTCAGCGTTTGAACTATTCAATAAAACATCATCAATATGGGATTTCAGAGCCAAAGGCCCACTTCTGTACCCTTGATGACTGCACAACACAAAGCTTTACACCTCACTTGGGCCCATCAACACCAACATTAGACTGTTGATGACTGGCAACATGTTGCCTGATTGGATGAGTCTCATTTCAGATTGTATCGGGAGGATGGATGTGTATTGGTATGAAGACAACCTCATGAATTCATGGACCCTGCATGTCAACAGGGGACTGTTCAGGCCAGTGGAGGCTCTGTAATGGTGTGGGGCGTGTGGAGTTGTAGTAATATGGGACCCCTGATACTCTAGATAAGACTCTGACGGGTGTCAAGTACGTAAGCATTCTGTTTGACCACTTGCATCCACTCGTATCCATTGGCATTCCAACAGACCTGGGCAAGTCCAACAGGACAATGCGGCACCCCACACATCCAGAATTGCTACAGTGTGGCCCCAGGAACACTCTTCTGAGTTTAAACACTTCTGCTGGCCATCGATCTCCCCAGATATGAACATTATTGAGCATATCTGGGATGCCTTGCAACGTGCTGTTCAGAATAGTTCTCCACTTCCTTATACTCTTACGGATTTATGGACAGCCCTGCAGAATTCATGGTGTCAGCTCCCTCCAGCACTGCTTCAGACATTAGTCGAGCCCATGCCGTGTCATTTTTGGGGCAGTTCTGCGTGCTCACGGGGACCCTACATGATATTGGGCAGGTGTACCAATTTCTTTGACTCTTCACTGTATAACGTAATTGGATAGATTAAAAAAGAAATCTACTCACCAAGTGGCGGCAAGAGAACAAACATATAAAGATATTGAAATCGACAAGCTTTCCAAGCCAGTAACTTTTTCTTCTGGCAGAAGGGTTGACGGAGAAGGAAGGGCGGTGTCCTTTCCCTTCCCTCCATAATATGCTGAAATTCAGTTTAAAACCAATTGACATTATATACGATTATCACTTATCGGTAATGTTCTATAATATTGTACTACCTGTAAGTAAGTTTATTTGGATGGCCATCTTACACAGCAGTTGTTATGTAACAATTATTACTCGGATTTTCCTGTATTAAGCGGCCTGCAAACTAAAGTTTTTCACCAAACGCATTTCGCTTAATGGTAAATCATCATGAGTGGAGATTCTGCAAACATCTTGCATATGAAACTTATTTTTCCATTTCAATTGCCATAGAGGTAAAAGCAGTTTTGTTTCTGATTGTGATGCGCAAATAAACAATAAAACAGTATTCTTTGGTGTGAATACTGTACTACAAGCAACTCTGATTCTTTACAAGTAACTAGGGACAAAACTGTGTTGAACGACGCAATTTTCAAATACCAGTACCTCATACTACAGTTTTGCGACGTTATTACGTCGGTCAAATGCAAGTTGTTGAGTCTTACAAGATTTTAGCGTCGTCATTTGCATCATATGTTAATCTTATGTAATTACACATTTTTTCTACATTTATTCCGTTCACCAAGTAATATGTGCAATGGATTTATTATGTTTCTTATAGTGCCTCAAATTGTAGGGTTTTGTTTACACTACCTGTTACCATAGAAATTTACTGGATAGCGCCTACTGAAATATGTTTCTATTAACTTTATTTTACTGTCTGTCCTTTATTGTATCAAACTGTCTGTTTATTTGACGATTACTTTGTATCTAGATAAATAAACGAAATAAAAACTATTATTCATGCCAAATGCATACAGAATGAGGATCTTACTCTGCACCACGTTTAATACAGCGTAAAGCCAGTACCGTAGTTCGTCCCTTCGTATATTTCTCTACTTCAAATTCGATTACAGACACTTGCACTCGAATGCTCGCGAGTAGTCGAATGAAGCGGTAGACTGGTGACAGCAAGTGTATTTTGTCTCGTGACGCTGTTCTTAGTCGGGTTAAGAACCATATTCGTATTTTGTTATGCCTCTCCATGCAGCCGGCATGCCAGTTTTCTGTTCTCCACAACTGCGATGATGCAAGGGGGCAACACTCGGAGATTCTATTAACAGGAGATTTGGTAGATATGTACGATTACCATGAAAAAAAGTCCACTTTCGAATAAATTTTCTCATTCCCTTAATCTAGGAGTATTCGTTTAAATATTAAGGTATGTCCACGCGATGCCTCTCTCCTCGTGCGCAGTCGCAATCGCAGAGGCACGGGAATAAAAGGCCATGCACAAAAGTGTGTGAAAAGGACGCATGTGCTCATGAGCTTTCTCGTAATCACGTGTTGGCTCATTGCGCAACCACTCTGCGCAGTGCTTATTCCCGAAACAGGGTGATACTTACGGGGGTTTCTTAGTCGTTACGTGAAGTAATTAATTTTCAATGTGTAATTTGTTTTATTTTTTAAAAAAGTTGTGTACATGATTTTAATCATCAAATACTGTAATATCCTCGGACTCGGCAAATTTGGGAATATCGTAGACGCAAAAATCCACTAGGACGGAGGTTATATTTTCTAGTTTTGTATTTGCCACATCATCAGTGTCCGTCGTTGCTATTTCTAGTAGTTTGCAGGGGAGTTACACATACCCCATCATTTCTTTTCTTGATATATCACTCCAAAATTATACATACATGCGCCCAGCTGCCTGTCGTCTGCTAAAAAGTGTTAAGTATTCCCACCAAAGGTGAGAAGCAATGCGTTGACGGCATTTCCAGGAAAATACGCATTCGCAAATGCGCACACGTAGCTGCGCTGCTGGAAATTTATGCGCATGCGTAAAGTAGAACAGCGAAAATGGCATCGCGTGGACGCACCTACCGCATACACTAGTTGGCCTCTGCAAACTGCGCACTTTAAATTTTTCCTGTAAATATAAGAGCCTGAAATATATCAGTAGTATGCAGACACATTTCAAGTTAATTTTTAAATCTGAGAAGACCCGCAAACGCTGATAAGCAAATACTTCTAACGAACGTCCTATGACATACCGTACATTTATTCCGTACAACTTCGATCTTACAAGACGCAAAATAGAAAAATTTTCAGCTTCTAGGCACAATTTCTCAGACATCTCCAACTCAATTGCAACGGAAATTAGGAGTTATCATGGGGATGACAGCGACGACTGACTGTCTTTCACCAAGATATCAAATCTTCACGTTTACAACCAACTATGCAGACTTCATTGCAGTTTTCCAGTCGTGGTCTTGAGGTTGCTTGGTAAGGCGTGTATCGTCGCATTCTGGGCTCGAGTGTGATTAAGTTTTTCACCATCAGATTTACTCCGTGTTGCGATAAAATTAGATTACTTTAAAAATAATGGAGCATATGGTAACACTTTCTGATACCCCTATGTGCGGGTCGTATGCTTCACATACGGTATGATAGTTAAAAAGGAGAAAAAAGAGGGGGAAATTGCTTGTCGTTCGTTAGAAAAACTTCAGTACTGGTAACATTTAGTGTTGACAATGTAGGTACACTACAGACTCATCACGTTGAAAGTGCCCATCAGCTCAAAGAAGGAAAAATATTCGTATAATCAGTATGGTTGTAAATAATTAAAGTGACTGTGTCGTATGTGCTTTTACGCTAAGTTGCAATTTTTGAACCTGCGACAATAGAATAAAATGCCGACGCATCCAGGTAATAATTTTATGTTTAAAGTGTCAGAAGCCTAAGCTAACTCCATACAGTGCTCATGATTTTTAAAGGGATTAAAAATTACTAAGGCCCCGTATACACAAACGTTAAGTCATTAGAATAAATTTATCGCGGTTCGAAGGATAAAGTGAAGGTTCCAAAATACCTTTACATTTGCGCCGATCTTTCATTTTGATACAGGAAACTGTTTTTCTTGAGAGGACAGTACACTAAAAACTCTATCTTTGCTACACTTTCATCGAAAAATTTCCGCGAAAAATCGTCTGTGAATGAGTTATCAACACGTTATGTCGTACTGAGAGCTATTTCGTTCTGCTAAATTTTGACGTACATTGATTGAGAGAGGGTTAAACAGGTCATGGAAAGCAATTAATTCCGAAATAAAAATGTGAAACATAGCAACCACCGTCAAAGACAGCTGATTATTAGGCATAGTAACTATGGCTTAATATAGCCACATCGCTGTGTCGCATTCTTCGATACGAAATGGAAAGAATGGTGTTAATGAGCTATTAATAACGCTGGGGAAGTGGTTGGATTGAGACCGAACATAAGAACTTTTTCGGTATGGCGGATCTGATAACGCTGCCGATTTTCTTAACTTGCGCAGCACTGTGAATCCCACTTCGAAACGAAGAATATAGACATTCCCCACTGAGCTGGCTGCCAAACCCATCACGGACGAATCGCGAAATTTCCATTATATCGAGGTACAGGTACTTAAGGCGAACTCTGAAAAGTAAGGAGTTTTTCCGTATAGGGTCTGCGAGAGTCGACACGAAAAGGGTGATCTGTAGGTAATGCTATTTAACTACTATCCTTTACCCTTCACTCGATTGTTGGAGAGGGTAAAGAAATTCCTACAGAAACCTTGACTGCGATGCTTTACACGCCAGAAACAAACCGTTCAAAAGTGAAATACTGATATATACTTTAGTTTCTAAGACATACGTAGGATGACGCCACCGTAGATTACGGACGGCTGAAGTTGTGTTGGAAGTAACCGTATTTCCCCATTTCCAGCGGCGAGTCGTACGGGATACATCGTGGACGAAGCATGGAAGACGCGTTTGACGTTCTGGGGCATTTGGTACCCGAAGTATCTATCAAAATTCTGAGGTAAATTGTTAAAAATACAATTAGTAGGTTATTTAAGGAACATAGTAAGAGTTCATGTATAGTGATAGCTGACAAAGCCTTTAATCTAATGAATGTTGAGCCCATCGAAAGTGCACGTGGTCCTCCAGACATGGGTATTACGTACGTTTCACACGTTGTCTTATGAAAGGTTGGAATTCAGTTGTTGCTGAAGTCACCGTTCTTTCTTGATGAACAAGTGACGGCAAATTAAAAAATAAATAAATAAATAAATACCTGTAGCAATCTGAACTTCGTCGCCCCCTGCAATGTTTCATTTTATTCATAGCGCAAGAATTTTAGGTATAAGAGCAGATATTTTTAGTAAATGAAGCGAATAATTATTGATGAAGGAAATAGGCGTTGGGATTCACGTAGATCTGAAAATAGCAGGATCATAGCCATTATCTTATTACGCCAGATAAGATAAACAAATTAGAAGTCACCAGTTAGAAACTCCTGCTATACGATACATGGACTAAAAGATTTGGTATAGTTGCGATATAAACTTGTAGAGCTTCCATAGTAACCCTTTGCTGTAACTACTAGATAACACGCAAATGTGGACATGTATAGGGAGTTGAGGGAGGAAACGGTGATCAGAAAGAGCGCCCATGAATTTCATGACTGCAAATTGCTAGCAACTTTGATACTCAAAACATTGATTAGTTGATTACATATGGTTGTACAAACATTACAACCGAAATACCGTCAAACCTATGTTGAATGTGCCTTGGCCCTCACATGTACCCATATTTGGGCAGGTCAGAAAATATAAATGAATATTAAATTACACACCACCTTAGGAAAAATGTTTCCCAGAATTTTATGTGGTAATTCACTGACAATGGGATAATAGGACAGGTTTTACTGTTACATGAAAAGTGACAGGAATTGCAACGCTGCCTGAGTTATGCAGTCTATTACTCATATAGCTACAGACTAACACTACCCCCCTTCACGACCACTACCACTCCTATCTTTCGACCTCCTCCTCCGGTTGCTGTAGAATATAATAGATTCTGGTGCTTGTGAAATGCTGTTAAGTAGGTTTAGTTCACTAAATTGAAGTTCACAGTAGTGTTAAGCACTGTAGTTACAGTGTGATGATGTGAGAATGCCCACCTTCCTCTCCCTTACCAACCTGCACTGAAATCTTGATAGTGGCGACAGGTTCATCTGTAGCGAAGCCAGACATCCTGGTTAGATTAGGTGACAGTTTTATTGAACATTCAGAAAGCAACAAATATAAATGTGAAATAAGGGTCATCGTAACAGTGATATGTAACATAGCTAGATATCTTAAGTTTATGTATATTTGGTTAGTTTTGCAACATTAAATACACTGTTTGTTACTAGTATTAAAGTAAAACTGCAAAGTCTATACAAGATAATAGAAAAGTCTTAAGTTTTTCAGTGCATATTGTGTAAGTATTGTTGATAAAGTACAAGAATACAAGAGAGTTCATTAGGTAAGTCTTGTTGCACTCTAAATCTCTCAGTACATATATAAAAGCTTTGATTCTATGTGATCTCTTAAGATTTCTGTTTAAAAACACAAGTAATTCATGTTTTAACCATTAATTTTTTAATTCTGCAGGATGCTGGATATGAAATCACTTGGGTCCGCAAGCAAGGTTTGCAAACAGTGGAGGGCACTATGCTATAGGGATACTATCCTGAAGCGAAGAATGAAAAGATTTAGGGAGCTGCAAGTACTGAAGAAGAAGCTGCGGAGAGTTAGAAAAAAACTCGCGTATATTAAGAATGAAATAGCAGAATTAGGAAATAACCACAGCCTTAAACTAGTTTTTATGGAATCGTAGTGCCAGGAATCTAATTTTAGTTAGCTCTTGACTAATAACAAAGCAGTGACTGAATCTCTGCAGTAATTTTGTACGGATGATGAGACTGTACTTTGGAATAACATGCACCACTATTGTACCGTAACTCGAGTAAGAGGGGTCTTGAGCAAACTGAGATTTCAAGAATTGCTTCTGCTAGAGAACAGCTGCAATGCTGACTTTGACTAAAGGGAAGAATTTGTTGAAGTGGAAAATATTGATCGTGAAGTGTGTTGCGTAACTGCCTGAATAAGCAGTTTCACCATACTTGTTTGTGAACTTCCATTTGCATCATTTGGGATTTTCACCAACTTCTGAAATGCAGTCCTTACTATAGTTTGTGATCAGGTGCCCTTGAATACAGGGCATCAATTTGTGACAATGTGTAATGGTTTTAACTTTATTTTGTACGTTTATTTGTATTTGAGGAAATAAAGTAATTATTTCTGTCTGATCTCAATATGTTTGTTCTTCTGGAGTACGTAATGTTATTTGTTACTATCAACCATACTAGGTTTCATCTGTATTGAGTCTTTTTCCAGAACAAATTTATTATCATTTAATGTAGAGATATTTCCACTGTGTTACATCATACATTGCACAGCAGTAGCAAGACCAGCAAATTAATCAATACTTAGTTTATGAGTGATTTTTATTTAGCAATGGGACACACAAATTTTTCTTGTGAGTGAAGGCTTTGGAGATAACGGTCTATTTTTAATTTTTGCAACAAGTGTTTGAGAAACGTTCTAAACCCTGTCATATTTTCTGATTAAGGGAATGTCTTCATCCACAGACAACATATAAAAAAAAAATCCATTTCTGACAGCAATGTAACTCATTGGATGAGTTTTGAAGATGGTATAGTTAGTTTAATGTTCTTTCGATTACTTGCACAGTTGACCCTAATGTGGTGACTGCCAGTGGTGCAGCAGTCACCTGCTTGGCTGTCATCTGGCACATTTCACTCAACTTGTTACTGTCATAAAAAATACTCATTATAAGGTATCTTTTTAAATAAAAAAATGTGAAATAGTAACTTGTACCCATTAAAGATTACACAAATAGAAATTCTTCAGAATAGCAGTTGTCAAAGTCAAACTGTTAAAATTTGTTGTAAAATTTAATTTTCCTGTCTGTCAGACATTTTATATCAGTGGGTAATTTATTGACAACAAAGTTCATGAAGGAATAAATAGAATGCGAAGAAGTAAGCAAAACTCGTAACTCATGACAGACAAAATCCAATTGTGGGTGAACACCACATAGTATTCTTACAGCACATTTTTTGAGCAATGAAAGCTTTTTCTTAAAAATGTTACCCCAGAACATTATTCCATATATTATCTCTCCCCAAGATTTGCTGCATTTTCTAGTGCAAATGTGTGTGAACAGAGTTTTAGGATTTGAAATTTTTCTGCAGTTTAAGTTCTCACCAATATGAACATCTAGAATTTTTTAAGTTGCTCCAGAGTCATTTGTCTGTGTGTGATTGTGATATTCCAATACTTGTCATCTGCAAAATGAAATATTTCTGCTGCTTGTGTATTGAGATGGAGGATTGCTTACACATATGAGAAACAATAGTGGACATAAGATTGAGACCTAAGGAGTTCTCTAAGTGATATCACATCCCCTTCATTCCTACTCCTGGTCATAATAATCTCCCTTGTGCCCATTGGTTTAATTATTAAGTATAACTTTTCAATAATGGAAATTCCATGTTGGAATATCAACAATGAAAAGTATAGATTGCTATTTATCGTAAAGATGAAACTAGTTGCAAACAGGCACATGGAAAAAGACTGTTACACACTGTGCTTTCAGACAGTCTTCTTCAGAGAAGAAGAGAAAACGCACACATTCACACAAGCAGGCATACCTCACACACACATGACCATTATCTCTGGCCAGAGCAGCTGGAGATAGCGATCACGTGCATGAGGTGTGCCTGCTTATGTGAATGTGAATATATATGTATTTACTCTTCATTTTAGAAGGCTTTCAAAGCTCAAGGTGTAACAGTCTTTTCATTGTGACCGTCTGCAATTCAAGCGTTATCTTTATGGTGAGTACCAGTCTATCTCTTTCACAATTAAGTACAACTTTTTACAGTCTTTTTGTTAGATATGACACATTAGTTTGGTCAGCATCAATTTCATAAAACCCCAGTTTGAGTAGAATGATTGTGTGATCCACACAATCAAACGCCTTAGATAGGGAAGGAAAATAGCCAAAATACCTACACATTAGTGCTTGTAAAATTTTGTGAGTGAATGTGTAAATGGCATTCTCATTTCAGTACTCTTCTGAAATCCAAACTGTGATTTACTGAGGATATTATTGTTCAGGTGGGGTACCATACTACAGTACATTACCTTCTCAAACCTTTTGGATAATGATGCAAACTGTGAAATAGACCAGTAATTATTGACATCTTTATCACATATCTTATAGAGGGGTTTAACAATGGCATATTTTAATCCATCTGGAAAAATATCATGAGTTATTGGTACATAATTAAGTAAAGGTGACACTTATTAGGCAGGAAGAAATCTTTACAATGACACCTGTACTCCGCAAACCATCATGAAATGCATGGCAGAGGGTACATCCCATTGTACCAGTTTCTTCATGTAGCATTTACATTTGGAGCACGGGAAGAATGATTGAATGCCTCTGTGCATCCTGTAATTATTCTAATCCTATCCTCACGATCACCACTTGAGTTTGTAGTATATTCCTAGAGTCATCATTTAAAACCAATTCTTGGAATTTTTTTAGTAGGTTCTCTTAGGATAGTTTGCCAACTTCAGGAGTTTGTGAGTTCCGTTTCTTCAGTAACTCTGTGACACTCCCACAGATCAAACAAACCTGTGACCATTGGTGCAGCATCTCTGTGTAGGTTCAATATTCCCCATTAGTCCTATTTTGAATGGCCATACACTTGAGCAGTATTCTAAAACTGGTCACATGAGCAATTTGTAAGCAGTCTCTTTTGTAGACTGGTTGTCCTGCTCCGGTATTCTACCAATAAGCTAAAGTTTACCACCTGCTTTACCCACAACTGAGCCTACATGATTGTTAAATTTCATATCCCTAAAAAGTGTTACACCCAGGTATTTTTGTAAGTTGAGGAGTTCAAGAGTGACTCAGTGGTAGTCATAGGATACTATGGTGGTTTTTTTTTTTTTGTGAAGTGAAAAATTTTACATTTTTGACATTTAGAGCAGGTTGCCGATCTCTGCACCACATTGAAATCTTATCAAGATCTGACAATATTTTTGCAGCTTCTTTCAAATAGTACTTAATTATAGATAACTGCATCATCTGCAAAACACCTGATTTTACTATTAATATTGTCTGCACGGCCATTAATATACAATATGAACAGAAAGGGTCCCAACACACTTCCCTGGGGCACACTCAAAGTTACTTCTACATCTGGTGATGACTCCATCCAAGATAAGATGCTGTGTCCTCCCTATCAAAAAGTCCTCAGTCCAGTCACAAGTTTCACTTGATACCCTTTGTGATCATGCTTTTGACAATAAGTGTAAGTGTGATACTAACTCAAATACTTTTCAGAAATCAAGAAATATGGCATCTACCTGACTGCCTTGACCAAAAGCTTTCAGCATGTTATGTGAGAAAAGTGCAAGTTGCGTTTCACATGATCGATATTTTCGGAATCCATGGTGGTTGGTATGGAGGCAGTCATTCTGTTCATGATATCTCATTATGTTTGAGCTCAGAATACGTTCTAAGATTCTACAACAAATCAGTGTCAAGGATATTGGAAGATAGTTTTGTGAATCACTTGTACTACTCTTCTTGTAGACAGGTGGGACCTATCCTTTTTCTAAGAACTGGGCATGGTCTTTTGTTCAAGTGATGTACAATAGTCTATAGTTAGAAGAGGGAATAACTCAGCCACCATTTCTGTATATAATCTGATGGGAATTTCATTGTGCCCTGGAGCTTCATCGAATTTTAATGATTTCGGCAATTTCTCAATACCATGGGCACTTAACACTTGATCCACTAACTTTCCCAGTTGTATGAGGATTAAAATAAGGCAATTCTCCTTGGTTTTTCTTTGTAAAGGAACACTTGAAAATGGAATTAAACATTTATGCTTTTGCTTTGCTAACCCCCAATTCCAGTTCCCGTCTCCTCCATAAGCAACTGGACACTAATTTTGTTGCTACTTACAGCCTTTACATATGATCAGAATTTCTTTGGATTTTGTGAAATATCACTCAACAAAATTCTGCTGTGGTAGTCATCTGAAGGCTTCATGCACTACTCTCTTGACGGCCAAATGCATTTCATTCTGTATCTCCCTATCCATATCCCTATGCAGTAGTTTCTGTTTCTTTATAAATTTCTTTACAGTGACTATACCATTGAGGTTCCCTCCCATTATGAACTGTGGTCAATTACTCTTTTAAACATGAGATAGAGTCCTCTAGATGCTCCTGCCCTTTGCTGAAAGTTTAAAGTTCCTCATTGAGACATGACATTACAGTTTTTTATTTAGTTTACTTAACAGGTATGTCTTTCTGCTTCTTTTAGCCATTCTTTTTATTTTGATAATCATTGTTCCTCCCCCCCATGAACCATGGACCTTGCCGTTGGTGGGGAGGCTTGCGTGCCTACCACGACGGAGGGGTATCTGTTGAGAGGCCAGACAAACGTGTGGTTCCTGAAGAGGGGCAGCAACCTTTTCAGTAGTTGCAGGGGCAACAGTCTGGATGATTGACTGATCTGGCCTTGTAACATTAATCAAAATGGCCTTGCTGTTCTGGTACTGTGAACGGCTGAAAGCAAGGGGAAACTAAGGCCGTAATTTTTCCCGAGGGCATGCAGCTTTACTGTATGATTAAATGATGATAGCATTTTCTTGGGTAAAATATTCCGGAGGTAAAATAGTCCCCCATTCGGATCTCCGGGCGGGGACTACTCAAGAGAACGTCGTTATCAGGAGAAAGAAAACTGGCGTTCTACGGATCGGAGCATGGAATGTCAGATCCATTAATCGGGCAGGTAGGTTGGAAAATTTAAAAAGGGAAATGGATAGGTTAAAGTTAGATATAGTGGGAATTAGTGAAGTTCGGTGGCAGGAGCAACAGGACTTCTGGTCAGGTGAGTACAGGGTTATAAATACAAAATCAAATAGGGGTAATGCAGGAGTAGGTTTAATAATGAATAAAAAAATAGGTGTATGGGTAAGCTACTACAAACAGCATAGTGAACGCATTATTGTGGCTAAGATAGACACGAAGCCCACACCTACTACAGTAGTACAAGTTTATATGCCAACTAGCTCTGCAGATGACGAAGAAATTGATGAAATGTATGATGAGATAAGAGAAATTATTCAGGTAGTGAAGGGAGGCGAAAATTTAATAGTCATGGGTGACTGGAATTCATCAGTAGGAAAAGGGAGAGAAGGAAACATAGTAGGTGAATATGGATTGGGGCTAAGAAATGAAAGAGGAAGCCATCTGGTAGAATTTTGCACAGAGCATAACTTAATCATAGCTAATACTTGGTTTAAGAATCATAAAAGAAGGCTGTATACATGGAACAACCCTGGAGATATTAAAAGGCATCAGATAGATTATATAATGGTAAGACAGAGATTTAGGAACCAGGTTTTAAATTGTAAGACATTTCCAGGGGCAGATGTGGACTCTGACCACAATCTATTGGTTATGAACTGTAGATTAAAACTGAAGAAACTGCAAAAAGGTGGGAATTTAAGAAGATGGGACCTGGATAAACTGACTAAACCAGAGGTTGTACAGAGTTTCAGGGAGAGCATAAGGGAACAATTGACAGGAATGGGGGAAAGAAATACAGTAGAAGAAGAATGGGTAGCTTTGAGGGATGAAGTAGTGAAGGCAGCAGAGGATCAAATAGGTAAAAAGATGAGGAGTAGTAGAAGCCCTTGGGTAACAGAAGAAATATTGAATTTAATTGATGAAAGGAGAAAATATAAAAATGCAGTAAATGAAACAGGCAAAAAGGAGTACAAACGTCTCAAAAATGATATTGACAGGAAGTGCAAAATTGCTAAGCAGGGATGGCCAGAGGACAAATGTAAGGATGTAGAGGCTTATCTCACTAGGGGTAAGATAGATACTGCCTACAGGAAAATTAAAGAGACCTTTGGAGAAAGGAGAACCACTTGCATGAATATCAAGAGCTTTGACGGAAACCCAGTTCTAAGCAAAGAAGGGAAAGCAGAAAGTTGGAAGGAGTATATAGAGGGCCTATACAAGGGCGATGTACTTGAGGACAATATTATGGAAATGGAAGAGGATGTAGATGAAGATGAAATGGGAGATATGATATTTCGTGAGGCGTTTGACAGAGTACTGAAAGACCTGAGTCGAAACAAGGCCCCCGGAGTAGACAACATTCCATTAGAACTACTGACAACCTTGGGAGAGCCCTGACAAAACTCTACCATCTGGTGAGCAAGATGTATGAGACGAGCGAAATACCCTCAGACTTCAAGAAGAATATAATAATCCCAATCCCAAAGAAAGCAGGTGTTGACAGATGTGAAAATTACTGAACTATCAGTTTAATAAGTCACAGCTGCAAAATACTAACGCGAATTATTTACAGACGAATGGAAAAACTGATAGAAGCTGACCTCGGGGAAGATCAGTTTGGATTCCGTAGAAATGTTGAAATATGTGAGGCAATACTGACCCTACGACTTATCTTAGAAGAAAGATTAAGGAAAGGCAAACCTATGTTTCTAGCATTTGTAGACTTAGAGAAAGATTTTGACAATTTTGGTTGGAATACTCTCTTTCAAATTCTGAAGATGGCAGGGATAAAATACAGAGAGCAAAAGGCTATTTACAATTTGTGCAGAAAGCAGATGGCAGTTTATAAGAGTTGAGGGGTATGAAAGGGAAGCAGTGGTTGGCAAGGGAGTGAGACAGGGTTGTAGCCTATCCCCGATTCTATTCAATCTGTATATTGAGCAAGCAATAAAGGAAACAAATGAAAAGTTCGGAGTAGGTATTAAAATCCATGGAGAAGAAATAAAAACTTTGAGGTTTGCCGATGACATTGTAATTCTTCAGAGACAGCAACGGACTTGGAAGAGCAGTTGAAGGGAATGGACAGTGTCTTGGAAGGAGGGTATAAGATGAACATCAACAAAAGCAAAACGAGGATAATGGAATGTAGTCGAATTAAGTCGGGTGATGCTGAGGGAATTAGATTAGGAAATGAGACACTTAAAGTAGTAAAGGAGTTTTGCTATTTGGGGAGCAAAAAAACTAATGATGGTTGAAGTAGAGAGGATATAAAATGTAGACTGGCAATGGCAAGGAAAGCATTTCTGAAGAAGAGAAATTTGTTAAGATCGAGTATTGATTTAAGTGTCAGGAAGTCGTTTCTCAAAGTATTTGTATGGAGTGTAGCCATGTATGGAAGTGAAACGTGGTTGATAAATAGCTTAGACAAGAAGAGAATAGAAGCTTTTGAAATGTGGTGCTACAGAAGAATGCTGAAGATTAGATGGGTAGATCACATAACTAATGAGGAGGTATTGAATAGAATTGGGGAGAAGAGGAGCTTGTGGCACAGCTTGACTAGAAGAAGGGATCGGTTGGTACGACATGTTCTGAGACATCGAGGGATCACCAATTTAGTATTGGAGAGCAGCGTGGAGGGTAAAAATCGTAGAGGGAGACAAAGAGATAAATACACTAAACAGATTCAGAAGGATGTAGGTTGCAGTAGGTACTGGGAGATGAAGAAGCTTGCACAGGATGGAGTAGCATAGAGAGCTGCATCAAACCAGTCTCAGGACTGAAGATCACAACAACAACAACAATCATTGTTATCACAACTACGTCATGGGCACTGATACTAGTTTCAGTGTGGACATCCACAAAGAGGCCAGGTCTAATTGTTGGAATTAGATTCAATGTATTTCCATCACTAATGTGTTTCCAAACTATCTGCTCTAGGTAGCTTTCAGAGAAGGCTTTTAAGTATGTTTCACAGAATGTCTTACCAGGCCCGTCAGTAATAAAACTGTAATTTTTTTTCAAGTGATTGTTGGATGATTAAAAGTCTCCACCGATGATTACAGTATGATTGAAGAACTTATCTATGAGTGAACTGAGGTTTTCTGTAAAGTTTTTGGTTACATCAGGAGAGGAGACTGGTGGGCAATAGAAGTGTCCAGTTGTCGTTTTATGACCACCCTTCATATGGAGTCATGCCCAAATAGTCCCACATGCAACTTCAATTCTCAGTGGATTTGAGTTTCTTGTCTGTTGCCTTTTTTACTTCAGTATTTTGTAAGAAACATTGTCAGATCCAGATGAGTTTTCATTTTTGAAAGAATATACAATTTTCTTAATTTTAGAAGAGGATGTTGATGAGATCCATATGGTTAAATTTCATGTGACTTGCTTATTCAACATATTATTGTGATATCTATTGAATTGCCACATGTAAGAACTAATTATATCTGTTGTCTGTGACTGACCATTTATATCAATTCCATTTAAAAGACCAGTGATTTTATCCTGTTCTGTGACCTTTTGTACTGCCCGTCATTTCACAGCATTCTGCATAGGCGTAAGTCTGTTGTTGGAATTAATGATTTGTGCAATAACGTGCATGCCCATTGATTTGTCAATAACTTTTCTTAAAATTTTGAGTATTTTTAATGTCCTTTTCGATTAGTTTTTGAAGAAAGATATTCTCAAATTATGATACAAATCCACTACGGATAACTGAGCTGGATATAGGATTGATTCATGTGCAGAATTATTTGTAGTGATATACAAAAATGAGCAAAGAGGCTGTACCTCATCCTTCTATCTGCTTGCCATCAACTTTTGTATCACTTCTTCAACACATTAATCCATTACAAGTTTGTTTCTTTGCTCTGGGAGAAGGAAGCAGGTCTTGTCTCAGCAGCCAATGTGCTGTTAGCCTATTGTAAGCTTTTGCTCCCAGCATCCTCTGCTCAGGAGCAAAGTTACAGTATGCAGTCTATACTCACTCACCTTTGTTGTTGTTGTGATTGTTATTGTTGTCGAGGTCTTCAGTCTAAAGGCTGGTGTGGCGTGGTGCAGTTCTCTACACTGGTCTACACTGTGCAAGCCTCTTCATCTCTGCATAGCTACTACACCCTATGTTCACCTTGAATTTCCTTACTGTATTCACACCCTGTACTATTTTTACCCACCGTATTTCCCTCCATTACCAAATACACTATTCCTTGATGCCTTAGGATGTGTTCTATCAACATCTAATCTTTGGAATGCTTTTGTATCATCACATTTCAAAAGTTCCTATTCTCCTCCTTTCTGAGCTGCTTATCATTCATGTTTCACTTCTGTACAAGGCTTCACTCTAGGCAAATACTTTCAGACTTCCTAATACTTTAATTTATGTTAGCTGTTAACAAATTCCTCTTTCTCAAAAATGCTTTCCTTGCTATTACCGGTCTACATTTTCTTCAGCCCTCATCAGTTATCATGATGCCCAAATAGCAGAACTTATCTACTTATTTCAGTGTCTCATTTTCTAATCTAATTCCATGTTAACATCCCCTGATTTAAGCTATTTAAATTGACTACATTCCATTACCCTTGTTTTAGTTTTGTTGATATTCATCTTATGATCTCTTTTGAAGACACCATCCATTCCATTAAAATGCTCTTCTAAACCATTTGCCATATCTGACAGAGCTACAATGTTATGGCTCATAATGGCTCATAGTCTTTTTTTTTTTTTTTTGTCTGTGAACTTTAATTCCCCTTCCGTCAAAAGTGATAATATGTAGTAAATTTATGAGTTAAAATGTAACTATCAATGGAAATGACAGAAATACATACTTCTAACATAGCCATTGCCACACTAAATCCCAAGGAAGGATTGGAAAATTGTACTTTTTTCGTCTTGTCTAGTTTCGTGTTTTGCATTTGTTTGCTAACACATTATTACCATGTACAGTGAATCTTGCTCATGTGGACAATTCCATATCACACACAATTATTACTGATGCTAAAGGGAGAAGGTAAATGCCAGAACAGATCCTCTGAAGTGGACATGGGTGACTTCTTTCTCTAATTGAAGCATGTAATGGCATCATTGATGGGATGTGAAACCCATAATATTCCCTTTTCCTTCCAAATTTATTATATTTCCCAATGACATAAATAATCATCCACAATTTTTCAGCTGATAAAATTTGCACTGTGTAGAGAACCAGAGTCATGTATGTATCTATCCGAACCCAGTTTCTTCTCATAATAGTGTTCTCTTTACAAGAAAGACCATTTCTCCAATACTTGTGTAATGTTTGTCAATTCATCTGTGCTTCGATTTTGAATAAGTATCTCCTGAGAGTGACAACTAAATTCAATATTTTACTGGCTTCAGTCTAAAAGGTTTGACTACAAGATTTAAAACCTTTTCCACCACCATAACTGGGAGTGGAGGGGAGGATGGGTTTGTAAGGGGGATAATTCAAGTTCACAGAGATTATTTTGGAAGCCAGTATTACATTTAAAAATACAAAGACATACACATCAGGATACAATGTTCCCAGCCTTATGCTGCACAAGGTTTCCAGGACAACTTATTTTGAGTGGTGAGTACCTTTTTCATAGTCACTGTTTGTACAACATCCAATTTCTCATAAACAACTGTGCTGTTCTCATCAGGACATTAATAATCCAAATTATCATGCTGTTATTAAAGCAGAGAGTCACAATAACCTCAGTTTGTAAGCAATGTAACTGTGATTCAACCATAAATTATAACCTACAGTGCAACCAATTTGATTTATTGTTTATTTCTTTATGCCTTTAAATCAGTTATGACAGTAAGCTCATGGAGAAGTCTAATAATATTTTTTGATGTAACACTACAAAACTTGTTTATTAATCAGAATTATAAAGTAGGCAACTAAATCATATTCATGGGCTGTTTGGTCCCCAGGACAAGGGAAAATAATGGCAGACTATTAATTTTTCCAAAGGAGTTACATAGCTCACCAATATAACAACAAAACAATCAATTATTGATAACATTATTTAATTGGATGGATAAAAAGTCTACTTACCAAGCGGTAGAACACACACATAAAAGACTCTTGTGATTGGCAAGCTTTCGGAGACAGTGGCGTCTTCCTCAGGCAGAAGGGTTGAAGGTGAAGGAAGAAGGGTGAAGGAGGAAAGGAGGAGGACTGGAGAGGTCTAGGAAAAGGGGTAGATTTTGGGAAAGTCACCCAGAACCACGGGTGAGGGGAGACTTACTGTACGGGATGAGTAGGAAAGCCACTGGCTCCGAAAGCTTTCCAATCACAGCAGTCTTTTATGTGTGTGTTCTGCCACCATGTGGTGAGTAGATTTTTTATCTATCGAATTAAATGATAGCTCATCAATAGTTAAATGAATGTGCAATGGTCTTTATAGCAGAAGGATAATGTCATTAAAACTAGCATCTGTAGTTAGATGGCAGTATTGCTGAATTTAAGGGAGCACACTGTTAAATAAGGTGCTCCTAAAAACACCATATACAATAATAAAAGGTGACTGAATAAATAGAATCTAGAGCTCAGCTGAAGACAGTATTTATGCAAATGCAGAAGTCACAAAATCCTGGGACACTAGAGTTTGTCATCCTGTGGATTCTACTTTTCTTCAGTAAGAATGTTAACAGAAATAATTTTAAGAATGGGGGTTCACCTGTTGTGTTGTAAATACTTCTTTATATATTTATATTTAAAAACAAAGATGATGTGACTTACCATACGAAAGCGCTGGCAGGTCGATAGAAACACAAACAAACACATACATACACACAAAATTCTAGCTTTCGCAACCAATGGTTGCTTCATCAGGAAAGAGGGAAGGAGAGGGAAAGACGAAAGGATGTGGGTTTTAAGGGAGAGGGTAAGGAGTCATTCCAATCCCGGGAGCGGAAAGACTTACCTTAGGGGGAAAAAAGGACAGGTATACACTCGCACACACACACACATATCCATCCGCACATACACAGACACAAGCAGACATTTGTAAAGGCAAAGAGTTTAGGCAGAGATGAAATGTCTGCTTGTGTCTGTGTATGTGCGGATGCATATGTGTGTGCGTGCGAGTGTATACCTGTCCTTTTTTCCCCCTAAGATAAGTCTTTCCGCTCCCGGGATTGGAATGACTCCTTACCCTCTCCCTTAAAACCCACATCCTTTCGTCTTTCCCTCTCCTTCCCTCTTTCCTGACGAAGCAACCATTGGTTGCGAAAGCTAGAATTTTGTGTGTATGTATATGTTTGTTTGTGTCTCTATCGACCTGCCAGCGCTTTCGTATGGTAAGTCACATCATCTTTGTTTTTAAATATATTTTTCCCACGTGGAATGTTTCCCTCTATTATATTCATATCTTTATATGTTTACACAGACATGATTTGATAGTCTGAACCATCAATCAGTAAAGGGATTTGAAATTTTATATTTAAAAGTTTAGCACTCATTTTCATTAATACAATATCATATGAGAAATAGACCTACACTTTTTGCTATTACTATCTTGTTCTTCACTTTGCTTTTGACCTTAATTTCTAAAGTAGAGCATTTATTCATTGTGCTTGTACAGCATTCCATCAGCAACAAAACTTAGGCCCAGTGCACCAAATCATATAACTGACTTCAGTAGTGTGTTGTATGAGAATTTTCCACTGCATTTTTTTCCTATGTTGTTCTTTTATGAAGGCTACCTTTTCCTGTTGTGGCACTAGACTTTTTTTGAAAATGAAAAGAGGTAAATTTCCCTGTATACATTGACCTTAACAACACCATTTTCACATTAGTGCCATGCAAAAATTTAAACTTATTTTTCCAAGTGCCATATGTGTATGTTTTCATGTATCATTTCCGTAGGAAATGCTACGACATATTGGTGGAGCAATAAAATGTTAACCACTAAGTACTTAGTAGATCTATTATGAGGTTTATACTAGATGAGTTTACCTGTTTCGTGTTCTGGTGATCCATGATGTGAATATATCACAGGATATGGAATGTGTCAATTTTTATTAGTTTGTTGTGGTTACATTCTGTGGACTTATGTAAATAACACTGATCATTTTCATATTAAAGTATGTACAACTTGGGTTCTATTGCAGAAAAATAAATAGGTTTACAGTAATAAATCAATACACACAAAAATAAGACTCTGGAAATGTATTTGAGAGTTACAGGTGCATGGATACTATACACTGTGGTCCAGAAACTATTCTGTGGTGTAAAATGACCTTGGC
This sequence comes from Schistocerca piceifrons, assembly GCF_021461385.2. NCBI lineage: Eukaryota > Metazoa > Arthropoda > Insecta > Orthoptera > Acrididae > Schistocerca > Schistocerca piceifrons. The sequence goes on along the minus strand of NC_060138.1, from coordinate 170,966,388 downwards.
AATATCAACTGCACATGTTTTTTAAACACAGGATGATAATCCACTAAACACTTAATTTGTAAAGGGAGGGTATTAAAAATCTTAGTCACTGAAATGGAACCCCTTCTGTACCACACTCAGGTTTGTATGCTCATAGTGTATATAATCTTTTCTTCCAGTATTATGACAATGACAGACACTATTAGGTTGAGAAAAGGAGCCTTTTTCCTTATGAAACACTTCAGGGAGAGTATATATTGTGCACTGGATGCAAAGATTTCAAATCTCGTAAAGATATATTGTTTCCATATTCCTATAAGAGAAAACAATGTGTAAAGCATGTCACAGAATGCAGTCTTTTGCACAAATTCCAGGTATGATTTGATCTGTTTAGTTTGCTATCAACATGCAAGCCCAGATAGTTTGAAGTATACACCCTAGCTAAATGCCAGTCACCCAATTTCTCCCCTAATTCTTCAACTTTGGAGGTTGGGAGAAACTGAATAAAGTTTGTTTTATCATAATTAACAGGAGGATGATTTATATTAAACCAGTTCACAATACCCTAAAAACCTTATTAGCTGACACCTCAAGTTTGTCCAATGAATTGTCAATAAGTACCATACTGTCACCAACCTCTGCAACTGAGGGATCAATGGAAGGACACTGATGTTACGGAGTCAGGTTCGATACTTGGTACTGCCAGGGAGTTTTCCTTCGTGGAATGACTGAACCAGAGTTCACTCAGCCATTTGATGCCAATTGAGGAGCTACGTGATTGAGAGGTAGTGGCTCCAAGGTCAAAACTTTGACAATGGGCAGGAGTGTGATGTACTGGCCCCATGCCCTGCATATCATATCCAACAATTATTAATTGATGATAACGTGGTGGTCGGTTGAGTCTCGTGTGGTCTTCAGTGCCTGATTGTAGGGTTTCCCTTTTTTAGCCATCAACAAAGACGTTGAATTTACAATATTCTGTGCAAGTAAATAGATCATTTGTAAAAGTAATAAGAAGTAGGGAGCCTATAACAGAGCCCTGAGGCACTTCACATGTGATAGCAGCCCATTGTGATGTTGCTGAAACATCTTCTTGACTATCCAATACAACTCTCTGTTAGAAAGGTATGAATCGAGCCACTGCCCTGCCGTACTACTTTTATCTAGATAGGTAGTGTTGTGTAAAAGTATTTGGCAACTGATACAGTCAAATGATTTTGTTAGGCCAAAAAATATTGCAACCATCTTAATTTTGTTATTCATGGATTCCAAAACATTGCCAGAAAACTCAAATACTGCATCTTCTGTTGATAACCTTTTCTGAAATCCAAACTGACTTTCACTGAAGACATTTTCGTCACTAAGGTGCTTAACAATCCTGGCATTCATTAGTTTCTCTAAAACCTTTGAGAACTTGTGGGCACTGATATTGGCCAACAGTTATCAGTGTCTGCCTTGTCTCCTTTCTTATACAGTGATTTTACAACCGCATACTTAAGCTTTTCAGGAACTAGTGACAAATCATAAATATGGTAAAGGATTTTACTTACATGACAACAAAAATCTCAGTAGTCAAAAGAACATTAGAATATGAAAGAGCTTTCATTGTTAGCACAAATATTGAGCTAATGTGATTTTCTATGTTCCATTGTCAATAATAAAAGGTGGGAGAAAAAAGTCCACATTTCAAGATGCAGCTAACAATGGTTGGTGTGTGTGTTTGGCGGGGGGAAGTCAACTTGAATGTAGAAGAATGACATGGTCTTTGGTCATATGTTTTGGAGAGAGTTCCCATTTCAGGGGGACACCCACAATTATTCCTGCTCAGAATATTTTGTAACAAAAATGATACAATGAGAAAAAAATTACTGCATGAGAGTTGCATTTTCTTTTTCAGAGTTCAAGAGCACCCTAAATATTCTAGGATCTAGAACACTAAGAACAGTTCATGAATACTTAGGTGTCACTAATTGACATGACAGTTGGCTCCATGGTTCACTGGCAATTCAACTTTGGGGGCAAAAAAAATTTCATTTCCTACAAAGACCAGAAACCTGACTACTATTCTTCTACATACCCAACATGTTGTGACTCAAGAATACTAAGTAACACACTGCTTGTCTGAAGATATTGCTCTTTTAGACTTTGAATTATGTAACACAATGGATAATTCACGATGGAATAACAACAATATTATGAAAAGGATAGACTGCCAGTCACTATATAGAGGAGACATGGAGTCACAGACAAGCACTACAAAAAGACTGCTGTACATTTTAGCTTTTGGTGAAAAGGCTTTCTTCTGATGCAGAAAACACACACATATTCACACGAACACAACTCACGCACATGGCCACTGTCTCTAGCTGCTGTGACCTTACTGAGTTGTAACTGACCCGATGGTTGTAACTTTTTTTCCATAATGTGTAGGATAGTTGAAGTAATTGTAGTATTAAAGGAAATAGTAAAAGTGTTAGAGACTGCTAAACAGAACTTGAAATGTGAAAGAATATAGCAGATGACTCTAAACCTAGTAGGTGTCAATCTGCTCAATCCTCAAAGAATGTGAATTGATTTGATGAAGAGTGACAATTAATTTCCATTTGTCTGTGCCTGTGGTACTGAAAATGTACTGTAGGATGCATTTCTGGATACATCAATCGACTCACACTCATCTATTTGCTTACTACAGGCTCAAAGTAATTGACACGCTACTTCAAACATGTGTTTTCATTTCTTTTTTGTGTTACACAAATACTTAAAGTCAATACCTGATATAGTATAGAGTATTAGGTAAATATATAGCTATATTTGGCACTGTCCTTTTCTTCTTCTTCGCGGATGGATCACTTAGCACCACACGTAATCAACATTTGCTGGACATCTTTTTCGCCCAATATTCCTTCATACGCAATGAATGGGCTAGTTTTTGTTGCACAAACCACGTATGTCAGTTAGTTTTTCCCTCTCCTTCCTCAAAACCCCATGTATTTGTGATTTTTCTGATTTCATTTCTGTCTTGTAGATTTGGAGACCCTAATTCTCTCAGGTCTTTTTCCACCTGTTTGTACCAGTTTGGTCTTGTAGTTTTGTTATTTGAAAATGTATGGATTTTGTGCGTTAACCTGTTTGAGTCCATTCTTTCTAAATGCCTCATGAATTGGATTCTTCTCATGCGCATTGTGTCTGTTATTTTGGAGATATATTTATATATTTCTGCATTGGGTTTTGGATAATGCACACCATAGTTCTTGGTCCTAGGGTTTTCCTCATTATTTTACGCTCTTTCACTTCTATCTCCCCTTTTAGTGTTCTGTGTTGAAGATTTAGTGTCTACATCTACATCTATATACATACTCCGCAATCCACCATACGGTGCATGGCAGAGGGTACCTCGTACCACAACTAGCATCTTCTCTCCCTGTTCCACTCCAAAACAGAATGAGGGAAAAACGACTGCCTATATGCCTCTGTACAAGCCCTAATCTCTATTATCTTATCTTTGTGGTCTTTCCGCGAAATGTAAGTTGGCGGCAGTAAAACTGTACTGCAGTCAGTCTCAAATGCTGGTTCTCTAAATTTGCTCAGTAGTGATTCAAGAAAAGAACGCCTCCTTTCTTCTAGAGACTCCCACCTGAGTTCCTGAAGCATTTCCGTAACACTCGCATGATGATCAAACCTACCAGTAACAAATCTAGCAGCCCACCTCTGAATTGCTTCTATGTCCTCCCTCAATTTGACCTGATAGGGATCCCAAATGCTCAAGCAGTACTCAAGAATAAGTCGTATTAGTGTTTTATAAGCAATCTCCTTTACAGATGAACCACATCTTCCCAAAATTCTACCAATGAACCAAAGACGACTCTCCACCTTCCCCACAACTGCCATTACATGCTTGTCCCACTTCATATCGCTCTGCAATGTTACCCCCAAATATTTAATCGATGTTACTGTGTCAAGCGCTACACTACTAATGGACTATTCGAACATTACAGGATTCTTTTTCCTATTCATCTGCATTAATTTACATTTATCTATATTTAGAGTTAGCTGCCATTCTGTACACCAATCACAAATCCTGTCCAAGTCATCTTGTATCCTCCTACAGTCACTCAATGACGACACCTTCCCGTACACCACAGCATCATCAGCAAACAGCCCCACATTGAGATGATACCCTCACCTCCGATGTACACTCACCATCGAGGACAACGTACTGAGTTCTATTACTTAAGAAGTCTTCGAACCACTCACATACTTGGGAACCAATCCCATATGCTCGTACCTTAGTTAGGAGTCTGCAGTGGGTCACTGAGTCAAATGCTTTCTGGAAGTCAAGGAATATGGCATCTGTCTGATACCCTTCATCCACGGTTCGCAAGATATAGTGTGAAAACAGGGCGACTTGCGTTTCGCAGGAGCGATGCTTTCTAAAGCCGTGCTGATGCATGGATAGCAACTTCTCTGTCTCAAGGAAATTCATTATATTCGAACTGAGAATATGTTCGAGAATCCTGCAACAAACCGATGTTAAGGATATTGGTCTGTAATTTTGAGGGTCCATCCTTCTACCCTTCTTATATACAGGCATCACCTGCACTTTTTTCCAGTCACTTGGGACTTTACTTGAGCAAGAGATTCGCGATAAATGCAAGCTAAGTAAGGAGACAATGCAGTAGAGTGCTCTCTGTAAAACTGAATTGGAATCCCATTAGGACCTGGCGATTTATTTATTTTCAACTCATTCAGCTGCTTCACAACCCCAGGGATGTCTATCACTATGTCCTCCATATGGGAATCTGTACGAGACGCAAACGGCGGTATGTTTGTACGATCCTCTTGCGTGAAAGATTTCTCAAATGCTAAATTTAAAATTTCAGCTTTCATTTTGCTGTCTTTCGCTGCCAGGCCAGACTGATCAGTGAGTGACTGGACGGAAGCCTTCGACCCACTTACCGATTTTACGTAAGACCAGAATTTCCTTGGGTTTTCAGCAAGATCTTTTGCTAAGGTATGACGGTGGTAGTGGTTGAATGCTTTGCACATCGCTCTTTTTACAGCAGCACGGATCTCTACTAACTTTTGCCTGTCCTCATTCTCCCGATCTTTCTTGTACCGCGAGTGCAACTGCCTTTGCTTCCTGAGCATTCTCCGAATTGCGCTGTTAAACCACCGTTGGTCTTTCCATCCGTAACCCACTTACTTGTCCAATGCGTGATTTACAATCTGTTTAAAATTTGCCCACAATTCTTCCACGTCCATTGTACCAGAAGTAAATGAAGTCGATTCATTTACTAAGTGGGATGCTAACAACTGCTTATCTGCTCTTTTGAGTAAGAATACTCTCCTAGCCTTCTTGACTGACTTTTTAACTTTCGTAACCATAGTCGTAATGACAACATCATGATCACTAATCCCTGTCTCAACACTGACACCATCGATGAGCTCTGGTCTGTTCGTGGCTACCAGATCTAAAATATTTCCATTATGCATTGGCTGTCGATTTAGCTGCTCAAGACAGTTTTCAGATAATGTGTTCAAAAGTAATTCACACGACGGCTTGTCTGTACTACCTGTAATGAATCCATAGACATCCCAGTCGCCTCCAACTAATATAGCATGATCCGGGTACTTCTGCAATACAGAATGTAGACTCCCTTTGAATGATTCTAGAACTGTCACGGTGGAACCTGGTGGCCGGTAATAACACCCCACAATTAACTTTATTTCCCCTAGCCCTGTTAAACGTGTCCAGATAACTCCACAATCACACTCTACTTCGACCTCGGTAGACACAATATTTTTGTCAACTGTAATGAAGACACCACCTCCTACGGTGTCTAATCTGTCTTTCCGATACACGTTCAAACCCTCACCAAATATTTCAGAACTTCCTATCTCAGGGTCCAGCCAGGTCTCAGTCCCAAGAACAATTTGCGCCACATGCTTCCTGGAGGGCAGTAAATTCCGAAGACTCTGAAAATTTAGTGATAATATCTTGATAGCTGGAGTTTCTTTACACTGAGCGCGTCCTGATTTCCCTGCCTGCACGTCGACTGGTGAGTGTTCGTCAGGACTTCTCACACTACTACCTAGCCTAAAAAACCCCCATGTGCATGCCACAAGTACTCTGCTACCCGAGTAGCCGCTTCCTGTGTGTTGTGCACCCCTGACCTATCTAGGGGCGTCCTACAATTCCCCACCCAATAGCGCAAGTCTAGAAATCTGCAGCCAAGACCATCACAGAGTCGACGAAGCCTCTGGTTGAGACCCTCCACTCGGCTCCAAACCAAAGGACCCTGATCCACTCTGGTTACGATGCTGCAAATAGAGAGCTCTGCTTGCACCCCACGTGCGAGGCCAGCGGTCTTCACCAAATCCGCCAGCCGCCTGTACGAACTGAGGATCACCTCAGAACCCAAGCGACAGGCATCATTGGTGCCGACGTGAGCAACTACTTGCAGATGACTGCACCATGTACGCTCGATAGCCGCAGGCAAGACCGCCTCCACATCTCGGATGAGGCCCCCCGGCAGACAAACCGAGTGCACATTGGATTTCTTTCCAACCCTGTACGCTATTTCCCTAAGGGGCTCCATCACCCGCCTAATATTGGAGCTCCCAATAACCAGCAACCCTTTGCTCCCATGTGCCTGCTTGGGCCCCGCTGAAGGAGCAACCACCTGCCCACTGACAGGATGAACGGGCGAGGCCAGCCGGCCAGCCTCCACATTGGCCCTCCCCCTCGCGTGACACGAATGCATTGCAGTCTGCCACTCACCCTGAGGTGAGGGCGGCCCCAACGCACCGGTACACTAGAAGGTGCCTTGGCGGCTGATTCAGCGGACGCAGCAAGCAACACCTAGGTGTCTCAAGCAACGTGCCAGACCCTCCGCCATTGCTGCCTCTCGAGGCAGCAGCCTGAAGGCGGCTGATGGTGGCCAACAGCACACTCAGCTGCTCGCAAACCACGGCCAGTTCCTCCTGTGCCTGCACACAGCACGCACTCACCCTATCCATCCTACTGCTAATATCTAACAACTCCACAAATTTATACTCTACGTCTATCAATAAGCAATATTACTCCTCTCAAATATGAGAATATGCAAGGATTTTATGTAATTAAATATGCAAGCGCACAAACACTCGGTAAGAAATTAAGAATCAAACTACAAAACAAATATGAAAGCTAAATATGCGACTCGCTACTGCACTGCTGCTGCACTGATACTTCACCAGTGGCTGCTCAAGGCTCACTGATGTGTAGAAAGCTTCGGGTTTAACTACTGTTGTGTAGCGTCATATTTTGCATTTTCACAAGAGACTCTTTTTGTTGTAAATGTTTGTTGTTTACTGAAATGCCATCTTCATTTTCTGGGCTCTTGATCTGACAGATTTCTTTTCATTACAATTTTTTGCAATCTATTCACCTAAATATTTAAATTCTTTTGCTCGAGAGATGTAGTTATTAATAATTTTGAGATCAGAAGGTGCATCTTTGATGTCAGTCATAAATTTTGTTTTTTCTTTTCATAATTAATCACTTTACTAGATGTTAACGTTAAGTTGTCTGTACTAAATTTCATGAAAATATGAGGCAGGTCATATAAATTAACACCAAAATTACCATACATGTTGTTTAAATTGCCACCAAAAGTCAATTAACAACTTAAATCCACATATTCTTTGCGAAATTGTTGACTACATTTTAGCAGATGCATGTCCCCCAGTTCAACCGCAGTCGTTTTTTTTAGTATTATTTTTATTTATTTTTCAGTCATCTGTCTTCTGACTGGTTTGATGCACCTGCCACAAACGCTTCTCCTGTGCCAACCACTTCATCTCAGGGTAGCACTTGCAACAAATGTCCTCAATTATTTGCTGGGTGTATTTCAATCTCTGTCTTCCTCCACAGTTTTTACCTCTACAGCTTCCTCCGGTACCCTGGAAGTTATTCCATGATGTCTTAACAGATGCCCCAACATCCTGTCCCTTCTTCTTGCCAGTGTTTTCCACTTATTCCTTTCCCCTATGATTCTGCACCTTACCAGTTCACCTCATTTTCAACATTTGTCTGTATCATCACATCTCATATGCTTTGATTCTCTTCTGTTCCGATTTTCCCACAGTCCATGTTTCACTACCATACAATGCTGTGCTCCAAGCATACATTCTCAGAAATTTCTTCCTCACATTAAGGCCCATGTTTGATACCAGTAGAATTCTCTTAGCAAGGAATACCTTTTTTGCCAGTGCTAGTCTCCTTTTGGTGTCCTCCTTGTGCAATCCGTCATTGGTTATTTTGCTGCCTAGGTAGTAGAATTCCGTAATTTCATCTACTTTGTGAACGTCAATCCTGATGTTAAGTTTCTTGCTGTTTTCATTTCTGCTACTTCTTATTACTTTCATCTTTCCTTGATTTACTCTCAGTCCTTATTCTGTACTCATTAGACTGTTCATTCCATTTAACAGATCGTGTAATTCTTCTTCACTTTCGCCGAGGATAGCAATGTCATCAGCAAATCATATCATTTATATCCTTTCATCTTGAATTTTAATTCCAGACCTGAACCTCCCCTTTTACTTCCATCATTGCTTCTTCAATGTAAAGATTTTACAGTAGGAGTGAAAGACTACATCCCTGTCTTACACCTATTTCAATCCAAGCACTTCGTTCTTGGTCTCCTTCTGTTGTTATTTCCTCTTAGCTCTAGTACATGTTGCATATTACATGCATATCCATATATCTTAGCTCTATTTTCCTCAGAATTTTGAACATCTTGCATCATTTGACATTGTTGAATGCTTTTTCCAGGTTGACATATCTTATGAACGTGTCTTGATTTTTCTTTAGTCTTGCTTCCATTATCAACCGCAATGTCAGAATTGCCTCTCTGGTGTCTCTACCTTTTTCATCTGCAATATATCAACATGAAATAATTTTTCCAAATTGACTTATCAACTACCATTTCTGGGGAAAAAGATGTGTTATTAGTTAACTCCATTTTGGTTCTATCTATCTTATCTGTGGATTCAGGTGTAATGGCAGTTGTCTTTATTTTGTTTTTTTCTATTAACCTTAGAATGCCCAAGTCTTCTTCTTCTTCTTCTTTTTTTTTTTTTGGTAACATGCAAGCTGTGTGGCAAGTTGCAGTGTCCTGCTGATAGATGTCATCATGTCAAGAAAAAACAAACTGGATGTAGGGATGGACATGGTCCTTGAGGATAAAGGCCTTCTTGAGTTGATCCACTGTGCCTTCCAGAATCACGAGATCGCCCAGGAAATGCCACAAAAATGTCCGCAAACCATAATGCTTCCACCTCCATCCTTGATCCTTCCAACAACTGTTGCTGCTTTCAAATGTTTCATGCTGTACATGACAGTGGCGGTTGGTATGATAAGAGCATAAAATGTGATTCATCTCAAAAATCCACCTGTTGCGAGACAGTGGATGTCCTGTTGCAGTGCTGGTGTGCAAATTCCAGCCTTCAACGCTGATGAACAGCAGTCAGGATGGGTGTATGAACCAGGTACCTGCTGCAGAGGCCCATACACAACAATGTTCACTCAACAGTCATTGACGAGATACTGTTAGTGGTCAGCTGCTCACCAATTGCACATCTATTCACGCACACACATCTCTGCAGCTGTCATCTTTGGACTGTGGTGCACCATAGTTGCCTCTGTGCCAGTTTTGGATAGTGCCATTTTGCCATGCACAGTATACTTTAACCATGTTTGCACATGAACAGTTTACAGACTTAGCCATTTTGAAATGCTTCCACACTTGGCCCGAAAGCCAATGATCATGTCCTTTAGGACATCAGATAAATCACTCCATTTCTGCACCATAACAATGGCTGCACTGCTCTCTGCATCCCCCTGACAGTTTATATACCCTCCACTACTAGAGCTGTCACCTGCTGTCGGCCTGTGGTTATTGCACATTGATATTGAACATAAGTGGTGGCCACTTTATTGTGACTGGACCATGGAAAAAGTTCCTTGAAACTTTCTCTTTGCATAATATCCTTGTAAACAGGATGACCCATTAGGTTTGACCAGAAATTAAGTACATCGACAGAAGTGCCCTTTTTCACCCATAAGTATCAGGATTTCTATAAAGGCAAACAATTCTTTCTCCTTAGTAGAAGTGACATTTCGCCTCATGGCCTTTTCATTTGAATGTTTCATAACATCCATGATGTTAGGTGTGAAAAGTAACATTACGGCTTCTCCAAGAGAATGGTAAACATGGTTGGAGTTGAAAACTTCCTGGCAGATTAAAAGTGTGCGCCAGACTGAGACTCGAACTTGGGACCTTTGGCTTTCGCGGGCAAGTAGTCTACCACCTGAGCTACCCAAGCACAACTCACGACCCATCCTCACAGCTTCAATTCTGCCAGTACCTCATCTCCTACCTGCCAAACTCCACAGAAGCTCTTCTGCGAACCTTGCAGAACTAGCACTCTTGGAAGAAAGCATATTGCAGAGACATGGCTTAGCCACTGCCTGTTGGTGTTTCCAGAATGAGATTTTCACTCTGCAGTGGAGTGTGCGCTGATATGAAACTTCTTGGCAAATTAAAACTGTGTGCCAGACTGAGACTCGAACTCGAGACTGAAGCTGTGAGGATGGGAAATGAGTCATGCTTGGGTAGCTCAGTTGGTAGAGCACTTGCCCGCGAAAGGTAAAGGTCCCGAGTTTGAGTCTCGGTCTGGCCCACAGTTTTAATCTGCCAGGAAGTTTCATATCAGTGCACACACTGCTGCAGAGTGAAGATCTCCTTCATGGTTGGAGTTAGTCTTGCCTGCTCCTTCACAATATTTGCAAGAGATTGCTCAGGTATTCTGTGCTGTGTGATTCCATACCTTCCTCCAGAGTTGGCCACTGTCAGTTCTAAGGGTCAGTACCTGAAGCTACACTATCTTCATCATCTTCACTTTCTCTAACAGTCACATCACTTTTGTGATTTGAATAATACTCCATAACATTGACCTCATCTTCACTTTCATTCCCTGCATTAGAATCCTCATCTTAAATTTCATTTAGAACTTCTTCTGAAGATGATTCATATATTCTTCTAAACATTCCTCAGTCTCACAGTGAAAAGCAGTGAACTGAACAAACTTTGTGGAGGTACGCAAGATAAATAGCAGCTGCATGTCATCAACAATCACCTACTCTGAAAATTAACTAATTGTTGAGAACATCAGAATGCCAGCCAACAAGAAACATAGACTTGCTTTGCTGTAGATGTGGGAAATAAAAAATTTTTGTCACATAGAAACCAAAGGGAGGGGGGAGTTGTTGATCCGATAATAAAAGTTCCATTTTTTTCGTTCAAATGAGTGTGTGTGTGTGTCTATAAATTGTATTTATATTATATGTGCCCAGTACTTTGCAACCTCCAAGGCGCTTGGAGTGGCTTGCAGGAGATCAATCTTCATGCAGGATGTAGGGCACAAAAGGCACTGGAGCATGTGGCTTGTGGTTTGTTCTTGTCCACAATCACAGGACGTATCTTCTGTTACGAAGCCCCATCTCTTCAGGTGTCTCTGGATTGTCCAACTCCTGATCGTAATCTGTTTAAAGATTCGTACACCAGCCAGCTCTCGTTGTGTCCAGGTGGTAGTTCTTCAGCTTCTGGCGTCTTCAGGTGAGGCGTTGACTTCTTCCATAACTAAAGCCTTGCCTTCTCTGGTGAGCTTCTCGGATGTTCTCAGGATGCTCTTTCACGATCTCAGCTGTTGCTGTGGTGGATTATGTCTGTGTAGTGGATGGGCACTGTCCTGTTCCACTTTCAGTCTCTCCTTGTTGGCATCCATGGTGGTGCTATTCCAGCCAGGCAGTAGAGCTTATCAATTGGGGTAGGTCTTAAGCAACCTGTGATCAACCTGCAGGTTTCGTTGAGAGCAATGTCTACTTGTATGGCATGAGATGACCTGTACCAGACTGGGGAAGCATATTCAGCAGTAGAAAAGCACAGTGCCATTGCAGAAGAGCGAATAGTTTGTGGATATGATCCCCACTGTCCCCCCACTAGTTTGGAATTAGGTTGTTTCAAGCGGAGATTTTCATTTTGGTGTTCTTGCAGTGTGTTTTGAATGTCAAGAGTACTATCAAGAGTGACTCCCAAGTATTTAGGTGTGTGATGATGCTGGAGTTGGATGCCTGACCATGAAATATGTAGCTCACGATTAGCTTCCCTGTTCCTTAAATGAAAGGCACACACTTGTGTCTTCGAAGGATTTGGTCTGAGTTGGTTCCGATTGTAGTAGCTTGATAGTGTTCTAAGTGCTGTTGTCAGGTTTCTTTCCACTCTTCCAAAGCATGAGCTCTGCATAGCAAGGGCTAGGTCATCTGCGTATAAGAATCTCCTTGTGCCTGGTGTCAATGGCTGGTCATTGGTATAGATGTTGAAGAGAAGTGGAGCCAAGATGCTTCCCTGAGGTAGACCATTTTTCTGCACTCTCCAGCGACTACGTTGTCCTTGAAATTCAACAAAAAACCTGCAGTTTTGGAGGAGGGTGCTGAGTAGTCTAACGAGGTGGGGGTTGTTAATCATATTGTATAGTTTTGCATGGAGTAACCGATGATGGACAGTATCATACGCTGCTGCCACGAAGATTGCAATGATTTCCGACCAAGATAAGACTTGCAATCGGGCGTACCCTGGGTGTCAGGTTTCTCTGGCGGCTGATCCTTTCACACCAGAAACATCATCTTGGTCCTTTTCAGGACCACAGTTGACCATCATATCGATGAATATAAAATTTATTGACACTTATTTTTCATACAATATTCAATAAACGACTCAAAGGGAAAACATTTTATATTTACACACACACACACACACACACACACACACACACACACACACACACACACACACACTCACTCACTCTCTCTCTCTCTCTCTCTCTCTCTCTCTCTCTCTCTCTGTCCCCCCTCCCCTCCTCATCTGCCGTCCTATGTTTAAGTCACAAACATGTCCATCCAAAGCTGCAACACTATATGTTATAAAAGCAATCACATCAGCCTCCTTACTGTGCTCTGAAACTTGAGAACTGACTAGTGTGTCTGAGATTCAGATTCTTTGCTTCATAATTTTTTTGTTCAGGTAGATTTTTAAGTGGTTTAATTGCATTATTTACTTCCCTAAATTATCGATCCTTACTGCAAACTAAATCATATTGTTTAAGTACCTCAGCATTTGACTCCTCTCTTACACCATATATTGTTATTTGTGATTGCAACATTTGGTTATTTATTTGCATTTTACACTGATCGAGATTAACATTAGTTGATTTTATTTCTGCTTTTAATGCGAAAGCATTTAAATCAGTTGAAGTTATCTTCAACATAGTCTGTACAGCACATAGTGTAGGTTTAAATTTTTTGCTGAATCTTCTAAACCATTTGGGGAGGTTAGCCTCCTTATTTCTGGTCACAACAGACATTCAGTGGTAAAGACAATAACTTATAACTAGTCTAAATCAATTGTTCATTGTTACAGTGTCAAAATCCTTATAACAAAATCAATAAACAGACAGTCAAACTGCTCATCATGACCAAACTGCACACACCACCACCCCAGTTTTCACAGAAGAAATGACTGAAAGCTACACAGACACAACTCACCAAACAGCTTGCTTCACTCTTGTTCTTACAACATTGACACATTACAGTGATGATGTGCTATGCAAGTTGCATTGCTGAAGGTGAGTGCATCTGATTTAGTCACCAATGCTGGATGGGATGAGTGGGCGAGAGAATGGCAGTCGGCCATACAGGATGTCAGTGATATACAGCCAATGTCTTCCAACTCGAGGCTTCTTTAAAAAATTCTTCGTCATAAATGAGGTTGATAAATTATAAATTGGTTCCCCAAACAATTAATTCATCTTTTTTTCCTCAACTACAGTACTAATATCAGCCTATGCACAGTGGCAAGTGCTGTGTAATAGCACAAGACAACATGAACACCCTAACTTTCAACACCTTGCGGATTTATTGGTTATTTTTCTTTGAATACTGTTAAACATAACATAAATGCTACAGACTGAAAGATACAGCACTTGACTGTACTGCTCTTTTAGACTCCGTGAAATTTGACATCAAGGTCGCAAGCACACCTTCAGTTGTGCATGAGCCAAATACATACGGATTTGATAAACAACATGCACAGATCATGATGTGCACAGCTAATGATGTGCACAACTAGCTCTTGCTGCTCAACTAGAAGTTTACGTCAGTGCCGCCCAGTGGTAGTACACTGCGGCAGACTTTTATCTCGGTTTGCTCGGCATAAATCCTGATAGATGGTAGCACACTCTTCAGATATGCTAATTCACTCACTGTGTAGTAAAATTAGATTGGACATCACTATATGTTAAAGTTATACTGACAATAAATTTATTTTTTGGGTTTCTGAGTGAGTTATTGTATGTACAAGTCATGAATTTTATCATACAGTAATGCACTTGAGGCACTGAGAATCATAAGGGCCTACGGCACATCACTGTCAGTTGAGAGAGTGTAGCATTTATTTATGCTTCTGAAATCTGTTGACCTTTATGGTGAGTACATTTTCTCTGCACTGTAGGCCCAAACTGTATATACAAAAATACATGAAAAGCTGTATCACTGCTTTCTCTGATACCCACTTAAATGTTGGATCGATGGCGGTGTGCTTTGGGCTCTTACGGATCTCCACATATCATTTGTGTTCTAGTCAAGTGACAATGTTGATAGACATTACTACTTGAGTTTAATCAAACTCATTTCCACAAATGGCAGTTTGTATTTGGAATTGGCTGTTTACTGTGCAGGAATCAGTTTTCGTATGCAGTGTAAATATGAACTTTGTTGGATCTGTTTTAAAATCTAACAGAAAACTAATGCTCAGAGGACGGGTTGTGAGTTGTGCTTGGTAGAGCACTTGCCCGCGAAAGGCAAAGGTCCCAAATTTGAGTCTTGGTCCAGAACACAGCTTTAATCTGCCAGGAAGTTTCATATCAGTGTACACTCTGCTGGAAACAGAAAATTAAATTACAATGAAAAGTTAGCCGTGAAGGAACTACGGCCTCCAAGAACAGTTCCTTTGATTGAGAGAGTGACGAAATCAAATAAGTGTGACTACAAGCAAACATTTAACAAGGAAGTGTACAATTAACACAAGTTGTTGTGTAGATGCAGCATAAGAATGCATGATTTTCAGCCCAGAAGTAAATTCGTGAACTAATACATCTCTTAGCGATCTTGTACATTTGTCCGAAAAAGTGGAAAAGCATGAAAACTCCCACTTTATTTCATTATTACCCTAAATTTTACTTAATTATGTTATTCCCCATGAACCATTGACCTTGCTGTTGGTGGGGAGGCTTGCGTGCCTCAGCGATACAGATGGCCGTACCGTAGGTGCAACCACAACGGAGGAGTATCTGTAGAGAGGCCAGACAAACGTGTGGTTCCTGAAGAGGGGCAGCAGCCTTTCAGTAGTTGCAGGGGCAACAGTCTGGATGATTGACTGACCTGGCCTTGCAACATTAACCAAAATGGCCTTGCTGTGCTGGTACTGCGAACGGCTGAAAGCAAGGGGAAACTAAGGCCGTAATTTTTCCCGAGGTCATGCAACTTTACTGTATGGATAAATACTGATGGCGTCCTTTTGGGTAAAATATTCCGGAGGTAAAATAGTCCCCTATTCGGATCTCCGGGCGGGGACTACTCAAGAGAACGTCGTTATCAGGAAAAGGAAAACTGGCGTTCTACGGATCGGAGCGTGGAACGTCATATCCCTTAACCGGGCAGGTAGATTAGAAAATTTAAAAAGGGAAATGGATAGGTTAAAGTTAGATATAGTGGGAATTAGTGAAGTTCGGTGGCAGGAGGAATAAGACTTTTGGTCAGGTGAATATAGGGTTATAAACACAAAATCAAATAGGGGTAATGCAGGAGTAGGTTTAATAATGAATAAAAAAAATAGGGGTGCGGGTAAGCTACTACAAACAGCATAGTGAATGCATTATTGTGGCCAAGATAGACACGAAGCCCATTCATACTACAGTAGTACAAGTTTATATGCCAACTAGCTCTGCAGGTGACGAAGAAATTGAAGAAATGTATGATGAGATAAAAGAAATTATTCAGGTAGTGAAGGGAAGCGAAAATTTAATAGTCACGGGTGACTGGAATTCGTCAGTAGGAAAAGGGAGAGAAGGAAACGTAGTAGGTGCATATGGATTGGGGCTAAGAAATGAAAGAGGAAGCCGCATGGTAGAATTTTGCACAGAGCACAACTTAATCATAGCTAACACTAGGTTCAAGAATCATGAAATAATGTTGTATACATGGAAGAACCCTGGAGATACTGACAGGTTTCAGACAGATTATATAATGGTAAGACAGAGATTTAGGAACCAGGTTTTAAATTGTAAGACATTTCCAGGGGCAGATGTGGACTCTGACCACAATCTATTGGTTATGAACTGTAGATTAAAACTGAAGAAACTGCAAAAAGGTGGGAATTTGAGGAGATGGGACCTGGATAAACTGAAAGAACCAGAGGTTGTACAGAGTTTCAGGGAGAGCATTAGGGGAGAATTGACAGGAATGGGGGAAACAAGTACAGTAGAAGAAGAATGGGTAGCTCTGAGGGATGAAGTAGTGAAGGCAGCATAGGATCAAGTAGGTAAAAAGACGAGGGCTAGTAGAAACCCTTGGGTAACAGAAGAAATATTGAACTTAATTGATGAAAGGAGAAAATATAAAAATGTAGTAAATGAAGCAGGCAAAAAGGAATACAGACGTCTCAAAAATGAGATCGAAAGGAAGTGCAAAATGGCTAAGCAGGGATAGCTAGAGGACAAATGTAAGGATGTAGAGGCTTATCTCACTAGGGGTAAGATAGATACTGCCTACAGGAAAATTAAAGAGACCTTTGGAGATAAGAGAACCACTTGTATGACTATCAAGAGCTCAGATGGAAACGCAGTTCTAACCAAAGAAGGGAAAGCAGAAAGGTGGAAGGAGTATATAGAGGGTCTATACAAGGGCGATGTACTTGAGGACAATATTATGGAAATGGAAGAGGATGTAGATGAAGATGAAATGCGAGATATGATACTGCGTGAAGAGTTTGACAGAGCACTGAAAGACCTGAGTCGAAACAAAGCCCCGGGAGTAGACAACATTCCATTAGAACTACTGACGGCCTTGGGTGAGCCAGTCCTGATAACTCTACCATCTGGTGAGCAAGATGTATGAGATGAGCGAAATACCCTCAGACTTCAAGAAGAATATAATAATTCCAATCCCAAAGAAAGCAGGTGCTGACAGATGTGAAAATTACCGAACTATCAGTTAATAAGTCACAGCTGCAAAATACTAACGCAAATTCTTTACAGACGAATGGAAGAACTGGTAGAAGCCGACCTCAGGGAAGATCAGTTTGGATTCTGTAGAAATGTTGGAACACGTGAGGGAATACTGACCTTACGACTTATCTTAGAAGAAAGGTTAAGGAAAGGCAAACCTACGTTTCTAGCATTTGTAGGGGTAAAATACAGGGAGCGAAAGGCTATTTTCAATTTTTACAGAAACCAGATGGCAGTTATAAGAGTCGAGGGGCATGAAAGGGAAGCAGTGGTTGGGAAGGGAGTGAGACAGGGTTGTAGCCTCTCCCCGATGTTATTCAATCTGTATATTGAGCAAGCAGTAAAGGAAACAAAAGAAAAATTTGGAGCAGGTATTAAAATCCATGGAGAAGAAATAAAAACTTTGAGGTTCGCCGATGACACTGTAATTCTATCAGAGACAGCAAAGGACTTGGAAGAGCAGTTGAATGGAATGGACAGTGTCTTGAAAGGAGAATATAAGGTGAACATCAACAAAAGCAAAACAAGTATAATGGAATGTGGTCGAATTAAGTCGGGTGATGCTGAGGGAATTAGATTAGAAAATGAGACACTTAAAGTAGTAAAGGAGTTTTGCTATTTGGGGAGCAAAATAACTGATGATGATCGAAGTAGAGAAGATATAAAATGCAGACTGGCAATGGCAAGGAAAGTGTTTCTGAAGAAGAGAAATTTGTTAACATCAAGTATAGATTTGAGTGTGAGGAAGTCGTTTCTGAAAGTATTTGTATGGAGTGTAGCCATGTATGGAAGTGAAGCATGGATGATAAATAGTTTGGACAAGGAGAGAATAGAAGCTTTCGAAATGTGGTGCTACAGAAGAATGCTGAAGATTAGATGGGTAGATCACATAACTAATGAGGAAGTATTGAAAAGAATTGGGGATAAGAGGAGTATGTGGCACAACTTGAGAAAAAGAAGGGACCAGTTAGTAGGACATGTTCTGAGGCATCAAGGGATCACAAATTTAGCATTGGAGGGCAGCGTGGAGGGTAAAAATCGTAGAGGGAGACCAAGAGATGAATACACTATGCAGATTCAGAAGGATGTTGGTTGCAGTAACTACTGGGAGATGAAGAAGCTTGCACAGGATAGGGTAGCATGGAGAGCTGCATCAAACCAGTCTCAGGACTGAATACCACAACAACAACAACAACAACAACAACAAGCAAAACTTTTATACGTCCAAAATGTATACCCACGAGCTTGACTTACTATGCACTGCAGCAAAGCTGGTCGTTTATCGTGGGCAAACATGAAATATTTTGATGAAAAACTTCAATTTCATTTTATTTTAACTCATTGATTTTCTCTTCAATACAGAAATGTCTTGTGTTCTGTCATGGTCGCCAAAATGGTACGTTGCCTGCTGTATTTGATGACTGTTCAAAGGAGGGATTTTGTGCAATAATTCTGATGCAGTGATGCTCAGATCTGTAGTTACTGACTCATTTATCTAGAGTATTTGCCCTCTTAATATCTTCTTTTTTTGGACTTCGTCTCCTGTGTAGTCTGGCCTGTGCTGGAGATGAAAATTGTGCTTATCTATGTCCAACAAGCTATCAATTAACTGAAATCATTTTTTGACGATGTGCACCCATTCATCCCAGTTTTACAGCTTTGGAAAATTCCATATGCAACTGTCTGCAGTTTCACTTTACAATTACATCAAATAATACAAATTTATAGACAGTTCAACATTCACTCTCTAACAGGCTTCAGAGAATATTCTCCAGCTGAACTGTCTTCTTTCTTTTCATGACTTAGTCTATTGTCAAGAGATGAACTACTCCATGGGGTGCAGTGTGTCTCCGAGGCAGGAGTGCAGCTGCATGGAGTAACTGCCAAATCAGCAGGTGCCGCAAAGTGTGATGAAACTACCAGTGTTGCCACCTTCTCGCAGAACGCTGCGTCCATCACGCTCATTTTCACGTACAAACAATGCAAATTCTTCACACAATATATGTAGCCAAACTCCCTAAACCTACCAATAAAAATTAAATGTATATTTGGTGATTAAAAATTGTTACTACTATAAAACATCTTTTCATTGAAGTGATATTTTTCACCTCACTATATTGGCATTCGTCTCATGCAATATAAAATAACAAAAAGAATCATTAATACTGATGGCCAGACAATTGTTAGAATCCCTTGTCTTATAGGAAGGAACAGAACTCTGTGGTCTTTGAGACACAATAAATAGATTACAAGAAAAAGGAATTCTGTAATCAGTCGCAAATCCAATCTGATTTTTTGTACTCCATATCTAGATTCAGAGTTCAAAAAATCAGATTGGATTTGCGACTGATTACAGAATTTTTTTGTACTCCATATCTAGATTTACCCCCCCCCCCCCCCCCCATGAACCATGGACCTTGCCGTTGGTGGGGAGGCTTGCATGCCTCAGCGATACAGATAGCCGTATCGTAGGTGCAACCACAACGGAGGGGTATCTGTTGAGAGGCCAGACAAATGTGTGGTTCCTGAAGAGGGGCAGCAACCTTTTCAGTAGTTGCAGGGGCAACAGTCTGGATGATTGACTGACCTGACCTTGCAACATTAACCAAAATGGCCTTGCTGTGCTGGTACTGCGAACGGCTGAAAGCAAGGGGAAACTAAGGCCGTAATTTTTCCCGAGGTCATGCAACTTTACTGTATGGTTAAATGATGATGGTGTCCTCTTGGGTAAAATATTCCGGAGGTAAAATAGTCCCCCATTCGGATCTCCGGGCGAGGTCTACTCAGGAGGACGTCGTTATCAGGAGAAAGAAAACTGGCGTTCTACGGATCGGAGTGTGGAATGTCAGATCCCTTAATCGGGCAGGTAAGTTAGAAAATTTAAAAAGGGAAATCGATAGGTTAAAGTTAGATATAGTGGGAATTAGTGAAGTTCGATGGCAGGAGGAACAAGACTTTTGGTCAGGCGAATACAGGGTTATAAATACAAAATCAAAACGGGGGAATGCAAGAGTAGGTTTAATAATGAATAAAAAAAATAGGGGTGCGGGTAAGCTACTACAAACAGCATAGTGAACGCACTATTGTGGCCAAGATAGACACGAAGCCCATGCCTACTACAGTAGTACAAGTTTATATGCGAACTAGCTCTGCGGATGATGAAGAAATTGAAGAAATGTATGATGAGATAAAAGAAATTATTCAGGTAGTGAAGGGAGATGAAAATTTAATAGTCATGGGTGACTGGAATTTGATAGTAGGAAAAGGAAGAGAAGGAAACGTAGTAGGCGAATATGGATTGGGGCTAAGAAATGAAAGAGGAAGCCGTCTAGTAGAATTTTGCATAGAGCACAACTTAACAATAGCTAACACTTGGTTCAAGAATCAGAAAAGAAGGTTGTATACATGGAAGAAGCCTGGAGATACTGACAGGTTTCAGATAGATTATATAATGGTAAGACAGAGATTTAGGAACCAGGTTTTAAATTGTAAGACGTTTCCAGGGGCAGATGTGGACTCTGACCACAATTTAAGGAGATGGGACCTGGATAAACTGAAAGAACCAGAGGTTGTACAGAGTTTCAGGGAGAGCAATAATGAACGATTGACAAGAATGGGGGAAAGAAATACAGTAGAAGAAGAATGGGTAGCTTTGAGGGATGAAGTAGTGAAGGCAGCAGAGGATAAAGTAGGTAAAAAGACGAGGGTTAGTAGAAATCCTTGGGTAACAGAGGAAATATCGAATTTAATTGATGAAAGGAGAAAATATAAAAATGCAGTAAATGAAGCAGGCAAAAAGGAATACAAACGTCTCAAAAATGATATCAACAGGAAGTGCAAAATGGCTAAGTAGGGATGGCTAGAGGACAAATGTAAGGATGTAGAGGCTTATCTCACCAGGGGTAAGATAGATACTGCCTACAGGAAAATTAAAGAGACCTTTGGAGAAAAGAGAACCACTTATACGAATATCAAGAGCTCAGATGGAAACCCAGTTCTAAGCAAAGAAGGGAATGCAGAAAGGTGGAAGGAGTATATAGAGGGTCTATACAAGGGTGATGTACTTGAGGACAATATTATGGAAATGGAAAAAGATGTAGATGAAGATGAAATGGGAGATATGGTACTGCGTGATGAGTTTGACAGAGCACTGAGAGACCTGAGTCGAAACAAGGCCCCGGGAGTAGACAACATTCCATTAGAACTACTGACAGCCTTGGGAGAGCCAGTCCTGACAAAACTCTACCATCTGGTGAGCAAGATATATGAGACAGGCGAAATACCCTCAGACTTCAAGAAGAATATAATAATTCCAATCCCAAAGAAAGCAGGTGTTGACAGATGTGAAAATTACCGAACTATCAGTTTAATAAGTCATGGCTGCAAAATACTAACACGAATTCTTTACAGACAAATGGAAAAACTAGTAGAAGCTGACCTTGGGGAAGATCAGTTTGGATTCCGTAGAAATATTGGAACACGTGAGGCAATACTGACCTTACGACTTATCTTAGAAGCTAGATTAAGGAAAGGCAAACCTACGTTTCTAGCATTTGTAGACTTAGAGAAAGCTTTTGACAATGTTGACTGGAATGCTCTCTTTCAAATTCTGAAGGTGGCAGGGGTAAAATACAGGGAGCGAAAGGCTATTTACAACTTGTAAAGAAACCAGATGGCAGTTATAAGAGTCGAGGGACGTGAAAGGGAAGCAGTGGTTGGGAAGGGAGTGAGACAGGGTTGTAGCCTCTCTCCGATGTTATTCAGTCTGTATATTGAGCAAGCAGTGAAGGAAACAAAAGAAAAATTCGGAGTAGGTATTAAGATCCAAGGAGAAGAAATAAAAACTTTGAGGTTTGCTGATGACATTGTATGTCTGTCAGAGACAGCAAAGGACTTGGAAGAGCAGTTGAACGGAATGGATAGTGTCTTGAAAGGATGATATAAGATGAACATCAACAAAAGTAAAACGAGGATAATGGAATGTAGTCGAATTAAGTCGGGTGATGCTGAGGGAATTACATTAGGAAATGAGACACTTAAAGTAGTAAAGGAGTTTTGCTATGTGGGGAGCAAAATAACTGATGATGTTCGAAGTAGAGAGGATATAAAATGTAGACTGGCAATGGCAAGGAAAGCGTTTCTGAAGAAGAGAAATTTGTTAACATCGAGTATAGATTTAAATATCAGGAAGTCGTTTCTGAAAGTATTTGTATGGAGTGTAGCCATGTATGGAAGTGAAACATGGACAATAAATAGTTTGGACAAGAAGAGAGTCGAAGCTTTTGAAATGTGGTGCTACAGAAGAATGCTGAAGATTAGATGGGTAGATCACATAACTAATGAGGAGGTATTGAATAGGATTGGGGAGAAGAGAAATTTGTGGCACAACTTGACTAGTAGAAAGGATCGGTTGGTATGACATGTTCTGAGGCATCAAGGGATCACCAATTTAGTACTGGAGGGCAGCGTGGAGGGTAAAAGTCGTAGAGGGAGACCAAGAGATGAATACACTAAGCAGATTCAGAAGGATTTAGGTTGCAGTAGTTACTGGGAGATGAAGCAGCTTGCACAGGATAGAGTAGCATGGAGAGCTGCATCAAACCAGTCTCAGGACTGAAGACCACAACAACAACATCTAGATTTAAGCTACTGAATAGCTATCTTAAGTGTATTCAAATACGGTCATACAGACTCGTCAAGCTTTTGACAACATGCTATATGACTTGACCTGAATGGAGTAAAGATGGCTGTTCAATTGTTGAAATCTGTATCTGTAGTAAAAAGCTACAGATTGGATTTGCTTTGCTGAATCCCTTTTCCCATTTTGAAACACAGTCTGCAGTCACTGTGCACAGTGGTTCCAATGGAATCGGATAAACATATTCACTGGCATCTTAATGATAGCTGCCTCCCTTTAGATATTGTACCTGCAAGTTATATTCAGTGTCTTAGAACAGACTATTTGTGGGGGTTGAAGTAGACAGTTTCATTCACACACCGGTTTATGTCCTTGGCAGGCAAACTCTGGCTTTCAACTGAAGCTACAGTTTCATTTTTCAAAGGCTGCTGCTATTTTGAGAGCCAGTGGGCTTCAGTGCTCATGCTACTTACCTGCAGTCTTGAACTATCATTCAAAGTCGAGGAAGGTTGGTGTGGTTTCCTCTGCATCTGACCAGTTTAGCACACTTAAAATATAAAGAAAAATTGTTTAAATGATCTTGAAGGATACACAGAAATAACAATCAAAGGCTATCCCAAACAGAATTATAGCTTGTAGTAGAAATGAAGTAGTTTCAGACGGTCACATTTTAATTCCAGAGAAATGACCGATGTCCTTATAAAATACAGGTCCAAAGTAGTTGTGTGCTTTGGATGGCTGATCAAAGTCAAATTATCCCTTTTGATAGTCAATCAGACACACAGTCAGGTGTTAATTATTCATTATTGTTTCTGATTGTTGTAAATGCAGGCTTGGAATAACATTGTTAGTGCATTGTTAATTGTGCTGTAACTGTATTGAGACAGCAGTCGGAAATTTGCACAATTTCAAGTACTAGTTGCAATGAAAATTCATCTGCAAAATCTGGAAACAGTTCAAGGAAAAGGAAGGTTCATGGGCCAGTTTCAGATGCTCCAAAATACATTTGAGACATGAGCCATAATACTGGTGATGACTGTTTGTGGTCAAGCCTGAAATGTTTTGTAAGTACAATTAGCACAGAAAGAAAGGCATTTACTAAAGAGTTTAATGGTGTACTATCTTATGATAAACAAAATGCACTTCAATGCCTCATCACTTTGAAATGTTCTCTTGTCACTACAGGGAAAGCATATGTCGAGTCCAGGGATAACATGGTAACAGGTCACACAAACTTAAGCGTGAAACAATAGTCAAAGTTCATGAACTTGTACTGCCAATTACAGTTTGCATGACAGTACGAAAGTCTTTATTTGAAGACCTTAATGTGGAGAAGTTACATCAGATACATCCAAGTTCCCAGACAACCCAACAGCCTATGAACAATATTGTTTAAATTTTATGACACAATATAACAAGGTTTTGCTACCCAAGGATGATATCCACAGCATATGTGATAATTTCAAGCCAATGTTACTCTGCTTGATTCACGGATAGCTAGCGGCCACAATGAGATTTCTCTAGAGGACCTGATTAAGAAGAGAAAACATTTATCTGTTTGAAATGAATGACACAAAAGAAAGGCTGACAAGTTTAATGAAATAAAGTGGACTGAGTGGTGAAAGTGTACAAAAATCGTAAACAGAGTTGCAATTACGATGGATTACAATAAAAATCTCCCACTTCTCAATATTACAACAAATGAGGCTTACTGCAATGGCAGTTGTCATTTTATTCATTTCACATACATCGCCTTACAATAGAGAAGTCTGGTTCTATACCTATGATCATTTCAAACAGAGGTTCAGATGAAGTCCGCTCTATGCTATGGCATTACTGTATTGAAGTCAAACCCAGCATTGTACGTGAACTTAGTGCATTCTGTGATTCTTGCTCAGGACAGGACAAGAAAGACAGCATGTTTTGTTTCTGTATGCTATAGGAAGGTTTGATTGCATCCATATAACTTTTCCAGTCAAAAGTCATTACTATCTTGAATGTGACAAAAGTACATGCATAGTAAATACAAAGACAATATGTGAAATGTCAAGTGACTGGACCAAGTAATTGAAAACTCAAGAAGACTCCCAGAACCCCCTGTGGTAGGGGACTGTAAGCAAGACTTTTTTTTTTTCTTCAGTGAGGACAATTTCTGAGTGAAGGTTACAAGAAGACATGCCTTTTTGCTCAAAGAACTATCTCACGATTTCTCAAGTTGTTGAATGACAAACTAGCTCACCTGCTGCTGTCATACTTTGGTCCATATGAAACCTACAAGATCACTGATGCTCCTCAGCTTAAAGAAGCCCCTACCTCCACACAGACACTTAAAACTACTTGGCATTCCTAGAGTAAAATATGATTATTTACAAATTTTGAAGTAATTTTGTGGCGGAGAAGCTCAACAATGTTTCACTTCGTTATCACGGAATGCACCTTAATTATGACGGAAAAAGTATTATGTGCCATCACATCAGTGAAATAATTAAAAAAAGAATATTACGAAATAGATCAGTCTATCAGCTTCCTGTAAGACTTACAAGCAAAAATGAGGAAAGCAAATTCGACAAGAACGAAGAAAGCAGGAAAGAGGAGACATCAGAAGATCCACAAAGGATTGCAGCAGCTACACCTATAAGAGTAAATTTAAGATCAAGGCGGAATATACCCAAGGAGGAGGATTTTTTCTATCCCCCTCTGAGGAAAGAAAAAACTTAGCATCATCAAACAAGTTAAAGATACACCATAAAACTGGCAAAGGACTCCATCAGCAAATTGTAGTAAATAAGGTAAAGTCTGAACCTCCTCACCAATGTGTAAAAAAATTAAACAAAAAAATTCTTGATCTAAAAGTATACATCCATAATGTACAAGGGCTCAAAACCAAACTTAATGAATTAGAAATGTTGTTATCAAGTGCAAGTGAACTGTCAGATACAAAGATATTATGTATTAATGAACATTTCATGAGGTCTTTTGAAATAGAAAGTGTTGTGATACCAAATTTCAAACTCGTGAGTCACTTCTCAAGAACATCTTACAGAGGTGGAGGCAGTTGCATATTTGTAAAAGACAACATTACTGCTACACCTCTTGATATTTGCAGTTCGTATAGTATTGAAAAAGATATAGAACTGTCAGGTGTAGAGCTTACAGATCTAAATGTTTATATAATAGCACTTTACAGGTCACCCTCTGGTAACATAGGGACTTTCTACAAAAATCTAGCACCAGTAACAGAAAATCTAAGTAAAAGAAAATCATATAGTGTTCTAATATGTGGTGACTATAATATAGATTTTCTCTCAGAAAACTCTAGCCATCTAAGCATTAAAAATTTTATGAACAGCTACAACCTAGACCTAATGGTTAACACTCCAACCAGGATAACAAATCACAGTACCACTTGTCTGGATCAAGTAGCAAGCAATATAAATTGTACTGTATCCTCCGTCAAACTAGGATTTTCAGACCACAATGCATTAATCATGCAGGTCTGGTTGCAAAATAACAGCCACAAACACAATAAAATCACTGTACAGAGGAGAAACTTCAATAAAACCCACATGCATACTTTCCTCTTTGATATACAAAATGAAAACTGGCAAAATGTATACGAGGCTCAAACAGTAGACAGCAAATATGAAGCATTCTGTTATTATTTTAATTGCCACTTTCCCTTACAAACAAAATGTATCACCAAAGATAGAAAATTCTCCAGCTGGATCACCCCAGGAATCATTAGATCATCACAAAGAAAAAGAGAACTTTTTTACATGAGCAAATCCAAACTAGGCAGTAGTGAAGCATTTAAGTCATACTTTACTCTATATAAAAAGATAATAAAGAACGTAGTAAATGCAGCCAAAAAGCTACAGAATGATAACTACCTGAAATTGTCATCAAATAAGAGCAAAAGCATGTGGCAACTTATTAATATGAATACTAATAGAGGAAAACAGCTACAAAGTGATATTAGCTTAAAAATAAATGGAAAATTAGTCTCTAGTGGGAAAGAAACAGCAGAGGAATTCAATAACTACTTTACAGAAACAGTAGAAAACCTGGCTAACCATCTTAAAAATAGCTGTCCCTTACAACTAGAACCAAACTTATGCTCTGATACTCTATTTTTAAGGCCTACATCTGAAATTGAAATTGAAAAGGCACTTCACAGCAAAATTAAAAAAAAAATCATCTGCTGGACAAGATCAAATCCCATGCTTCCTCCTTCATAATTGCAGTAACTTTATCAGTAAACCCCTAGCTCACATAATAAACTTCTCATTCCTGAATGGTACATTTCCTGGTATGCTCAAAATTGCAGAAATTATACCTGTCCACAAAAAAGGAAGCAAAGAAGATCCCAGTAATTATCGACCCATTGCACTACTTTCAACTTTTAGTAAAGTATTTGAATATATAATGGCCACCAGAATCATGTCCTTTCTAGACAAAGAAAATATCCTGTCACCTGCTCAGTTTGGCTTCCAAAGTAAGAAAGCTACAACAGATGCAATACAAGAATTTCTAGATCATGCACTGGAGCTTGTGGACAAAAAACTCCCAGCCATAGGTATCTTCCTAGATCTAACAAAGGCATTCGACATGGTTAATGATAGTATACTTCTGCAAAAGGTGCATTCCTATGGAATAAGAGGAAATGCCTATGACTGGTTTAAAAGCTATCTGGAAGATCGACAGCAGTATGTCGAATTAAATGAAACTAAGCTCTCAGGTACAGCTAGCACTGTACACTCCTCCATACGTACCATAAAGCAAGGCGTTCCCCAAGGCTCCATCCTGGGCCCTTTGCTGTTCTTACTTTACATAAATGACCTTCCTCAGAGCCTACCAAACACAAAAACCCTTTTATTTGCTGACGACACCTCTATACTCATATCTGTGCCCGAACAAATTCTCCAATCTAATATAGATAGAACCACAGATCAAATAAGTCGATGGCTTCAAAGTAACAGGCTGCTGATTAATGCAAAAAAGACAATTGGAATAACCTTTCACACTGCCCAAAACAGAAATCCATTACTACCAACTATATCACTGGAAAAAAATAATGTTAAACTTGAAAATGAAATAAAATTTTTGGGGGTCACTATTATTGATACGATCACATGGAAAAGGCACATTGACGTTACCAGCACAAAACTTAGTAGAGTATGCTTCATGATTAGATCAATAAGGAAAGTCACTAACACAAGTACCCTAACCACAATGTACCATGCACTCTTTCACTCTGTACTTAACTACGGAATCATCTTCTGGGGCCAAAATTCTGAATCAATTAAGATATTCAAACTGCAAAAGAAGATAGTCAGAACAATTATGTTCAAAAAACAGAGAGACACTAGTAAACCATTATTTAAGAAACTAAATATTTTGCCCCTCCCATGCCAATATATACTAGAATTATTATTCTTTACCAAAAAAAGTATCAACAAAATTAGCAAAAATATGGACTACCACGATTATGACACAAGATTAAAAACCTCTCTAAGAATACTTCCCCACTCAACAAAACTGTACAGTGATGGTGTCAAGTGCATGGGAATAAAATTATATAATCATCTTCCAACTTTTATACAAGAAATCCAAGAAATAAATAAATTCAAACAGGCAGTGAAATCTCTTTTAATAAAAGAATGCTTTTATACCATCCAGGAATATTTGGAATCAAAATTGTCTTAGTGCATGATAATGTATCAAAGCTGAATGTTGTTAAGTCAGTCTTGTCACATCATGTAACAATTCTCTGTAAAGCTGTAACTTTAAGTAACATAATTTGGTAGGTAATGTAAAATAATCTTTCTTCTATACTCTTGTTTACTATTTTAGACTCCTGTAAACTGTATATTTGTATTGACTTATCCCATATCAGTTGTACAAGCCATTGTACTGATTTGATCTACGGGACAAATAATAAATAAAATAAAAATAAAATCAGTTGGTGAAACCAATGATTAAGATTAGTAACATAACGTTTCATAATATTAAAGACTTTTTTTTTGTCGTTTTATATACCAGTATTAATTAACGTTACTGTTTTATATTATTTATTTTAACTCGCAAAATTAATTCTGTGTATCATTCTATTAATTTTTTTCACAGTTATACTGCATTATTACAAATACACCTACTATTATGTGAAGGTAAAAAGATTGTTTTATTAATTATATCTTATTTGCCAGTATGAAGATGACATAGTGGTAGTAATATTCAGAAAAGTAACTTATAAGCTTTTAAATTCATTTATGAATGACTTTGACCATTTTTACATTGCAGATTTTGTTTATTGTTGTATTGATACATTTTTCATTGTTTACTGCTCTATTCTAAGTGGTTATTATACCATTAAAATAGATAATAATTAGGGAATAAAATCTACACATTATTTATAATTAACACCTGACAACAGTTCTCAAAGTTTAAATTTTTTCTCAGAATTTCTCAAACTGAACTTGGATCATTATTCCTGTGTATCCTACATTTGGATGTGTCAATTGACAGTGTCATGCACGTAATGAAAGAATCACCTAGTTCTTCACAGCATGGGAGTAATTCTTGAAGCGTATTGAGTGATTTCTGGTCCAAGATGGCTTCCTTCAGTTTAAGAACATACACTAGTATCTGATGGGGCCCAATAGGAGAGTATATTTGGTGCACTTAGTTTAATTTATGCTCATAAAATCCTGAAGTACTAAAATTCACTGATATCTCCAAATTGATATTTTCCTCGGTACCTGTACTTTAACAGACAGATTGTAATATACACTTTTTTGCTCCACTGAACTCTGATGTGTGCTCCAGATCATAATGCCTGTAACACCAAGTGGTCTGACGTTCAGTGTTGGTGATTCAATACATGTTTCACTATAGTTAGAATCGTGTTTACATGTGTGGACAAATCTGAATACTGTGGGTATAACCAGCACAATGCCGCATCTTTTAATTGTAATTTTGTTTTCTGTTCAAAGTTTTTCTTATACACAGCATCACTGAGATTCTTTCGTAGGTAATTCACCTCATTAGTCCATATTTATTAGAGCACACTGCAACAAGTCATCTGTGTTTAAGTTTCAACTATTACTGTGTTTTCAGTGATTTTTGGGATTTTTACCCTTTGGTGAATTTACCTTTCAGTACCAGGGCATTTTACATGTCAACAAGTTTAATGAATAAGCTTGCTAATAATATCTGTCCCCTATTTGTAATTTGCCACAGAGATATGTCAAACAATCTGAGGACTTGCTAGCTATTTTTGTGCACTGGCACCAATTAGTTAAATAATTCAGACTGCCACTGGCAACCATGCCTATTCATCTATCTCAGCCCACACTACAATGTGTGTGTCACACACTCATTCATGCCAGACTTCTGACAGTGTTGCGCAATTGATTGTGGAGTATGCCCAATTTCTATCTGGACCACACTGTCAGTAATGTACACTAACCACTTGAAACAATACAAAGAAAAAAATGTCATTAAAGCAGGCAAGCACACTGGACACAGAATGAGTCTTATTCAACCCAATTACATCTATACTCTGTGAACCACTGTGAAATGCATGGCAGATTGCACATACCATTGTATCAGTTATTAGAGAATTTTTCTGTTCCAGTCAAGTATGGAATAGGAAAGATATCTGTTTAAATGCCTCTGTGCATACTGTAATTAACCTAATCTTATCCTCTCAATCACTATGGAAGTCGTATGTAGGGGCAGTAGTATATTCTTAGAGATGTCATTTAAAGCCAATTCTTGAAACTACGTCAGAAGACGTTCTCAGGATAGTTTCCATCTACCTTCACGAGTCTGCCCATTCAGTTCTTTCAGCATCTCAGTGACACACTCCCAAGGGTCAAACAATCCTTCTCTGTATATGTTCGGTATTCACTGCAAGTTCTATTTGGTAGTTCCCACACACTTGAACAATCTTCTAGTGTGGTTTGCGTTAACGATTTTTAAGCAATTACCTTTTTAGGCTGAGTGCATTTCCCAAATATTCTACCAATAAACCAAAGTGTGCTACCTGCTTTACCCACAAATATTTGTATGGGTTTACAGATTCCAACTGTAACTCACTCATATTATATTCATATGATAGTACGTTTTATCCATTTTGTGAAGTGCACAATTTTACATTTAATATTTAAAGCAAGTTTCCCATCATTGGTATTTTATCAAGGTTTGATTGCATATTTTTACAGCTTCATTCAGACTATGATTGGTTGAAGATAACTACATCATATCTGTGAAATATCTGAGGTTATTATTAATACTGACTGCAAGTGGCCTAACACACTTCCCTGGGATACAACCCAAGTTACCTCCTCCCTACCAAGAAATCCTCAATCCAGTCACACATATCTGAAACCCTGTATGATTGTACTTTTGATAATAAGCATAGGTGCTGTGCAGAAACATATGCTTATCGGAAATTGAGAAATACTACCTCTACCTGGCTGCCTTGATCCATGGCTTTCAGGATGTCACTTGAGAAAAGGGCAAGTTGGGTTTCACACAATCTATGTTTTCAAAATCCAAGCTGGTTGGCACGGAGGAGTTCATTCTGTTCAAGATACCTCATTATGCTTCAGCTTAGAGTATGTTCCAAGATTCTACATAAAACAGATGTCAAGGATATTGGATAGTAGTTCTGCAGGTCACCTCTACTATCTCTCTTTTAGGCAGGTGTGGCTGTGCTTTCTTCAAGCTACTGGGCATAGATTTTTGTTCCATGGATCTATGATACATTATAGTTAACATAGGGGCTGATTCAGCCACAAACTGGTTACAGAAACTGATAGGAATTCCATTGGGCCCTGGGGCTTTGTTCAATTTTAAAGATTTCAGCTATTTCTCAATGTCATGACGCTAACATCTATTTCACTCATCTTTTCAGGGTGTGAGATGAATTAGGACAATATTCCTGGGTTTTCATTTGTAAAGGAACATTAGGAAACTTAGTTACACATTTCTGCTTTTTCTTTGCAACTCTAAATTTCAGTTCATGTCTTGTCCATGAGTGACCAGATCTAGCCAACATTCACCACAGCTAAGACCTAGCTGTGCTTGTCCTTCAAGAGACAATTGTTGTAACTCCATTACTGTCCATCACAGATCACTATACACAGCAAGCAAACCTCTCCAGATTGATGACTACCTATTTCTTGAAGGAATCAGTAAATTCCAGCAAAGGTGTCGTGGTGTGAATTTTTTTTGTTACAAAACTAATGGTTGTGCATGTCCAGAACAAATCTTTCACTCTGCAGCCAAGTGTGTGCTATTTTGAAACATTTTGGCAGATTGAAACTTTGAGCCTGATCAACTTGAAAACTGAAACCTTGCCCTTTGCAGGCAATTATCTTCCCAACTAATTTATCAAAACATGCCACACTGTCTGCTTTCACTTCTGGCAGTACAACTCTCACTCTCCAAATTTAACAGGAGCTCTCTTGCATACCTTGTACTACTCGTAGAACTTCTGGGAAAACGTATATTGTGGAGAAATAGAGCAGTGTTACAGCATCTTTCACTCTGCTGTGGAGTGAGCACTGTTTGGAAACTTCCTAGGAGATTAAACCAATGAGTCAGACCTGCATAGCTGTCAGTAAAGAACATTGCGTGTGAAAGTCAAGATTCTGGTACAGATTGTAGTTATGTTGGTCAGTGAGGTCCTAAACCACTTTGAAAGCCTAAGTCACTATTAGTACACATTTATATCCACTTGCAAGAAGATGTTTAGTATTTCAGCCAACATGTTTGTCACAAGAAACAGCAACTGTAAAAAATTTCTCAATTATTATTTGATTTCTGTGTACATTTTTTAAAGACATGATGTGTTTTGATATCACTGGATCATCTTTACATTTACACTCGTATTTACACATAACAGAATATTTACAAAATAAATAAAAGAAAGTAGAAGTCAAAACTTATAGTTACAAAATCAATTCATCATAACAAAACAAAGTAAGCTGTTTAGCTCCAGCAATGGAATAAATGTGTGATAGTTGCTACTTCCTGTTGCCATTACTAAGGAATCTTATTAGTTCATTAATTTCTCAGACTGCTTTTTATTTAATATAACACACCACTGAAATTATTCCTTCTGAATAGAAATATCTAAAATACAGAAATATTTTTTGGCTAAAATAGTGAGTGAAATATACCAAGGTACATGAAATCCTGTATGTACATTTAAACATGAAATGAAAGTACTGAATTTCATACTAATCTTTCCTAACTGCATCAACCAATTGATCAGATTGAAAACAATGACTTTTTTTTTAACTTGAATTCTATCAGCTTCTAAATACACTCCTTGTGTCAACTAAAAGGTCAGAACTTTATTTAGTATAGCCCTAGGTTAATACTATATTAGACCATGAGAACGTTGTTTAAACTGCTGCCCAAGAAAAAGGTCATGACATATTATTTTTATTGGCACATAAATATTCAGTTTCTATAGAGTGGTTAAATTTTCAAATGATACAATAAGCATCAACATTTTATTACATATGCATCAATCACTATCCATAGTTGTTAGAGCAAACTAAACCTCCCCTCTTCTGCTTTAATCCCCTTACATTTAAAGCAGAAAGAATAACAACAATACATCATCATCTTAAATATTCTTGTGGCTGTCTTTTTGTAATGTTTCTATACAGTGGAACCTCTCACAGTGAGCATAATTCGTTCCAGAATCTTTCTCGTAGTGCAAAACACTCATTAAGTGAAACAATTTATTCTATATAAATTAATGTTAAATACAAAAAGTTTTATCTTACTCATGCCATTTATTCAAAGAAAATTATACATACAGTTCAATGTACTTTATTATTCACAAAACATAACTATTTCTTTTTTACAAGGAAGTTGGCTACAGTCATTTGTTTCTGCAAATGCTTCAACACTTGGTGAAAATGCGACACAGCATTATCGTCAAATTTGTAGCGCAAATAGCTACTGATTTATTGTGGTGATGTTTTTCAATGTACAATGCAACCGATTCCCATGCTTTCAGTATTTCTCTTGGTGCACCAGAAGATTGCTGCTCTACTGTACTGCCTCTTCCTCTTCCTCATCCTCCTCCTCTGAACTGCTCTCCCCAACTTCCTGCTGTGAAACACATTGCAACTCCATACGCTCTTCAGTGGTCATTTCTTATCTGTAATGTTCCACGAGCTCATCAATATTGTTGTTATCCACTTCTAATCCCATGCTCTTGGCCAAAGGCACAATCTCATTGACTACAGGCTCCACAGGTGCTGACTCAAATTCTTCGGAGTTACATTTGACAATGCACTCCAGCCAAAGCTTCTTCCAAGCAGAATAGGGATTCCTCCTGGCAACCCCTTACACACCTCTTCAGTCATCTTGATGCAGGCAATGATGTTGAAGCGATATTTCCAAAATTAACTGAGAGTCAGATTGGTAGCTTCAGTCAACTCAAAGCAATGCTCAAAGAGTGCTTTAGTGTAGAGTTTCTTAAAGTTAGAAATAATCTGCTGGCCCACATGCTGGAGTAATGGAGTGATGTTGGGAGGCAGAAATTGGATTTGACAAATTGAATTTATTCAAGGAGCTGGTTTTGTAGGCCTGGAGAATGAGCAGGAGCATTGTCAGTGACAAGCGAGACATGGAATGGCAGATCCATCATATTCTTTCACCGAAGGACCAAACGTTTCATAACAAACAAGATCACGTGTCACTCAAGCCTTGGTGTTGGACCTCCACATCACATTTAATATGCTCTTCTGGACTTGACTTCTTGAAGACTAGTGGAGTAATTTTCAAATAGCCACTTGCATTGGCACAAAATAGCAGCATGAGACAGTCTTTCATTGGCTTGTGACTGGGCAATGCATTCTCCTCTACTGTTATAAAGGTACACTTCAGCATCTTTTTCTAGAACAGACCCATCTCGTAACGATTAAAAACCTTTTGTGGCAGATCTATGAGCATCTTGAAGCTGCTGCTGAAGTTCTCTGCTGCCTTTGCATCAGAGCTGGCTGCTTTGCCTTGCCTCATAACGCTGTGGATGCCAGGTGTTCTCTTAAACTTCTCGAACCACCCATGGCTTCATGTAAACACTCCTTTGGCTGCTGACGATTGTGGCATCATCTTAATGAGGTTGGCAAAAAACATTCTCACCTTATCACAAATGACATTCTTGTTAATAGTGTAGCCTTGCAATTGCTTTTCACGCATCGATATAAAGACAGCCTTTCGACACTGTCCAGAATACGAAACCATTGTTAGATACTCTCATCACTCTCTTTGAAGCATCTATCTCCTTAATCTTTTCCTTTTTCTTGAGGATAATACAAATAGTTGATGTAGATCAATTGTATGTGCGTGCTAAATCCTAACACTCACACTGCATTTATGTTTTTCAATGATTTTACGTTTCATTTCTAGGGCAATTTTCTTTCTCTTATGGTTGTCTAAGCAACGTTCCACTGTGCATTAAAAGTGTAGTGTGATGCATGATAAATATAAGGACATTCTATCAATGAGTTTATTTTACGTTATGTCCTTTCAGTTACAGATTGTATAATGTAATAATAATTCTACACAGCATAAATATTACAGAAACAAAACACAGGATGTTTACTTTTATGTACAATAACAAGAGGCAATTTCTATTGGAAGACTTTTATAAGATAGCTTGCATAACAGTCATTGCCACTGTACATCAAAACCACTAAGAAAATATATGTATTTAATGCTTCTCTATAATAATCAACTATACCTTACATAGCCTTATAAATAATATGAAGAAAATACATGTTAAATAATCAGGTCACTGAGATGTTGTACAATAACAGTGTTACACATGTGCACATTATAAATGCTACAAGAATCAAAATAGACATTACTCATCAATTATACATCTTTTGCCCCTACATTTCTAAATTAGTCAGTAAATAATACAGCAGTAATGAAGGGAAAATAATATACTCCTAGAGAGGTATAATACTCTTGTGGTCATGAGACATGCAAAATAACATTAGCTTCTGAAGACAAAGAATCAAGTGATACTATTTTCATCCCGTGAATGATGGATTTTTTCACTTCAAACTCAGTTTTTAGTTACCAAATGTTCATTGTCTTTAACAGAAGATATATTTTTTTAATCTGTTCACTTGGTCCTAATTCATCAACTGATAAGTATGACTTGTTTATGTTTATTTACTGCTCAAGTTTTCGAGACCTTAATAATAAATAAGATAAATTACACACCACGTACTGCAGCAATGCATTTTGAATGTAATAAGCACAGAATATCTATTATTATAGCAATATCAACAATATGATTAATATCTCCACAGTGATTTTGTGGTTTATGAATGACTTACAGTGTAATGAGTAAGTCTTGTGATGACTCTGCCACCTGTTTCTTCTCCTGCTCTAATCTCTTTGAGTGTCGCCATGCATTGAAATCAGTCAGAACTCTGCGACCATAAGCGGTATGTAAATCTCTGAAAGTCACTTTAGTTCGGGGAACATTCTCATAGGATCTGTAGGTACCATCAGATCTGCCTGGTGCTGACCGGATACTATGAGAACGGAAATGGTGCGGAAAACCAGAGCCGTTCTGGCCATCCAAACTTGTAGCTGGTTGTATTCTGTTGAAGGGATTGTGTCGCTGTCGTGGTGGTGGTAAAGGAGAATCCGATGGCTTGTGTTCACGGCTCTCAGGTATAGTTTTCTTACTTGCATTTTTACTTAAGACTTCACACTCTGGAAAGAAGTAATATAATCATTAGTAACTAACAAAAATAAAATATTTCTAGCTCCATTTCCAGATTGAATGAATAGCATCTGGGTGCTGAATACTTAGTTTGGGTAGTGAACAATGAGGCTGACTTTGATCTCCTCTATACCTCCATATCTTGCACAGTCGTTTCATGCATTAACATAACTTTTTCACTGTCGTGTTCTATCTATAAGGAATCACTTTATAAGTTTCAAAACTAACAAAACATATCTCTGTTTGTCCAGTAATTAGACATCAAATACCAAAAACCTCTCTTTCAAATTGCACACACTACTACAGTTTCTCAAACCACTTTAGCGAATGCTCCACAATACAGCAAACAATGCACAATAATACAGCTCTGTGCAATACGCTATATCAGGCTTTCCCTCGATGCATCATGCATACTTGGCCAAAAACTGCAGATTGGAGTGACATCCAGTAACTGTCAGTATGAGAGCAAAATTATTTATGCAATCAACGTTAGTTATATTTACAAAATTCTTGACCCTACAGGAATATTACTTTTTATGAAGTAATGATGCTGTGGGAATTAATATAATCTGTGCACATTTTTTTAATGACCAACTCCAAATAAAAGAAACAATGGAAATTCCAGGTAGAAAAAGACAGATTGCTTCTTACTGTGAAGACGCGCCAAGTTGCAGACAGCGCAATTAAAAGACACTTACATAAAGCTTTTGGATGCAGCCTTCATCAGCAAGAGAGAAACACACACTGTGCATACACAAAAGCAAGCACACCTCACGCACACATGCTGGCCAGCTCCAGGATCCTGGGCCTTGCTGGAGTTGGCAGTCATGTGTGCATAAGCTGTGCTTTCTTTTGTCTATGAATGGTGTGTGTTTCTCTTTTGCTGATGAAGGTGTGGCCAAAAGCTTTAAGTATGTGTCTTTTAACTGTGCTTGTCTGCAAGTTAACGTATCTTCTTTATGGTAAGTAGCAAGTTGTCTTCTTTCCTACATTGTTCAAATAAATGACCACACTTACCAAATTTATAAGCAAACTATAAGTCTCGTAGGTTTCACTTATTTTTTAAAGTTTCAACATTCCATATTTCTTAAGAAAAATAATTTACCCATTTACTCACTTTATATTATGAAAATTTAATAAATATTCAGAATGATTATTAGTATTAATGTTAATTCAGAAAATTTTCATCTATAGCCTGCCGACAACAGCACATTTTTTGCAGTAGTAAAGTCTGCAATTAATGTGAAACTAGTATCAGAACATAAAGGACAAAGTCATGGCCCATTCCAAAACTTTATGGTACTCACTATCATCATTTTCATTAAGCAATTTTTGTGACTTGAGGCTCAGATAAAACTGTCCACACTCCAGGCATGAAATGTAGTATGTGTGTTTCAAGATTGATATTTTACTTCCATATACATATTTGGCCATTAGATTTTGCCAAAAATCTACAAAGTGTAGGGGAATGAGACATTGTGCTTTCCCTCAATGTAGCCTGCAGAAAATAATGACCTCTCAAGATTCCAGTGAACAGTATGTTATAGTATTGCCAATCTACTTCCAAGTACAAAGTACTATTACATATCTGATGTACATAATAAATTATTTTGGGGACAATAGGGAACAACTGAGCAGTGTACAGCAAAAGAATTGTGCTGTGGGCCCATACGGAAGTGAATATCAGACAAATTAGTGAAACACTTTTTGTGAATGTTCAAATATACAATGTGGGTCTGCAGTATAGATAAGCTTGTTCAATAGATACCAGAAGCATGCACACATGCAACTACCTCAAAACTGATGACGGTGTTCTTTAGGCACTTACAGTTCCCAGTGCCTCAACTGGTTCTAAGCGTAGTGTCTGTTGTCTTAGCTCATGTTTAACACAGTAGGGCTGTCTCCTCAGTCATGTAAATTAGCTTACACCCTGGCAGTCTAGCAGCAGATCCAGGGTTTGGATATGGAGGATGAGGGGGTGTCACAGTTAGTAACTGTTTTGTGCCCCCTCCTCAAGCACATGATACACATACCATTAACATGCTTATAACTTTAATTATAACAGCAATAATAAAATACAGGATGTGCATAAAGGCCGGGAACACTATCAATTATTTATTGCACAAGAACCAAGCATTGTACAGATATACATATGTCATTCTGAAAAGAAACCCTGAAAGTTTTTTTCATGTATACCACCACAGCGTAGTTTGGTAGTGCTAGTTGCAAACATGGTGAGCTCAGGTGCGGAGCGAGCTTTTTGTGTTGGAGTTCGACAGAAACAAGTGTGTTACAGCCATTCAACGGATGTTTAGAACCAAGTATGGTAAGAAGCCACCAACAAGGAAGGCCATTTACCACTGGCACAACAAGTTTGTTACGATGGTTTGCTTATGCCCGGCAAAGAAAAGGGGACGTCCCAGTGCGAGTGAAGTGACTGTGGAGAGCATACGAGAGACATTCATAAGAAGTCCAAAGAAATTGGTGCATCATGCATCCCGTAAACGTGAAATGGCTCCAATGACAGTGTGGAAAGTCCTCCGACAGAAGCTGTCTATGAAACCATTCAAATTGGAGCTAGTGCAGAAGCTCAATGATGACGACAAAGACAAGCATTTTGAGTTTCGTTCGCAGTTGCAACAATTGAATGAGGATGGGGATGGCATTGTTGATCGCTTAACTTTTAGCAACGAAGCCACTTTCACACTAATGACAAAGTGAACAGGTATAATTGTTGAATCTGGGGTACAAAGCATCCACACGAATGCATTGAATTTGAGCGTGATTCCCCAAAGGTAAATTTTTTTGTGCCTTGTCACATCGAAAACTGTACGGGCCATTCTTCTTCGTTGAGAGCACTGTCACTGGATATTCCTAATTGGACATGTTGCAGCAATGGCTGATGCTTCAAATGCAATCAGACTCTCCGTTCATCTTTCAGCAGGATGGGGCTCCACCCCATTTTTGTGGGTACCTGAATACGGAGCTGTCGCATCGATGGATAGGCTGTGCTACAGTAGGGGACAGCTGTTTCATGAAATGGCCTCCCCAATCACCAGCTCTCACTCTGTGTGACTTTTGTTTGTCGGGACACATTAAAGATCTGGCATATGTACCTCCTCTACCATGTGAGGTAGCAGAGCTCCAGGAGAGAATACGGGAAGTGACTGCCATAGTAAACAATGCCATGCTGGGGTGGGTGTGGCAAGAATTCGATTACCGTATTGACATCTGCTGGATCACTCACGGTTTGCATATTGAATGTATGTAAAA
This sequence comes from Schistocerca piceifrons, assembly GCF_021461385.2. Lineage (NCBI taxonomy): Eukaryota > Metazoa > Arthropoda > Insecta > Orthoptera > Acrididae > Schistocerca > Schistocerca piceifrons. The sequence goes on along the minus strand of NC_060138.1, from coordinate 170,926,339 downwards.
AAAAAAACTTTCAGCGTTTCTCTTCAAAATGCAATATGTACGACGTCTGTGGAATGTTTAGTTCTTGTGCAATAAATAATTGAAAGTGTTCCTGGACACTATGTCCATCCTGTATATAAAATGTTTTCATATAATAATAATAATTTGTTTTAATCAGTACAATGCTTTAACGTAACAGTCAAGAAACTGCATTCGTTCAAAAATTTGACATGAATAAATGTTGTGCTATTCATTTAAGAACTATAAGGCATCACATCATAACCACATTCAAGCCCAAATCCGAAAAAAGCGTCATCAATGAAATACACTCCTGGAAATTGAAATAAGAACACCGTGAATTCATTGTCCCAGGAAGGGGAAACTTTATTGACACGTTCCTGGGGTCAGATACATCACATGATCACACTGACAGAGCCACAGGCACATAGACACAGGCAACAGAGCATGCACAATGTCGGCACTAGTACAGTGTATATCCACCTATCGCAGCAATGCAGGCTGCTATTCGCCCATGGAGACGATCGTAGAGATGCTGGATGTAGTCCTGTGGAACAGCTTGCCATGCCATTTCCACCTGGCGCCTCAGTTGGACCAGCGTTCGTGCTGGACGTGCAGACCGCGTGAGACGACGCTTCATCCAGTCCCAAACATGCTCAATGGGGGACAGATCCGGAGATCTTGCTGGCCAGGGTAGTTGACTTACACCTTCTAGAGCACATTGGGTGGCACGGGATACATGCGGACGTGCATTGTCCTGTTGGAACGGCAAGTTCCCTTGCCGGTCTAGGAATGGTAGAACGATGGGTTCGATGACGGTTTGGATGTACCGTGCACTATTCAGTGTCCCCTCGACGATCACCAGTGGTGTACGGCCAGTGTAGGAGATCGCTCCCCACACCATGATGCCGGGTGTTGGCCCTGTGTGCCTCGGTCGTATGCAGTCCTGATTGTGGCGCTCACCTGCACGGCGCCAAACACGCATACGACCATCATTGGCACCAAGGCAGAAGCGACTCTCATCACTGAAGACGACACGTCTCCATTCGTCCCTCCATTCACGCCTGTCGCGACACCACTGGAGGCAGGCTGCACGATGTTGGGGCGTGAGCGGAAGACGGCCTAACGGTGTGCGGCACCGTAGCCCAGCTTCATGGAGACGGTTGCGAATGGTCCTCGCCGATACCCCAGGAGCAACAGTGTCCCCAATTTGCTGGGAAGTGGCGGTGCGGTCCCCTACGGCACTGCGTAGGATCCTACGGTCTTGGCGTGCATCCGTGCGTCGCTGCGGTCCGGTCCCAGGTCGACGGGCACGTGCACCTTCCGCCGACCACTGGCGACAACATCGATGTACTGTGGAGACCTCACGCCCCACGTGTTGAGCAATTCGGCGGTACGTCCACCCGGCCTCCCGCATGCCCACTATACGCCCTCGCTCAAAGTCCGTCAACTGCACATGCGGTTCACGTCCACGCTGTCGCGGCATGCTACCAGTGTTAAAGACTGCGATGGAGCTCCGTATGCCACGGCAAACTGGCTGACACTGACGGCGGCGGTGCACAAATGCTGCGCAGCTAGCGCCATTCGACGGCCAACACCGCGGTTCCTGGTGTGTCCGCTGTGCCGTGCGTGTGATCATTGCTTGTACAGCCCTCTCGCAGTGTCCGGAGCAAGTATGGTGGGTCTGACACACCGGTGTCAATGTGTTCTTTTTTCCATTTCCAGGAGTGTACAACACACAGCACTGAAAGCAAGCTTTTTACAAACACCGATGTACTGCCAGAGCAGAATTAAACTTTTTGATGAAGAGTGCTACTATTTATACAAACAAATATTCTAGATTACACAAATGTAAGAGATTTCAGGAACCTCCCAGAAATGATAAATATTAAATAAAAAATAATTGCTGGTGGCTGGGTTTGAATTGGCAACCTATAGCTTGCTGGCCACCAACACAAACCACACCACCATGTTGCTTGCACCACAGCTCACAGTGACAGTAACAAACTCTGACAACCTTAACTTACTAATTTACACACTATAAAATTCAAGTGCTCTCTCACCCCTGTCAGTGTTTCAGTTAGCATTACAACTGAACACGGGTATGCAAACTTTGGCTATGTGAGTTGTAAATTGTGGGAATCCTGTTTCTTCTAACTGTTTCCCTACATTCAGAAAATCAATATTTCTATTTTTTTTCTCTTGTTAATGAATGGTTTTTTTCCTTTATGTCTTCCCAGAGGTCAACCTCCTGCGATTTGTCAGTTCTACTTGTGCACATCTGCACCATTTCAGATTTGTTGTTGATAGCTGGTACAGTCTGCTTGGCTGGAATGTTAATGGTCAAGTCACAAACCCATCCATGTGCATAAGCCCCCACACAACAAAATTTTTAACCTCCTTTATTCTCTGAGAATATCACAAAAGGAATAGTTTCTATTCACCATATAGTGGAGATGTGAGTCACAAATAGGCATGACAAAAAGAATGTCAAACAAAGCTTTCAGCCAAACAGGCATTCATCAGAGTAGACAGACCGACCACTCTGGTCTTGGCAGCCAGAGCCTGTGGTCACGTGTGTGCACGTCCACTATATGGTGAGTAGCAACTATCCTTTTCATAATACTGTCATTATTCCATCCTGGATTTTTCATTGTTTGATTTATTCTCTGGGAGTTGGTTGTGAAATTTGATACATAGAGTAACAGAGCTAACCTTTTCACCTCAAATATTTCCTGTAGCATTTAAGATATTATCATTCAGTTTTCTTCCAAATGAATTGTGAAAAAAAATCTGAACCAAATGACACGTAGTCCTCTTTCATAGCCAAACACATTAGCATCAACTGCACTTTTTCATAACTTTTACTGTAACTATACTACTTCTAAAAAGAGAGAATTTCAGTAACATTCCACCCTCCGAAATCTGATCACATGAGATTGGAGAGACACACCACCTGGATGGCACAGAGTATAGCATCTAAAGATGATTCACCAGTTAATGAATGACTTTCTTTGTTACTGCCAGTGCCTTGCAAGAGAGGTGCACATTAAAAACTGAATGGACCTGTAAAACAGAAAATTAAGGTATGAAGATTGTTAAACATTGACTTCATGTCATCAGTTTAATGTGAAGATACATACTTACATTGCAAAATTACATCAACAATGGCAACAAAAGGGAAATCACAAACGAATGTAGTCATAAACTTTTCCTGGGAATTTATTTATGTCATCAAGCGGTTGAAATGCCTACCATCTATTGCAATAGATATTTGGAGGCATTGAGGCATGGACTTCTGGATAGACTGCAGATATTCCTTCGATATCGTTGCACACAACCATTGGTATCCAACCAGGAGAAAGTACACACTAACTGATAATGCTTTTATGTCCTATCCTGTAACCAGGAAAGAGCTGTGCAGGCACTGTCCTAGCCACAAGCAAATTGTGAGCTGGGAACTCATTGTACTGGTACCACATATCAATGCATTTCAAGAGGTACTTCCTCTAAGAGGCTGGTAGAACTTCAATACAATTGCTGAAAGGTTCAAAGAAAACTTGAGTTTGATTTCAAGCATGTACCTAACTCCTACAATTATAGTTGGTGGTGACTTCAACTCACCCTCGATATGTTGGCGAAAATACATGTTTAATATCGGAGGTACACATAAAACATCATCCAAAATTGTGCTAAATGTATTCTCTGAAAATTATTTCGAGCAGTTAGTTCACGAGTCGATGCGAATAGTAAACGGTTGTGAAAACACACTTGACCTCTTAGCAACAAATAATCCTGAGTTAATAAAGATCATCAAAACGAATACTGGGATTAGTGAACACAGGGTTGTTGTAGCGAGATTGAATACTGCAATCCCCAAACCCTACAAAATTAAATGAAAAATATACCTATTCAAAAAAACAGATAAAAATTCACTTGATGCCTTCCTAAGAGACAATCTCCACTCTTTCCAAATTAACACTGTAAGTGTAGACCAGATGTGGCTTGAATTCAAAGAAATAGTATCAACAACATGCCAAATTTAAACAGATGCAAAATCTCCAAGATTGGCAATCTTTTACAGAAGCTCGAAAATTGGTGCGGACTTCAATGCAAGGTGCTTATAATAGTTTCCACAATGAAACTTTGTCTCAAAACCTGGCAGAAAATCCAAAGAGATTCTAGTTGTAGGTGAAGTATGCTAGCGGCAAGACACAGTCAACACCTTCTCTGCATGACAGCAATGGAGATACTATCAAAGACTGTGCTGCCAAAGCAGAGTTACTAAACACAGCCTTCCGAAATGCCTTCACAAAAGAAGACGAAGTAAATATTCCAAAATGCGAATCAAGAACGTTTACAAACAGGAGTAATGTAGAAATAGATATGCTCAGAGTAATGAAGCAACTTAAATCACTTAAGTCTTCCGATCCAGACGGTATACCAGTTAGGTTCCACTCAGAGTATGCTGATGCAATAGCTTCACACTAACAATCACATACAACCATTCGCTCGACGAAAGATCCGTACCCAAAGAATGGAAAGTTGTACAGGTCACACTAATATTCAAGAAAGGTAGTATGTGTAATCCACTAAATTACAGGCCCAATCATTAACGTTGAAATGCAGCACAATTTTGAAACATATACTGTGTTCGAACATTATGAATTACCTCTGAGAAAATGGTCTACTGACACACTCAACACAGATTTAGAAAACATCGTTCTTGCGAAACACAACTAGCTCTTTACTCACACGAAGTGTTGAGTGCCATTGACAAGTGATTTCAAACAGACTCTGTTTTTCTGGACTTTCGGAAGGCTTTTGACACGTACCACACAGGTGGCTTGTAGTGAAATTATGTGCTTATGGAATATCAACTCAGTTATGAGACTGCATTCGTGATTTCCTGTCAGTGAGGTCAGAGTTCATAGTAGCTGACAGGAAGTCATCAAAACAGAAGTGATTTCTCGAATTCCCCAAGGTAGTGTTATAGGCCCTTTGCTGTTCCTTATCTATGTAAACTACATGGGAGACAATTTGAGCAACCGTCTTAGGTTGTTTGCAAATGACGCGGCCATTTATCAACTAGTCATTAGAAGATCAAAACAAATTGTAAAATGATTTAGAATAAATATCTCTATGGTACGAAAATTGGCAATTGACCCCAAATAACAAAAAGTGCTAAAAGGAATCCGTTCAACTTCGGTTACATAATAAATCAGTCAAATCTAAAGGCCGCAAATTCAAGTAAATACCTAGGAATTACAATTACGAACCACTTCTATTGGAAGGAACACACAAAAAATGTTGTGTGGAAGGCTAACCAAAGGCTGCATTTTATTGGTAGGATACTAAGAAAATGTAACAGATCTACTAAGGAGACTGCCTACACTACTCTTTTCCGTCCTCTTTTAGAATACTGCTCCACGGTGTGGGATCCTTATCACATAGGATTGATGGAGTACATTGAAGAAGAAGGGCAGCATGTTTTGTATTATCACAAAATAGGCGAGAGAGTGTCGCTGAAATGATACAGGATTTGGGATGGACATCATTAAAAGAAAGGTGTTTTTCATTGCGGAGGAATCTTCTCACGAAGTTACAGTCACCAACTTTCTCCTCCCAATGTGAAAATATTGAGACCGACCTGCATAGGAAGAAATAATCACTATGATGAAATAAGGGAAATCAGAGCTTGTACAGGAAGGTACAGGTGTTCGTTCTTTCCGCGCGCTATATGAGATTGGAATAACAGAGAATTGTGAAGGTAGTTCGATGGACCCTGTGCCAGGTAATTAAACGTGATTTGCAAAGTATCAATGAAGACGTAGATGAAGTTTTTTCAATGATCCAAGGACCAATTATGTAATCTCCTATAACCCAGCACCAAACAATCACACACCACTGCCTCTGATGTTTGGTCTGCCTCAGCCTGTGTGGGTTATCAGTTGGCCAATAATATGTGCAGGGCAACTAAAGAAAAAAAGAAAAGATTTAAGTTGTTTCTTACAGACAAATTGCGAAGGAGAGAAACAAATTTGCATGTTACTGGATAGAGGAAGTTTTGAAGTTTTACATTCAGACAGACACTATAGCATACACTCAACATGAGCAACATGTATTGCTTGAGAAATACCAAGACAATAATGCATTTAATGCCACGTATGAATCAACAGGTCCCTTTTTATTGAAACAGCAGCTTCAGCAATTCAGTTTCACAGATCTTGAAGGGCAGCTGCCATATGTGGCACAAAAACTGTGTCTTTTATGTACTGTCACAGAAAAAAATCACAAGGTGCAAGGTCTGGTAATCTGGGAGGCCAAAAACAACTAACAAGATCTTGTTGCCCACCTCTTCCAATCCAATATTGTGGGATGGACTTCTTAACATAATGCTGCCCTCCAAGGTGAAACAGAGGCTAGGTGCCATCATGAATAAGAATGAAATCAAATCTTTGTGAAGTTGAGGAAACAACCAATTTTGCAGCATCTCCAGGTATCACATACCTCTACAAAAAAGATAGGTCCACAGCACAAAACATCATCTGTTTCAGTTAGTCTCTCATGTTCAACAGCAATGCCAGGGTTTTGTGACCCCCAAATTCTTATGTTATGGTGGTTTACTTTACCTGATATATGAGTCATTCGGAAAAAGTGTTCTCTGCCATATCTTGGAGAACTGAAATGCAAAATTCATACCTTCTGTCATGTTGCTGGGATGCAACTGCTGCAGTAACTGCAACTTCTTGTGAGACTTCATATGCAGGTGTTGTTTAAGAACACATCAGACATTTCAGGGAGTTTAAGTTCATGGCATGTCTGTCTTGTGGACTTCTGAAGGCTCTGTGTGAATGCATCTCAGATACACTCAAGATTTTCATCAGACGTGTGGCTGACCAGTGCTCTTCCCTTTGCATATGCCACCAAATTCCACGGATTTTTCTATGCCAGTCATAAATCTGCTTGTGCAGAGGCAGCTTCTTGCTGAATTGATGGCAGAATGCATGCTGCACTTGAACGACTGACTTCGTGCAAATTCCAACACACAAAACAGTTTCTCTTGTGATGTGGTCACCATGTTGCAACAAACAAATAACAGCGCAGCTCTTTGAACCTTCCTCTACCCAGTAACATGCGCAATGTGTTTATCTTTTATAGTTTGTCTGTAATAAACAATTGGCCTGTTATTTCTTTTCACCCTGTGTTTCTTACATTTCGCTTTCCATGACTTGCAAAAGTAGCTTCATTGGGAAGCAGAATTCTTTGAAGGTAAAAACTTATTGTCCTCATGTTGCATCAAAACCGAGCACCAGAATTCCACACCACTTGTGCCACTCCTCTGGTGAAGTGACAAAGCGTGTTTGCATGCTCACTGTTGAATAAAAACACACGGGTCAAAATAGTATGGCCAGTACGAGGATGGTAGATTCCCACCGGGAGAGGCAGATGCAAGAATGCCTTGTGGTGGGAGTCTCCTCAATTGTGCAAAGTTTATTAGACAGGGACGTAGCCTCTCAACAGTTGGCCTACAATTGAGCATAAAGGAATTTAATGTAAAGCCGCAAATCTGCGCCCGGAGGGGACATGGAGAACAGGGAGTAGGTGCCCCCCCCCCCCCTCTCCATTCCAGAGGATAAGCAAGTTCATTACTCAGGATACCTAGATGACCAGGAATCCAAAGCAAATCAATCAACCAAGCAGCACAACCAAGATCAGCAACAAGGTCGTGGATGGCAGAAACAAAGGGTTGGTGGGAAAAACTCAAGGCGATAGCCTGGAGGCCACTTGTTGAGTCCATACATCACAAAACTTTGGTGAGTGAGGACTGTTTAATGAAGCAGAGAAGCCGATAGATAGCCATCAATTCGACAGTAAAGCCCCACACACGGCAGGCAAGAGATGGTGTTCCATACCAACAGTAGATGAGAAGGCACATCCCATATGAGTGGTGGATTTAGGCCATCCGTGTAAAAATAATGGCATCCTGAAACTCCCGTAAGAGTATTGGGAACAAACGATGGGACACCACTAGAGCAATGGAGGCTTCTGGCCCTAAAGAAATCCATCCATCTGGGGCCAAGGAACTAGCCAGGGGGGAGGGGGAGATGGAGGAGGAGGGGAGGGGGAGGGGGGGCATTGTGAGAGAATGTGAGGAAGAGGACAAGGAGGGAAGATAGAAGTCATGGCGGAGAGAAGCAAGGCAGAGCCCAACCGGTAAACCCACCCAAGGGTGGGCAGAGGGCTGGTGACACCCAAAGCCACAGAAGGAATAGGAGGGGTAAGCAGGTGAAACTGCCAAACTGCAGTTTCCAATTGAAGCAATTGAAGGATAGTGATGGCATAGGAAATAGGAGCCAGAACCAACGAGTTGAAAGGGGAGGGATCCCAGTGTCAACAAGAAGACCATCATTGAATGGACTAGTGTGAAAGGCACTGGTGACTAAACAGATACCATGATGGTGAACTGGGCCCCCCAGAGGAGCAGTGTGGAAAGAATAGCTGATCTATAAACTTGACAAACATAGTCCGTATGAGACAGAACTAATGCCCGATAAAGATGGAGAAGGGTTGGAGGATCTGAGCCACAGGAGGTGTGGACAAGGATGTGAAGAACATTCAGTTTACGAAAACAGCCAACCTTCAGATGATGGATAGGGGGCAACCAAGTAAGCTAAGGACAGGCATTGGACGTCGAAGTAGAGCTCCAGATCGGGATGGACCGTAGTACGGCGACAGAGATGCAACATCCTTGACTTAAGGGGAGGGAACTGAAAATGTGCGAGAGTGTCCACGTGGAAGCACACCGGATGGCACGCTGGAACCGTGGTCCTGCAGAGGCCACTGAGTGGGAACTAACCCAAACATAGAAATCATCCACATACAGAGCAGGGGTGAACAATTGCTTGGCAGAAGCCATTAATAATGATGAGAAAAAAAGACACTTAATATGGACCCCTATGGAATGCCATTCTCCTGGGTCCACAGAGAAGTGAGAACAGTGCCAATCTGGACTCTGACTGACTGATGGGACAGAAACTAGCTAATAAAAATCAGGAGAGGGCCTCGAAGACCCCACTTGTGGAGCATACGGAGGGATGATATGGCGCCAAGCTGTGTCGCAGGCCTTACGAAGACTGTAGAAAACTATGACAAGATGGCGGCACTGAGAAAAGGCTTGCCAAACTACAGTTTCCAATTGTTGCAAGGTGTGATGATGACCACAGATAATTGTGGCAATGGCTGTGTGACAACGATTACAGATAATGGTGGCAATGGCCGTCCTCCACTATGCAACTGGCTGATGGTGAACATGGCCTGTCAAATGGGGAATGGCAATGCCAGCAGTGCGGACTACTGTATTGGACATATCACTGATGACTGCATCAATACAACCTCACAAAGAAGGTGGAAACATGACCAGGGAGATATTTATAAGCCAATCAGCCGATGGAAAGACCAGCAGTGTAACCTGGTCATCAGGAGGTGGGAAGGGAACGTGAGAGTCATGGAAAAGTTCATTGTGTGATGACCAGTGTAAGGAAGGAAGAAGTGGGAAAGAAAAGAAAAAAAGGTCAAATGCAGAGAAAGTGCCATATGTGGCACAAAAATGAGTAGGGGAAACCATCATTAAGAAGGCACAGGTCTTGGTCTGCAAGAAATAAGAGATTGGTCAATTAGGAGCCCCTGACTAGATGAAAAAGCACTGCCCCACAGAGGGTAATGGGCATTAAATTTGCCAAGAAGGAGAAAGAGAGGGAGAGTTGTTGAAAGAGAGCAGTTAGGGCAGCAGATGTGTGTGTCCTGTCAGGAGGAAGATAGAGACTGCAAACTATGACCACAGAATCCAAGTGAACCTGGATGGCAACTGTTTCCAATGGGATACAAAGTGGGATCCATGTACTAACAATATCCGCAAAGACTAATGTGCAGGCAGCACCAGAAGCCCTCAGGAGGTTAATGCGGTTCTGACAGAAAGCATAGAACCCACAAGAGGTGGTGAGCGAGTACCAGTAAAATGAGATTGCTGGAGAACGCCACAAGCTGCTGAGTAAAAGGCAATAAGGAGGTGACAGTGGTACACTTCCACTGAGTAAGCACAGACTAGGTATCCAAATGGAAGGCAAAGGGACTGGAGCCAATCACGCTGTCAGGTCATCATCCGTCACCAATAAGGACAGGATGACATCCATAAAGAAGAGGTCCTACACACGTTGCAAGGGGGGAGATGGATCTCCAGGGCACTGTGGGGGGCACTTATCCTCTGCCTTCTTCTCCTTCTCCTCCTCCTCTTTCATAGGTTGAAGAGGGCAGGACACAGAGGGTGAGCAGGTTTCTATAAGATCCAGAACCAAAAGAGGGCACGTAACCTCGGGCACACAGACTGCCCTGTGACTGAGCTGTGATAGCAGGCCTCCAGCCTGAGAGATGCCAGGGGGAGGGATCCTGAGAGGGAGCCTCACCACCGGCAGGCACCAAAGAAGGGGATACTTCTTCGGCTGGTAGGGGAGCAGCACCCAGAGGGGAGGGTGTGAAAACTGCAGGAGAGAAGGAGAGGAGAGGGGGATGGTACTGTGTTAAGGAAGAGGGAGGAGGGGGAATGGACGTAACAGAGACAAAAGTAGAAGTTACTGACAGAGCATGAGGTCAGTCAAATTTCTTATAAGTGTTAGTGTAAGACAAAGGACCCAGGGACCTATTCTCATTTTATTTTACTTTCTTTCTCATAAGCAATCTGGTGAGTGACAATTAACACGTAGGAGTGACAGAACACAAGGGCTCCCCTCATGGAGTAGGTGTCCACAGTCACCACATGGAGGGCCCACCATACATCAGAAAGACATGTGCCTGAAAGTCAAGCACCAAAAGCACATCATGGGTGGTGGATGTACAGCTTCATGTCACACCAATAACTCATCACCTTGACCTTCTCTAAGAGGCTATCTCCCTCAAAAGCCAGAATAAAGGCACCGGTATCAGTGCGATTGCCCTAAAGACCTTTCTGCAAACGCTGAACAAAATGGGAAATGCACCATCATTCCACATTAGCCCAGAGTTCTGCATCAAGTTGGTTGGTTAATTTGGGGCAGGGGACCAAACAGCGAGGTCATTGGTCCCAAGTTTTTCATCAGTTTGAAGGATGAGGTCTGTATGAAAAATGACTCCCTGAACCACGTTCAAAGACTGGTGAGGTGTAATGGACACTAGGACATTGCCAAAATGATCACAAGCATGAAGAGCTGGTGACTGGGTGGCAGTAGTAGTTTTGATCAACAGGGAACCTGACCGCATCTTGCTGAGAGTCTCCTCTTCACCCAACTTGTCTTTGATATTTTCCACATAAAATAATGGCTTTGTGGCAGTGGATGTGTTCCTGTCCATCCTAGTACAGACCAGGTAGCGGGGAAAATATTTCACTCCAAGATGGCGAGCTTGGACCTCTTCCCAGAGTGTAGCCACGGATGGAAAGGCCATAAGCTCACAAGAAGCAGTATTCAGTGATCCGTTACCAACTGAAGAGATGGCTGTAGAAGAACGACCAGATTTTTGGAGCCTGATACTTTGCACATGCCAAGCATCTGCCCTGATATGACCCACTCAGATCAGGGGATATCCCAAGGGCACCACCCAGCCACAGCAAGGGCCGTCTGGCACGGTGGCCGTTACTCCAGAATGACAAACAACCACTCCTACGCATATATGTGGAGGCAACAGCTCATTATCAGAAGTGTGATCCCTGTGTTGTCAGGGGGCTCAGCCATATGAATAATAACAGCCCTACCACACGGACTGACAACAAGTGCTGATGACCTCGTGGGGCAGAGAGAGGCTATGGTGGGGAAGGAAGGGGGGAGAGGAATCCAACCAATGACGCTAGGAAGGAATTCTTCCCCAAATCGCTTAAATTACAGGGAGAAAATTTAGAAGTCATGGTCAAAATCCAAAGAGGGCACAAAAATGCCAAGCTGGAGAAAAAAAAAAAGGGTGAGGAGAACAAAACCACAGGAATACAGAGAACAATGTGGATAACCAGGTTGACATAAGTAACAACACCAAGTGAGGGAAAGGAGGAGGCAGCGGGCAAGGAGTGAGGATGGGGACGGAGGGGCAGGGGAACAAAACGCAGCCTGGTAAGGAAGTAGGGGCTGCAATAGCTCGGGGCCCCATGAGTGCCATGCTCAAACTCACAAAAGAACCGTGAGACACCTGAGGGGAATTTCTCTATGTGAATAATGAGAAACAGCTCCCAAAATATCATTTCACTCCACTCATTGTAGGCTTGCTCATTAACATTTGCATATTATTCCAATGCCATTCCTATAACAATTATTTGCACATTAGCTAAACTGTCACTCTTGTTGGACAATGTCTGTCAGGATACCTTTGTGCATTCATCACAACTGTTCTCTTTGCGTTCGTTCTGCATTCTCTGTAAAGATTTAGACTATCTAGTTTTCCTTCCTTTAGGATGGTTGGTTTGTGGGGTTGAAGGGACCAGACTTCAAAGGTCATCGGTCCCTTTTTCCACGACCGTGAAACATCCACAATGAATAAAAACAAGCAACGGAGAGGACAAGGGATGACACAGTACAAGAAAGACAAAGACCTTGGAAACAAAAATGGAAAAGCCAGCCACCAAGAGAGACACTAAAATCCCCAATCGAAAACTGTAAGCCAAAGGCCAGAGTCAACAAACAAAAGACACAAACCCTCAGATTCAACGATAAAAGCCCCCTGCCCGAATAAAACCTAAAACTAAGCCTGCCATTGCAGCATCATCTGTTAAAAGTGCGGGAGTGTACTAGGCAGCACAAACGTCTGCCTGAGCGCAGCTACAAGCGGACAGTCCAACAAGATGTGGACTACTGTCAACACTGATCCACAGCGACACAAAGGTGGGTTCTCACGGCGCAATAAATGGCTGTGCATCAGCCAGGTGTGGCCAATGCGAAGCTGGCAGAGAATAACTGAGTCCTTGAGAGAGGCTCGCATGGAGGAGTACCACACACCTATAGTCTCCTTGATGACCCGAAGTTTGTTGGGTGAAGGTGGGGTGTGCCATTCATCACCCTAGGTACCCAGGACTTTCTGCCGTGAGACTGACTGGAGATCACATTCCGAACACTGATAGCCTGTTTGGCCAGTCTGTCAACATGTTCATTACCCAGGATGCCGACATGACCTAGGGTTCACACAAAAACCACAGAGCGGCCACAACAGGCAAGTGTATGGATGGACTCCTGGATAGCCATCACCAGACGAGAGTGAGGAAAACACTGGTCAATAGCTGATAAACTGCTCAGAGAGTCACTACAGATGACAAAAGACTCACCTGAGCAGGAGCGGGGATATACTCTAGAGTGCGAGAGATGGCTACCAGCTCTGCAGTGAAAACACTGCAGCCATCCAGCAATGAGCATTGTTCAGATCGATCCCCAAGAGTAAAAGCATAACCAACTCGACCAGCAACCATCAAGCCGTCGGTATAGAGTATGTCAGAGCCGTGAAATGCGGCAAGGATGGAAAGAAAGCATTGGCGGAGGGCCTCAGGAGGGTATGAGTCTTTCGGGCCTTGTGCCAAATCCAGCTGAAGGTACACCACGGGGGTATACATATATGAGCCGAAGAGACCGGACGCAAACCACAATCGTACACCCTGATAACCTGTGTCCCTCGAGTCTGGCATCCAAACAGCCTTTTCCAGACGCAAACACCTTGTTGCCGTCTTTTTTTATTTACGAAAAGCATATGACACCACCTGCCGCCATCATATCCTTGGCACATTATAGGAGTGGGGTATCCTAAGCCAGCTCCTGATTTTTATCCAGAATTTCCTGTCACTTTTTACTTTCCGTGTCCAAGTTGGTGCCTCTCATAGTTTCCCTCCTATCCAGGAGAATGAGGTCCCGCAGGGCTCTGTATTGCATGTGTATCTATTTTTAGTGGCCATTAATGGTCTAGCAGCAGCTGTAGGGCCGTCCGTCTCACCCTCTCTGTATGCAGACGACTTCTGCATTTCGTGTTGCTCCACCAGTACTGGTGTTGCTGAGCGGCGCCTACATGGAGCCATCCACAAGGCGCAGTCATGGGATGTAGCCCACGGCTTGGAGTTTTTGGCCACATAGTCGTGTGTTCTGCACTTCTGTTGGCGTCGTACCGTTCATCTGGAACCAGAACTTTACCTTACTGACAATCCCCTCACTGTAGTGGAGACGTATCGATTTTTAGCACTGGTTTTCGATGTCCAATTGACTTGGCTTCCTCACCTTCATTAGCTTAAGCGGAAGTGCTGGCAGCACCTCAATGCCCTCCGTTGCCTGAACAACACCAACCGGGGTGCAGATAGCCCTACGCTGCTGCAGCTATACAGAGCCCTTGTTCAATCCCGCCTTGACTATGGGAGTCTGGTTTATGGTTCGGTGGTGCCCTCAGCGTTGCATTTACTTGAGCCAGTGCACCACTGTGGCATTTGACCCTCCAATTACCCCCAAATCATCCTAAAGTGTAACTGTCACTGTGTGTCCATTTGCAAGTAAGAAATTTCAAGCTTTTAGTTTGCTAGCATTCTTTATGTCTAACTTCATTAAGCCAACCGAATGCTGTGGCCACTGACAAGAAAAGAATGTCAAGAAACAGCTGTTCACTGATTTGTACTCAAGCCTATTTTGAATAATCATCATCAATAATAATAATAATAATAATAACAAAATGTTTGACTGAGAAAAACACCAATATAATTCTTGGCTGACAACATATAAGTATCTCGTAGAGCAGACAACGGGGACATTCCACCATTCTTTTCAATTATAAGTTGTTAAAACTTGGAATAGATGAGTGCCTTAGAAGTGGAAACTGTCTCTGAGAATTGCTTTCAATGTAAAATTAGCAAGTCATATGCAGAATTTTGAGGTACTACAAGGCACATCAGTAAGTAATGTAACACATTATTTTTTTGGCTTATTTCGGTTGAAAAAATGTGGAATTTGTTCAGGACATAATGGAGTATTCCTGCTTCCCCTACAGTTTCATGAAGTTCCAACAGGTAGCAGCACTATACATAGCCTTCAAAATGACATGTGAAACGGAGGTGTGTTCCAAGCAGAGAGGTGTCATTGAGTTTCTTTTGGCAGAAAACCAGAGCTTCGCAGATATTCGCAGGTGCTTGCAGATTGTCTGAGGAGACCTGGCAGTGAACAAAAGCATGGCGAGTAGTTGGGTGAGGTGCCTGTCATCATGCTGCTGCTGCTGCTGCTTCTTCAGGGTGCAAAACAGCTGAGGTCATAAGAGCCCACGTCATAATTTAAAATGGCCAATTACTGAATGAATCTGAAGTCAATAATATTCAGAGCCTACAGTTTAGGATAGCTAAAAAACAATCACTTCCCCACTGAAGAGGTTGCTCAAAAGGCTGAAAATTAAATTTCCTTCACCATATTACTACTGTGAATAAAAATTACGAGAATTGTCTGTAAAATAATATTCCCAATTATTTTTCGCAATGAAAAGCATGTTTATTGGCACTGAATAATACATGTGTGGAAAGCTTGGCTTTTACTTATTTTTTGACATAATTGCCGTCGAGATAAATGCATCTTTGGGTGCGGTGTACCATTGTATGTATGCCTGCATTGCAGAACTCTCCTGCCATTCCACAAAGGTAGGTTTTAAGCTACCTTCACCAAATGGTGGTAGGGTTCTATGATGCAGGCATAAGCTTAAAACATCTAATTTCAGCTCTTCTCTGTTTGTGAAATGCATCCACTCAGGTGTTTCCTTGTTTCAGGGAAGAGACGGAAGTCACTAGGGGCTATGTCTGAGCTGTAGGACAGGTGTGTTACAGTTGTTGTTGTTGTTGTTGTTGTGGTCTTCAGTCCTGAGACTGGTTTGATGCAGCTCTCCATGCTACTCTATCCTGTGCAAGCTTCTTCATCTCCCAGTACCTACTGCAACCTACATCCTTCTGAATCTGCTTAGTGTATTCATCTCTTGGTCTCCCCCTATGATTTTTACCCTCCACGCTGCCCTCCAATACTAAATTGGTGATCCCTTGATGCCTCAAAACATGTCCTACCAACCGATCCCTTCTTCTGGTCAAGTTGTGCCACAAACTTCTCTTCTCCCCAATCCTATCAATACTTCCTCATTAGTTATGTGATCTACCCATCTAATCTTCAGCATTCTTCTGTAGCACCACATTTCAAAAGCTTCTATTCTCTTCTTGTTCAAACTATTTACCGTCCATGTTTCACTTCCATACATGGCTACACTCCATACAAATACTTTCAGAAATAACTTCCTGACACTTAAATCTATACTCGATGTTAACAAATTTCTCTTCTTCAGAAACGCTTTCCTTGCCATTGCCAGTCTACATTTTATATCCTCTCTACTTTGTCCATCATCAGTTATTTTGCTCCCCAAATAGCAAAACTCCTTTACTACTTTAAGTGTCTCATTTCCTAATCTAATACCCTCAGCATCACCCGACTTAATACGACTACATTCCATTATCCTCGTTTTGCTTTTGTTGATGTTCATCTTATATCCTCCCTTCAAGACACCATCCATTCCGTTCAACTGCTCTTCCAAGTCCTTTGCTGTCTCTGACAGAATTACAATGTCATCGGTGAACCTCAAAGTTTTTATTTCTTCTCCATGGATTTTAATACCTACTCCAAATTTTTCTTTTGTTTCCTTTACTGCTTGCTCAATATAGAGATTGAATAACATCGGGGAGAGGCTACAACCCTGTCTTACTCCCTTCCCAACCACTGCTTCCCTTTCATGTCCCTCAACTCTTATAACTGCCATCTGGTTTCTGTACAAGTTGTAAATAGCCTTTCTCTCCCTGTATTTTACCCCTGCCACCTTTAGAATTTGAAAGAGTATTCCAGTCAACATTGTCAAAAGCTTTCTCTAAGTCTAGAAATGCTAGAAACGTAGGTTTGCCTTTCCTTAATCTTTCTTCTAAGATAAGTCGTAAGGTCAGTATTCCCTCACGTGTTCCAGTATTTCTACGGAATCCAAACTGATCTTCCCCTAGGTCGGTTTCCACTAGTTTTCCCATTCGTCTGTAAAGAATTCGTGTTAGTACTTTGCAGCTGTGGCTTATTAAACTGATTGTTCGGTAATTTTCACATCTGTCAACACCTGCTTTTTTTGGGATTGGAATTATTATATTCTTCTTGAAGTCTGAGGGTATTTCGCCTGTTTCATACATCTTGCTCACCAGATGGTAGAGTTTTGTCAGGACTGGCTCTCCCAAGGCCGTCAGTAGTTCCAATGGAATGTTGTCTACTCCCGGGGCCTTGTTTCGACTCAGGTCCTTCAGTGCTCTGTCAAACTCTTCACGCAGTATCGTATCTCCCATTTCATCTTCATCTACATCCTCTTCCATTTCCATAATATTGTCCTCAAGTGCATCGCCCTTGTATAGATCCTCTATATACTCCTTCCACCTTTCTGCTTTCCCTTCTTTGCTTAGAACTGGGTTTCCATCTGAGCTCTTGATGTTCATACATGTGGTTCTCTTATCTCCAAAGGTCTCTTTAATTTTCCTGTAGGCAGTATCTATCTTACCCCTAGTGAGATAAGCCTCTACATCTTTACATTTGTCCTGTAGCCATCCCTGCTTAGCCATTTTGCACTTCCTGTCGATCTCATTTTTGAGACGTTTGTATTCCTTTTTGCCTGCTTCATTTACTGCATTTTTATATTTTCTCCTTTCATCAATTAAATTCAATATTTCTTCTGTTACCCAAGGATTTCTACTAACCCTCTTCTTTTTACCTACTTGATCCTCTGCTGCCTTCACTACTTCATCCCTCAGAGCTACCCATTCTTCTTCTACTGTATTTCTTCCCCCCATTACTGTCAACTGTTCCCTTATGCTCTCCCTGAAACTCTGTACAACCTCTGGTTCTTTCAGTTTATCCAGGTCCCATCTCCTTAAATTCCCACCTTTTTGCAGTTTCATCAGTTTTAATCTACAGGTCATAACCAATAGATTGTGGTCAGAGTCCACATCTGCCCCTGGATATGTCTTACAATTTAAAACCTGGTTCCTAAATCTCTGTCTTACCATTATATAATCTATCTGATGCCTTTTAGTATCTCCAGGGTTCTTCCATGTATACAACTGTTACAGTATCCCATCCAAATTTGTTGACGAGATTGGCTGTGACGTGGGCAATGTGCGGACAAGTGTTGTCCGGATGGAAATGCACTGCCTTCATGAGCATGCCTCGACTCTTGTTTTGGATTGCACGGTGAAGGTCCTTCAACTTTTCACAGTAGCATTAATTCACACCCGACATGAAAAGCAAGTGGGAGCTAGATCTTTATTGACTGCCAAGCCAAGATTGAGTGTCACAGACAGCTTGCCGGGGTGGGAAATTGGGAACCAAGCTACATGACAGGATGGCCAGATACTGCATAACAGTGTCCCTCACAACTGCAGGTCCTTGAAACCTTATTTTATGGACAACCCTCATAAAACACGATCTACACCTCGTGCTGTATCTGTTAAAATATCAGATAACTCAGATGGCAAATATACATTAAAACATAAAAGGTTATAAAATAGGCACTGGGTCAGAAAATGGCGCACTATCAATGGCTGATTGCAATAAGCACAGAGTGGTATGGAGTCTCCACTTAATAAATAACAATGACTGAAATGACAGTGTCCAATACACAGCCTAGCTGAAAGTATCTCCTTGCAATGAGAGGGGCAAAAGGAAGTTGTCCAGCCCATTGGGAGGTGTTTAACTTCCCACATTTTGCTCCTAGATAGTGAAGATCAGTGTTTATACCTGAGTGACACAATGTTCATACATGCAGCAACACAGAGATCATCTGAAGGGACAGAACAGCTAAGAGACCTAGGTAGTCAGACTGCAGCCTTGGCAGCAGCAGTTTCATCCCCCGACATTCTGACATGAGCAGGACCCACATGAACACCACATTGATCCCATCATCAGTAAGCAAATGGAGGCATTCTTGGATTCATTGAACCGGAGAGCAGTATGTGTAAAGCTCACAGAGGCTCTGGAGGTCACTAAGTGAATCAGAGCATAATACACAACTGCGAAGCCTTTGTCATTGGATGTACTTGGTGACCTGATAAAGTGTGGAAAGCTCTGCAGTTAAAAAAAAATTAAGCACTGTTCTAGAAGCCAGTATCAAAAATGTTTGTTGCCAATGACAAAGGTGCATCCGACACCAAGGGTGTTGTCGTGTGTGACGTCATTACGGCATGGTGTTTATGAGTTGGTTGTGTTTGTAGATGTTGTCTTGTGTTTCGTGGTGCCCTCTGGTGGTATATGTGTGTATGTGCTGAGTATAATGTGTTGTATTGGGTTTATTTGAGCCTTGGTCTTGGATGTGTGAAGTCGTCGGTGGCAGTGTTTGTAACTCGAGCCATCTTAGAGCCATCAGTATTGATGAAGGTGCTGTCTCCAAGCTGCGCGCAAAGTTTGAGAAACTTACAGGGATATGTCGAATCTAGGGTAATGGCTTTCTGAAGTGAATTAGTCCAAGATGAATGCGGATCTCTGCACGAAGCCAGGACAGTGAAGGGCTCTCACTCATTGGGAATGTGATACGTAATGTAAGGTTAAGCTTTTGATTCAGTATACAGAAACCAACTCTGGGAGGCAACAAAGAAGTTGTGTTTACCCCATGTTAGCAGTCAAGGGAGTTCTCAAAAAAAAGATGGACAGGATGGATGGTTGGGCACAGAGGACAGGCGGCACATGCTGAGTAGATAATCATAACGCTATGACAGGGATAGTTTGGCAACAACTTCACAGATACCCATAACTGGGCTAGTGTAGAAAGCTCCAGTGGCCAAACGTACACCTTGATGGTAGATTGTGTTGAGATGGTATAAAATAGACAGTTGTGGAGATAAGTGAACAAGACATCCAGAGTCCATTTTTGAATAGACAAGGGACTGGTACTAATGGAGGAGGATCTTCCGATCCACCATAAATTCAGACAGACAGTTTTTTTGCTGAAAAAGTGGGGTCAATGGAAGTGTCAGATTCCACCCGTCTGCTTTGACCCATGACATAAGGGTGTTGTTGTGTGTGACGTCATTAAGTCACAGTGTTTATGAGTTGGTTGTGTTTTTAGATGTCGTCTTGTGTTTCATGGTGCCCTCTGGTGGTATGTGTGTGTATGTGCTGAGTATAATGAGTTGTATTGGGTTTATTTGAGCCTTGGTCTTGGATGTGTGAAGTCGGTGGTGGCTGTGTTTGTAACTTGAAACATAAGGTTTGGAAGTTTTATCAATGAGTTATCAATTTTTTGTTAGTTTGTGTGTTTGCTGTTTCCATTAGGTATTATTGGTTTGTTGTTTGTAGTGTGGTAAGACGTTTGTGTGTGTGTGTGTGTGTGTGTGTGTGTGTGTGTGTGTGTGTGTGTGTGTGTGTGTGTGTGTGGCGGGAGGGGGCAGGTTGAGGTTGGGCTGGCTGGTCTAGTTTGCAGTGCCAGAATTTGCTGGTGGTAGCCAATTTTTTTTTTTTTTTTTTTTTTTTTTTTTTTTTTTTTGTGGTCTATTCGTCTCGAGTTGTGATGTTTTGTGTATTTATCGTGTATTGAACATGTTTTAATGTATGTAGGGATGTTTGATTTGTGGATTTTTGAGGTTATGGTTTTGGTTTTTATTTTTTGTAGTTATAGGTGTTGGTTTTTTGAGTATCAATGGTTGTGGTTGATCTATATGTCACTGGAAATGGCCGATTCGCATTTTCATAGTTGTAGGTGGTGTTTTGGTATCGTTATCTGTGGTTGACCTATATGCGTCACGGTAAATGCCAGATTCCAATTTTCATAGTTCTAGTTGTAGGTATTGGTGTTTTGATATCGTAACCTGTGATTGACATATACAGGTCAAGGGGAGTGTCTGATTCCTGCAGCAGAATGTGGTAAATTTGTTATTTTTTTGTTTTTGTTCATCATTTTGTGTTTTGGGATCGTGGTGTGTGTGTGTGTGTGTGTGTGTGTGTGTGTGTGTGTGTGTGTGTGTGTGTGTGTGTGTGTGTGTGTGTGGTTTTTTTTTTACTATTATATTTATCTTGTCCTCACACTAAAACCCCCAATTTCCCCACAGCTGTCCCTTTAGTGTGATTGTTTTTTTGGAGTGAGATGTTATTGTCTTATTTATATGTATTTTCGTGTCTGTTGCTGCATGCATGTAGTGATGTCATAGCCGCCATATTGGAGAAGCTTAGAATAGCTATTTTCACCATATTGATGATGTCATGGGTCAAGGCAGACGGGTGGAATTGGACACTTCTGTAATCCCAAAAAGTGGAAGCCGTTGTTGATGCTCCATGAGCAAAGGCACCTGAGCAGAGCCCTGAGGCGCCCAGTCCTCCTGAACAAAAGTGTTCAATAAAGCTGAACCCACATGAACCTTGAAAACCCGGTCTTCCAAAAACTCCTGAATAAAATAGGGCAGACAGCCTTGGAAGCCCCATGTGTGACTGTACAAAGGATGCCCGTCCTCCAGCAGTTATTTTAAGCCTTCTTCAAAATCAAAAAACAGAGCTGCTGTCTGGCATTTCCACAGAAAATTGTTCATAACATGGGTTGACAAGGTGATGAGATTATCAACTGCACAGCAGTTGCACTGTGCACTGCACATTGTGCATTCATTAGCAAATTCCAGGACTCAAGACAAAATACCATCTGACCACTGATCATGTGTTCCATCACATTGCAGATGCTCCTGGTGAGGGAAATTGGGTGGCAGCTGGACAGATAATGTTTGTCCTTAGCAGACTTGAGTACGGGGAACAGAGTTACTTCAAGCCAACATCTGGGAAATGAGCCGTCCATCCAGATGTGATTAACAGTATGAAGGAGAAAGTGCTTGCCATCAAGAGACAGGTGCTGCAACATCTGAATGTGAATATTGTAAAGGCCTGGAGCAGAGGATCATGATGAGGTGAGAGCATGTTCGAGCTCCCTAATAGTAAAAATGGTATTGCAGAATTCACGATTCTGAGAGGGGAAATATATCTCCCAAGCTTCCTCCACTCATTTACGAGGTAGGAAGACAGGATGGTAACCAGGGGAGCTCGAGGTCTCTCCAAATATCTACCCAAGGTGTTGGAAGTATCAACAGGGTCCACAATGACATCATTTGCTACAGTCAAACCATGAATCAGGAGATGTACCTTGATTCCAGAAACCCGATGTAGGTTACCCGAAACAACAGAAGATGGAGTAAAACAGTTAAAAGATTTAGTAAAAGAGATCCAACTAGCTTTTTGTTATCGCTGATAATGCAACGACACTTTGCGCGCAACTGTTTATAATGAATACAGTTCTCCTTTGTGGGATTGCATTCAAATACACAGAGAGCACATCTCCACACGTGAACTGCGTCGCAGCATTCCTCAGTCCATCAGGGGACTGGGGCATGTCGCAGTAGGGAAGAGATTCAGGGGATGAAACATTCTGCGGTGGTAAGAACAACATTCATAAGGTGGCCTACCTGATCAAAACTGCTGTGAATATGTTTGCTGAAGGTGCCAGTGAAGAGCAGAGCCTCCAGTCAGCTTCAGGAGGCTGCTCTTGCACACAGAAGGGACATGAGTTAGCAGTAGAATTATGGACGGCAATTGGTCGCTTGAGTAGGTGAGTGAAAGGACAGACCACATTAGATGGTGGGCAAGCTGTGCCTTACAGAACGAGAGATCCATATGCAAGAAAGTGTGTGTGGAATTTAAAAGAAATGCGTGTTCACCAGTGTTGAGAGAAATGCGATAAGCCGGTTGATAATATCTACCAGGAGAGAGCTCTTGGGCAGGTTCTCAGAGAGCCACAAATGGGATGATGGTCACTGAAGTTGCAGAGTAGCAAAAATGATTGAAGGAGCTGAGCAGAATGCTGCAGTACATCTGCCCTGTTGAGATCAGATGACGGGATATGTAGATATTACTAAGTGAAAAGGTATAACTGGGAAATGAAAGACGGGCAGCAACAGCTTATAGCCGTGTGTTATGCCGTTTAGTTATGGACGTCATACCAAATGAGTGTCATGACTTCCCTGTGAGTTGGAGTTACAGGAGTAAACTGTAAGACATCAAAGCCATCTTGAAGGTGTGATTTTCTTTCTTCAACTTCAGACCCTACATGCCAAACACATTGCGTTGCTACCAATGTCAGTGTTATAACCATACTCAGAAGTCCTGTGAAAATGTTGCCGAAAGTTTAACTTGTAGCAAGGATGTTCATGAGGAAATTTCCCACCTCCTCCTCCACACTGCATCAATTGCACTGGCAAACATGCCGCCTCATCTTAGAAATGCCCTGCATACCTCGATTAGTGAGCTGTTGAGGAGCTCTGGGTGAAAGAAAAGAAATTTTGCTTGCAAAATATTAGCTATCCAAAAGCCTTATATACATTATCGGGCAGTTACAGTACTGTTGTTGCTATGTCACGACCCACAAAAGATATGGCCACGCAGACCTACGACCTCCAGTTCAGTGCTGCGGTTGTGAAATCACCTAGTGCTAAAGTGATGTCCTCATCTCTGCACACTACAGTTGCTCAACACACCACAAAACCTTCACCCACAATGGTGAGTTCACTTGTGATGCAATCAGAAGAATAGAAATTTAGAAAGGAATACTCCTGTGATGATTTTTGTGCACCTAAAGTCAGCAAATATCTTGGTCCACATCTGACAAATGCAAATGTTCTAAGAAGTAAAAGACAAATGTTCTTCCCCTTCTCTAACAAAGAGAGTCTCTACAACAGTGACACCTCTGTCCAGCCGACCTCCATTTCACCAGTGCAGATCACCAGCTGCTTCTCCACCCAGGAGTCATATGATTGACCCATGAAGGTTAATGGTACCTCTGAAGAAATAATGGAACAGGAACCTCCAGCCTCAGAACCTTGTAACCCATCCAAAATCTGGCACTCGGTAGCCACTGAACCAACTGCCCCGTAGAAGATAGATATCTTGTATCTTCTAATATGGTTCTTCTCCAATGCAATATTCACATAGGTCAGGCTTACAGCTGCTATTACAATCATACTTGCTACAAGTTAAACTTTCAGCAGCATTTTCACAGGACTTCTGAGTATGGTTATAACACTGACATTGGTAGCAATGCAATGTGTTTGGCATGTAGGGTCTGAAGTTGACGACTTCGTAGCCTGCCATGTTTTTGGATGAGAGCTCCATTCAATCAAATATTAACAAAAAGGTGCGGATGGGCACTAATCTGCATCAGCCCTCTTCATAACCCGATGTACTGCGGGTACGCATTGATCAGAGAGATAATGTTGTATATCTCCCTCAGTCATACCATCAAGCAACCAAGTTTATGACACCACGTGAAGGATTCAGTGTTCAATGAGTCTCTACATGAATGCGGTATCTGTGGAGGTGCAAAACTATAAGCAGTTTTTGGTCTTTAAAGGCGCACTGCCTGTCTCTAGAAGCAAGTTCCATTGCGTAAGCGAGGGCAGGACTTTTAGAGCATATGCAATTGTATCCACACCTTTCTGAATGACTAACGGGTACTCTGCAGAGAAGTTTTGACCTCCTCCTGTGAATGAAACCACAAGATAGTGGGGTGCAACTGGAAGATTTGTTTTGTCTTTGGTCTCATTCCATTTACATTTATTAGACAAATGTTGCATTGATGGAGTTGAGCACTCACTGCAAGTGAATCCCGCTAATGATTGCCAGCAGCTCTGATACCGTGCTCCTTCCTTCTGTGGGCTCCCTTATTTGATTGTTTACACCTCACGCCACACCTCCCAAACTCCAGACAGAGGGACCAGTTGGCAATTGGGAAGATAACATATCAGGCAGTCACCACTCCCTGGGCCTTGGCTTTACCAGAGGGTACACGCGAACTCTACCTGTCGA
This sequence comes from Schistocerca piceifrons, assembly GCF_021461385.2. Lineage (NCBI taxonomy): Eukaryota > Metazoa > Arthropoda > Insecta > Orthoptera > Acrididae > Schistocerca > Schistocerca piceifrons. Next base: position 170,901,437 of record NC_060138.1, on the reverse strand, counting down.
CCTGGATGCTGGGTCTTATGCAGTATCCAGTCGCCCTTTACACATCAAATGTGTGAGCAAGCCTTCAGGCATGCACATCAAAGACGAAAGACAAAATGCCAAAGCAGAGCAAGGACACGAGAAGTCTGAACAAGAAAGGAGAGAGAGACAAAAATGAAATGCACCTAAGTCTTCTCATACTTTCACACGTTTTGGTTGCCCGATTGTACACAAGACCTGGTCCCAAAGGGAGGAGAGAAAGAATAGGAGAAGGATAGACATGTAGCACAGAAAATGAAGGAGTACTCTAAGGCAGGGCCACATGTGTGCCAAGCACATACAAAACAGTTGAGAGTCCCTGGGGGGATGTCTGTCATCACAGCAACAAGGTTGCACGAACCAGTCTGATCTTGGTGCGTACCAGCTGACTGCACACAGCTGTGACTCCTGCAATATTGGAACATGCAGACACACTCATTCAAAGTGTTCGACAAATCACAATAACACACCTCACTGCACAACTGGGCGTCTGTTGATAGTGATGATACATTTGCCCACCAGTTGGGATAATCGAAGGTGTGTGCCTGCTGGTTTCTACGCTATCAAATGGAAGATGATAAGGAGTAATGAAAGACCCGTGAAAAATGGCTTGCATGTTATGAGGCTGATAATGACAATTTTTTGTTAAATTATGTCAGAGGCAATGAAACAGGCTCATCAGTTTGAACCAGAAACAAAATGACAATCCATGTTCCTCTATGAAGAAAAAATCCAAAGCTGCACCCTCAGCCAGTAAAGTCATGGCTACGGTCTTCTGGGACCCTGAAAGAATTCCTTTTGATGTTTTCTCTCCCAGTGCAACAATCAACTCTAAAGTGTATTGTGCTACTATCAAGTAATAGAAGAAAAAGCTTCATCTTGTTTGTCACATAAAACTGCAAACAAACTTCTCCTTCTAAATGACAATGCAAGGCCTCACACAAGTCTGCACACCTAAGAAGAGTTCACAAAACTTGTCTAGACTGTTGTTTCTCATCCACCCCACAGCACGGATCTTGCAACTTCAGAGTTCCATCTGTTTGGCCCAATGAAGGATGCACTCTGTGGAAAGAGTACATGGATGATGGGGAAGTTATTAATGCAGCAAGACATTAGCTCTGAAGTCAACCAGTAGAATGGTACCATATGGGCATACAGACCCTTCCAGCAAGGTGGTGTAAGACCATCATATTGAATGGAGATTATGTAGAAAAATAGGTTTTTATAGCCTAAGGAATGGTGAATAATGTGGTGTACTGGAATCCTGAATAAAACCAACCTGCTTTCAGGAAAAAAATTGTGCTGCATTACTTACTGAAGACCCCTCATAAATGTAACAAGAAGGAATACAAAAATCATGATGACAAAACTGATATTATTTTAAAGGTCATTGCTTGAAGTCAAACACGTAATAGAGCAAATGCTGTATAACAAATACAACTATTTGAAGCAGTTTTAGCATATCAATAACCTGGATGTTGAGGCAAAAAAAGAAATAAAAATGAGTGGTGAGATCTTGATGAGATGGATTGAGCTTAAAGCCAAAAACATGAAATGGAGGAGAAGATGTAGCTCCAAATCTCACGCCTACATAAGAATTACATGTGGTATGTGTAAGTTACTACCTACCACACTCCAATATAAGGTTGACATGTGGTACATGTAAGTTATTACCTTCCATTTCATCCAGTTGCCTTTGTAATTCTGCAACCATGAGTTTCATGTAATCATAGCTTGCACAAGCCAGTGCTTTCATCCACTGCTCCATGCTCTCTTGAGACTCTGCGCCAAGAACATAACTACGATTTCCAGGACCATGGAACACAATTTTGAAACCAAACTGATCTTCATCTTCAGCCAACTCTGAAAATAATGCGAGAGTCAGGTACACTACGAAAGAATTTATCTGTTTTGCATGAAAACTACATTGTTTAAGTGCGTTATCTAGGCAACTAATTATAGGATCTCTTCCAGTGATCCACTGATAAAATTCCCTCCCCCCCCCCCCCCCCCGAAGACACTACAATAAATAAGGCAAACAGCAGATTATCTCTCTTCTTGTATCATGTAACAAAACTATACTGTCTCAGTATTTATTTTCATGCAAATTATTATGTAATAAAGTCAGCCGGTTTCCAGCCAATATACATGCTTTGTAATGTAGAGGAAAAATCAGTATTCTCAAATTACGGAGGAAATTTTGGCACATCTCTGACACTTCGAACAAAATATGTTTACACAATTCTTTATTACATGTACTTCTCCATATTTCCAAGCCATGCCAAATCTGAATGGTCTCCATGCAACACATTTTAATTTTAAACATAATATACATAAATAAATGTAGCTGAGGTCACAACTGCAATGGCTGATTTGGCAGAGTAGGCCATTTTCATGGTGCAATTATCCAAAAAACTGACGTACCAGATGTCCTTCTCACTTGACCCTTTTTTTTTATTTTCATAAGGGAATCAGTGTACACAAACATTTAACTGTAATTCATAATTATATATGATTATTTTTTCAATATGTACATACTTTGGTATAGATTATTCATAACACAGTACCTGTAAGTACAACTTACTAATTTAGCCTTTCGTGGAAAATAAAAATTCATTTTTATTCCAATCAGGTCTATAAACAATGGTGAGATTGAATAACTTTTTATCAGCTTGTAGCACTCTGTGATTAAGCAGAATGTAAACTTGAAACTGCAAGATCTCTCTTTGTGTTGTACTAGTTTGACTACACACAATGTACTGTACTTCAGCTATTTTATTGGAAATGAAGTTCTTTTGGAAATATTGAACGTGAGATACCTAATTATTTTACACTGGATAATAATGTGAGAGGTGTGTGTGGGCGGGAGGGGGAGAGGGAGGCCAAAATACAACCTTTTTATTTTTTCTTAGTGTGTAAACAGGAAGAGCATACCTATGGTACAGCCCTCCAAAATAATCACGCCAACTGGATCTTTATCACCGCGTTTTTCGAAGTAGAACAATAAATTTCCTTTAAGAACGAACCAGCGTTTTTGGTAACCTTTGTTTACTTCACCCCTTTTCACAAGCCAGCCTTCCCTATCCACAGGTGTTGCAGAGGAAGCGAATGCGGCCAAATTCTTCTCGTTTATCTTCATTGTGGAAAAAGGAGGTGTGTCGTCTTACTTGTGACTTCGTATGTCACGATGATTAATACATTAATGTGTACACCACTTGAATTGATGCACTGACTGAATTGCCCATTTCATAGAAAGCGACTTAAACAACTCAGTAAGCAGTTCATCACGAAGTTACTTCAAACTACTGAAGTTCAACATTCAAATTTGACAGTATCCTACTAATGACCACTTGTGCACCAGAGATACTGATCAGCAAAGCATTTCAAATTTACAGGATGGCCAATCGCTGAAGTGTCTCAGTTAAGATCGCGTTGCCACCTTCGACCATTATTCGAAGGTTGCCACCTCCAAGAAACCTTCGACGTCGATTCCAAGGATGTTAGAATAAGTTTCTTGGTTGATTTAACCATGGAGGTATAAGGAGGGGAGATGCCATGACGTCACAAACTTGAAGCCGACAGAAACCGAGCTCCGCCATTGCAGGTTGGTCAGAAGACTCGTTTCCGATTCTGCTACTGTGTAGAGCTGCTGATGGTTTTTTTCATTTTAAAATGCCGGTTTGCGTTGTTTACGGGTGTACTAACCGTTGGAATAGTGCTACCAAGTTAAAAGGAATCACGTTCCATGCGTAAGTGGCCCCGTTCGTAAAATATTGTCGTTTATATTCGTGAGATGTGCGGCCTTGTTTACGTTTTGTGAAACTGTTTTCTTCTTATTTTATTTCAGATTTCCGATCAATAAAGCTCGTAGGGCTCTGTGGGTTCATATGCTTATTTTTCTTGACAAAGCACAAACGATGTTTGTATTTACAAATGAAATTTTGCATAAGTGTGTAAACGAGTAAGAGATATCATCCGGTATGTAAACTAGCATAGCTTTCGGGTTCTGCTTTCAGTTTACATCGACAAAAATACAGTAAAAGGTGATTTGAGTTTGAAAAGAGCTTTGTACACTGTTATTTTTCATCATTCGAAGTTCGTATCCAAAAGAAACACTTAAGTTAACGAGACCAAATCAGTTGTATTGCTGGGGCAAAAACGCATTAAAAACAAAACGAAAACACCTGAAAAAGCTATTCTGATGTTGTGTTATGCATGTAAACATTGTAACACTCATCATCTGAAATTATTTCGCAGACATAACGTTAAATATGAAGAACACGCAATTCTAACAAGAGCTCTGTCAGTTTTGACCAGTCAAACATGGCGGCCCACCGGCTTCAAACAGACGTACAGCAGACGGCCATAGTGCCATCTCCCCTCCTTATACCTCCATGGATTTAACCATGGAGATAGGAATTCTTACCTCCATGGATTTAACAGTTGGAGGTAGAAATTAGAAGAGTTGTTTTTATAACGTCACAAACTTGAAGCCGACCCAAAGTGAAGATCCGCCATGTTAGCTACCCCAAAACATTCACTTCTGGTGGTTTGATTCCGTATTCCACAACGCATTTCAGATTGTGACATTGACACAGACATTTAACGGATGGCAGCGGGACAATTTTGACGTAGGAAATTTTATAGTTGACGTAATCGAGGGGGATTCAATTGATTTATTTAAACAACTGTTGGAGGACTTAGGACGAGAACGAGTTACGCGGAGCAAGTATTAAATGTAAAGAATGCAATAGAAATGAGTAGAATCAGGAACTTGAAATACGTAATAGCTTTTGTAGGTTTTAAAAATGCCTGTGAGTCAATTGATAGACTTTTTTTTACTAATTTATTTATTCGTGCTCCGTATATCCAATATACAAAACAGTTGTGTGGATGTGAAACGAGTCACAGTTATACATGAGAAGAGTAGCCTACTTATACGCTAATAGATATCGATCGCAATATCTGTAAAGGATCAAAATATGTTAACAATTACAAGCATAGGCACTTTCCAAAGTAAAACAGAGGTATAAAACAATGTGGTAACAGCTAAAATTACAAGTACATATGCCGTATCTGGCTTTCAATAAATAGAAGTGTTATGTCAAAGAAAGCATCAAGAGAGTAAAAAGAGTGTTTCGGAAGATAATTTTTTTTCCATCCACATGCAAGTCGTGTTTTGGTCCTTTGCAATAATCATGGTAGTCACTGTTGGTTTTGTGCGTGGGTAGGTTCTTAACTTAGAAAGTACGTAAGGATACTTTGTGAGGTCACTGTTAATCTTTAGTGTGTTTTAAAAAGATTTCTGCATGAATAATTCCTACTCCATTTTCAATTCGTATTTCTCTTTTCAGAGTGACAAATACTTTATTTGCCATTGGTTGATTACCCCAAAACATTATGCCATATGACGGCAATGAATGACAATAGCCAAAATAAGCAGCCTTAACAGAGTCAGTATTTGCAGTGGCTGCTACAATACGTAGAGCATAAATTGATAAACTAAGTCTTTTTCTCAAGTCCAGAGTGTGGCACAACCAATTTAACTTATTGTCGGTGTGGAGGCCTAAAAATTTGGAAGAATATACTTGATGTGTATCTTGATCATCACAGCTTAGACTTAAATCAGATCCATGGAAATGAATGTACTTTTTTTTTTTTTTTTTTTTTTTTTTTTTTTTTTTTTTTTTTTTTTTTTTTTTAAAAATCAGGCCATTGCAGGTGAACTATTTAAAGAGATAATTGAACACACAGCAGATGTTGCAATATCACTGTCAGGCGTTTTTTCTACTGAAAGAGATGTATCATCTGCAAAGAGAGTTAACTTGACAGTAGCTTTTGTACAGTGTGGAAGGTCATTAATAAAAATAAGAAAGAGGAAGGAGCCCAGCACAGAACCTTGTGGCACTCCTGTACTTACTGTTCCCTAACCAGATGAGGCTATTGTGCCAACTCTATGATTAAGCAATACCCCCTGCTTTCGATGAGTTAGGTATGATCGAAGTTACAGTCCCATTGTGCCACTTAGACAGCTTTTGATAGCAGGATTTCAAGGTTCACATAGTTGAAGGTCTTGGTTAAATCACAAAATGTGCCAACTGAAGCTAATCTATTGTTCAGTGCTTCTAAAACATTATTGGTAAATGCAAATATAGCATCATCAGTTGACAGGCCTGATTGGAATCCGAATTGACATTGGCGAAGACACTTGTGGATGTTCAGGTGCTCAACAATTTTCTTATAAATGAGTTTTCAAGAACTTTGGAGAAACTTGTTAGAAGGGAAATTGGGTGGTAGTTAGTTTTATCCCCACTTGAATAGTGGCTTCACATCTGCATACTTTATGCTGTCTAGGACTAACCAACATTATAATTTGGAATCAATAACAAAAAACAACAGAAATAATGAAAGGAACTTTAAGAAACACAAGGGACAAGATCTCTTAAGAATTATAGGGGAAAGATGTATTGAGAAAGGGAGAAAGATTTTTGCTGTTTTTTGATTTGGAAAAAGCATTCTTCAGAGTGTAATGGAACAAGCTTGTGGATATTTTGAAGAGGAAGTGAGTAAATTGGAAGGAGACACAACTGCTACAGAACACGTATAGACAACAGAAAGTAGAATAAGAATTAGAAATGAAATGTCAAAAGGATGCAAATTTGGAAGTGACATTAGACAGGATTATTGACCCTTGCCTTTATTGTTTAACTTGTACATGGAAGAAATTATTGCAAAAGGCCTAGATGGAAAAAGAGGAGTGTGTATTGCTGGAAAGAGGATAGAGTGTATACGATTTGCTGATGACATGATATTAGTGGCAGACAGTGAATGGACAGTACAAAAAATGCTGAAAGGTCTAAATGATGCTTGTGTGAAATATAAGATGAGAATCAATAGAACAAACAAAGAGTATGATGATGAGCAAAGGAAGGGGACTAGCACATATTAATATGAAATCAGGAGTAAGACAGGGAGATAGCCAACCACCTCTACTTCTCAACTGCATATTAGAGAAAGTAGTAAGAGAATGGAGGAAATCTATCCATACTAATGGTGTTCAACCCAAATGAATAACTATAGAGTGATTCACTGGATACAGTAGTGCCAAAGAACAAATAACAAAACTACAGAACCCAAGCAGATAAAACAGGACTATAAATATCATTTGAAAAGACACACTTCACGACAAATATCAATGATGTGTGTTGTGTCTCCCCCTCCCCCCACCCCCCAAAAAAGAAAAAAGTTTGAAATTCATAACAATACAGTAGCTGAAGCAAACTGTCTTGAATGTATATGAGAGTGGGTAACAAGCAATACAAAAGAAGAGACAGACATAGAAATTAAGGGTATGATACATAAAATGGAAAGGGCACTACATATGACAAAAAACATACAACAAAAAATCTTTGTACTGAAACTTGAAACTAAGTCACTATTAAAGGGTGGTAAGGCCAGAAACACTACATGCAGCAGACGCATTTGAACTAAAAAGATTGGGGCAGTGGCAGTTGCTGTGTAAGAGCACGGGAACACGCTAACTTTTGACAGCTTGTGGATTTATTGGTTATTTTTCTTTGAATGCTGTGTAACATAACACAGATGCTGCAGTCTGAAAGATACAGCACTTAACTCTACCACACTGCTGCTCTTTCATACTCCGTGAAATTTGGCATCAAGGTGGCGAGCACACAGTTTAAGGAGCTTTTGCGCATGCGCAACTTGCATGATGTAATGACCTTATTTGCCAAATACATACGGATATGACAAACAATGTGCACGGATCATGATGTGCACACAACTAGAAGTTTACATCAGGGCCATCAGGTGGTAGCACACTGCAGCAGACTTTTACCCCCATTTGCTCAGCAATCCTGCTGGATGATAGCACATTTCAGATTTGTTAATTCGCTCACTATGTAGTAAAATCAAATTGGACATCAGTATATGTTATATAAGAATGTCTGATTTTCAGCCCAGAAGTAAATTCGCAAACCAATACATTCGTTAGGGATCTTGTACATTTGTCCGAAAATATGGAAAAGCATGAAAACTCCCATTTACACAACAATGCGAAACTGAGAGTTGCGACAGCTTACACATTATTTTGCTATTACCCGAAATTGTACTTAACTATGAACAAAGCAACAAAAATCCACAAAACAATTCTTTCTTTTGACAGGTAAGTTATGCATCTTATTATTATAATTACTAATATTATTACTGTTGTTATTATTATTGGCTGTGGTTGTGGTTGTATAAACTTGTTGATAAGCATAACTGTTTTACATCAGATGCTATTAATTTCACACTCTCAAATTTATCTGAATCTGAAAATTTGTTAACGCCCAGAATGTGTACTCATGAGCAGTGACTGGATTTGGGGATCTTGAAAAGTTGGGAAGACATAAAAAGAATTTTAATGACTATGATGGGACCTAGAATCGAGCTCTATTTGAAAATTGAGAAGCTAACTCTTGCAATAAGGAAAAGAAGACTACAGTTTTATGGACATATATACAAAATAGGTAGTAACAAACTAACCAAGCAGATTTTCAACTTACTAAACAACTACAGATTCAACCCACACGCTTAACTGAAATTGACAGAGATGTGAAAAGCATGGGCTTTATAGATAACAGAATACTTTTCAGAGGAGCAACACAAAAGGTACAATTTCAGGAAAGAAAGAAGTCTGCAAAAGAAAGGAAGTGAACCCACAAAGAAAAGACAAGCAGACATTTGTGTGTGTGTGTTTTTTATTGTGCCTACCAGTGCTTTCTCCTTTGGTAAGTGATATGTCTGCTTGTGTCTGTATATGTGCGGATGGATATGTGTGTGTGTGTGTGTGTGTGTGTGTGTGTGTGTGTGTGTGTGCGCGCAATTGTATATCTGTCCCTTTTTCCCCCTAAGGTAAGTCTTTCCGCTCCCGGGATTGGAATGACTCCTTACCCTCTCCCTTAAAACCCACATCCTTTCGTCTTTCCCTCTCCTTCCATCTTTCCTGATGTAGCAACCGTGGGTTGCGAAAGCTTGATATTTTTGTGTGTGTTTGTGTGTTTTTTATTGTGTCTATCTACCAGCGCTTTCCCATTTGGTAAGTCACAGCATCTCTTTTTTAAATATATTTTTCCCATGTGGAATGTTTCTTTCTATTATATTCATATGATTATACAAATAATTATGCAGATGGTTACAATATACAAATATAATTATGTAGATACATCTTATTTTGTGTTTACCACATAATTAGTTTTAATGTAATAGGATGGAAATCTACTCACCAAGTGACAGCAGGAGACTACACATATAAAAAAAAAGGTTTTACGTATTCAAGCTTTTGGAGCCAGTGGCTCCTTCTTCTGGCAGAAGAGTTGAAAAGAAAGGAAGAGGGCTGAAGGGAAAGAACTGGAAAAGTTTAGAGTTTGCAAAAGTTGTCCAGAACCCCTGTCAGGGTGAATTACTGGATGGGATGAGAAGAAAAATGTTTTGTGTGTGTGTGTGCTCCTGCTGCCACTTTGTGAATACATTTTTTATCTATCCAATAACATTACCTTGTCAAAAATTGGTTATTTTCATTGGTACATAATTATTTTTGCTACATGTATTACACATACCACAAATTAGATTTATGGTATAATCTATGACTTTGTTTGTTCAGTCACATTTATAATAAATATCATCTTTTTTTCATGACATATAAATTCATTTGTGTTATAGAATTGTTTTTCCTTCAACCATGTCTCGTACTGTTTTTACTTTTCATGCAGTACCATTATGTCATATGGTATATTGTTGAAATATATTATTTTGGACTTTACTTAAACAAGTGCAAAGATTGTTCACTAAGTTCCTGTTTCTGGTTCCATGTAACTGCACATAAGATATGTTCATATATGTTGACTTTCTGTTTGGCATGCATAACTGAGTATTTATAGACTGAGGACTGTAAGTATTTTTCAAATTTAAAAATGATAGAGCACAGCAATCACTCATCCTTTTTTGCAGGTTTTACTTGGCAAATCTGGATTTCAGCTAGTGTTTAGCCATTACCCAGACGCCCGAACAACAGGGAATTGACATGCACTGATACTATGAAATAGTGCATTAATAATGGCTAGGCACCATCCAAAATCTAGATTTGCCAAATAAAACCTGCAAAAAAGGATGACTGATTGCTGTGTTCTATTATTTGTAAATCATATCACAGTTGCCAAGTGCACCCATATTCCTAATGGAAGGTAACCTGATGTAAGTATTTTTTGCTCAATAAAGTACTGTCTGCAAGAAGTTTAGTTGTTCTGCCCAGAAATAAATCTGCTAGGTTTCCTCTGCCAGAGAAACCTCTTCTGCCACAGGTGAGTTTCCCCAAAGAAGTGTTTCATAATGAAACTGTGTATGAAACAAGGTGTTGTATAACATAAGCATGAGCTCTTTATTCACACTATCCTTCAGTTTCCTAAAGGCAGCACCACATTTGTGGCATTTGCAAAATACTGAGAAATGAGCATTGAGTAAGCGAGGTCCTCATTGTGACATTCAGTGAATATTCACATAATAGTGAGCACATTGTACCAAATATGCACTATTTGCTGAGCATCGAGCATTCCGAGTACAATGAATATTTGCCTTGCTCCAGTTGCTCTGAACAGTAGTGGATGGTCATTAAGAACTTTTGCTTAGTAGTTTAGTTGCTTTCTTTGTGATGGCTTGTGACTGTATGTTAATTTAAAAAATGAAGAAAAGAAAAGAAAACTGAGGAGAAGACAACGTTGGACTATGTCAGTGAACCAGAGCAGAGGAATGCAAGCCATAATTTTGTGATGTAAATATTTGCATTACTATCCCATTTAACAGTAAGTGAACTGAAATAACAGTTTCTGAGTTAATAGTAAAAGCCAGTTTAAATGGTAGTATCATTATAAATAATGTAATTGGGTAGTAATTTTCCTGAAATTTGCAATAAACTATTGTTTGTCACTGCTTACATTTTGTCATCAGTGTTGGTACTATCATTCTGTATGAAATATGCCTTTATTTCAAGGTTGTATTACATATTTTCAATAACCAGATGACAGAATGCAGTGTACTGTTGCTGTTTTTCAAAATAATTTAGTAGCAAGCTGATGTTTACCATGAATTTCATATGCAACATATTTAAAAATAATTTTAATATGAGTGAGAAATGAGCATTGAGTAAGCGAGGTCCTCATTGTGACATTAAGTGAATATTCACATAATAGTTAGTTATGCTACTTGGTCTAGTCACATTAATGTGACCACCGACTAATGTACAATAACCACTCACAGATTGCAGGTAGCACCATTAGCAGTGGAGGTTGTATAAAGTCCATTGGGGGGAGGGGGGATGCTGAAAACAGTGCAGTTGGTATTATAATGCAGAAATGGAGTAGTGACATCCAAAAGGGAATCATCGTTGACTTTCAGACCAAGGGTGGAAGCATTTCTGAAATGACTAAGTTTGTATACTCTTCATGTGCTCTCATGGTTAAAGTACACTGTGCTTGGCAAAATGGCACTATCCAAAACCGGCTCCGAGATAACTGTGGTGCACCATGGGCCAAAGAAGATGACAGGTGAACGATGGCTTAGAAGATGTGTCTGGGCGAACAGATGTTCAGTGGTTGAGCAACTAACAGCCCAGATGAATAATGGGGCTGCCAATAGCATCTCCCTAAGGATCATTCAGTGGATCACTGCACCAGGCACCTGGTTCTAGTACCCATGCTAACTGCTGTTCAGTTGTGATTAAGGCTGAAATTTGCGCACCAATAACACATCTGGACATCCTCTGAGTGGTAGCAGGTTACATTTCCAGATGAATTACATTTTATGTTCCATCAGACAAATAGCCATAGGCATGTATGGCGTAAAACATCTGAAAGCAAACGCTCTGCAACCAAGAGGAAGTGTAATAGTGAGGGAAATGTTTTCATGGCAGTCTGTGTGTGATTTTGTCATTCTGGAAGACACAGTGGACACAAGTATGCATCTATCCTTGGGGATCATGTCCAACCTCTAAATGCAGTTTGATTCTCCTCAGCACAGTGGCATCTAAAAGCAAGGCAATGCAATGTGTCGCACAGCTCACAGTGTACATGCATCATTTAAAGAGCACCAGAATGAGTTTACTGTACTGCCCTGGCCACTAACTCCACAGATTTAAATCCTGTTAAGAATCTATAGAACCACATCAGTACGGCTGTCTGTGCCATGGATACTCAGCTGAGGAGCCTGGTGCAGCTGACCTTGGCACTGGAGTTGGCGTGGCTCAACATCCCTGATGGACCTTCCACAATCTCAATGACTCTCTTCCTGCATGCTTGTACTGCTAAAGTTGGCTATTCAGCCTTTTGACAGGTGGTCACGTTAATGTGACTGGACAATTTATTATCCAATTTATTAAAAGAACCTCCCAGTCAATTGGAAAACTTTCATAGGATGTAAAATTTCTTTCATTATAGTGCCCATGTCTGTTTTCTGACATAACTCTTTTCATTTCAAACTGAATGTAGTTGATTCTATGCATAGAAATTTACATCCCCTCCCATTAGCTGCCACTGGACTGTAGGATAATTTTTTTCTGGCTGGTTTTTCTGCAGCTGCTTTTAATGAAGTGACTGACTTTTATGTTTTAATTTTCAGGTCTTCTGCCTCATTAACTTTCTTCTTCTTCTTCTTCTTCCATACCACTTCTGGCAGGGGAGTACCTTCATAGGCTCGGATGTTATTGAATTTAGCATATGTTAAAATTCAGGACTAAGTAAAAAACACATATTTTTTGTTTTCTCCAAAAAAATTCCTGCCTCGAGATGCAGGCCTCCAAAGGTAACACTGCAAACACCATTCTGAAGATGTGAATTTTGAAAAAAAAAAAATTAAAATGCTGTATCTCTGTAACAGTTCTAGATATTTTGTTAGAGTTTTTTATTTGAAAGATAATTGCTTTATTATTATGATGGTATCCTCCATTTGGACATATCTGTCAAAGTTCTTTTACGGCCGCCTTTTGAATTTCTTTTATAATTTACAGAATTTTTTTTTTTTTTTTCAAAAACGCCAATCCATAAAAGTTAGATTTTTTTCTGTTGATTAGTACCATGTAGTACTATATTCTCTGTAAAGGAGAGCTTCCACTTTTAAGTTCGACAGGTTTTATTTTTTAAAAAAATCATCTTTTTTAACTTTCAAGGCTAATGTATGTCTTCACTGAAATTGTTTCTTACTAATTTCTTTGTTACAGTGTTTATTTCTATCATCTTTGTTGCAGTTATTTCTTTTCACTTTCACTGTTGCAAATATGTCTTACACTTTGTTGTAGTTTCTTGTCAGTTTCTTTGTCTTGGTTGTTCATTGCAGGTTTCTGTATTGTAGTCGTTCAGTGCTAATTTGTTTACTGAAGAGGCTGCTAAGAAATCTGAGACCAACCAGTGAGTTCTGTGTTTTCGTGAGGAATTTGCCAATTGACACAGTTGCAGTGTGTGTGTTTTGTGAAAAGGACTGTTTGAAATGTCGTATGACTGGAGCCACAGGAGAGTGAAGTGTGCTGACTATTTGCATATCCATAAAAGAGTGATTTATAAGACAAACAAAAAACAGGCTTTGTTCAGGTTGGGAATAAGTGTTCTCATTTGAAGACCCTGTTTCAAAGTGAAGATGCTTCCAGTGACACCTTTTTGTGATCTAAATGTTTTGACAGAATAACAACAATGAAAGTGTCTGAACAAGGTGAAGCTTCCCATGGTGCAGATGATGCAGTTAATAGAGGAAGAATTAAATACTCTGAGTCAGTCAGCTACAGAGGTAGGTGTTAGTCCTGTTAAGAAACTGTTGTCAGTGAAGTTGAGTGATAAGCTCTGTGCATCAAGAAAGCACAGAGAAATTACTAAAGCTACGGATGAAACAACTACAGCAAAACTAACCACACTCTTCAACATAGTAATTCCATCTTCAGAGTACAATGGACCAAAGCACTCTTGCACCTCTTGCCAGGAATTTTTCACAAATATCAATTCAGCTGTTGAATATTGTGCATCCTACAGTGAAAAGGTAAACGTTTTAATTCTTATTCCAGAGACATTTTCAAAGAAAACAATTTTGAACCACGTTCCATCAGTGTGAAAGTACATGGTAGACAAATCGAGAAATGTGAGGTCTGTAAAAGGAGTCTTTGGAAGACCAGATCCCTATTACGGCCATCCTGTAGAATCAGCTTAAGTTCAAATATTGCAGTCATTTTATCTGGAAGATAAATGGGACTGTTCGCCAAAAAAAACACTTTAACTGTAACAGTTGAAGTTCAAAAAGTTGTGAAAGTGAAGAGGTACATGACTCACAGTATTAAAGAAAATTTTGCAATTTATAAGAACAACTATACAAGTTCACATATTGGAAGATCAAAATTTTATGCACTACGACCTAAGTGGGTAGTTCCACGCCCACCTAGAGATGTCTGTTTATGTGCGTACTGGGTGAATTTTGAACCTTGTGAGGTAACTTTGAAGAACTTACTGGAGCACATGACATGTGACACCTTGATGGGTGTGTGAAGTCATTAGTTGTCTGTGATGTAAAGCAAGAGACATGTTTGTTTCAAGAATGCAGTGACTGCTCTTTAAAGGGAGGACTGTCTTTACAGACACTTGGCCTGGAAGACATAGTGAGCACATTATAATGTCCTATGTCTCAGATTCCAAAAGTGGCTGCAAAATGGAAGAGCATCATAGCAACATTCAAAGATCCCTGGAATTTTCCTCATTGCAGTGGTGCTGTGGATGGGAAACATGTTGTTATTCAGGCTCCCGCAAACACTGAATCTGAATTCTACAATTACAAAGACAACTTCAGCGTAGTGGTAATTGTTTCAATGGAAGCTGAGCACTGTTTTGCATTTACTGACTGGAAGTTTCAAGGGAGACTCAGTGACGGGCCAGTCTTCTGAATTACCAGCTTCTTTCAAAAAATTGAACAAAGTGAACTAACCAGCCTCCATCAGAGCAGATGTCAGGGTGGAAGAAAGGTACCACCTTATTCACTTGTTGCAGGTAATGCTTGTGGGCTTTCCAAGCGTATTGTGAAGCCTTTCCCAAGCAAACGCAAAACTGGTAGCAAATCAAAGGTGTTTAGTTACCATTTATCATGAGCTTGATGAGTCACTAAAAGTACATTTGAATTACTGGCCAATGTATTCAGAGTGCTCCACAAACTAATTCTATTACAGCCTTATAAAGTTGCTGTAAAAGTAATGACTTGTATTGTTCTCCACGATTTTTTGAGGAGGAGCAAGTCCTCACAACCTGTGTATTTGCCAGCAGACTCTCCTGATTATGAAGAAACTGGTAATATTGTAATATAATGTATCATGTCAAATGAATGCTGACTAAACTTCGTTATTGCCTATGATAATCATACGAAGGAAGACTGGCCATGAAGAAAAAGATATCCAAAGTTAATTTGCTGACCACTTCCTAACCATTGGGCAAATCAATTATAGTTAATGTAAACTTGCTACAAGGTGTTTGTACTGAAATATTTCATTATTGAAATAAAAATTGGTCAAAAATGTATAGTTACATTTGGATTAATTTTTCTTTTTGGCTCATCCCTACCCCACGGTATTCTTGATAACTGTTTACTTCTGTTATTATTTTGTAGTAATTTTAACAAAAGATAACACTGAGAATGAATCCATTGTACCCCAGTTGTTACTATACATTAATCATGTTCCTTTCCCCCTTCTCTTATTTTGTGAATCACTGATCCCAATTTATAAGAGATATGGAGTGACTAAGAGACTAAAAATACATTGGCATCAGATTTACATTGTTAGTGTTGTTTTGTTGTTACACAACGGCACTGTATGCTTTTCGACATTCATAATTAAGAACAACCTGCAATTATGCTCTGATTTATGTTAAAATAAGTGATCTCCAGTTAAAATACATTTTGGTAAGGTAACAAATAAATGTATGTTATGTCCTTAGTGAAAGGATTTTTCACATCAAAATGTTCAAGAGTTCACAAATAAATAATTGGCATGTACGAGAATTGTTAAAAAAGTATCCAGTATTTTTTATTGTTGAAACCCTCAATAGATATCAGGGTGTATGCACTCTTTGTTTGTAGGCGGGCCTGATTTTTTTAACATGTGTACATGGTGGTCATTGGATTTTGTGCTATCGTCAAAATGAGAGAAAAAGTGGAACAACATTATTGCATAAATTTTTGTTTGAATCTTGGCAATTCTCAAGTTGAAACAGTCCACAAGATTCGACAAGTGTTTGGGATGAAGCAATGGGTACCACACAGATCAAGCAGTGGCACAACCACTTCAAAGATGGTTGCTCATCAGCGAGAAGTGAAGTACATTTTGGTAGGCTCTTGACATCTGCAAATGAGGTAGTTATTGATCACATAAGGACTTTGGTGATGCAGAATAGATTAATCATGAACTTGTAGGTGAGGTTAAAATTAGTTTTGGATCCTCTTACTCCATTTTAATGAAACATTTGGCTCTTAGGAGGATCTCCGAAAAGTTTGTGTCGAAGGTGCTAACAATTGAGCAGAAGCAACTTCGTTCCGAAATCTAACAGGACATGCTGGATATTGTGAAGAGTAATCCCAACTTTCTTAACACAGTGATCACTGATGTTGAGCCATGGGTTTATGGGTATGATCCAGAAATGTAGTTCCAATCATTGCAATGGATGCATCCATTATCCTTGAGACCCAAAAAAGTGGGGGAGGTCCGCGGCAATGTGAAAGTCATGCTAAGCATGTGACTCTAATGACATGGTCAATCATGAGTACACCCCAGATGGTACTCATGCCATTAAGAAGTACTAAGTGAGGTTCTGCATCATCTTTGTGAAACAGTAAGACATAAATGGCCAAACTTATGAGCAGCTGGCACCTTCACCATGATAATGCACTCATTCATCATTCCCAATCAGTTCAGAGCATTTGGCCAAACACAACACGGGTGTGGCTTTTCAGCCTCCCTATTCCGCTGACCTAGCACCAAGTGACTTCTAGATTTTCTCTAAACTGAAAAAGACTCTGAAACAGACCAGATGTCAGAACAGGGAAAACATTACGCAAAATTAGATGGAGCAGCTGTGCACCATACCAAAAAGAGCTTTCCAGTGATGCTTCCAGCATTGGCAGCATAGGTGTGTAGAAGCTGAAGGGGATTACTTTGGAGATGTTTATTATCAAACAGTTAATAAAGATTGATTTTATAAATAAAAGTTGGATACTTTTTGAATGGCCCTAGAACATCAATTGTGCTTACTTTCATTTTAGTACTGAGATGCGTAGCTGTTCCTGCAGTTACCTCTCTTAATATGTTACACTTACAATAGAAAACTATTGCTATTATCAGATTCTGTGCTAATTCTCACCCTGAAACTTTTCCACATCTACCATCCAAACACCACAGGTGTTTCAGTACTGTCACTCCAATCTGCAGTCTCTCATACTAAGGCATGACAAAAATTAAATTTGAAAAGGCACAATTGAAATTCAGCATTTTTGCACAATTATATTTCCATTCTGTGCCCTTATTACAAGTGTTTTTAGCACATAAAGTTCAAAAGGGTTTTCACAAAGAAAGGGGAGTTGGCAGTGTGTTTATCAAAATCGAATGGGGATATGTAAAAAGAAACC
Organism: Schistocerca piceifrons; assembly: GCF_021461385.2. Taxonomy (NCBI): domain Eukaryota; kingdom Metazoa; phylum Arthropoda; class Insecta; order Orthoptera; family Acrididae; genus Schistocerca; species Schistocerca piceifrons. Next base: position 170,883,731 of record NC_060138.1, on the reverse strand, counting down.
TTTTATATTGGACACAAAATTAGTTTCTTTAACAACTTCATCTACATCAGTTATAACATATTTAGTAATACTGTGAGAATAATCATGACTATAATATTGTATATGTCCACTATCACTCCTGTGCCCATCTTGCTTTGCTGACATCATCCCCTCAGTACAAAAAATAATTTTATTTATAAACTGCATGGCACCTCCCTCTCTCCTCATCCATCAGCCATTTAGCTGCCACTATATCCCCAAAAATTGTACACACATTCTTTCCCTTTAGGGGTCTTCTGCTACTACTTTGAATAAAGCAAATGCCTGATTCATTTTCAGTTTGAGGTCCTCTTGCACGGGCTTCTTTAAAACTATAACTAAGCTGTGTGGCTAATTCCATCTGAACAAGTTTTTAAACAATGATGTACATAAAGGAAAATGTGGAAATTGTGGATTATTGATGGTAGATTAATCACTCACTGAGTTATATTTTAGGTAAGTAACAGATTAATTTTACAATGTGAGGACAACAATGCCATGTCTAAACATGGCAGTACTTTGAAGCAGACTAAGCAATTATATAAAAGAAGGAAACACTCATCATACAGTTTCTCAAGAATAGTTTTGTCTCACAAACTGTATTTAAAAAGAGAGAGAGAGAGAGAGAGAGAGAGAGAGAGAGAGAGAGAGAGAGAGAGAGAGAGGGGGGGGGGGGGGGGCTGAACAGCACAGTACCTACAATTTTGCACGTAAACTTACAAACAGATCCAACTAATATATACCTCTCAGTGGGAAAAACTATTTACATTTTGAAGAAATTCATGCCAAAATTCATTACAAATGTGTTTAACAATGTATTAATATTGATGCAACATTGGCAACACAAAAACATACAACTATGTATTGTGACCACACATTATAACTAAAATTGTATGTATTTGTATTGTAAGTAAGTAAACTTTAATGTCCATGCAGTGGTTATTGTCTATGGATATACAAAAAGAGGCTCCTGTAAATACTAGAGCTGAAAGTCTGCACTTATAAGTAAATCTTCAGTTTGTATTAACAGCTACAGATGGATGCCACATATTCTTTCATATTTGCTAATTGTGGTTTTTAAAGTACAATCAGTGACCGGTAAGCCTTCTGACATAATAGTTTAATAAACTGAACAAAATGAACTTCATTGCTCACAATGAGAAACATTAAGTGCTTGATCACCTAGCAGGTGGAAACATCACAAAAATAATTAATGCTAACTTATACTTTTTGTATTTTTTCAGTATGTTACTGGACAGCTATTATGTCAAAAATATAATTACTTCTGTATTTATCATATTCATTGGATGACTTTTATCTGACAGGAACCCTGCCATTGTTTATACATAAAACCACTTGACGTGTTAAGTTGTTCTGACACAGTTCCATGTTTCAGATGAGCCTTTACTTTTTGGGAACATGTTCTAAAAGATGTCATCAAAGAGCCTTTCTTTCCTTCAGCTCATTAAGAGACTACTTCATGTTCTTGTTGAATTCAATACTATTCCAAGTATCATGAATCGTATCTTGGTTCTTATGATTTAGTGACAATGAATTGCATGTCACCCGACCATTTTTGTAGTGCCCCAGAAACTTTGAAATACTTTCATTATACCATTCCATAGCCATAAAAGAAATATGATGAACAATATGTTTAATGACAGACTAATTCATATTACTGAAATGATTATTCATACACGTAAAACTTAAGTCACTCACAGCAACATAAATCTAAAGTACATTATATCAGTTTACAAATGCTAGTAGCACACATCATCAATGAAAAGAATAATGAATAATTGTCCAACACATTTGCAAAAAGGCACTATGGTATATAATACACAACTTTTGTGTACAAAATACTAATTAGTCAGTGCTACTACTGTCCCATGTGCCACATTTTTAATGACGAAATAACTCAAGTTATTAGATACAGAACGTATTATTTGATCTGCATAGCATAACCCCAAATTGAACTACACCTGTTTAATAATGCCGGCAGAGATGCCACATATCTCTTTATCCACATCTTTGGATTGAAATCTCATTGACTGGAGTAAAATTGTCTTCAGCAGGGCAGGTTTGAGAACATTTCTGCACAGAAGCAACTTATTATTTTTCACCACTCCCCTCATACACTTCCATCTGTATCAATTTTTGCTAATCACTGCGATCTGCATACAAAAATCTTGCAGTGAGTGTGCCTGGCACTCCTCTCAGCTTGGGGCACCAAGCAGCCACTACTGATTGTGAGACATCTGTATGGAAATCTTACAGCTGAGGCACCTGTAACACCCCTCAGCTTGGCACTCCAAATGGCAGCTTGTGTTGCTTGGGCCTTAAACTGGCCTTGGTTTTTGGTGGTGACTCCCATTGCAAAGTGAGTCTGATGACCAGTGAAGATACGTCTGGAGATGCCCCAGACAGGTGGGGGATACCAATATGACTGTCGCACACTGTATGGCCTGACAATCAGGGGGTGCAGGACCCCTATGGTTGTTATCTTTGGTACCCTTGCAGCACAGCAGTATATTCACGATATTGTAATCCTGCTCTACATAATAAGCCAGCCTGGGCTTATATTTCAGCAAGATAATTCCTGCCACATGGGGAGAGTTTCTACTGCTTGTCTTCATGCTCGCCAAACCCTACCTTGGCCAGCAAGCTCACTGAGTTAATTGAAAATGTTTGGAGCTTTATGGGCAGACCATCCAACCAGTTAGGATTTTGATGATCTAACGTGCCAGTTGGACAGAGTTTACCATGACATCCCTCAGTAGGATACCTAACAACTCTACCAATCAGTGTGAAGCCAAATATCCGCTTGCACGGGGATCAGAAGTGGTCCAAACTGTTACTGACTTGCTCAATTTGTGAAGCTCATTCTGTTGAATAAATCATCCAAATTTTCTGAAATTGTAATCATCTGTTTGTCTGTATATGTACATCACACCAAGTGATTTCCATCCCATTTGGATAATTCCTTTGTGATGCATCATTTTTTATTTGTCTTAGAGTAGGTATGGATGCTTAAATCTAATGGATTATTAATTATATACATTGTACATACAATCATATTTAAAAATACAAGTATTCACATTAAAAATACTTATAACTACTACAAGCACAATTCTTGTACATCATTCTCCATGACTTGTTAATACCATGATTTCATAAGTCATGCTTTTTGATCAAGTTTCTTAAGCTTTTTCAAAGTTATATGGAACAGTCAAGTGTGCTGTTTTTGATAATTTATTTGAAGAATTGTGGGCTCCTTGGTTTATCTGTATTCTGTGTGTGAGAAAGTCTTGAGTATGGTTAATCTATCTTTTGGTTGTTTCTTGTATTGTGCAAATAAACATTATTTTTTGGTCTGAGTTTGCATAAATTTTCTATGGTGCAAATTAGATAACTACATATGTAAAGGGTGAGCGCTATCCTTATGTTAAGTGACCTGAACTGACACTGCAACTCTCTGGGAGGCAGCCCTAGAAAGCACCTAATGGATTTCTTCTGCCAGTGGAAAATGTGAGCCATACTGTGTGAGTGAGTGGAACAATATATAATGTGAGTATACTAGCTAATTATAACTGAAATGTTGCCATAATTTAGGTAACAAAAATAGTATTCTTGCTAGTCTGCTGTTTAGGTAGTTTATTTGTACATCTCATGGTAGTCTTTTATCAATAGTATGTCCAAGTAAGTTCACTTTCTTATTCTCAGACTTAGTTGTTCTGAGACAGAAACAAAATTCTTTAGTTTTTGTTTTGTTAATGCACAACTGATTGGCCAGACACCAGTAACTAGTCATCTCAGTCATTTCTATATTGTAATTTTCAACTCTGTAAATTTTCACCTGTTTTTATCTGTGTGACATTATTGGCATAGAATACATTCTCATATAGTGTATGGAAATCATTTATACAGACAGTGAAAAGAAAGGTTCCAGGAACTGACCTCTTTGAGATTCCACATTTTAATTTCAACAATTATCATATTTGATTATTTCAAATAATTGTTGTAGTCTATGAGAGAGATAGATTCAAAATAGACATAATGACTTATTCCTTACGCCGTAGTGACCTAACTTTATTATTATAGCCTCACAATGTCAAATGGTTTGTGAAAGTCTACTAGTGTGAGACAAGTAGTTTGTCTGTTTTTCCACACCCCCGTGTATGTGGGGACTTCATCATCAGTAATGGAAGAACAAGAAAATAAGGTTCTTTGGCAGTTCTTTGAACTTCATATAAGGAGAGTATGACTGGTGTCGACAGTCTGCTGTAAATCGTTTTGTCATGTACATGTGTTTTCTTGTAACTCTGTATTAAGCAATAAAGTGTGTGTGAATTCCATTAATTTGCTCTCTGCATTCCTCCATAAGCATTTCAACCAGGAATTCTCACAGTGGAAACCCCACAGTGAACAACAACAAATACCACAACTTAATGAGCATTCTTCATCTGACAGTCTTCACTATCACAGTGGAGCTGTCCCGTGATGACTGGTCATACCGACAACAAGTACAAGAAGTGACTCTCATGGTGCCTTGTATGATGTTTTTCACTAACCAGATCAGGCTATAGTATATGTGAAATGTGAAAGTGACATTCTATCATGTCGTATTATGGACTACAACAATGATGCAAGTGTGCACCAATGACGTCTAATGACTTCCAACCTCCTCACTGACTTCAGCGATGAGTCCAGTGCACCCTCACAAGAAAAAGTCAATATTTCTCCAATTACTCCACATCTACACAGCAGCACCTCAAGCAATTTTACCAGTCCACCTGCATCAGGCACAACCAGCCAAATTCATTCTTAACCTGAAGTGGGTCAACACAAGAAGATTTTTGGGTTATCATCCACATCATTTGTGATCCTAAGGATTTTGTCTACCACCTCCTTCAGGTAATATTGTGGAACACATATACAATGAATTTTTCATTCCAAACTACTGCCATTCCAACCGGAACATCCAGCAACATGGTTCATAACCACTGACATTATTCTACAGAGCTGTGTCATCTTTGGCGACACTTTCAAGTTGGTCACTCTATTGAACAACAAAGGACAGCACACTCACATTATCAGTGACAACGTACTGGCACCTCTGACTGATGGCAGACTTACCACCTCTAAAGATACATTGCTCCAGTGGCTTGCAAAGGCAGCAGAGAAACAATTGTTTCAGATGGTTTATGAAGACACACTGGACAACAGAACACCATCTCAGCTCTGGAGGAACCTCCATACATCTATTACCTCATTGCTCTTGCCAGACATCATGCTTAGGATGTTATGGTTCATCAAACTACCGCCACTGATGCAAATATCAATCATCTTGGATGAAAGTGAAATGGCTGACAGACTTTTTGAAACCCTGCAGCAAAACAATATGCAGATGTATTAGACAACAATGGCCACCACCAGTACATTTCTAGTGTGATGTGCTGCCTGCAGCAGCTAGCAGCCGATGCAATCTGAGCAGTTCTGTACACTCACATGAGTGACATCACTAGTTCCCTACCGAGCGAGGTGGCGCAGTGGTTAGCACACTGGACTCGCATTCGGGAGGACGACGGTTCAATCCCGTCTCCGGCCATCCTGATTTAGGTTTTCCGTGATTTCCCTAAATCGCTTCAGGCAAATGCCGGGATGGTTCCTTTGAAAGGGCACGGCCGATTTCCTTCCCCATCCTTCCCTCACCCGAGCTTGCGCTCCATCTCTAATGACCTCGTTGTCGACGGGACGTTAAACACTAATATCCTCCTCCTCCACTAGTTCCCTCCACAAGGCCACTGATTTGGAAAGCTGCACCAACCATGCCCACAACAAACAATAAATCTCCACACACAGGCAGCCCACCATGTTTGTGGCTGTGTTGGTTCCAGACTAACTTTGATGACAAGTACACAATTGTTCTCCCCCAATCACAGGTGGTGACTCCATGGGACCTGAGGGGGCGCGAGGCCCTTCAAAAATTCATTTGGGGGGACGGAGCTCCCCCCAATAATTTAAGAAAATTATTAATCATGTTATGCTTTATAAAATCACAAAATTATGTTGGAATTTTTTATTTTCCTTGTTTGATGGTAGTTACCTTTTAAAATACATTATGTAATGAGTAAAAACAAATAATTATCACAGTACTAAGCAGGTTAACTGAAAACGAGTGGTGTGAATCATGATAGTGTTACGGTGCAGCGGGCACACAAAGAATTTGTCCCAGTGCGCGAACCTTCGGGTAAAGTCTGGTGCCGGCAGATTAGCGCTGCGGCTGCAGAAACATCAAGAGGCTTGGAGCAGAAGCGCCTGGAACCCTTCGCCTCATGTCGCCTTGCGCTTCGAGCATTACAACACCGTGAATATGGGGACTTTTCAGAAGCATACACTGTGAGAGCGCCAGTGACCAAGTTGGTCTACAACCCCTTTGTCTGACTCGATGGACTATGCGAGTTTCTAGTATCTTGAGAATACTGAGAAACTTTGAAGAATTTCTAGAGTTTTTTGAAACATTTTCTGGAGAGGACAAAAAAAAAGGCAGGTTACAAATGTGCAGGCTACCTTGAGCCAATGTTACAATTCAAGACTAATTTCCTTTTACGTTTTTATTGCCATGCAATGAACCCAATAGAGGATTTCAATGAAAGAATTCAATGCCCTCATCTAAGTTTTGCTGATCTGTAAAAAATATATGAGTGCTTGATTTGTATATTGAATGGAAGGCATGATAGTTTTGAACACTTTTGGGAATTGTGTTTAAAAGAAAAACCTTCACAAGTTGATGATCTTTCGCTTCCTCAGAATCAAAGTATACCAAAGAAGTATGAAAACAACGAAGCCAGCTCGCTGCACACTTTCAAAACCCCAAAGGAATACTACAAAGCTATTTCCATTGAAGTTTGTGAAGCAGTGCAATCTTGCGTTACTGAGTGGTTTGCTTAACTGGACTCACACAGGTCATTGCAGTTGAACAAGAGTGTTTGCTTTTAGTAAACAGAGGTGAAACAAATTTGGAAAAACAACCAAGTTTTTCAAAAATGATCTAGACATTGAGAGATTGCGCTTTCTATTGAATACGTTAGCCGATTTCGCTAATAAAAAGTGACTGGTCTTAAAAAGCGTGTGATATAAGAAAGTACATTACACAAGAGCCTGCAGTTGGAGAAATGTTATGTGAAGTAGTGAAGTGAATTAAGCTTCTCCAAATAGTTCCAATCACGACAGCAACAGCAGAATGGTCATTTGGTGTCCTTAGATGTCTGAAGTCATATCTCCGATCAACATGGGATGGAAGCAATTGAACAACTTGGCTGTTCTTCATGCTCACTGAGATGTTTTTGATGAATTGGATATCTGACCAGTCATCAACAACTTCATATTCAGTAATCCGGTCAGACCGTCGACATTTGCACCTTTCTAAAGACGCTCTAGCCATAATAATGACATTTAGAGTGATATTAAAAATCTTTATAAAATAGAGAATTAAATACATACATAATGTTAAATTTTCAGTTTCAAAATATGAGTACTGTATTACTACATTACTATAGTATTGTATTAGTTACTTTCAAATACTTATATATTTTCAGGTTGTAAAGCCCAATTAGAATCCGCTATTTACATACTTTTTGTCTGAAAGTGTTAGGCATACTGTATTAACTTTATTAACTGTACTAAAGCATTAACTTTGAGATATTGTTTTTATTTAATGAACCCTGAGCCTTACTCAAATTAAGCTTAAATTAGCTGTTTCACTTATTAATCAAAGTGCTATTACTATGTGACAGCAATATTTTATGTTTTATTCTTTTAATGATAGTTTAGGATTTATTTAAATATAATTTCAGTCTTTTCAGAGCTATATATTCACTGCTCTATAATAGTCTATAAGCATGATTATTACTGTAAATTAAAGTAGCTTTTTACAAAAATACCATGCTTGCATATGTTTTGTTTCGTTTTTCAAAGCCAAAAATGTGCCAGGCTTGTCGAGTTTCCCGGAGTGTTGAGTTATACGGAGTCCAGTTTTTGGGGTTATAATGTTGATCATATGACTCTAAAATGCTTTAAAAAACTTTTAACTCACTATTTTTCATCTAAAATTTAGAAAATTTTCCAGGGCAAGACCCTGAGTAATGCCCCCCCCCCCCCCCCAATATTTTTTATAAGATGGCGCCCCTGCCCCAATCAACCAACCAAAGGCAAGATGCAGAATGCACAATGCCCAATTATGCCATCCTCAGCTCAGATACATGAGCCAAAATAGTTTTGCCCCAGCTCTAAGTGACAATGGTAGACTCAGTGTGCTAGATCACTCAACAAAAGAATATTTTCTGATTGACACCAGCTTGGAAGTGAGCATCATTCCTAGGAGAACCCACCAATGAAGCTTACTACACTGGTCATCCAGCTATGAGCTACAAACATTTCTCCTGCCAAACTTGACTGAATTGTCACACACTTCGTCGATATCTGCACACGTGAAAAATATCTTTGACATTTTTTGATCGCTCATGTTCCAGAACCAGACCTAGTTGCTGATTTCCTCTGTAGCTTTTATCTCTCCACAGATTTGATGTGAGGAATCCATATGCAAACCAGTAGTGGAGAATCTGTAACCAGTATCACTGATAGTTTGCCATTCCATACACAACCACCTTCAGAGGACACCTTCCAGTATGACTCATGAAAATGAGCCAGCAAACATCACGGCATCAGCAGCAGACACACATGTACAACCAAGACAGGGTGCAATGCCTGTTCCACCACAGACACATGTCAGTGAGATAGTTTCTCTAACAATGTGCATGTGTTCTCCATGTGTGACCCCCTGCACTCAGGACTTGTGTGTGACATTTCAACAGAGACGTATTCAGTATAGATCTGTGCATAAAATGAACTACATGGTCAAAAGACAGAACAAGCTATGACAAGTTGACAACAGTTTTATTTTGAGACAGTTCACTCGCAACTACAAACTGCCCAGTGACATCAAACCAAATGTGATTAAGTAAAAACTATTGGCTAACCGGTTTCTAAGCATTACAATTGCAAGATCACAAAACTTGCCCCTAATCATGAAAGTGGAGCCTAGTATCACCACACCCACTAATCTATCATATCCACATCCCAGTATTCCCCCACTGCTACTTGGTGATCACAACACAGACCAGCAATTCTGCTATGGCTGACCCCACCAATCTCGACCCTAGCTGTTAATATCATCTGTATATAGGCAGGTGAAGGATCACAATCTCACATTCTTTTTCTTCTCTCTGAATGAATATGGCCCAGCCATGCCCTGCATAGCAACCAGCTGTGGCACAGTTCATCATGTGCACCAGCTCACAAGATGACAGCAGCAGCTGTGATCTCCAGTGCCCTTCTCCCCCAGTGCTCTGCACTCCCTGGAGTGAAAGAGGATGGATGGCTCTGTTGGTACCTCACCATCAATAATGTAAGTGCAAGAGGATAAGACTCTTTGGCATGCTTGAGCCTCTCATGAGGAGTCTATCATTGACATTGAAAGTCTGCTGTATGCAATCCAATCATATATACATATCTTCATGTATCTCCTATTGAACATTGAAGCGTGTGTGAACTGGATTCATCTACAGTCCGTATTTCTCTATGAGCCTTCCGACCAGGAATTTCCACATACATAATATCTAACTGATTTCCTATTGCATTTCCGTATAAGTTTGGTCTAAGATCAAAATGGTTTGCATTCAATAACCTGTTATTTTTCAAATTTACACGATACAGCTTTCTGCAATTTTTTTGTATAATTGAGACTAGTCTGTAGTTACTAGGTGTCTTACCCCCTTCTTAAACACTGGGAGTGTAACTGTGTTTTTAAGAGCTCCAGGAAAAATATTATGTGCTGTAATTCTGTTGGCAAGATAAAGCAATGCCATCTTAATTTAATTTGCTATGCTCTTAATGATGAAGTAAATAATCCCATAATAGTCCTCTTTTTTTCTAATTTCCAAGTGTATTAGCAGCTTTACTAAATTGTGGGGAGTAATTCTGTATCAAGAGAATGTACCATGTTTTACGGACTATAAGACACACTTCTTTCTTAAAAAAATTGCCTCCAAAATTTGGGCGCATCCTATGCTCAAAATTAATGTAAAAATGTGCTGTGTTTGATTTAAAATTCCTGCCAGTCTTAAAAATGGCTATATATCTGGTGCTTAAGGAAACCTATCTCTATCTGGCAACATTGGATTCAACTGGCAGCAGCAGTGCACCAATGTGACAAACGTGAGTTGTGGGGATTCACAAGCTTGCTAATATTGTCTCCCTCCCACCCAATCATCACAAACCCAGAACATTGTCTAGCCTCTGATGTGTCATTGCAGTCTGTGGTGCCACTAAACTTGAAATCAAAGTCTCTGTATGTCCATCATTTCAGAGAGTCATGGGTCTCGGCTGTTCGATACAGGATGTCAAATGAAACACCTTTCAGCCATCTAGCATCCACACTTATTTCATTTGGCTACCAGTTTTGGCAATTTACTACACCATCTTCAGGCTCCTGAGTGATGTGTTGGAAGATTCCACCTCAACCATTGGTTGAAGTGAGTGCTATAGCAAGCAGAAATCTACTAATATCAGTATTGATGGCCCCTGTTTTGCCCATAACTGAGCTAGAATCTTGCTACACATCAGTCAGGTGCCTGAAGACAATGCAGTAAATCGCCAAAACCGGTAGCCAAATAAGATACCTTTGGAAACTACATGGCTGAAAGGTGTTTCATTTGACATCCTGAAATGAAAGTGATTTGTGTTATCGGTAACAGTACAATATTTTTATTACAAGCTAGTTCCATAACGCAAGGAAAAAATAAAAGGAGTTCATATAATGTGGGCTATAAACTGCTGGAAGTAACATCAAGTGCAGAAGAACGAGGAAACAGAGCAGCTGAGCAGCAATTTGGCCCTCCACCAACAGGGGGGGGGGGGGGGGGGGAAACCACCATTTGTGGCTGGCAGGCTAGTACAGATTAACTGATGCAAAAGGGCCAAAAATAGAAGATGACATATTGAAATGGATTGAAGGACACCATCAAAATAACACTGGAACTAAAACAAAAATGATTCAGACACACACTTGTAAGCTAGTGCTACAGTGGAACTTAATAGACTTCAAGGGAGGAGGTGGTTGGTGCTACAGGTTTATGAAGCGTCATGGACTTAGTATGTGAACCAAAACCAAAATATCTCAGAAAATGCCACAAGTGTATGAAGAGAAAATATTATCTTTCTATTACTTTATTACTAACATCAAAGAAAACCAGTGTGGAACTAACCCAAACAGCGGATGTGGATGAAACTCCACTGACATTTGTTGTGCTGTTTAAAAGAACTGTTGCCATGAAAGGTGCTAAAAATGTAACTATAAAAACAAGTGGACATGAAAAAAATGCACTACACTGCTACTGTAAAATGGGATGAACAGAAACAGCAGGGTGAATAGAAGCAAAACTATACAATTACTGTGAATACTATAACGTTGTACTGGACATTAATTTTAACTATTATTGTTTTTGGGTTGGCAACATTTCAGGCTAACAAGGAAATTATGTTTTGTAGGGTTGGCAGCATTGTAGTTTGATGTTTATCCTTGTGTCTGTGTCAATAGTTTTTAAGCTGTTTTCTTACCAATTTTGAACTTCTCTGGTAAGTAAACATGTATTCTACATATGACAGTTAATGGCATTGTAAGTACTAGGTATAACAGCTATATAAAACAGTAAGGGCTGGTTTTTGTTTCATTTCAATGAAATCAGGTCTGTGAATTTTCAAATTTTTTAGGTTATGTTTGTAAACTTTGTGGGGTGAATAGAAACATATGAATTCTGGTGTTTCTATTCACTCCACAATAACAAAATCTAAAAAAAATTCTATTAGTGTGCCGTATTAATACTACATAATTTTCTAGTTATGTTACATGCACAACTAACATATCTTCCTTGTTTCAGAGTTGCTGTTCAAATATGCCACAGAAATACAAACTCACCATAGGCGATGGTTACAAAAAACACAGATGTAATCGTATAAACAATGCTCTCTCTGACATCAAATTGGGGGTTAGCTTCCGGAAAGCAGCTGAAAAACATGGGATTCATTTTAGTGTACTATACAGACACCTAAAAAGAGCGCCAACATTGAACCTCAGGGTGGACAAACTGCCTTGTCTTTTAAAGAAGAGAAGCTGTTTGTAGACAGATGAAAATATCCAACGAATGGGGCTATCCTATTGACTTTACAACCTTAAGACTTCTAGTAAAGGATTCTCTGGACAGAAGGGGGAAGGAAGTGAGAAGGTTTATGAACAGTTTCCCTGGTTGTGATTTTGTGGATCGTTTACGTGGCAACGCAAAGATCAATTAGCAATGCGAATGTGCCAAAACATAAAACGCTCCAGAGCTGGTGTTACACCAGAAGCTATTAACAGTAACTTTGATGAGCTGTCCAAGGAATTGGAGAATATGCTGCCAAATAATATAATAAATTATGATGATACAAACCTTACAGATGATCCAGGAAAATGAAAGGTAGTCACATGTAGGGGAACTAAATATCCCGAAAGGGTCATGAACTCCTCAAAGGCATCAATCTCAGTAATATTTGCAGCTGCTTCAGTTGGCACTATACTACCCCCTTATGATAAAATGTTTGATATGCTCCGCTTCGATTATTGGGTCCTTACAGTTGCTGTCCCATACCTGAAAAAGCTGGAAGGTAAGAAATTTCTCATTGGAGACAATTTATCTTTGCATCTGTCCATAGAATCAGTTACGCTGTGTCACGACAATGACATAAGATTTATATTCCTACCAGCAAAATTCAACACACCTGACACAACCACTGGATGTGGCATTTTTTTGGCTTCTTAAAACTACTTAGCGCCAATGGAAGAAGGGCCCAGGAAGAAATGAGGCAACAGTTCCTAAGGATAAATTTCCTCTACTTGTGAAAAAGTTGTGTGACTCCTCGAAGGAAAAAAATGTTATTGCAGGTTTTAGGAAATGTGGGATTGTGCCTCTAGACTGCAATGAAGTATTGTCAAATGCTCCCAGGTACTGGTACCGATATACCAGTAAACGAAAACCAGGATAAGAACAATCTTGAAGAATCCACTAATATTGTTGACAACAGTTTTAAAGAACTTTTCCAGAGTCTTAGACAAGACCAGACTCCTAAACAAAGGAGAAAAAGGACAAAAGTTAATGCCCAACCTGGCCGAAGTATTAGTGATGATGACTTTGAGGACATGGATGGGGAGGATGTAACCCCCAGTTATTCACTTTACAGTGATCCAAGCCCTTGTACGTCTAAACAAGGCAAGACAAAAAAAAATACTGGTATCTCCATAAGCCAAGGTGACTATATGGTGGTCAAAGTATATGATAAAACATCATCTTTTTGATGTTATGTTTGCAAAGTTAATTACCTTATTGACAATGGTTTTGTGGGAACATTTTTAAAAAGTGTTCCTCAAACCAAAAAGTTCACAATGACTGAAGAAGAATCTTTTGTCTCAAGAAACAATGTCATCCTAAAATTGTCATTGCTGGTTCTCAGTTAAAGTGCTTGTTTCAAAGACATGCTATGTTTTGAGGATGATCTGACCGATTTAACAATTTATTAATAATACAGTACCAGGCGCGTGGTAAACAGCTGTGTTCTGTTTGTTCACCTTAAGTTTGAATAGATTAGCCATGTGACAAAAACATTTTTGTATATTTTACTTACTTTTAATATTAATAAATCTTTTAAAATAATGTTTATCTCTTTATTTTATAATAGAAAAAATATATTTCATAGCTTTTATCACCCTCTCTTTGCTTTTAAAAGAAACAATGATAGTTTTATAACATTGCATTTATTCACCCCTATCTGCGGGGTGATTAGAAACACCATGTTTAAACTTTTTTTAATCTATTGAAAGAAAATAATTTGATAATAATATCATAATCTGATAAGAGCCATACAGAAATGAGTTGTGGGTAGTTTTTTTGTGTAAACTTGACAAACAATAAGTAAATTTTTCAGCCAAAGTTCAAATTTGTTGCTATTTACCCCATTTTACGGTACCCTTTCATGTTGAGCTGACGGTACTAAATTTAATCCAATGACCATTTTCAAGTGCAAAACAATGCCAAAACCTCCAGAAATACGAGCAGGTACATGACAAGGTTTGGATGGATGAGGCTAGTATGAAATTATGGACTAACAGAGTGTGCAAGAGAAGAAAAGGTGCTTTATGGAAGAAGAGTTCTCTTCTTGTGCTAGATCAGTTTAGTAGTCATTTGAAAAATTCTGTAAAAGAGAAACTGAGACAGGTAAATACAGAGCTCGCTGTTATTCTGGGAAGTTTTACTTCACTGTTGCAACTTCTTGATATCTTAACAAATAAACCATTTGAAGTGTATATGAGTCAGGAAAGGAACAAATGGACAATGGATGAAACCCAACATGAATTCATGCCAAAGGAAGTTTTGAAATAATTGTGTCAGTGGATAACATAGTCATGGGCCAGAGTGAGAATTGCAGTAATGCTCTCGATGGCAGTGAAGACCATCTTATATATGAAGGATGATGACAATAATGATGATGAAGAACAAGAAAAATAAGAAGGAAGTTCAGATGACAATTTTCATGAATTTTAAAGGTCAGTTTGGTTTTATAAACTAAGATTTTTTTTAATGTCTGACTTTGCAGTCTAATAATAAAAATGACCAAAACATTATTTAATCAAAATGCTTAGAAATTAAAGTGCATCTTATAGTCCATAAAATACAGCAGTTATAATCCCCCCCCCTCCCCCTCCCCTAGAAATGTCTTAGCAACTGAGCTGTTGTTATTGTTTGAATGATGAGAGCCCATACAGATTTCAAAGCATTTGCCCTGGTAACACTTCTAATATATATTTTTTGTTTTTTTAATTTCTTTTATGTACTGGATACAATACCACAAGTGCATAAAATATCAAAATTTGTTTTTAAGTTGCAATTTTCTAATCTATATCATTCAGGCTATAATCTAGACAAGGTTAATAACAACAGTATAAATATTTCATCTAGAAACAAATAATGGAAAGTCCAGTTTGGAATATCAACAGTATTGTAAAAAGGATAGATTGCTACTTACCATAAAGATAACATGTTGCAGAAAGGCACAATGAAAAGACTGTTACACACTGAGCCTTTGGCCAAAACCTTATTCAGAAAAGAAAAGAAACCACATACACACATTTGTACAACCAAGCACTCCTCATTCATACATGGCTGCTCTTTCCGGACAGAATTTGGCCACAGCGGTCAGAGAGAGCAGTAGTATATGCATGAGAAGTGTTTGCTTGTGTGAGTATGTGTATGTTTTCTTTTCTTTTCTTTTCTGAAGGAGGCTTTGGCCAAAAGCTCAGTGTGTAACAGTCTTTGTTGTACCTGTTTGCAGCTCATGTAGAAACATTTTCTTTAATGAAATATTTGTTACTGAAGACTCATGAAAACCACATCTACAAAAAAATGGTCCCAATTCCACTGATAAGTATTTATTTTAGGATTGCCCTATGCCATTTCACAACCCTGTTTTTATACCATATAAAGGGCATATGGTCTTTCCATAAATTTTGTAATACTACTCTTAGCATTGTTGCATAATTATTCAAATTTTCAAACCTTTCAATTAGCCAGTATTACTCTCTTGTAGCCCTAATATTCTTGTTTTCTTAAATGTATACTTTTAATACAAAAATATGTTGGTTAATGAATCACTTCAAATATGAAATCTGAGTTACTAGAAAAATCTTGTTGGGCTTTGCTAGAACATCGGGAGAAAACAGCATACCTAAAATGCACTCACAAAAATGGGATGCATTGTAAACATCAATTTAAAATATATAGTCAATAGTTGAATGAAATAACATCATTGTCAGATGTCTAAAAGTATTGTTTAATAGTCATGTCTCTTACATTTTCATTAAAAATGTAATAACTCTCTATTCTAACATTTTATAGAAACCTTCATATGCTAATTTTTAAATAGGTACCATAAACAATGGCACTATCATCTCAACCTGAGCATTCCTTGAATAAGGTTCCTGTAGTTGGTCTGTGTTGAGTAGTTGGTGAGCTACAGTTGCTGAGCTACAGTAAAGTCAAATGTATAAATTTTTGGTTGTTCCCTAACTGAGATTGCTCATGCAATCAGCAGTATAATTGGAAATGGTCACTCATGAACTTTAATTAGACTCCTTGAAGTGTATGTAGATTGAAACCTGTTGTGTATAAATAATAATGATTGGCACTTCTTACTACCAAGCTAATCATCATTAAAGTGTTCTATAACGATAAATGTGCTTTAACTGAAATTTATCCACCCCCGGTAGCTGAATGGTCAGCATGATGGATTGTCAGTTCTCTGGGCCTGGGTTCAATTCCCGGTTGGGTCGGGGAATTTTCTCCGCCCAGGGACTGAATGTTGTGCTGTCCTCATCATCATCCTCATCGACTGCAGGTCGCCGAAGTGGCATCAAATTGAAAGACCGGCACCCGGCAAACTGAAATTTAACTTCAGCAGTGTTAACCTGATTGCTTATGGCTCAGTTCATCTGATGGATGGGCAATAAAAATAATTATTGAGACAAATAAAGTCGGTAATTATAAATGTCTTCAAGAACTTTTAGAGCAGTCTTTTCATTACATCCCACCAACAGTGTGTACATTAGAAACAAAGTTACAATACAAAACTGTCACACCAATCAACAGAAGTGGTTTAAGAAAATGTTGTAAGGATAAAATGATAATGGGAACAATGGATTTTATAGAAATTTTTCACAACTATCAAGTCCATTCTTCAGTTTTGGCATAATAGGTACTTAAGTGAAATTAAGAATAGAATAAACAAGGGCAGATGGTTTGCATTGACAGCAAGGTATGTAATATTGGGACACGCAACACAAAAGGTTGATTCCAAAAGTCTTTAACTAAGTAAAAGATAATTAAATTATTGAACAGTTTGACACAGGTTTCCAAAATTATCCCAATGTATGTTTATGTAACTTTTCAATATTTTGTAATCACTTGCAACTTATGTTAGACAGCACTCCTAGAGGAATGTCATTCAAAACACTGATGTAGGATGCAGCAGTATCTTCATCCAAGAAATAAATACCCTTGCATCTGTTCTATTGGGATAAAGCCACCAATTTTGCTGGTATGCGTTATGGTGCACTTCTGATTGCTATATATTTTAGGTTTCAGCCAAAAGACCTTCAGCTGACATAGAAAACACACACACACACACACACATTCACACCAACTCAACTCACAGACAGATGACCGCTGTCTCTGGCCACTGCAGCCAGTTGTAACTGTGTCTGATGGGAGCAGCAACCTGGTGGTGGAGGTAAGGCGGAAGCATGGCCAGGGAGGAGGGGGATACAAAGGTTGGGTGTGGTAAGCGTTCAAAAATTGTTCAAATGGCTCTGAGCACTATGGGACTTAACATCTGAGGTCATCAGTCCTCTAGAACTTAGAACTACTTAAACCTAAGGAGATCACACACATCCATGCCTGAGGCAGGATTCAAACCTGCGACCGTAGCAGTCGTGCAGTTCCAGACTGAAGCTCCTAGAACTGCTCGGCCACACCGGCCAGCGTGGGAAGTGTAGTATTCCTTGTAGGAGTGTGCTGGGTTGTGATGAGTACAAAGTAGAGCTGCTAGGAGCAGTCAGGAGGTTGTGGGGGAAGGGGTGGAAAGGGGACAGAACAGGAGAGAAGCAAAGAAGGGGGACAATACTAGTGAGTGTGTTTGCAGAATAGAAGGCTGCATAGTGCCAGAGTGGAAGTAGGGAAGGGTTTAAGTAGGTAGAGGACAGCGACTAATGAAGGTTGAAGCTATGGGATTACAGGAATGTAGGATATCTTACAGGGAGAGTTCCAACCTGTGAAATATAGAAAAGTTAATGTTGCAAGAAGGATCCAGTGCTGCAGTCTGTGAAGTAGTCATTGCATTGGACCTCATGTTCAGCAACTGGGTGTTTCAGCTGTCTCTTGCCCACAGTTTGTTGATGGCCATTCATGTGGACTGACAGCATGTCACTGACAAGCCCATGTAGAAATCAGCACAGCAGTTGCAACTTAAGTTTGCAGATCACACTGGGATAGGTGATGCTTGTGACTGGACTGGAGTAGGAGTGTGGGAGGATGTATGGGGCAGACCCTGCACCTTGGTCTATTGCAGGGATATGAGCCATGAGACAAGGGGTTGAGGGCAGGTGTGGAGTAGAGATAGACAAGGATTCTGTGTAGGTTTGGAGGGCAACAGAATACCACTGCAGGAGGGTTGGGAAGGATAGTGGGTAAAAAATTCGTAATTTCAGTGCATAATGAGAGATAGTCTAATCTCTGTCAGATAATGTGATTCAGTTTTGTCTTTCAAACCCTCTGCACACAACACATGGCTGTGTGACTGTGCAGCTTGTTGGTGCAGCATATCACACCCCATATTCATCCCACCAATATAATTAATCCTATACCTTCAAACTGATCACACTTCCTGCCTCACCTGCCCATTGCTCTGAATTCCACTATTAATGTCTTTTTATTTATTTTTGTCTTTGATCTCATTGTGTTTTCCCAATGCTTTTAGTTCATTTTCTCCTTGCACCATTGGACCTACTTCCTCAGGTATCACCTTTTCCCCCCATACTTCATCTTTTCTTTGTTGGTTTTTGCCATGTATTTTACATATTTTTACCCTTTTTTTATCCTCTACAATGGATCCTTGCTCCTTCTGTCAGCACAAATAAGTTTCACAATCCCTAGCCATAACCCAGTCCCACATAATGTTTCTGCATTGCTGCCTAGCTCATGGAATCCCCCCAAATGGCCTTATCAAATTATCTATCTTCAGCTGCAACCCCTCTTTCCATAATGACCGCTACATTTTCCAATTCTGTCAGTCCACAGTTCTCACCAACTCAATCCTGCAAAACCATGTAAATCAGGCCTGAACCCCATCCATCTGCAAAATTCTCCTGTTATGCCATTCCTAATTCTTGCACTCAATCTTTCACACTGAAACTCTTGCCTTCCAGGAACTGGAGCACTATGCACAGTGCCACCTCAAGAAACTCCCCAACCTGTTGACATCCTACTCCTAACTTGGACTACCACTATATATCACAAGAGCCTCCAAACCTCCCCTGCATCCCCTCATAGCTGAAAAACCTTGCCTTGCAGACCTACTACATTTACCACTCCCTCAGAAACGCCCTCCCACCACCGAATAGAACCCAGAGCGCATTCAGACCTGGAACACATTAGACCCACAGAGGTATCAGTCCTTTACAAAGATCTTATGCCCCAATCCCAAATTCAATCACACTGAAGCTGTTAAAGATCTTCTATCCTTTGCCCAGTTCCTTCAAGGGAAACACTTTTTCACCACCAACCCTACCAACCAGACCCAATCCAAAATCAATATTGAACCCTGCCTGACTGATTCCATTCCTCCATCCAATGGTGATCCACACTCACTATCCCCTAATGACCCACTGTTAACATTCCAGAATTTCTTAATCTTAAACCTTGCCTCATCATTATTCCCAAAACCCTTCATCATGGAAACCAACCTTACATCCACAGAAAGAATTGTAATCCATCATCTGTGATGAAGCAAGCTGTGATCTCTTTACTTCCTCATGTTTTGCTATCTACCTCCTTAAATTAATTTTGCCTAGTTACCTTTAACATACAAGAGTATATCTACATTTCCATAAAAGAGAAAGGTTGGCCCTCAGTCTTAAGAAATATAGCACCAGATATATTTTTGTGATCAGTTTTGTGTACATAACCAACTTCCTAACTTATTTTGACTATTCCTAGTTAATGTCTTTTGTTATAGGGTGAAACCAGTAATTCTTTTGCGATTTAAATTCTATTGTTGACTTATAAATAAATATAAATTCTGTACTAATTATGAACATTTGGAAGAAGAACTATGAAGATTCTTAATGTATTTATTTGGCTCTATTCAAAAACATATTAGCAAAGCCAGTCTTTTTTTTTAATTCCACTTTTTTTCCATTTAATTCCATTAATTCCATAAATCCAATTCATTCCAAAATAATTACCAGATTTGTCAAAAGCGTGGTTTGCATAACTATATCTGCTAATTTCATTATTTAAACAAATAATTTGGCATAACCTTGGTGGTAGAAGAAACTGGTAAAAAGAAGGAATTTTTCAATGTATTCAGTTAATCGAATGAATTAGGTTTTAATTGCAATTTCTGTAAATTAAACATTGAACAGTGTATAGTTTCAGTGCCTATTATTGTGAGGATGTATAAAGGCCTGATTTTTGGTCCCAAGACAGTCAGTTCACAGCCGATTTTCACGCGGGTAGTCTGTATCAGTTATAGTAATGCATCAACTGAACAGTGGAATTAGTGTAACATGAACAGACCATTTGTTAAAACAGTGACCATGTCTGTTCAATTTATTTGAGAAATAGTGAACTGTATGGTTAGTTATTTACTGCTCATAGATGTTCAACAGTAGACTATTGTAGCAGTATGTTGATGTTTTCCTGCAAACTATTAATGAGGTTTATTAAAAGTTAACCAATAGTGAAATGGCCATATAACTGTGTAATATTGGAGGTTGTGAACTGAAAGTAAAGAACTGTGAAACGCTACTGGGCAACTGTTGACTACATCATTTACAGTAATCAGTGTTAAACTTCCACCCCCCATATTTCAGCCAGTATAACAATGCAGTATGTCAACACCGAGGACTATCAACAAAGAAATAAAGCAGGTGAACATCACACGTCTAACAACTGGTGCTGACCTTATAATCTTACCTGTGATAAAGGCTCCACGCTGTGATTTTGAACTGCAGGGGATTACTGGGCAGAGAAACTCCACCAGCTGTTGGGTTTGTCCATCTACAAAACCTGCCACAGTAATCCATCCAGGAAATCCAATAGGATCTCCAGTCCCCCTCAGATCCTTAGGCCCATCCCAGAAACTCTCGCAGTCTACTGCGCTTCTCACCCGTACCACTCCTGGCTCTCCTCACTCCTACATGCTTCCTAAAGTCCATAAACTGAACTACCCAGCACTCCCCATTGCAGCCAGTTACTGTGCTCCCACTGAGAGAATCTTGACTGTCATGGACTTATAACTTCATACCCACAAACTACCAACCTATATAAGAGACACCAACCATTTCCTCCATCGACTCTTTACAGTTCTCATTCCTTTACCACACGGTGTCCTCCTCATCACTGTTGATGCCATCTCCCTCTACACTGACATCTCCAATGACCATGGCCTTGCCACTATTGAACACTATGTTTCCAAGTGCCCTAATGACTTCAAACATACAACCTCCTTCATGGTCACCATGACCAACCATGTGCTCAGCCACAATTACTTCTCCTTTGAAGGCATTATCTAAAGGCAAATGTGTGGTGCAGCAATCGGTACCCACATGGCACTATTCTATTCTAACCTGGTCATGGCCTTCTAGAGGAGTCCTTCCTAAGCACTCAGAATCCTAAACCCCTCACCTGTTTCAGATCCATTGATGACATCTTCGTGATCTGGACTGTGGGTGATGACAGCATATCCACATTCCTCTAGAACCACACCACCTTCTCCTCCATTTGTTGCAACTGATCCTCCTCAACCCAACAAGCCACCCAGCTTCCTTGATTTTAACATCCATGTCAAGAATGGCTACATCGGTATCTTAATCCACATTAAATCTACCAGTCACCAGCTGTACCTCTACTTTTGACAGCTGCCACCCATTCCATACCAACAAATCTCTCACATACTGCCTATCCACCCATTTTCATTGCATCTGCAGTGACAAGCAGCCTCTCTCCAAGTACTGTATATCATGGATCTCACTCAGGCCCTCACAGACCAAAATTACCCACCCAGCCTTGTACAAAAACAGATCTCCCATGACTTGTCTCCATGTCGCACATACCCACCTTCCAGCCAGAAAGGAACACTCCCCCCATGAGTTCAATACCACCCAAGACCGGAGCAACTGAGCCACTGTGCTGCTTTCTATGTGGGCACAACAATTAACAAACTGCTTATCCACATGAATGGCCAACAACAAACAGGCCGAGAGATAACAGGACCATCTAGTTGCACAACATGCTGCCCAATACAGTGTGCTTCACTTCAGCAGCTGCTTCACAGTCTGCACCATCTCAGTCCTTCCTACTACCACCCATCCCCAACGTTCCTGACTGCACCTAGCAGCCCTATCCTGCCCCACTTTGTCAGTGCATGCTTCCCCTCTCTCCCGTGCCTCGTCTTAACCTCCACCACTGGTTTGGAGCTCCCATCAGGTGCAGTTACAACTCAGCTTGCTCACAGCAGTCAGAGACAGTGGTCATGTGCATGAGTTGTGCTTGTGTGGCTGTGTGTATGTTTTCTACATCAGGAGAAGGTCTTTTGGCCGAAAGTTAAAATGTAAACCAGTCTTTTTGTTCTGCCTGTCTCCTCCATATAGTGAGTATCAATCTATCCTTTCCATGATATGGTTGTTATTCCATCATGGAGTATCCATTGTATTACATACTTCAAAAAGTCTAAAACAGCAATATCTTCAGACAAGCAGAATGATACTTAGTATTCTCGAGTAACAACATATTGGGTACTGAGAAGAATGGTAGTCAGGTTTCAGTCTTTATGATAAATGAAATGATGATTTTTTTTTTCTTTTTGCTCCCAAAGTCGGGATGAGTGCATTTTATTGTGGAATTGTTTCTAGTGGGTCTATGCTATTTGATCAATCTTGCTTTCTGTTGATTTGCCAGTGAACCATGGAACCAACTGTCAGGACACTTAGTGTCACCTAAGTATTCATGAACAGTTGTTAGTGCTGTAATCCTCAAATATTCAGGATGCTATTGAATTTTGAAAAAGAAAATGCAAGTCTCATGCAATAATTTTTTTCTCATATTATCATTTCTGTTGCAAAATATTCTGAACTGAAATAATTGCAGATTTCGCTGAAAGGGAAACTCTGCCCAAAGACTATGTCATTCTTCTAAATTCAAGTTGACTTCCCCCCCCAACCCCCAACCCCCCCCCCCCCCACACACACACACACACACATCACTGTTAGAGGTGCATCTTGAAATTTGGACTTTTTTCTCTCACTTTTGATTATTGACTATGGAACACAGAAAATCTCATTAGCTCAATATTTGTGCCAACAGTGAATACTCTTTCATATTCTAATAATCTTTTCATTATTGAGATTTCTGTTGTTGTATATTTAAAATCCTTTGCCATATTTATGATGTATTGTTTAAGCAAGGAATAGTTCTTAAAAGGCTCAAGTATGTAGTTGTAAAGTCATAGAAGAAAGGAGATGAGGCAGACATCGTTTAGCAGCCTCTAACTATTTTACTATTTTCTGTAAAACTATAATTACTTCAACTATCCTACACATTATGGAAAGAAAGGAAAAAAATGATGGACTGTGTTTTATTGATTCCATCTTCTTTCTTCTATGTACAGTTTTGTTTTCTGAGTATACCTTTTATTATCGTAGTGTATGTTAATCTACAGTGACAACTTCAACATCGTAAATGAACAGTTGGAATCTCAAGACAATTTTGTTTTAATAAAAGTTCAGTATGCAAGGGAAAGACACTATAAAACCATTACCTCTGGCGTGCGGATTACAAAAGAAGCAATAGCATGCATACATAATAATATATGCCAAGTATACAAATAAATAAATTTCAGTTCAATAATGACTCATGAAGAGAATTCATATATTATTACATACAGTTAAGCTACACAAGAAAAGAAGACAGAAGTTCACCATTGAAACAAACAGATTATCAATGTGAACACTCCCTCAGAGGTGAATTGCATGAGCAAATATAAAAATAAAATGTTGACTTTGACCTACACAGAAAATAACCCACAAGAGTAACAAGCTTTAAGCAGAGACTTTGCTTATTATTATTATTTCAGTTATCCTTAAATCCATCATACAGGAATTTTATTGTAAATAGATGTTAGCGTTAGGCAAAATCAAACAATAAGAAATCGAGGATGGAATGTAACAATATTATGAGAAGGAAAGTTGCCACTCACCATATAGCAGAGATGCTGAGTCGCAGATAGGCACAACAAAAGACTCTCATAATTGTGAGAGTCTTTTGTTGTGCCTATCTGTGACTCAGCATCTCCACTATATGGTGAGTGACAACTTTCCTTCTCATAATATTGTTAGATGTTAGCATTATCACATTTGACAGAAAAAGAAATGGGTAGACACACATACAGATATGAGAGATGACATGTTAACTTCCAGTCTAGATCTTGTGCTGAAAGAACTAAGATGATGTGCAGGAACAGCCATGTTAGTAAACTGGTACTAAAAATCCAGTACAGAGGAGTACAGTTCGGAAGAGGTCTCTTACAAAGCTTGGTATTCAGGTAGGATTTTAATCATTATACAGGTAAACCACCTCAAAAATAGGTATTTTGAAGGAGAAGATAGAAAGATGCTTTTTATTGACCAGGATACTGTACCCATAATACAGATTGGTGAAATGATTGGGTGTATGGGTGTACCAAAGAAAAGAATGACACAAGCCAAAAAATAGGGATGAAGCAGTGGGATACTATTGCAGCAAAAATGGGTTATTATTTGGAAGTCATCTGTCTGTGGTGCACGGTATAAAGGACGGTTCCTTGTTACATCCTCGCACAGCCCCGTTTCACCAATATAGGATTGGTATGGCCTACGCGGCACAATCAGGATATTAACAATACTGTGGATCTGTGATTACCTTAATTGACATTTATAATGGAGATGAGAGTGAGTAGGATCTCCTTGGCTGCTTAAAATTGCGTAGATACACCTGACAATAACTTTTGTCAGGCAATGGGAACAAGTGGGGAATTTGGCAGGAATGGTCTGCCAAAGTCGTTAGTGCAGATTCTTCCTTTAAACTAGTTTATTTATCTATTAATACAAAAGACGAGGGAGGTGTTCGACCCTCTGCCCCTTACTATGCCCACTGTTTCACATGATTGCCTACAATTCAGCCGGCATCTGATTTTGCAACTCCAATCCTCTCTGTTGGAGACAAGTGAATTTCTACCACTTGTTCTGTTCACTTCAGACTCACTAATGCACACATCAAAAAAAGTTTTGCTTCACCCAGTTCCCAGAACTCCTGAAGATAAGAGTTGACAGTCCCTTTGACTGTTCAGAGATGTCACCAACCCCCCCCCCCCCCTCCCCTCCAAGATATAAACAACTATGCATGAGCCGATGAGCCGCACCTATTAGATGGAGGGGGTCCGGCAGCTGATCAGTTCCAGCCATTCCACCATGAAGGAGGTACATGACTCGTGTTGTCTGTAGTTCAACCATGCCTAGACGGTCAATACTGCGGTTCGATCACATCCGCGTTGTTACTTTGTGCCAGGAAGGGTTCTCAACAAGGGAAGTGTCCAGGCATCTCGGAGTGAACCAGAGCAATATGGTTCTTGTTCGGACATGAAGGAGATTCAGAGAGACAGAAACTGTCGATGACATACCTCACTCAGGCCGCCCAAGGTCTACTACTGCAGTGGATTACCACTACTTATGGATTATGGCTCGGAGGAATCCTGACAGCAATGCCACCATGTTGAATAATGCTTTTCATGCAGCCACAGCACGTCGTGTTATGACTCAAACTGTGCGCAACTTCACTCCCAACGTCCATGGCGAGGTCGAGCTTTGCAACCACAACATCATGCAGCACGGTACAGATGAGCCCAACAACATGTCAAATGGACCGCTCAGGATTGGCATCACGGTCTCTTCACCTGTGAGTGTCACCTATGCCTTCAACCAGACGATCGTCGGAGACATGTTTGGAGAAAACCCGGTCAGGCTGAACTCCTTAGACACACTGTCCAGCGAGTGCAGCAAGATGGACGTTCCCTGCTGTTTTGGGGTGGCATTATGTGGGGCCAATGTACGCCGCTGGTGGTCACAGAAGGTGCTGTAACGGCTGTACAATATGTGAATCCCATCCTCCGACCGATAGTGCAACCATATCGGCAGCATATTGGGAAGGCATTCATCTTCATGGACGATAATTCGTGTCTCCATCATGCACATCTTGTGAATTACTTCCTTCAGGATAACAATATCGCTCAACTAGAGTGGCCAGCAGGTTCTCCAGACATGAACCCTATCGAACATGCCTGGGATAGATTGAAAAGGGCTGTTTATGGACTACGTGACCCACTAACCACTCTGAGGGATCTGCGCCAAATCACTGTTGAGGAGTGGGACAATCTGGACCAAAAGTGCCTTGATGAACTTGTAGATAGTATGCCACGATGAATACAGGCATGCATCAATGCAAGAGGATGTGCTACTAGGTAATAGAGGTAGCGATCTGGATCACCACTTCTGAAGGTCTCGCTGTATGGTGGTACAACATGCAATGTGTGGTTTTCATGAGCAATAAAAAGGGCGGAAATGATGTTTATGTTGATCTCTATTCCAATTTTCTGTACAGGTTCCAGAGCTCTTGGAACCGAACTGATGCAAAACTTTTTTTGATGTGTGTACATTGGCTTAACTCACAATTTAATCAATGGACCCTTGACCATCTTCCAGGAGACAAGCACCAGACTGTAACTTGTTTCAATTGCCAACTGAAATTTCACACAATACTTGTTTGAGAAAAGGACAGGCTGTCTCTGTTCAATGCTATTCCAATGAGGAGGTGCAGTTTCCACTCAATCGACAGTTGCAGCTGTTTCCATCAGAGTACCACTGTCCTCCCATGATGGACGTCTTTATTATCCCATTACTAGCAGCTACTAGCCTCTCAATGTTGCTGGGTGCTGTGCTTACTTGCGCACTCTTCAACTTTTGCACCGACTTTGCCTTTCGCTGGTCGTGGATGCTCTTGTATACTCATTTTGAAGGCCTTCCCAGCTCGGACACAGCACCTTGTATCTGCTTCCCATAGGTTATTTTTCCATC
This sequence comes from Schistocerca piceifrons, assembly GCF_021461385.2. NCBI lineage: Eukaryota > Metazoa > Arthropoda > Insecta > Orthoptera > Acrididae > Schistocerca > Schistocerca piceifrons. Next base: position 170,856,631 of record NC_060138.1, on the reverse strand, counting down.
TTCCAGATTATTCCACTACTATGGACTACATTGGTTTCCTCCTGTGCTAAAGATATCCGGATTGGAATATTCCTACTCACTCTACGAGGTCTGGGAGATCCAGTACTTTTGTCCTCCACAGTGTTTACCTACTTGTCATTCTTTTCTTTCCCTGTGCTCACTTAGCTTTTGGTTAAGCATAAGGCATTGCCCAAGATGCATTGGCTGAACCTTTACAATATGCTTTATTGGTCGAAACCGTCTCCTTTTGATATCCTACAGCAGAAGGCCACTATTGAATTTTGAGGATTACTTCAAAGTTGTAAGGCAGATAAACTTACTTGAGTTTATGGTTCAAATTGCATGTAATTTTGATGATTGAATAATAAGGATAAATGTCTGAGAGTTTTAAGTAAATCATGGTGCAAGATATATGAAGTAAATAATGGTAGTCTCACAGCGGCAAAAGGCTTGCAAGTTGTTCTGAGCATGTGACTCCTCTAATTAATGGCTGAACCATACTATATAAAGGATACAGCAAACTTACCTTTATGCATTGTCATGTATCCTGGAAATTACCTGAAAATTTTGGGTTCTACAATGAAAGAGTAACCAGGTCTCTGAGCATAGCTGGAAGGTTCCTTTGCAATTTTGGAGTATTTTGCATGCTTTCGATGCATTTGTTAATTATTTGGTACTCAGAAAGTTTATATACAAAACTGCATGGTTAGGTTTATAAGTATTTTAGTGGATGGTTGGTTAATTGAATCTGTGCAGTTGGTTTAGTTTACTGACCATAACGTAGCACAATTGCCCTAATTACCAGAGGAGAGTGACTTAACATGAAAGTTCATGATGGATTTATGAAGCTAGAAAAGCAAATGGTTTGCATATTTTCTGTATAGTTAGTTACAACACATCTCAAAACAGAGGAATGGTATACAGTAGATGCAAGGTGAAATCTTGCTACAATTATAATTTAAATATGAAACTGGGGCAATGCCACAAATTTAAACATTTGACAAAGGTATGGCTACTGATTGTAACCAAAGTATTCGATGATGGTGATCATATTTCATGCCTGAATGAATATGGTATATAAGCTACATAATAAGTCAGCTAACATGGAGTGTTGGCATTCGTAGTTGGAAATATAAGGAAAAGAATCAGAATGAACTTACCTGAATGAACACTAAGTTTAAGCATTATGCTAATGATTCAAAGTTATTTATTTGAAGTTGAAAGAAATAAATATCTGATAAAAATCAGAGATTAATGTTTAAAGTGTAATTCTACCAAGTGTTTGCTGGTAAACAGTAATTTTTTTAAATTCAATTATGGATGTTACATATTTAGGGCATCATCATTCATCTAACGACAGGGATACGAGATGTAACATACCGCTTCTGTGAAGTAAAAAGTTGCACAATGTTTATAGTACCGACAAATGATGATTACCAAACATTTTTAGGCTTAAATTGACTGATGTGCCTTTTCAACTAACAATACAATCCAAACTAACCATCAAAACACAGGATTAACATCTTTTTGACAGTTAACATAAGGATGCACCCTCCAAAAACATGCATTAAAACTGCCCCCCCCCCCCCCCAATTTGTTAAATTGGAGACCTAGTAAAAACACTCCATTTTGGATGGAGAATCAGGAGTGGTAGGAAGTATCTAAATCTCAGCAGCTGTAGTGTATGATGTATTCATAACACAGTGGTATGGTCAGTGGTCTAGTAACCAACTGCGTGGTGGCAAGGTCTGGTTTGTATCTGACTTGGTGTGGTAGTTGTTTTCTTTGCGTTACTCCATTAATTTGTGTAATCAGTATACATTTTGAAATTAATAGAACAAACTGTTCATCGTTCTTATAAAAATATTTTTAACCCTCAAAAGGGAAGAGCATGTGGCTTCTTTACCACTTAATATCCTGTCCAGTGGCCAGCAGATTCAAAGACTAGCTGCTATCAGTGAGGAAGAGTGTCTATTAGGTGGGTTATAAACTTCTCATTTTCTGCCAACTACTCCCAGGTTGCTAGGCGATGTTCTGAAAGCCATGACAGGTTCCTGGTGCTGGGCTAGGTCAGTTTTCTTGCGTGGTCTATTTCGTCTTTGCCCATAAGTTTTTAATAGTGTTTAAGTTTGGTGCGGGATGAGGCCAACTGGGAAGCGAAATCTCACTTTATTCTTCAACTGCTCATGCGCTATCAGTGATATGCATATAGGACACTGATATAATATGGGTATACTGGACAGCATCAAGATGGTGTGAAGCATTCCAAGCCCATGATAACACATCTAGTCACAAACTGCCACAGCCACTACGAGATGACTCATGGACGTACTTTGGGTTGAAATGGGCACCTTGCACCATATGCACTCACACTGGGCTATCATTCGCTGGAGACAATACTGATCTGTCTGAAAATATCATGTTGCACCAGTCAAAATTGGCTTTACCCTCCGAAAATGCTAATCAGTAGATTTAATGCCATCATGTAGCTTCTTGATGGCCACACATTGGCTAAATACAACTCATCCAGAAAAGGATTTTGCCATGATGTGTTGTTACATTCACTATCTTGGACAGGTGTTGTTACATGCCACAGTCCAGTTCCCACATACCTAGTAGATTCTCCAGATCTCGATAACACTTTATCCATCACTGAGCAGTGGACTCAGCACTGCCATACCGTGTCCTGGTCCCTGATAACCTCAAATTCCCTTCCTCCACAAGAGCAATTGATGTGGATGATGAGGAATGGTTTATGAATAATATGACTCAACTGAAAGTGATGCAGTGCGGGTTTTGATCTTACTCATGTACTGTCATTAGCTTTTATGCAATGACTGGTGCACTTGTAGACCTAACTCATGACGATGGACTCTCAGTTGACTACTATGTAATATCAGTGACACTGTGTGGCTAATTCTCATATATTATGTCAAACAGAAGTAGTTAATTTAATTTTCCGTCACCAGGGAGAGCATAGTTCACTAAGTAACTCTCACTGATTTATGCCCAAAATTCTGTCATGTCTTGTGTGAGAAATTAACCACATAACCATAATGTGTTTTATATAATATAGACAAATTTTTGAACCAAAATACTGCCTATAGTGGAAAAAACACATGGACTGAATATAAGACACTTTACATATAAAGTGTGCAAGTTGTTAATTCGGCTACAGGGACCATTCAAAAACTTATATCTGTTCAGTTAACATGTACTACATCTACATACATACTCTGCAATCCACCATACGGTGCGTGGCGGAGGGTACCTCGTACCACAACTAGCATCTTCTCTTCCTGTTCCACTCCCACACAGATCAAGGGAAAAATGACTGCCTATATGCCTCTGTACGAGCCCTAATCTCTCTTATCTTATCTTTGTGGTCATTTCGCGAAATGTAAGTTGGCGGCAGTAAAACTGTACTGCAGTGAGCCTCAAATGCTGGTTCTCTAAATTTCCTCAGTAGCGATTCACGAAAAGAACACCTCCTTTCCTCCAGAGACTCCCACCCGAGTTCCTGAAGCATTTCTGTAACACTCGCGTGATGATAAAACCTACCAGTAACAAATCTAGCAGCCCGCCTCTGAATTGCTTCTATGTCCTCCCTCAATCCGACCTGATAGGGATCCCAAAAGCTCAAGCAGTACTCAAGAATAGGTCATATTAGTGTTTTATAAGCAGTCTCCTTTACAGATGAACCACATCTTCCCAAAATTCTACCAATGAACCGAAGATGACTATCCCCCTTCCCCACAACTGCCATTACATGCTTGTCCCACTTCATATCGCTCTGCAATGTTACGCCCAAATATTTAATCGACGTGACTGTGTCAAGCGCTACACTACTAATGGAGTATTCAAACATTACAGGATTCTTTTTCCTATTCATCTGCATTAATTTACATTTATCTCTATTTAGAGTTAGCTGCCATTCTTTACACCAACCACAAATCCTGTCCAAGTCATCTTGTATCCTCCTACAGTCACTCAACGACGTCACCTTCTCGTACGCCACAGCAACATCAGCAAACAGCCGCACATTGCTATCCACCCTATCCAACAGATCATTCATGTAGATAGAAAACAACAGCGGACCTACCACACTTCCCTGGGGCACTTCAGATGATACCCTCACCTCCGATGCACACTCACCATTGAGGACAACGTACTGGGTTCTATCACTTAAGAAGTCTTTGGGCCACTCACATATTTGGGAGCCAATCCCATATGCTCGTACCTTAGTTACAAGTCTGCAGTGGGGCACCGAGTCAAATGCTTTCCGGAAGTCACGGAATATGGTATCCGTCTTGGTATCCGTCTGATACCCTTCATCCATGATTCAAGATATCATGTGAAAAAAGGATGAGTTGCATTTCGCAGGAGCGATGCTTTCTGAAGCCGTGCTGACGCATGGACAGCAACTTCTCTGTCTCAAGGAAATTCATTATATTCAAACTGAGAATATGTTAGAGAATTCTGCAACAAACTGATGTTAAGGATATTAGTCTGTAATTTTGAGGATCTGTCCTTCCACCCTTCTTATATACAGGTGTCACCTGCGCTTTTTTCCAGTCACTCGGGGCTTTACATTGGGCAAGAGATTCACGATAAATGCATGCTAAGTAAGGAGCCAATGCAGTAGAGTACTCTCTGTAAAATCGAATTGGAATCCCATTAGGACCTGGCGATTTATTTATTTTCAACCCATTCAGCTGCTTCACAACCCCAGGGATGTCTACCACTATGTCCTCCATACGGGAATCTGTATGAGACTCAAACGGCGGTATGTTTGTACGATCCTACTGCTTGAAAGATTTCTCAAATGCTAAATTTAAAATTTCAGCTTTCGTTTTGCTGTCTTTCATTGCCAGGCTAGACTGATCAGTGAGTGACTGGATGGACTTCGACCCGGTTACCGATTTTACGTAAGACCAGAATTTCCTTGGGTTTTCAGCAAGATCTTTTGCTAAGGTATGACGGTGGTAGTGGTTGTATGCTTCGTGCATCGCTCTTTTTACAGCAGCACGAATCTCTACTAAGTTTTACCTGTCCTCATTCTCCCAATCTTCCTTGTATCGCAAGTGCAACTGTCTTTGCTTCCTGAGCATTGTCCGAATTGCGCTGTTAAACCACGGTGGGTCTTTTCCATCTGTAACCCACTTTTTCGGCACATACTTCTCCAATGCGTGATTTACAATGTGTTTAAAATTTGCGCATAATTCTACCACGTCCATCGTACCGGAAGTAAATGAAGTCGATTCATTTACTAAGTGGGATGCTAACCACTGCTTATCTGCTCTTTCTAGTAAGAATACTCTCCTAGGCTTCTTGACCGACTTTTTAACTTTCATATACATAGTCGTAATGACAACATCATGATCACTAATACCTGTCTCAACACTGATACTGTCAATGAGGTATGGTCTGTTCGTGGCTACCAGATCTAAAATATTTCCATTACGCATTGGCTGTCGATTTAGCTGCTCAAGACAGTTTTCCGATAATGTAATTCACACGACGGCTTGTCTGCACCACCTGTAATGGATCCCTAGACATCCCAGTCTATACTAGGTAGGTTGAAGTCGCCTCCGACTAATACAGCATGCTCCGGGTACTTCTGCGATACAGAGTGTAGACTTCCTTTGAATGATTCTAGAATTGTTACAGTGGAACCTGATGGCCGGTAATAACACCCAACAATTAACTTTATTTCTCCTAGCTCTGTTAAACACGTCCAGATAACTTCACAATCACACTCTACTTCGACCTCAGTAGACACTATATTTTTGTCAACTACAATGAAGACACCACTTCCTTTGGTGTCTAATCTGTCTTTCTGAAACACGTTACAACCCTCACTAAATATTTCAGAACTTCCTATCTCAGGGTTCAGCCAGGTCTCAGTCCCGAGAACAATTTGTGAGCCACACGCTTCCTGGAGGGCACTAAATTCACGAACTTCATTTCGAACAATCTGAAAATTTACAGCTAATATCCTGATAGCTGAAGTGTCCTTACACTGAGCATGTCCTGATTTCCCTGCCTGCATGTCGACTGGTGAGTGTTCACAGGACACCTTGCACTACTGCCTAGCCTAAAAAAAAAACCATGTTCATTACATCTACAGATAATATCGACATACTATGTTTGCAGAAAAGATTTTTTGCCTTCTTGGAATAGACCTGAAATACTGACATAGATCTGAAATACTGACATGCTCAGTTTCCTGTAATTTTTGAAGTAATACCTCTCTGTCTGCATGTTATCAAGATAAATAAGAAAATGTGGCATGTTCAGACAATGGAAATTCAGCTTCAGAGATGTGATGTATGTAGTAGGGATTACACAGTAGCAGAATCATGTGAAGGGAGCAGAGGTTCTGGGATGCCTGTGCCACGGTGATGTGTTTTTGCAGTACCAGGTTTGTGAGGAACAGGGACTCGCGGAATCTGAAAAGATGAAGGCCATTGTGAAAGGAGGGGTGGAGTCCAGAGAAAGAAATTTTTAGGGTTAAACCGTTGGAGGTGAGGGGTGGGTCATGGGGGATGTCACTCCAAGGCTTAGTCAGCTTTTAAGGAACATATGTGGGACTATGTCTTAGGCATGGAAAGAGATACTTCCCTGAAATGGTGCAGAGACCTGGAGCAGTGGTCCATTGTGGCAGAGATGGCATTGGGGAAATGGTAAAGGAGGTTGGAAATGGACAAATGAAAGCATTACATGGTTGTGAAGAGAGCTGCATAACAGAAAAAGACACTTAAAAATATGTACAGACACAGAAAACACAGACAAATATGTAAAACTATGAAAATATGGGAAAAACATGTGAAAACATGCAAAATACATGAAAATGCATAAAAACACGCACAGATATGTAAGATGCTAAGTCGCAGATAGGCACAACAGAAAGACTGTCAGAAAGTGAGCTCTCGGTCAACAAGGCCTTCATCTGAAATAGACAAAATTCTCTCTCTCTCTCTCTCTCCTCTCTCTCTCTCTCTCTCTCTCTCTCTCTCTCTCTCCACACACACACACACACACACACACACACACGTGAGTAAGAAATGTACAAAAATATGGTAAAAAAGAGATTGGTTAGGTTGAGATTCACAAGTTCATGTGACACAGGCAGGTGTGGAAAATACACTGATGTGACAAAAGTCATGAGATAATGCACATTTACAGATGGCAATAATATTTCATACACAAGGTATAAAAGGACAATGCATAAGCAGGGCTGTCATTTGCACTCAGGTGATTCATGTGAAAAGTTTCCAATGTGATTACGGCCACATGACGAGAATTAACAGATTTTGAACGCGGAATTGTAGTTGCAGCTAGACGGATGGGGCATTCCATTTCAGAAATAGTTAGGAGTTCAGTACTCCAAGGTCCACAAAGTGAAGAATGTGCTGAGAATACCAAATTTCAGGCATTACCTCTCTCACCCTCACCTTGGGCAATGCAATAGCTTACGGCCTTCAATTAACGACCATGAGCAGCGGCATCTGCATACCGCTGTCAGTGCTAACAGGCAAGCAACACTGTGTGAATACTTGCAGAAATCAATTTGGAGGCACAACAAACATATCCGTTACAAGAGTGAGTCAAAATTTGGTGTTGATGGGCTATGGCACCAGATGACCGATGTGAGTCCTTCGCTGAGAGCACATCACCTACAACACATATCCTGGGCTTGTGACCATTTGGTTTGGATACTAAATGACTGGAAGACTAAGGCCTGGTCAGATGAGTTCCAATTTCAGTTAGTGAAAGCTGAAAGTAGGGTTTGAGTGTGGCATGGTCTCCATGAAGCCATGGACAACAATTGTCAACATGGCACTGTGCGAGCTGGTGGTGACTCCATAATGGTGGGGGCTGTGTTTACATGGAATGGACTGGGTCCTCCTTTCCAACTGAAATGATCACTGATTGGAAATGTTTATGTCTGGCTACATAGAGACCATTTGCAACCATTCATAGACTTCATATTTATGGATGACAATGCATCATGTCACTGGTATACAGTTTTTTGTGACTGGTTTGACGAACATTCTGGGCAATTCGAAATAACGATTTGGTCATCCACAGTGCCCAATATGAATCCCATCAAACGTATGTGGGACATAATCGAGACATCAGTTTGTGCACAAAATCCTGCACCAGCAACACTTCCACAATTAGGGATGGCTACAGAGACAGCATGGCTCAACATGCTGGGGACTTCCAGTGACTTGTTGACTCCATGCTACATCGAGTTGCTGCACTATGCCAGGCAAAAGGAGATCCGACACAACATTAGGAGGTACCCCATGACTTTTGTCGCCTCAGTGTATATAAATGACATAGGGGATAATGTTGGATGCTCTCTGAGGCTGTTCAACAGTGATTCTATTGTATGGAAGTTGCAATGCTATAAAATTTTAGTGAAATGTAGAAAGACCTGCAGAGGATCAGTGCTTGGCTCAGAAATTAGCAATTACATTAACAAATGTATCACATTACTCATAAACAGACAAAAAGAGCCATTACTGTTTGACCACACAATTGCTGAACAGTCTCCAAAAGCAGCCTCGTCTCCAAATATCTGAGAGTATACATATTCTATGATTTAAAGTAGAATTACCACAAAAAACTAACTGTAGTAAAGGCGGGTACCAGACAGATTCAATGGAAGAATCCTCATGAAGTGTCACCTATACACAAAAGAGTTGTTGAACCAACATTTCGGTATTGTCTGTCTGTTTGGGACCTTTATCGAACAGGATTGATAAATGAAATAAAGAAGGTCCAACTGTGAGTAATGCATTTCATCATAGGTTTATTTAGTAAGTGTGAACGGGTCACCGAGATGTTCACTTGATTCGAATTGTGGTCACAAGAAGAGAGGCATTGTGTATTGTGGTGTTTGGACAAGGCTCAGTATCAAGGACACGAATAACCTATTGTTGGATCTTTCTATCAACTGCCAGACTCATTTCCTGATGTAACCAAAAATATTAGAGAAAACCCCAGTTTGCTAGTACATAAGTTCTCCAATCAATATTGTCATTATTGATGAAACTTTAATCATCCAGTAATCAATCTGAATAATTGCAGTAATTGGTAGGTACATCCTATGAAACATTACTAAATGCCTTCACTGAAAACTTCCAAGAACATATAGTTCAAAATCCATTCATGATGGAAATATATTGGATCTAATGGCAACAAACAGACCCAACATATGTTCACAATGAATCTGGTATAAGTGACCATGAGGCAGTTGTAGCAACAATGACTACCAAAGTACAAAGGGCAATTACAAGAAGCACAAAGAGTAAAACAGTTTATGATATGAAAGACCCTCCATGGCATACAGCCACGATAAAGAAACTACTAAAGAGATTGCTGCACAGTAGGAGTAACACTAAGTACAGGAATATAGATAGAGAGACACTGAATGAAATACTTTTGTTTGCCAAGAGGGCAATGCATGAAGCCTTCTATGACTACCATAGCAAATTATTACTGACAGATCTCTCTCTCTCTCTATCTCTCCTTTTCTTTTTTTTTAAGAAAAAAAAAGAAAAAAGGAGAGAGAGATAAATTTTGGTCATATTTGATGGTTCTATCCATCCCCTCCCCCCCCTCCCCCCCCCCCCCCCCCCCTGCGCACCACTTCTCCAACCAGTTTTCTGGCTGGTTTGATGTGGCTCATCAGGAATTTCTATTCTTGCCAACTTTTTGTAAAATAGGAGAATGAATGATATTAGCAAAACCAATGATTCTGACTATACAGAAATACTTGATACTATCTTGCGATGTTTATTCGAAGTAGTATATACAAATGAGCATGCATTTTAGTACTAGAAATTCAATATGTTGATGTGATTAGAATACCTGGAATGTAATTACAATGAAATATAATAAAATGGGATGAAATATATCTAGAATCCGAAAATATGTGCAGAAAATGTTAAAACTTCTACATATAAAATTTGTACACAGAAACAATTGTAATTATTGTTCAGCTAAGTTTAAAGATGCGGGATTCGTGTTCATATCAAAATCATACCTCTGTTTAAAAAGTTATTATTTCTAAATGAAATATTACTGTGGGAAGGTATTTCATGTAATTTAGTGATGATCCCTGTAATAGTTTGGCGTGTTAATTATTCTGGAAATATTGTAACAAATTGCAAATCTAAATTCTGTATCTTGTTTTAGAAAGCCAATCAATACTTAACTGTAAACTTCAAAATTACTGTTTGAAACAATGTATGATTTCAAATTTCGATTGTTAAAACATATACAAGCAATGACAGCAAGAGCCAGTCAGAGTTAGTTTTGAATCAGTATTGTCTAAATTCAGTACACTGTCAGTGTCACCTATGTGGTGCAAAAAGAGTAAGTTATTAAGTACACGTTTGTTTCAGCCACATCACTTATTAGAATTGATTAACCTGATGAATCACTTCTGACATACAAAGAGCCCAAACTTACTTTCAGATGGAAATAAATTGCAGCAAAGAAACACACACCTCAACTTCAAACGTGAGCAAACATTAAGTTGAATATCCAGTTCTGATAGTACAAAAGAGTGGTTGAATTTTAATTTGGCGGACTGAGCTGAAATATGTCGAAAATTGTTAGGACAGTCTTATTAATCATCTCTAGCTTTCATGTACCATCGCATCACCAACACAAAATTACTCTAAATTACATATATGGATGTCACTGACAACAATAAGGACCAAAAGTGAAACAAAATGTCAGACAAAAGTGCTTTGCATTTCTGTCTGTGCAGTAGTGTAAGACAAGTGTTTTTGGTCATGCAACCTGTAAATAAATATATTTTTGATGTGTTACCCAATACACTCCAGTCATTTTCACCTCTGCAAAAGAACAACTTGTTGAGTGTGACATCTAGTGGCAGCCCTAAATATTTTGTGTCATGACTTAAGGGGCCATGGCCCCAGAAAGCTCAGGATTTAATGCCAAGTAACCAAAAATTTCCTCCATAGCAGTCAACACAGTTTCCACAAACTGCAATCTTATGAAACTCAGCTCAATCTATTTGCCCATGACATCTAGAAGACAGTAAATAGCAGCACCAAGACTGATGCAGTTTCCCATGAATGTGGACAGTGCTCATAGATCTGTGCTGTCAGCTAGTGAACAAAACGAGTTCCCAATAAAAAAGTAATCCACTAAATAAGACTGACTGCAACCCACCTGTACCAAACCCATATTTCCATATAAATATCACATTTTTAACTGAAAATAAATTACATATAAATTAAGTTCACATCATAAAATAATATTGCTATATAAATTTTTAACAATGGAAAATCCAGGATGGAATATAACAACATTATCAGAAAGAAAGTTGCTACTCACCATAGGGCGGAGATGCTGAGTTGCAGACACACACAACAAAAAAACTCATAATAATAGCTTTCGGCCATTAAGGCCTTCTTCAACAATAAACACACACACACACACACACACACACACACACACACACACACACACACACACACACACACGCAAGCGTGACTCACACACACGACTGCAGTCTCAGGAAATTGTTGTGCCTATCTGCGACTCAGCATCTCCACTACATGATGAGCAGCAACATTCCTTCTCATAATATTGTTATATAAAATTCCTTAATCACACTATTCTATAAGGCAGCAATTTCTTTTTCTGCTATGGGCATATTACAATATCCGATCTATCACAGTACCAATTCATTGTGGGTTGGACCAGCTACACCCATATCAATATTTTAATTCATTTTTGACGTGCTTTATTATTAAAGGCCACATTTAAATGATGTAATGGCAATGCTCAGGAAAGTCCCAGAGTCTTTACATTAATGTACCTAAAGTAAATAAATTTTTTATTCAGCAGAATCAAGCAGTGGGAATATTGTGTATAATGGAAAATTGTACACCTTGCAAAGGCCTTTTTAAAGATCTCAGAATTTTTACACTCACTTTCCAATACATTTTCCCTTAAGAGTTTTTGTTGCAATAACAAAAATCATTTTAAGGTGAAATGTGATTTACACAGTCAAAATCAAAACAAAAACAATTTTCATTGTTCAGATTCAGAGTGAAGTTACTTATTCTGGTGCGAAAATATTCAGGCTCCCATCTAACACAAAGCAAAAACTGAGAATCCCTAAGCAACTCAAAAGGAAATTAAAAACATACTTCATCTGCAACTTTTTCTACAAATTATTTGTATATCTAGATTTCGAATGTACAAATCAGAGTGTATGTGCATCTTTATGAAGCTACTGACAGCATATGAACAACGGTTATAATAAAACTGAGGCACCTGCAGCATATTTCAATGTAGGAGCTTCCTTAATAATTCACTTGATTAAATTTAGATGGCCTAAGTCTGAACAGCACCAAGCAGTTTAGTGATAATGTATTGTTAATGCAGTATAAAGTTAAGTTTCTGCTTGCATTCTCTTTCATCAACGCATACCTTGACTTGTTCTATGTCTCTGAAAGTAGTTCTTGATGGGAGCTAGGGAACATGATGAATCCCAAATACTCAACAACTATATTATTACATCCATGATCAAAGACAAGTAAACCAAAGACAACAACATAGCCATTATTGGACAAAACTAGTGTATCAGAGAACCATGAATGGATATTTCACCATGCCTGCACCAGAGACTATTTACTTATTCAACATGGTATATTCTGATTCAGGAGCTACACACACACACACACACACACACACACACACACACACACACAAAGTGTGAAAAGTCAATTCAAAATCAAAGCTATAGAAATTATCCAAATGAAAACAGGCAAGAGAAACCGTGTGAAATAAAAATGTATTATCTATAGTTTCATAAATCTTAAGATTTTGAACTTTGCATTTTATGATAAGTGACCATTTAATATCCTTCTATGAAAATATGTTTTGTCTAGTCATTTGAAGTAATTAAGAGGAAAATCAGCACTTTATTATTAAATTTTACTTCTTTTATTATTAAGCAATGCTCAATATACTGCTGAACTCCACGTCATTTGCAGCTGACCTCCAGTCTAGAGAGAGTCCCATTTGCAGAACCTTACTCATATACCAAAATTTTAAAGCCAAATATGTTCATGAACATGCTCTGTGTAATATAAAGCTACACATGTACAGTAACTTTTCCCTTGCTCAATACATAAATGGAATAAAAGGAAAATTAGTAATATTAGGCATGCATTGTACAATGGTTTACAGATTATATAGGTAGATGTAGCAGCTAAGAGGGTAGAAGTACATCAAAACGAGTACGTTTTCTCCCAGAATGAGTCAATAAAGAGGCCTGCGTGGCTACAAATGGAAGAAACTCTTAACTTCAAACATTCCATTGTTGAAGGGAGCAAGTTCTGAATGTTTCTTCACTTTCAGAAATGTTATTGGAAATTGAAGCCACAGGAGCAATAAACTTGGTCATGACTCTGGTAGACATACTAAATTAAATGAAAAGGGCCACTGAGGTCAGAAGCATACTGAAATACTATTTTGGAGCTATCCCTTATCTGCTGCTGAAAGTGAGTTCCCTTGAGCTCACGTATAGGTGTAAAGACAATGTATCAATAAACAACAGAACTCAGTTTTCAATCTTTCTGCTATTTAGAAGCCAATGATTGCACACAGAAATGCCGGCTGCATAGGTGAATTGCGTTATCATCATTCCCATTGTCTGAAGTTCCAATGTGCGTGAATTTCTTAGGAATCAAACTGCTGATGTCATTAGTCCCTAGACTTACACATTACTTAAACTAACTTACACTGGGAACAACCCCCCCCCCCCCCCCCCCACACACACACACACACACACACACACACACAAAAAAAAAAATCAGTGACGTGGCACCTCTAACCGTATGGCCCCATTGTCTGGGAACCAGTGGAAGTATAGATCACAGAGCAAAAAGCTTATACTGATATGAACCTTAACTGGAAGTCACTGTATAGATAAATTTAAATGTCTAAGCACTGCAACTTGGCAGCCCTTGGGTATCAAAGATATGAAAGTTTACTTACCTTTCATGTTTTCATTCACTAATCTCTACATCACTTGGCTAAAGCTACAAAATCACAGAAAGGAGAGATAGCCACGAAACTCTGACTACTTACCCAATTATGTCAAGAATCTTTATAGATAGTTAAATGAACTTGAAACACAGACTGAAATCATATCTGCTTCGTAATTCTTCCTAACATATAAGCAAAGTTTTGAATATATAATACTACTGTCTGTGTGCGTGATTGAACCAGAGAGCTTAAGATGAATGTAAAAGACAATAGTGGTAAATGATCATTATGTTGCCATATTTTTCACTTAGAAAGTGTATTGTAACTGTAAACTTGAATGGTTCCACACCACATTGAGAGATTGCAGTTATGGTCCCTGGAACCTGCAGATAACTAATATTTTATGTTGAGTCTAGGATGAAAATTGCCCGTCACCATTTATCATTAGAATTGTTGAATCATATTGACAACATTTGCTTTACAGTGACTAGAAACCCTAGAACAGTTCATCTGACACTGGTAATTAAATAAATCATCATAGTCAACCACCTCATATTTAGGCAGCTTTGTTTCTTCAGGTAATACAATACATTGGGAAATTGCAACAGAAAGCAACCAGTTTCCAAATTCCACCACTGTGTTCCTTAGCTACTGTGCAACAGAAATTTTCCATTACCTCCAGATCACACTTTACAAAAACACACCTGGTTCTATTTCAGATATGTGGTTTGGTAACAGTAACACTGACAGTGATCATGATAGTGACTGCACTAGCTAGCTAGCAGTTTATTCACAAAGAATGATCTAGTTCTTCTTTCTCCTTTTTTAACACGTTCACTGCCACTGTAATTGGCCTTGCTTTGCCACGTAACCAATATTTTTCTTAATAGAATCTGAAAATATATTGCTAAAAGTAATATAACATGTATTTATTTTATAAGTACACAATCAAATTTACTCTCGTGAATCAAAGTTGTTTTGGGGCGCACTAAGGCGTCAGTGGCATATCAGGCCATATTCTGTAGCGGGTGGCCGTGGACGCGCCAATGCGTCTAGTGTATTGTTCCTGGTTAGTGTGACAGTTTAGGTTACTACAATTTCATTTTATATTCATAAATGAAACGAAACATCCTACTGACAAACGACATATTTATTGGACAAAAAATATAGTAGAAACATTCAAATACAAACACAAGATCTCGAAGAAACTTCTGAAATAAAATGTATGTCAAATCTAAGAAAAATACAATCTAGAGCTTTATCCATTACACTCTCAAACAAATAAAATAAATACAAAGTTTACGAATAGTACCGACACATAACTGTCGAAAAATAAATGAGCAACGAAAGTGCTATCTGCCTTTAGAGGTGGTGAATAACACAACAATTCAAACAATATCCTGCTTTATTTGGGCAATCTAGGCACTCGTAAATCGTGTCTGTTCGTTGTCCACGGCTGGCGCATGATCTGCACTTTTTTCGCGGTGTTTTTGATTTTCCATTTGATTCTCGTTTTACCACAACATGTTGGGGATTTCTGACTGGCCGTTCTACCTGCTTTCGTGGCAATAGTGCTCTTATAATACTGAGTCTAAATTCTTGGAGGGGCATTTTTGTGCCACAATATTTATTGTGTAGGGCATGTGCGTTTGTCAGTATCATTTCCACAACGTGGATAAAAAGTTTCTTGTACCAGCGTATGGTTTTGCGTTCCGAGAGGTAATATGATAACATCTGATCGTGCCGATCAACTCCCGCCATAAATTTATTGTAGTTTACAATGGCCAAGGGCTTAGATTTCTTCTCCTTTCTTTTGGTTTCAACCTCAACCATTTCATTTGTAAATGCATTAGAAATGTAGCAAACCTCCCTCTTATCACGCCACTTACCTATCATAACTCCTTCCGCAAATCTGGCAACGGCTTCACCTTTTCGTAGTTTTGCTTCCTGTATTTCCTTGGGTGTATCCTTCCTATTCGCCCTCAGAGTTCCCGTGCAGTGGGTCTTCTTATCCAGGAGCAGCTTTGCCAATGCGAAGCTGTTATAGTAATTGTCCATGTACACATGGTGACCAGCATTCAACTTTTCATCTAGTAAATGAAGAACAATTTTTTGCGCATGGCCTCTTCCTCCTAAATCGTCCAGCATGCCAGTGTATACCGCGAATTTTAGGACCATTCCAGTGGGAGTTGTCAAAATATATAGCTTTATGCCATATTTGTGCTTTTTGTTTTTGATGTATTGGCGGAAAAGTAATCGTCCACGCCAAAGGATCATTGATTCGTCCAGAGACAGTTCCCGTCCAGGGTAGTAAACTTGGCACATCCTTTCATTGAAAAAATTGATAACGGGACGTATTTTATACAACCTGTCGGATGGTGTTGGTTTGCCCTGTTTTGGATTTTCAGAAAAGTGTAATGCACGTAGTATTAGCAGAAAACGATTTCGTGAAATACTATCGGCAATTCCTTTCACGTTGAATAAAGCGTCCTTTTTCCAATAGTCCTGCAAATTCCTCATCTTTACATTTCCCATGTGCAGGAAAACTCCCAAGAACACTAACAATTCGCCAACAGTCACATCTTTCCAACAGTTTATTCGTGATTGTCCTTTGGTTCCCGCAGAAAGGAATAATTCAATCGCGTTTCGATTTGTTTCTTCTACAACTGTCAATAGAAATTCGTCCGTCAGCAAAAGACGAAAATAATCTAAGGGAGTGTTTTCCGTCGGTTGAATAAGCAGTCCCTCATTTTTTATAAATGGGCAATTTATCATTCCAACT
This sequence comes from Schistocerca piceifrons, assembly GCF_021461385.2. NCBI lineage: Eukaryota > Metazoa > Arthropoda > Insecta > Orthoptera > Acrididae > Schistocerca > Schistocerca piceifrons. The sequence goes on along the minus strand of NC_060138.1, from coordinate 170,839,797 downwards.
GGCTCTCTTTCCCACGCAACAGTTGTATCAGCTGCGTTATCTCTTGTTACCACTCCTTCTGCCATTTCCCTGTCGCTAGGATTCACAGCCATTTCTACAGTCTCATCTAAAACAAACTCGGCTCCGTCAGACTCTTCACTGGATTCCACGCCGTCCTCCTCACTGGCCAGTTCCGTTTCCGAATCGCTTTCTTCTAATATTCGTAATAATTCCGCATCCGTTAGTTTTTGTACGTTTCTTGTGTCCTGTGTTTTACGTTTCTTAGGTTCTGAAGGGCCCGCCGTGTCACGATTGTCTTCCATTTTCAGTCCCACAACAGAGAAAAACTGTAGGGAAAACACACGAACCGCACCCGCAAAAATTGAAAACAATACGTTCTTAGAGTGCCTGCGCAATGAACCACACCGAATGGCTGTGCCCGACTAAACTGTGGCGCTGAGAAACAGCTGAGTGTCTCGCCGCGCAGGCGCGTCGACGGCATATGCACTAGTATCGGCCGGACGCGCTGGTGCGCCGATGGCAGTGAACGTGTTAAAGAAAAATAAAAAAATGAGGACATATGGCAGCAACTCCCATAGGGAAAGAAGCCTGACAGATGTAACATAGATGAAAAGTCTTAAATTACTGTCCCCAAGACAATATCTAGAAACAAATGGAGTTGTTTCTACTAGTTTGGATTCAACTGAACATTTTTGGCTGTAGCAAAATTGATATAAACATATTTTTGTCAGTGCTGTATTGCAACAAAAGTAAAAAAAGGTTACTGTATCAATACAATAATAATATACTGAAAGTAAGAACTATGAAATCACAGTCACAGAATAAGTGCATCTGTTGACCTAGCCTCTTCAAAGTACTTAAAAGTATCAAGACACCTTTACCCAACCTGGAGAACCTGTAGCAAACCTGGCCACATATTTACAAACCTTAAAGTAAGATCGGGGAGGGAGGGGCAGAAATTCAGCCATTAATGTACAAGGTTAGAATAAAACACTTTCCATGAGTGTAGTTATATGGTTGGCCTCTTTGAAATGAACGCCGAGTGTTTGGGCCAATGTGGTCACATAGTGTAAGATTGCACATTTCAGTAAATCACACAGCCATTAGAGCAGTGTGTCACTTTCCCTCTTTTACAACTTTGTATAATTATTAAATGACTGTTTTCAGGGCATGGGATGATGCTTGACAACAAACACGTGGATGAGGCACTTTGGCTGTATGCAAAATCATTGGGCAGAGAATTTTGCAGAGTAAATTCCATTATTATTATTATTATTATTATCATTAGTCTTTACAGAAGAATGCTGAAGATTGGATGGGTAGATCACATAACTAATGAGGAAGTATTGAATAGGATTGGGGAGAAGAGAAGTTTGTGGCACAACTTGACCAGAAGAAGGGATCGGTTGGTAGGACATGTTCTGAGGCATCAAGGGATCACCAATTTAGTATTGGAGGGCAGCGTGGAGGGTAAAAATCGTAGAGGGAGACCAAGAGATGAATACACTAAGCAGATTCAGAAGGATGTAGGTTGCAGTAGGTACTGGGAGATGAAAAAGCTTGCACAGGATAGAGTAGCATGGAGAGCTGCATCAAACCAGTCTCAGGACTGAAGACCACAACAACAACATCATTACTCTTATTACCACTCCGTATTACAAATGTCTCAAAAGAAATGTTGAGGTCTTGCATACTTAGCCTGAACAGTTTGTACATCTAATCTTTTTTTATTTCCTGTAGTAAATACTACAGAAACTTGTTTCTTGGAATTATACATCTACAATTAACTAGTCAGCTAACAATTCTACACTGTTTCAGATTTGTTTTCAGGTGTCTTTCACTTTACGCTAAATGTTTGAGTAGTGTGTGTGTGTGTGTGTGTGTGTGTGTGTGTGTGTGGAGAGGGGGAGGGGGGGAGGGAGGGAGGGAGGGAGAGGGGGAGAGAGAGGGACGGAGAGTCAACCAAATACACCCCAAGTTTTTCAACAACATTTACACATGTAACTAAGTAGTAATAATAATTCTTCATCCCAGAACAAACAAAACTCCCCACATCTTTCAATTACCATCAGTTGCAAAGAGTTAACTTTTGGGTTTTGACGTCATGTCTCTCACATTTTTGAAATGGCACAACTTCTGTTTATTGCAAGCTCTTGTTCCTTAAGATTAGTGGACACTAAATGATTTTCAACTGCTCTATACTTAAAAATTAGTGATATTTTGGTGCTTAGAAAAATTACATCCTTGCCACGGTGATGTCATCACATTAGATAGGTGTTGGGGTTATATTATTCAGACTGTACAGCCAGGTAGTTTATTATGATAATCATTTCAGAACGTTATAGAAGGATGGCAGGAAGTCATGGCAGGTGGCTACTTAATGTCCTCTGGCATTATCAACACAAATAGCAAAGACTGCTGGGAACAGGTCTGTTGATTTCACTAGTTATAACACTAATTTCAAGGCTAGATGTATGCTTGTGCTAATTGTCATTTATATGAGACTATAGATACATGGCACACTGATGCTCACAGTGTAGGCTGTTCCATGGTGTAGATCAGGTTTAAATTGCAAGAACAGGCATTGCAAATCTCGTAACGTTTTCATTTTTCACAAATTACAATATTAACAATCAAGGTACGTCTTTGACTAGCAAAGTATGCAGCAATAGTTTGAAGGTCAGTGCATGGGCTTTCCCTTGTATTGAGTCCCCTCCTAACTCACTAGATTTCAATTGGAGTGAGTGCAATGTTTCAAGATTGATGCTGTTGCACATATTTAGCCATACTCATGGCTAAACCAAGGGAAACTTGAGTTGAACATTCACTCAGTTTATTTTATTTTTTTTTTTTTTTTTTTTTTTTTTAGCCGCCACTTATTTCCTCCCCTAAGGTCAAGCTTTCACTCAACTGACCTGGGGTGAATCTACCAAACAACTGTCATATGTAATATCTACCTTCCCGTTACCATGAAAGTGAGGAACTGTTAATACTAATTTCACATAAATTTCTTATACTGAAGCGATCATATGTAGCTGACCAAAAGACAAGACTTTTTCCCCTCCAAATTTGTCAATTGGAAAAAATGAAGGGTCATCTTATACTCACAGATAAAGCTTAGGTGGCTGAGGTCAATGTTTTTACATTGTGCAATAGCTCTTAATTGGGGGGGGGGGGGGGTGGATGGGGGGGGGGGGGTGGTTACCTTTCATTCCTAGATGAAGGTTTGCTACCCGAGGTCATATGCAGATTCAACATGATGATAGAGAGGGGGGATGGTGTGCAGTGGCACCAGCATTGACAAATGTGGGGAAGGTAATGGCAAGCAGGCTGCAAATTTCATAATACTGCCACTGCATCCCACATGCCTTGCTTTCTATAAACATTTACCATGTTTAAACTGCAATTCACCTGTATCTACAAGGTGTACAACTTTGCTTCCACCATTTGTCGATAGGTGGCGACAATGGTAAGTAGCGGTCGAAAGAAACAGATCGCAGACGTCAGGCAGTTAGCTTGGTCCTTGGTCAACATAAACTCATTCAAACATTAGTCAATTTGGGTCTGCATCATAAAATTGTTCTTAATTGAAAATGTCAGTTTACGATCCTAATTCTCGTCATTTGCGGGAGGTGTTACTGTTTTGTTTCAATATGAAGAGAACAGCGGCTAAGTCTCATCGAATGCTCTCAAGTAGGTATGGAAAGAACGCTGTTAGTGGAAGAACATGTCATGAGTGGTTTCAATACTTCAGGAACGATGATTTTAACGTCGTAGACCAGCACAGTGGTGGAAGAGAGAATGTTTTCGAAGATGCAGAATTGGAGATACTTCTGAGTGGAGACTCGCGTCAAACTCAAGAAAAATTGGCATGATTAGTGGGAGTGACACAGTAAGCCATTTCAAAACGTCTGAAGGCTATGGGCATGATTCAGAAAGAAGGAACTTGGGTCCCCTGTGAGCTGAAACCAAGAGACGTTGATCGGCGTTTGTGAACAGTTGCTTCAGAGGCAAAATCGGAAGGGATTTCTGCATCGCACTGTGGCCAGGGACAAAAAATGGGTTCATTACAATAGCCCTAAACACACACAATCACGGGGATATCCCGGCCATGCTTCCACGTCAACGGCCAAACCAAATATTCACCACTCCCAGATCATGCTCTGCATTTGGTGGGACAAGCTTGGCGTCGTGAACTATGAGGTGTTAAAACCAAGTGAAACAATCACGGGTGCTCGTTATCAAACATAATTAATGTGTTTGAGGAGAGCATTAAAAGACAGCGAGAGGCACGATAAAATGATTTTGCAGCATGACAACGCTCGACTCCACGTTGCAAAAAGAGGTCAATAAATACTTGGGAACGTTAAAATGGGAAGTCCTACCCAACCTGCCGTATTCTCCAGGCATTGCTCGCTCTGATTATCACCTGTTTAGATCAATGATGCATTGCCTGGCTGAGCAACACTTCCGATCTCATGAACAAGTCACAAATTGACTTGATTCGTGGATCGCTTCGAAAGACGAATAATTTTTTCGATGTAGGATTCGTGCACTGCCCGAAAGATGGGAGAAAGTAGTGGCCAGCGATGGAAAATACTTTGAAAGATACATGTGAAACCAATGTGTTTCATTAAAGACTCAAATGATGGGGAAAAATGGCGGAGGCAAAGTGGTACACCTGGTAAATGTAGTGAGAACCAAACTGACTTTACAAATGAAGAAATTCTAACATAATCAAACAATAGGTTCAACAATGGCACTAAAGCAACTACTGCTCGACAGTGATGTTAGTCTGAAGAGGATTTCAGCTAATTCAGCACTAATAAGCAAAGAAGATGACATAGTACTGATTATTGGTATTCAGCTTGCTTAATGCTGTAAAAAAAAAAAAAAAAGAACAGTACATTGTACAAACTAATAACATTAGTTATGACATAAAATGTCAATTACGAAGTATTTGCATCGGCCAAATTCAAAAATGAAGTCAGAAATGTTCCATGTCCCACCAATCTTTTGCAACATAAAAAAACTTTTCGTTTTTTATTAGCGTAGGGTGCCAAAGGCAGTGATTAATACAATACAGTTTTATTTAATTGGGTCAACAATTGACATATTTGTTTAAGGTGATTGTTTTTCTATGAATTCAGGAATGACAACAATGAACTTTCCCTCTCAATTATGGTTTTCCTGTCCAGGCTCAGGTTTGCTCCAACAACACTCACAGAAGAATGTCTGTTACAGAGGAACATCTCGCAGACATGTAAATGATAAAAACAATTTTTGTTTTATGTCTACAGCAAACTGACTCTTCGAATTAAGAGAGTTTATCAGGGTTATTTCGACAACCAAATAGAATAAGTTTTCGGCTCCAGAAACTAGTTCCGAAGTGTAAGATCATTAACTGGCTGGTTACAAGGGTCCTTGTATGCCTTTTGCAATTCCCATGATATGGTGGGGACCTAACAGTCTTTTGCACGTAACAGACTACTACTACTGCATAACAAATATATCTGGAAGCAGTTTAGAGTCCATATACACTGCTAAATACCTTTCTCTCTGCTCAGCAATTCCACCTGAGCCGCATGTACGAGGCCTTCCCATAATAACTCCAGCAGAAAACAAAAATGTGACTGAAGAGTTTGAAAGTGTTGATGACATTAGTGAATTGGAATAACAGAGTGACCCAGATTTTGTGAAAGCAGTAATGTCAAATTAACTTGTTTCTAACAGAGAATCTAATTACTTGGTTCATGATCTCAGGTTACCTAAAAGTAAAGCACAGTAACTTTCTTCAAGATTGAAAGATTGGGTCCAACATCAGTTCTTTCTGTCAATACCAATAAGAATTTGAGCATTTATTTTCTAAACAGAAGGACTTAGTTTTCTGTAATAATGCTGAGTGGGTGATGAACGTAAACCTGAAGATTGGCATTTGTTCACAAACTCCTCGAATATCAGCTTAGAAAGGGTGTTGTTACACTATGGAAATAAGTTTCCAATCATTCTTGCAGCTCACATAGTTGGTCTGAAAGAAAGTTGCATGAACATACATTTCTTGCCATCCGGTACCTGATATGATGATTGTTTATGGCAGATTTTAAAGTGAGAGATATTCTACTTGGATTACAAACTGACTATACTAAATTTTGCTACTTCTTGTGCATGTGCAGTAACAGAGATGGAAGCAAGCATTATATTAAGAAAAGATGTCCTAAGAGTCATTTAATCCAGGACAGGCAAATGATGTTAATTAACCACTCATGAACAGTGAAACTAAACTAAAGGAGGGAATATTTGTTGGCCTTCAAATAAGGGAGCTTACAAAAAATACATAGTTTGAAAATCGGTTAAATATTTAACGAGGGGAGGCCACAACATTGGGGTCACATGGATTTACTTCAAACTTTGTACACTTTTGGTGAGACATATAATGCACAAGTATCAGGGTGGATCAAATATAAATGGAATTTGATATTTTATTTAAATTCATTTATTGAAAAACTCAAGGCAATTATAATTTATTTTTTCACATAGTCTTCTGCTTTGGAAAAGCATTTTTCCCAGTGTATGGGCAGCTTTTTGATACCCTCATCACAAAAAGAACTGGGTCGTCACCAGCCAGTTGCGCACGTCCAGGCCGTAAGGATTACGATCAAGTGTAGTTCAGTACATTTCCTGTAGTTTGGAGACAGAGCTGCAGTATGGGGTCGCACATTGTTGTGGAGGACGATGACCTGTCAAATCGATTGGTCTCATCTTTTGTGGTGATATGCAACTCTCACCTTGTTCAACAGTTCACAGTAATAAGCAGCATTGATTGTGTGTCAATCATGCAAAAAACACATCAGCAAAATGCCTCACTGATAGATATGGGGAAGAGGGGGGGGGGGAGTTGAAACAACCTTGCCAACTGATAGTCGAGTCTTGGCTTTCACTGGTGCTACCTGCCCTTTCCTCCGCCACTCCTTACTGGCATGTTTTGATTCTGGAGTGTAGTGGTGAACCCATGTTTCATTGCAGGTGACGATCAGATTCAAAACTGCTTCACCTTCTTCCGCAAACCTTGCTATAAGCCTCTGACAAGACCTCCAAATGTCTCAACTTCAGATTTTCGGTCAAAAGTTTAGGGACTTATCTGGAACACACTTTATGGAACTGTAGGTCGTTTGTGATGATTGCTTGACAGCTCCCATAACTGAGTCCGACGTTTTGGAAATTTCCGATACTCTAGCCCATCGATAATCTCAATAAAGTCTTTAATCGCACAAATGTTTTTGTCTGTAATGCTCGTCTGAGGACGGCGATCGTGTTGCAGATTTTCCACATGTTCTTGTCCTTCCTTGAACTTTTTGTGCCAGGCAAACACACACATCCTTGATAATGTTTTATCACCAAACTGCAGTCAAGCTTTGGCAAATTTCCCCTGCTGTAACTCCTTAACGAACAAGAAATTTGATACTTATGTGTTGTGCAATGGAGGGGTGCACCTGTTGCTCAGACATCATCAGCATTATTGACGAAACGGCGGGAAATATCTAACAGCATGCTCTCCTCACTTCTAATGTTCCCGCCTAAGCATAGCAGAAGTGCAGGGCCAGTCTACCAACCGTTGATGTTCAGGAACCAAAATCCCATTTATATTTGATGCCTGCTCATAGTAAGGTGCACTGCACTGGCAATTCCGAGAAAATCACAAGAGACATTTTACACGTCTATTATGTAAGTGATGTATCTGTGCGAAGACGCTGCAGGCAAGAATTCATTGTGGTCAAGCAGTTAGCATTCTCGTGCTAAGCAAGTGTGTCGTGGATGAGGTGGCGGTCTGAATCCCACCACCACTTACTTTTTAATCTATATTTTTTTCATCACTAGTCACAGTATTTAATTTATATGACATTTGAGAGGTAATATTTAAAAAAAAAAGGTGCTTTTTCATGACGCTGTAACGAATTTCATGTTATCTGGCTATTTATTATATGTAATTAAATTTTCAAGGGCACGGGACAGGCTTGGAAAAATAAGGATGTGAATGACATTCAAAGTCAATAAAACAGTAAGTCACAATGTGCCAGACCATAAGAGTAATGTACAATTACTCATCGGTTGTGCTCTTGACATCACATTTTGCAGGATGGTATTTGTTATACAGACATGGAAAACATAAACTGAAACTTCATGCAACTACACTCTTTTTTCTGTTATATTATCTCTCAAATGTCACATAAATTAAATAATATGGAAAAATAGACTAATAATTAAGTCTGAGGGGCGAGTCGAACCGTTGCCTTGTACATATTCGTCTTACGAAGCCCGAACACTAATCACTTGGCCACTGTAAACTCTAACGTACGGCACCTACGCACAGACACATAAAGCCACGTAATACACGTATAAAACTTCTCTTCAGGTTACCCTCCATTCAGAGGATGTTGCATGCAGCACCTGTTATTGTGATTTATAAATAATAGATTTCAGCTATCAGTCGTCCTTTGGAATTTTTATTGGCAGATCTAGATTTCAGCTAGAAACTAGCCATTCTCAATTGCACTATCATTTTTGGTCAATGTGTGTAATGCCTGTTGGCTGGGCTTTGTCCACAGTTCATTGAATAATCAGTATTTAATGAACTGTGGACAAAGCCTGACCAACAGGCATTACATGCATTGACCAAAAATGATACTGCATTGAGAATGGCTAGTTTCTAGCTGAAATCTAGATCTGCCAATAAAAATTCCAAAGGAGGGCTGATAGCGGAAATCTATTATTTACAAATACAACTTCTCTTGCGATTTTCTCGAAACTGCCAGAACGGTGCACCTTATTATATTGTTTTAGTGGCCTACTAAAGGTGTACAAAGTTTGAAGTACATCTGTGACCCACAAACTTCTTGGCCTCCCCTTGTAAGAATCTGCTGCATGATTCTCTTTCAAAAATATTGTCATAAACTTTCTAGTAAACTGCAGATCTCATAATTACAAAGAACTAGTCAATGAGCTGATTGAAAACTTACAGATCACGGGGTACAATATATCACTGAATGTCAGCTTGATTCATCCATGACAACATCAGCACAGTCAGGGATGAACATGCAGAGCATTTCCACGAGGGCATCACTGAAATGGGGAAAATCCTACCAGGGACAATTGACTCCAAATATTTTGGCAGACTACCGTTGGACATTCAAGAGAGATGTTCCTCAAGCAAAGTATAGGTGGAAATCTACTTCACATGCATTTTAGGTAAGTAAAAAGTATTCTAACCAAATTTACTCAAAAGTATAATTACCAGAAATATTGTTAATGTGATGACTCATTAACTCTGGGTGATGGAAAAGTTCTGTTACGAGATTTGAAATTAGCAGCAGAATGTAATAAGAATCACCCATTATACTTCTTTTAACATTAAGAAACTTTAATTTTGTTGATCAGTGTAATCGATGCAAACCACAGCCGTGACTCTGTTGATAAATGCGTATCTACGAGTTTGCAGTTCACAATTGGTTCATACAGGTAATATGAAACTAACTGGAAGTCATTATTTTATAATGCACAGGCCACAAACAACTGTGTCGCAAGAAGAAAATTTGATGTCACAGAAGGGAATCTTCATCAGTGGTATCAGATGAAGAATAAATTAAAAATGACTTAGCTCTACATGCCAAACTTTCGGGCACCAATCAAGGGAGGTGTGAGAAAATGCATTTAAAGCTATCTGATTATTCAAGAAATTATCCTAATAAAGCAGCTAGGAAAAGAGAAACTTTACACTACACTGGTCACAGAATCTAAAGCAACTACAAGACAACGAAGAGGATGAGGCTTATATTAAAAGCAGAACATTAACTAAGTGACTTCCCATGGCTTTTGATGAAAAACTATTTGAGTATCAGAATCACATAATCTAAGAAAACAGCAAGATTGTTTACAGTGGACAGTGCTAACTTTCTTAGAGGGGACCTAGTGATAATTTACATCAGTAAAACAGTATCAAATAAAAATTTCTCAAGGGACCTCATAAAAAAGGGAGGTTGTTTTATTGCTGGGTAATATGAATTCCACTAAACTCAGCACGTTAGTTTCCAAAGCACTGAAACTGAGATTGCAATGTGCTTTTGTCAGTCAGTCACAGCACTGGTTATGCTATCTTGCCAGCAAATGACAGCTGATATTCAGAGTGATGTAGTCAGCCAACAGCGACATCACTGTTAAGTAGCACAAACACAAATAGGAATCATTCATGGCTTAAATAAATAAATGTGTGTGTGTGTGTGTGTGTGTGTGTGTGTGTGTGTGTGTGTGTGTGTGCGAGAATGTATACCTGTCATTTTTCCCCCTAAGGTAAGTCTTTCCGTTCCCGGGATTGGAATGACTCCTTACCCTCTCCCTTAAAACCCACATCCTTTCGTCTTTTCCTCTCCTTCCCTCTTTCCTGATGAAGCAATCGTTTGTCGCGAAAGCTTGAATTTTGTGTTATGTTTGTGTGTCTATCGACCTGCCACTGCCAGCACTTTCGTTTGGTAAGTCACATCACCTTTGTTTTTACACACACACACACACACACACACACACAGATATATATATATATATATATATATATCTATCACTGACTGACACTGTATCTAAAGTTAAATTCAGGGGAGAAATCTCTGAACCTTTTCTCATAAAAACTGGAGTACGTCAAGGTGACGGGCTATCTCCACTTCTGTTTAATATAGTCCTGGATAAAGTCATTAAGGAATGGGAAAAAGAATTAAAAAATCAATCCTACTGGAAACCAATCCATCTTGGTAGAACCAAAGACAACGTGGAGATATCTTGTTTAGCATTCGCAGACGACTTGGCCATACTTGCAGATGATGAAGAAATCGCCACCAAACAAATAGAGATCCTTAAGGAATGCGCGGATAAAGTAGGTTTACAAATTTCGTTTCAAAAGACAGAATTTTTCTGTACAAAATTCCATATACACAGTTTGAACACAAAATATGGAAAAATAAATAGAGTAAAACATTTTAAATACCTAGGTGAAATTTTGGAGCCAACCGGAGGAGAGAAAGTTGCACAGAAGATCAGACAACAGAAAATGAAGAAAGCATATGGTATGACACATGAAATATACAATAAAAAATGCATCTCCTCGAACACAAAAATCAGACACTACTGCGCAGTAATTAAGCCAGCAGCACTATATGCTAGTGAAACACTCACACTCCACACAAAATGTGATTTAGAAAAAATACTAAAAGAAGAACGCAAAATTATGAGAAAGATTTTAGGTCCAAAATTAACAGAAGAAGGATACCGGATACAATCAAGAAGAACCACAGAAACTATATCAAACCTGGCAGCAGACATAAGAAGGCGAAGATTAAAATTTTATGGACATGTCACTAGACTTCCCCCCACACGACTCACCAACAGAATTCTCACTTACATAGAAAAAGTCAAATCAACAACACCATGGATTAGCCAAGTAAAATTAGATTTACAAAAAGCAAATATTGAACTTAAAGATGTCAAAGATAGAAAAACTTTTAGAAATAAGGTGGAAAAGTGGATTGTATTGTCGGAGAAGGAAGCACTAAAGAGACCAGGAACAAAATGGACAGAAGAAAGAAAAAGAAAACATGGAGAACGAATGAAAGAAGTATGGAAGAAACGACGTCAGAAAGCTTTGCGTGATCCTTCTGGGTCCATTCGCGATAAGTAAGTGTATATATATATATATATATATATATATATATATATATATATATATATATATATATATAATGGAAGGAAACATTCCACGTGGGAAAAATTATATATAAAAACAAAGATGAGGTGACTTACCGAACAAAAGCGCTGGCAGGTCGATAGACACACAAACAAACACAAACACACACACAAAATTCAAGCTTTCGCAACAAACTGTTGCCTCATCAGGAAAGAGGTAAGGAGAGGGGAAGACGAAAGGAAGTGGGTTTTAAAGGAGAGGGTAAGGAGTCATTCCAATCCCGGGAGCGGAAAGACTTACCTTAGGGGGAAAAAAGGACAGGTATACACTCGCACACACGCACATATCCATCCACACATACAGACACAAGCAGACATATGTGTCTGTATGTGTGGATGGATATGTGCGTGTGTGCGAGTGTATACCTGTCCTTTTTTCCCCCTAAGGTAAGTCTTTCCGCTCCCGGGATTGGAATGACTCCTTACCCTCTCCTTTAAAACCCACTTCCTTTCGTCTTCCCCTCTCCTTACCTCTTTCCTGATGAGGCAACAGTTTGTTGCGAAAGCTTGAATTTTGTGTGTGTGTTTGTGTTTGTTTGTGTGTCTATCGACCTGCCAGCGCTTTTGTTCGGTAAGTCACCTCATCTTTGTTTTTATATATATATATATATATATATATATATATATATATATATATATATATATATATATTATATATAGATGATGTGACTTACCATACGAAAGCGCTGGCAGGTCGATAGAAACACAAACGGACACATACATAAGGGTAAGGTTGAGACATAAGGGTAAGGGTGAGGGTAAGGGTAAGGGTAAGGAGTCATTCCAATGAATGGAATGACTCCCTACCCTCTCCCTTAAAACCCACATCCTTTCGTCTTTCCCTCTTTCCTGATGAGGCAACAGTTTGTTGCGAAAGCTTGAATTTTATGTGTATGTTTGTGTGTCTATCGACGTGCCAGCGCTTTGGTTTGGTAAGTCACATCATCTTTGTTTATATATATATATATATATATATATATATATATATATATATATATATATAATAGAGGGAAACATTCCACGTGGGAAAAATATATCTAAAAAGAAAGATGATGAAACTTACCAAACAAAAGCGCTGGCAGGTCGATAGACACACAAACAAACACAAACATACACACAAAATTCTAGCTTTCGCAACCAATGGTTGCCTCGTCAGGAAAGAGGGAAGGAGAAGGAAAGACAAAAGGATATGGGTTTTAAGGGAGAGGGTAAGGAGTCATTCCAATCCCGGGAGCGGAAAGACTTACCTTAGGGGGAAAAAAGGACAGGTATACACTCGCACACACACACACATATCCATCCACACATACACAGACACAAGCAGACATTTGTAAAGGCAAAGGCCTTTACAAATGTCTGCTTGTGTCTGTGTATGTGTGGATGGATATGTGTGTGTGTGGATGGATATGTGTGTGTGTGCGCGAGTGTATACCTGTCCTTCTTTCCCCCTAAGGTAAGTCTTTCCGCTCCCGGGATTGGAATGACTCCTTACCCTCTCCCTTAAAACCCATATCCTTTTGTCTTTCCTTCTCCTTCCCTCTTTCCTGACGAGGCAACCATTGGTTGCGAAAGCTAGAATTTTGTGTGTATGTTTGTGTGTCTATCGACCTGCCAGCGCTTTTGTTTGGTAAGTTTCATCATCTTTCTTTTTATATATATATATATATATATATATATATATATGAATTAATAGAGGGAAACATTCCACATGGGAAAAATATATCTAAAAACAAAGATGATGTGACTTACCAAACGAAAGCGCTGGCACGTCGATACACACACAAACATACACACAAAATTCAAGCTTTCGCAACAAACTGTTGCCTCATCAGGAAAGAGGGAAGGAGAGGGAAAGACGAAAGGATTTGAAAGGATGTGGGTTTTAAGGGAGAGGGTAAGGAGTCATTCCAATCCCGGGAGCGGAAAGACTTACCTTAGGGGGAAAAAAGGACGGGTCTACACTAGCGCACACACACACACACACACACACACACACACACACACACACACACATCCATCAACACACATACAGACACAAGCAGACATATACAGAGGCAAAGAGTTTGGGCAGAGATGTCAGTCGAGGCGGAAGTACAGAGGCAAAGATGTTGTTGAAAGACAGGTGAGGTATGAGCGGCGGCAACTTGAAATTAGCGGAGGTTGAGGCCTGGCGGGTAACGAGAAAAGAGGATATACTGAAGGCCAAGTTCCCATCTCCGGAGTTCTGACAGGTTGGTGTTAGTGGGAAGTATCCAGATAACCCGGACGGTGTAACACTGTGCCAAGATGTGCTGGCCATGCACCAAGGCATGTTTAGCCACAGGGTGATCCTCATTACCAACAAACACTGTCTGCCTGTGTCCATTCATGCGAATGGACAGTTTGTTGCTGGTCATTCCCACATAGAAAGCTTCACAGTGTAGGCAGGTCAGTTGGTAAATCACGTGGGTGCTTTCAAACGTGGCTCTGCCTTTGATGGTGTACACCTTCCGGGTTACAGGACTGGATCGGTGGTGGTGGGAGGGTGCATGGGACAGGTTTTACACCGGGGGCAGTTACAAGGGTAGGAGCCAGAGGGTAGGGAAGGTGGTTTGGGGATTTCATAGGGATGAACTAAGAGGTTACGAAGGTTAGGTGGACGGCAGAAAGACACTCTTGGTGGAGTGGGCAGGATTTCATGAAGGATGGATCTCATTTCAGGGCAGGATTTGAGGAAGTCGTATCCCTGCTGGAGAGCCACATTCAGAGTCTTATCCAGTCCCGGGAAGTATCCTGTCACAAGTGGGGCACTTTTGTGGTTCTTCTGTGGGAGGTTCTGGGTTTGAGGGGATGAGGAAGTGGCTCTGGTTATTTGCTTCTGTACCAGGTTGGGAGGGTAGTTGTGGAATGCGAAAGCTGTTTTCAGGTTGTTGGTGTAATGGTTCAGGGATTCCGGACTGGAGCTGTAGGGAAGGGACTGTTTCATGTGGAATGGGTGGCAGCTGTCATAATGGAGGTACTGTTGCTTGTTGGTGGGTTTGATGTGGACGGACGTGTGAAGCTGGCCATTGGACAGATGGAGGTCAACATCAAGGAAAGTGGCATGGGTTTTGGAGTAGGACCAGGTGAATCTGATGGAACCAAAGGAGTTGAGGTTGGAGAGGAAATTCTGGAGTTGTTCTTCACTGTGAGTCCAGATCATGAAGATGTCATCAATAAATCTGTACCAAACTTTGGGTTGGCAGGCCTGGGTAACCAAGAAGGCTTCCTCTAAGCGACCCACGAATAGGTTGGCGTACGAGGGGGCCATCCTGGTACCCATGGCTGTTCCCTTTAATTATTGGTATGTCTGGCCTTCAAAAGTGAAGAAGTTGTGGGTCAGGTTGAAGCTGGCTAAGGTAATGAGGCAAGAGGTTTTTGGTAGGATGGCAGGTGATCGGCGTGAAAGGAAGTGCTCCATCGTAGCGAGGCCCTGGACGTGCGGAATATTTGTGTATAAGGAAGTGGCAAAGTGGCATCAATGGTAACAAGGATAGTTTCCGGGGGTAACAGATTGGGTAAGGATTCCAGGCATTCGAGAAAGTGGTTGGTGTCTTTGATGGAGGATGGGAGACTGCATGTAATGGGTTGAAGGTGTTGATCTACATAGGCAGAGATACATTCTGTGGGGGCTTGGTAACCAGCTACAATGGGGCGGCCGGGATGATTGGGTTTGTGAATTTTAGAAAGAAGGTAGAAGGTAGGGGTGCAAGGTGTCTGTGGGGTCAGGAGGTTGATGGAGTTTTGTAGGGGGCCAAAGGTTCTGAGGATTCCTTGAAGCTCTGCCTGGACATCAGGAATGGGATTACCTTGGCAAACTTTGTATGTGGTGTTGTCTGAAAGCTGACGCAGTCCCTCAGCCACTTACTCCCGACGATCAAGTACCACGGTCGTGGAACCCTTGTCTGCCGGAAGAATGACGATGGATCGGTCAGCCTTCAGATCACGGATAGCTTGGGCTTCAGCACTGGTGATGTTGGGAGTAGGATTATGGTTTTTTAAGAAGGATTGAGAGGCAAGGCTGGAAGTCAGAAATTCCTGGAAGGTTTGGAGAGGGTGATTTTGAGGAAGAGGAGGTGGGTCCCGCTGTGACGGAGGATGGAACTGTTCCAGGCAGGGTTCAATTTGGATAGTGTCTTGGGAAGTTGGATCATTAGGAGTAGGATTAGGATCATTTCTCTTCGTGGCAAAGTGATATTTCCAGCAGAGAGTACGAGTGTAGGACAGTAAATCTTTGACGAGGGCTGTTTGGTTGAATCTCGGAGTGGGGCTGAAGGTGAGGCCTTTGGATAGGCCAGAGGTTTCGGATTGGGAGAGAGGTTTGGAGGAAAGGTTAACTACTGAATTAGGGTGTTATGGTTCCAGATTGTGTTGATTGGAATTTTGAGGTTTTGGAGGGAGTGGAGCTGGAAGTGGGAGATTGAGCAGATGGGAGAGACTGGGTTTGTGTGCAATGAGAGGAGGTTGAGATTTGCTGGAAAGGTTGTGAAGGTTGAGTGAGTTGCCTTTCCGGAGGTGGGAAACTAGGAGATTGGATAGTTTTTTGGGTTGAAGGTTGGCATGCTGTTCTACTTTGCAGTTGGCCTGTAGGAGGATGCTCTGAACAGCCGGTGTGGATGTGGGAGAGGAAAGATTGAGGATATTATATATATATTACAGCTACAAGGAAAGCTAAGCTTTTACATCTAACATTGGTCTTTTTTCTTTGTGTTACCCTTTAAGATATATCAAACACAAATGTGCCAGTGAAATTTTAAATTACGACATAAATGCCTGGTCTTCTGGGCCAAAAATTTTTCTATGTAGGTGGCCCTCAAAGGGTTCAGTTTTGAATGAGGGTCAACTGCGAGTTAAAAAATTCATTGCATGTTCTCACAAGTAACACTGCATAAAAGGAAATTTACTTTGAAAATAACTTTTCTCAAACCACCATTTGCAATATTTCCCCACAACTTATCAGAAACACGGTAATTTGAGCAGTTGCCAGAGAGCACCAGAAGACAGGCTTTACTTCACATGCACAGCTACGGTGACTTAGGAAGCCTGTGCCTGACGATATACCTCTTGCGGTATTTCTGTTTGGAATTTCATGTGTAGTGAGGCATCAAGTGAGCATGTGCATAAGTGCGACATGTTGTTCGTAAGAGACATACAGAGTTATTGTATTAAGGGAAAACGTTTTATCATACCCTATACAGATAAGGAAACCAAAATTAGAAAGAAGTCCTTGGCACAACTTTCATTTCGAAACTATACAATGCAACTCAAAATACAATAATATTTTGCCATATTCTAACTTTGACAAATATTTTCTTTTTTTAACATACTCTTCCATACTGTTACGTAGCATTTCCAATCATGTTTACATTCAGACACCACTGCAAAAAGCTAGTAAGAAAGAATACAAATTTCTTGGGGAAAAAAGTTGTTTGTATACACCGGAACTGAGAATAATGAGCTTTTCGTGATTTTTTTCAAACTGTGTAAAAATTAACAAGGTTACTTATGAAGCCAAGAAACTGTGTAACTGGCAGTTTACATTCTATTCAGGAGTAAATATAAAGTCTTGTGGCCGGTTACAATGATAAAACACCCTATGCTGCCAGTCTATATCCTATTGAAGAACAAGTTCTGTAAACTTCTGACGTAAACAAAACAAATTAAGAAATAACATCAAGCCTAGAAGGAACTTGTGACCGAAGATCAATGCGTTTCACAGAAGGCATATATGTAAAATTCTGCTTAAGCTCTTCAGTGAGGTTTTCAGGAAGCTACATTTCTTGGAGTACCATTACTGTATTATCTCCTGTTTACTTTATTATGGTATAGAGCTATAAGTGCCAGAAGATGAAAATGTGCACTTGAAATTCAGTGACCAGTTGAAACTGGATAATAATGTGGAATGAAACACTTTTCATTTCAAATAAATTGACTGCCTCTGGAGAAAAGACATATAAAAACCAAATTTCTTCAGCAAAATGACCAAAATAACTTCATTGTTCCCGCAGTGCGATTAATGTTTGATTGCCAATAAAGTGGAAATAAAATAAAATCAGGAAACTGAAATTAATAACAAATTTGTGTCTTCTATAATTATGTAAATGTATTTAATGTAGTTGATAAATCCCAGCCAAATAGTCCCTTTTGTTTTCATTTGGTGCGAGAGCTGAAAACAGAGAGAGGACACCATAATCACAAAATGTAAACACAGGCGATGTGGAGACTACTCCCCACTACAACTCTGCACATGAGTGAATCTGGAAGCTTGAACAAATCAGAAAAGTTTTTCCAGAGAGCAAATCGCTGCTTGCAGCTATACATCTAATAGCCACACTTCCAAGCATCGAGAAGCGGGAGAAAGCACTGCTCATTTGCGACATCAGCTCTGCACATGTGCATGAGCCCACTGGCAACTGTTCAGACAAGCCTAGTTTTAAACACTCATGATGCCCCACTAATTGATAGCAGTCTGATTTTATTAAGTACTGCATAGTCTTCATCCTAAAGCCTCTGACACATTTTGTCGTCGTCCAACATTTGCGTGTACACCATGTTTTTTGGTTGTAAATGGTGCATTTTCTTTGCAACTTACATTTCATTTGGTGTTTTTTTTTCTCATTTATGTTTTATTGCTGCAGTGCCACGCCAAAGTATAATTCTTTGTTCGTACATCAGTTCTTATCAGTTAAAATTACAAATTTTTATCTCAAAACTAAAATGACGAAAAATTCCCCAGGTTTTTCCGTTTTCTCCTGGATGAAAAAATTCTCACATTTTTTCTGGATTTCCTGTGGCGTATACACCCTCAACACACCACAAAAAAAAAAAAAAAAAAAAAAAAAAAAAAAAAAAAAAAAAAAAAAAAAAAAAAAAAAAAAAAAATTGTTGGTAATAATTCCAATGTATAGTTAAAGTCCTGAGTGGAATAAAATAATGGAAGAAGTAAAGAGAACCACAGGTGACCACTCACCATATAGTTGAGGGATTTTGTGGTTGACAGGCACATACAAGAGGGTGAAAACTTTCTTAAGCTTTTGAACAACGCCCTCCCCTTCAGCACTAACTAACATGGAAAATACACACACTGCGCTAAGCAATGTTTTTAAGTTACCCCTCAAACTCTCAACCATATGGTGAGTCA
Organism: Schistocerca piceifrons; assembly: GCF_021461385.2. Lineage (NCBI taxonomy): Eukaryota > Metazoa > Arthropoda > Insecta > Orthoptera > Acrididae > Schistocerca > Schistocerca piceifrons. The sequence continues at coordinate 170,820,860 of NC_060138.1, read as the reverse complement.
TTACCTTTATTTCTTCCATTATTAGTATATCAATTAACACATGTGTCATACAGCATACCTACAATGTATATCTCTGTTGTCATTGTTTTAATACCAAGTAGACTGCTGTCCAACAGCATGAGAATGAAGCTCCTTAAAATAAGTGGTTGGATACTAAAATTAGTTACTTGAACAACACTTTAGTTTTATTCCAACCGCATTACCACACATGAAGTGTGTATCAATAACATTTCTAACATCAAGCAAATAAAAGTAATTCTATTTGCAACATTTAAGTGTGCATGGGATGAGATAATAATTTTCAATTCAAGCACAGCCTGGAACATTTTAAAGCAGAGATCTGTAGATCACCTTTCCAGTACCCGCCTTTTCCATCAACAATGTATACTTTCCCTTTCACTGAGAGTGTACAGTATCACATATAATGTTAAATATGTAAACGTTTATAAACGCAGCTGCAGCTTATCAAGAAAGCCACAAACAATGAACATCTCATCCAGTACTATGAGATGCATTTATTCTAAACACAATAATTGTTTTGCCTAATTTTGCATTGTTGTTGACAATTAGGACCGCTGATTAACACCTAAAAAGGAATATATTTGGATTCACAAGACTCGACAGATTTTAGTCGTCAACTTTATGAATAATGGGAAAGAAGAGACTGAAATCATGTGGTACATTTCCTATGCATGAAAGTCTTCTGTGTATATGTGCTCATAATATTGTTACATTCCATCCTGGATTTTCCACTGTCAATAATGTTACTAATATAGCATTCCCACATTTTGCTACCCAGGTAATAAATATCGCAACAGCATTTTTAGAAATTCATATGATGAAATGCAGATGCAGAACAAAGGAAGACTTTGGTATCAAAGTAGTATCTGTATTCCTGTTGAAAAAAATAAAGACATAACAGGGGAATTGAAGCTTCAATTATTTACTATGTGATCTGAGCATAAAATCCATTTAACTTTGGTAGAGAAATATTATTGAAAATGTTTAACAGCTATCAATATTTTTTAACTGTCACACTAGTGTAACAAAAATATTCAAATATTCATAAAAACTGCTTCCAGATCGCACAAGTAAATAAATGTGACTTCAGAGTTGGTCCAGGGTACATATATCTGTGCTTCCAAAGACTAATGATGCTTGTACCAAAATCTGTCTTTAGTATGAACTGAATCTCAGTTTTTTTTCTTTCAATAACATGTATAAAATTTTGATGTTTTGGATTCTGAAATATTTTAGAATGTTTTAGGCATGTATCAATTCAATATGAAAAACTCAACAAGAACCTTAAGCCTTTACAGCAATTTTGTAACAGTTTCTGCATGGTACACATTTGCACGAGATTTCAGAAAATATTCAACAAGACTGAAATTCAGGGCTACACAAAAGTTCCTAATACCTGTTACATCCCTGCAATGACTTCTTTACACAAAAGACATGACAAATACAGCTGAGACGGCTGTTCACTTTTAAAACATGCCAGTTGGTAAAAAAAAAAAAAAAAAAAAAAAAAAAAGACTATATACATTTTTCACCACAAAGGGTCAACTGTAAAAGAATCCATATATATTCATTTATAACAAAAGGAGTATTATCACCTTAGGTGACATATGCTCCTCATAAAATGTATACATAACAAATCCAATTATTCCCGTTTTTGTATTATAATGATACAATGATTCCTGGTCACTGTTACCTCAAAGTTACACTAAACGGGAATGAAGAGACCAACTATTTGATCTTGCATTTGTATGCCTATATACAAAATAAATAATTTACTGCAAATCACAATAGCTGGCCTTTTCACAAAACTTATTACAATTCATCTGAAATTTATGATGAAATAGTGCAATAAACCTGTAGTTGTACTTGGGAAGAAGAAAAAGACAGACAGACAGACAGACAGACAGAGAGAGAGAGAGAGAGAGAGAGAGAGAGAGAGCGGGAGGGGGGGAAGGAGAAAATAACAGAAAGAGACAGATAACATGACAGTGTCAACAGCAGCACAAGTAAACTTAGCCTGTGCTCAATTACAGTCTTTTTCTTTAAAAACGTTAAAATACACAAATGTGACTTAAAAAATGCCCGATGACTTAAAAATTTAATTGTTCTACAGCCAACCTCATATGATATTAACAATATTACACGGTTTCAGAACTAGAAGACATTACCTGTACAAAATGTACACTCTTTCAAATCAAAACAAATATATATGTATATATGTTCACACAATTACACTGTCCTTTGTACACAGGCACACCCCGAGAGGTCAACTACGTGATGCCCTTTCTAGAGCAATAGTTTGTACTATTTCAATTTTCATATATATATATAAGTATATATATATATATAATCAATTTATATTTATATAAAGATATAGATATATTTATATAGCATTTATGATACATGTCCCTTTACCTTAAATTATAAAAAACTTAAGCCTGCTCTCCCTGTTTATTATGGTCCTACTATCAGTAGGCTTATTTTTTTCTTTTTTAACACAATTTTTTGATAACAGCTACAAATGCTAATGAGTATCACTGATGAGTCTAGTTGATGTTGGAGCCAGAAAGAACACAAGGATCACGAATCATCATCTGTTTTCCGATTTCTTCACACATTTGATTCCACATAAATAGTCTACAAATAAATGTCGTTTCATTTATCTTCCAAGTTTCATCACAATATACTTCTTTATAAATCACAACAGTCAATGAAAATGTTTTAAAATAATCTTACAACGCATCTTAAAATTGGCAGCCTGGTAGCACTTTGGAGTAGAATTGTTAAGTCCACAGAAAATTGACTTGGCCCCCTGCTTCAGATATCAAGAGTTATTAATCCTATTAACTGCACATATGTACTTTTATGAATAAATAATAAAAATGAGCAAAGAAACTATTTTATGCTGTGGTTAATTTTCCGAACAATATTTATATAGTACACAATAATTATCACTTTGTAAATATATAAAAAATGAATCTTGACGTATGTATAACATGACTTTGGTAGCTTTCACAGCATGTGGATTGTTTTAATCATCCTCTTGTTTTTCAATTTTTTCATTACAAATTATAAAAGTGGCATAGAAAGCTATAGCTGAATCTTTGGCTACTTCACCGATATCATTCTTGCGGTAACAATAAACTTTTCACTCGGGTTCACATACTTAACTGATTGTCATTTTTCCACAAGCAGCATGTATGTTACATGACAAAAACGCAAGTCTTTAAACCATGAACCTAAAACTTCTGATCACTGTAGTGAAGTAGGTTATTGCTGATACACTATTCAAATCCAACATTCTGTTACCTACATAATCTCGTTAAGTAATAAAACACAACCACATGAACCACTGTTGCCAACAAATAACAAAATGCTAATAAGGTGCAACCCCTTACCATCGGAACCACAATTGTCGCTGTGGCAACATAATAAGGACTCTAGAGCCCTCTGATTTACGAACACACTATACAACACTATTGCATTAAATTCTTGATCCGTAGAACTTTTTCTCAGAGTCGATACTAAATTAATATTGCCTAAAATTATCATTGCCGCCACGTAGGTCAGACAAGGGCCGATGTCGTGTGATACAGTTGCATCAAAGCTTGAATATGCACTGGTAAACAGGAAAGACGGTCACGTGTATTTGAATCCAAGGCAAGCCAGGAGAGAGCATTGTATCCTTCCAAGACGTACCTGAAAGGAAAACCAGGAAGCTATACATTAAATATAGTTGGAAGAAGAACTTTGGAAATCACTGATTCATATTTTACTACACAGCTTAAAGTGAAAACAGTAAGGATAGTATGCAACACCACATTCAGCTCAGGAACTGATGCACTTATTTAACAATTACAGAAACTGCTTACAATGTGGTATTTTCCTACACACACACACACACACACACACACACACATACACACACACACAGAGAGAGAGAGAGAGAGAGAGAGAGAGAGAGAGAGAGAGAGAGAGAGAGAGAGAGAGGGGGGGGGGGATTGTTCATTGCTGTACACTCCAAATTAGATGATATACTTGAACACTACACAAACAAGAGTGCATGCAAAACAGAAATATTTAAAATACCTCAGGACATCTGTTGTATATTGGGAATCCAGTGGATGCACTGTTACAGCTGATTGCTGCTGCAAGATATCATCAGAATTCTGTTGAATGGCAGGACTGTGCAAATGAAGAGCATTCTTTAGGAATGCAGGACAAACATTTTCTAAATGGGGACAAGATGCCCAAAACCACCGAGGCATCCTACCAGTTGGAGCTGTTGATACAAAGTATCCCAATGCGAGAGGCTGTTGGTGTAATGTACCCACTTCTTCTTGAGTATCTATTCCCATATTCGCTCCACCCTGGAACACAATACATTAATGTAAAAATGGATTATTCTGTTATATAGAAAGCAGAAGTTGGAGATATTTTATTTTAACCAAAATAGTGTTGGACAGAGGATTGAGTAAGGAGGCACGAGAGCAAGCAATAATTATATATACAATTAGTTTTATTTATATTAGAGGTAATCATTATGTATGTAAAATTAATTATGCACATTTAATCCTGCTACACAGGACCTATTCAAATTAAAATATCGTTATCTCATACTCTTATTCCTATTAACCAAATTATCAAGTTTTAATAACTTGTAGAATTGGTACTACAACCAAAGCACATTTTCTCATTCTTCTATGCTTGTAAAAGCATTTAAAAGCAACAATACTGACACTGAACAGCAATTACAAAGGCTTTACTTGTCTTAATTCCTTGCCCAATTGCAGAAAAACACTTTCTAATTTACAATTTCTTCAATACCACCTACAACCCTATCAATTCTGAGTCCACTTGAAGTACGTTTGTTGACAATACCAGCTACACTAATGAGAATATTGTCGTGACAGCTGTCCATTGGAGAGTTCACACACACACACACACACACACACACACACACACACACAGACAGAGAGAGAGAGAGAGAGAGAGAGAGAGAGAGAGAGAGAGAGAGAGACAAAGAGAGAGAGAGAGAGAGAGAGAGAGAGAGAGAGAGAGAGAGAGAGTGTGTGTGTGTGTGTGTGTGTGTGTGTGTGTTTTGGGAGGTGAGAGTTGAGGCAGCAACATTATAAATGTTTTTGCCTGTGTGTCATACTAAGCAATTTTAGGAATGAATTGTTCTCTCTCTATGTGAAAATTATTAGAATAATTTATTATTAAATGTTTTGTGTTTTTTTGTCCAACAAGCAATGAAGAGATCTCAGTTCCAATAACTGTAGCAACAACAGTAACGTAAACAACAATAACAAATGAGATATGTCATTTCTAAAAATATTAGGACTATTAGGAATCCAACATGATAAAAAAAGTCAAACTGAAATACTTTTCCTTGAAACTATGTTTTAAATCCAATTTTGAAAGTTTTATTTGTTATTTCAACCATTTCACTTTATACGAGGGGTGGTCGAAATGTTTCAAGCCCGAGATATTTACCATAATGTCTCGCACAAACACCACCACCAACTGTCATGGTGACCCTTTGTCAGTATGCAAATCTAATTTCGCGGCTCAAGCTTCATTGGTTTTGCCACTAGGATAAGTTGTACACCGTGGTGTAAGCAAAATGGCTAATACTGTGAGAATCAAGAGCCGTGTTGTAATTGAATATCTACGTTTGATGGGAATGATACCTAAGGAAATTGCACACAACATGCAGAATTCACTCAAGGATAGTGCTCCGTCTCATGCAACAGTGAAAAACTGGGTGTCCGACTTTAAATGTGGAAAACTTTAAAGTGTGGAAAATGCACCAAGGAGTGGAAGGCCTGTCTCCATGGCCACTAACGAAACTGACTGCAATTCACAATATGATTTTGCAGAATAGTCTAACAACATCGCAGAACACTGAAGCCACATTTGGACTCCCCCATGGCTGAGCTCATGACATTGTTGTGGATATTTTGGGAATGCAGAAAGTTTCGTCTCGGTGGGTTGCGAAAGACTTAATTGCAGATCAGAGATGGGAGCGTGTGCATTGTTGTGAAGAAATGGTCCGCCAATTTGAAGTGGATGAAGACAGCTTTCTTGCAAGGTGTGTGACAAAGGATGAAACGTGAGTTCCCCACTTTGATCCTGAGACAAAACAACAGTCACAACAATGGAAACATCCTTCATCCCCTACCCCAAAAAATTTCCGTGCGCAAAAATCATCCAGTAAGGTGATGGCATCGGTCTTCTGGGATGCAGAAAGGGGTAATTATGGTGGATTACTTGCAAAAGGGCATAAATATCAATACAACATACTATTGCACCCTCCTGCGCTGTTTAAAAGTAGAGATAAAGGGAAAAAGGCACAGAAAATTGGTACATGGAGTTCTTTAGCATCATGACAATGCACCAGCACACAAAGCCCTCAACACTGGAAACTGTGTGTGACTGCGGATTCGAATTGTTATATCATCCATCATATCCTCCATATTTGGCTCCATCAGACTTTTTTCTTTTCCCAAGCCTAAAAAAAAGACCTCAAAGGATGTTGATTTGACAATGATGATGCAGTGATTGATGCTGTGAACACTTGGTTGGACTCAAAATTGAAAACCTTTTATTTTAATGGTCTGCAGAAGTTATATGAGCATTCCCACAAGTGTATTAGCGTACACGGGTATTATATTGAAAAATAAATTGGTATTATGGAATTTCTGTCATTCTTTATTTGTTAGGCTATATACTTTTTGACCCCGCCTTCATAAAGCTTAAGTTTTAAGTTTAGGATTTGTTATTCTCAAGTTAGGTCATGAACTTTTTTTTATTGGGAACTGAGTTTTATTAACTTGCCTTATGAATTTAAACTAGTTTAATATTTAAATAAATGCAGTATAACCCCTAATTAATGAACTTGCTTTTAAGTGAAATCTCTGTTGGTCATGTGAAAATCCTATAAGAACAATCTCATTTCTCCTCACATTAAGAAAAAGCCCACTCTTAAGGCATAAGTAGAGGAAGTGAGGGTCTGATCATAGAAAGTGTAAACCACTGGAAGAATAAAGAATATTACATCACCACTATTAGATGGGCTCATAACCAGGGTAGCCGGCAGTCATTAATAATAATAATAATAATAATAATAATAATAAGTAGTAGTTTTGCTGCTGCTCTGCAAAGGATTGACACTGTCCAGATTTTCTTTTTCTCTTTTAATGTAGATGAATCAAATCTAACTTACATTAACGAGTTGAAACGACAACTTGTTTCACTAAAATAAGCTGGAAGGACAAAACAAACAAGACTTCTGCATTTGTAAAAAAGGACGTGTTTTATGATAAGTGTAATAATTATATATTTACTGTATTTAAATTTGTAGCAAAGAATATTGTTAATTTAGTAATGAAATAGCACTTATAAACCTAAACAACTAGGTCACTTCTTCCATGTACTCTGGCAAAACCCCCTTTTAAGGAAAACCCCTATTACAGGAAAAAATTATTTGGGTTACCAGACATTAATTAAAAAGGGGTTTTACTGTAACAAACACAGAAAAAGTAACTTCAGTCTTTCAATAAACATCCATAAGAAACTTTTATAAACATTATTCTCCTGGAATAACTGATATGCTCACCCTTGATGATGCATTGCACGGGAAGGGACTGTGCTGGTCTGATGTTCCTCCCATACCACAGGATGGGCTGCCAGGCTGTGATGGAGAATCTCTGTGGGGGCTACCTGTGGGAGACTGAACACCACCAGGACCTGTCTCTGGCCATGTGAATATGTCGTTAAAATCTTGCATTTCCTCTATACCTTCTGGCATGTCATCATTGAGGGCAGAGAAGAGCTCATCGTCTCCTAGATCGGGACCATTGATGTGCTGCTCTTGGAATGCTGTCTGCGATGACTGAAAGGAAATTACAAAATTTCTTGATATTATGGAAACACACTAATGAGCTTGACAACTGGAATGGCAATGAATATCACTGGATGCATATTTTATAGAAATTATAAAATGCACAAAATTACACCTTGTGCCACGGCCTACGACTTACAATACAAATAGCAGCAACATCACACAGAAATTGTTCAGCAAATAAGTATTACATACAATGTTCCATCATTGCAACTAATATCACAAAAAATTTGTTTTATGAATTCTGAATGCTGTATTAGTATTTTACCTGTAAATTTACAATCCCTTCCTGAAACAGCATATATAACACTGATGAAGGAATCAAACATATTGAACAGTACCCAATAAGAGTGCTAGTCCTGGTAAATTGCAAACTTTGCTGCCTTTAGAATAACTGCACACCACACTTCAGTGATTTTTGCTAAGTGCAGCGTGACAGCGTGTAATTAACTACTCTCTGTGGAATTCTGTATACTACTTGTTCCTCTCATTTTTTCATGTGGGAACATACAGCTTGGAAGGATGAAGATGGTTTTCCCATTCCTCCTCCTCCTCCTCCTCCTCCCCCCCCCCCCCCCTCACACACACACACACACACACACACACACACACACACACACACACACACACACACACCATTTTCCTCTAGTTGTGTAACTGCCTGAAATAGAAAAATGAAAACTAGTGCAAATGGCTCTAAATTTCAGAACCGTACTGTGTACACTTCACAAACTTAAAAGACATCTATTAACTGATTAGATTTTAAATATCGTTACAACAATATAAGCAGAGCAAATTCTGTGTCTCACTTGGTCACACCATTGTTTCTAGCCAGCCTCGACAGCCAGAGATGGCAATCACATGTGTGAGTTGTGCTTATGCGAATATGTGTGTGTGTGTGTGTGGGGGGGTTTCACATCAGAAGCTTATTTTTTTAGGATCTTTCTTTCGCGCCTGTCTACGGCTAAACATCTGGTGAGTAGAAATCTAAGCTTTTCATAATACTGTTGTTATTCCACTGTTTGAACTATATACACATATTTCCTTAAAATTTTAATGTGTGTACATGTTTGTCAAAATGTTTAACTTTTTGTAATTACTAGTGTATTTCAGCAATTTCATATGAACAAAAATGAGTGCACATGTGGATGGATCAAATACTAGACACACAGTTTTAATTTGAGACACAATTTAAAAAAGGAATAACTGTTCTTCTACACTGGCAGAAAAAAAGAATATCTACACATGTAATTTCCATTTTTTTAATGAAACAATTACCTGGGTGGTGGCTGATGTGGGAAAAACGAGAATATGAGTGCAAGAAACATCCTGTGGAGTAGAAAGCTGGCAATTGACTGATGCTTGGCTGAAGCGTTCATCAGGAGTGAATTGATCTGGCATAAGCCTAAGAGCAGAGTCAGGCTCTAAAGAGACCAGACAAGCACTTAACACACAAGGAACATTGTTTGGATACATTAAACTACACTGATTGCATATCTCTTTGAGATGTTTCGATGCTTTCAGCAGTGATTTCCGACTAAGCAACCAGCTCCAACCTGTAATGAGAAAACTTTATTATAGAACAATGACAGCAATTTTCACAGTCTTAATGATGCAAAGTTTACATAGAAATAAATTAACAAGAAAATTTTCAAAGGTGCCACAGAACTGTGTGTCTCTTTCTGCATTAGAACAAGTACATAAGATATTTATGGCAAATTTCTAGAATGAATGAAGTATCATTATTGTGATTTTACCTTACCAATTATTTACTGGATTCTACAAAAGTAGTTGTGTAATATTTCATAATCACACCCATATACACTTTGCCAATGACATCTTTGAAATTACATTTAAAGATAAGAAAGCTATCCAACAGTAATCTCCAGTAAGCTATAAATAACATACAGAGGTAATTAAAGTAAATTTATTACAAAATTATAAAAAACTACACCTTCTCTGTACAATCGCTATTCAGATTTAAGCATTTAACATATTTCTTATCACACATTTATAAAACCTCTGCATGAATTTCTGCCACTTGAGATCTCAGCCGGTCCATGACAGCATCTTGAAAGTTTGTTATAGGACCGCTGGGAACCAAGCCATGTCTTTGCATGTTTGAAAAGGTAAAAATCACTGTGCCAAGTCATGAAATCCTATTTATCACAAAGTTTTTGTCATTTACTATGCCAGTGTTTGACTACAGAAGGATAGGCAGGCACTTCAGTCATGAACATACTTCTTCCTTTCTTAAACAAATGACACCACTGATGCACATTATATCTGGTCTGGGTAAAAACAGATTTTTCAATGAATGAGATTTCCGACACTAAATCCATATTAGAGAACGAATTTCACATTCGGTAAGATTTTTAACTGCAATGTTCATTCTGAATGGCTACTGTAGGCAAACATGAAGCTATACGGCTTTTTCGCTACAACAGCTCTAAGCGCACTGACCTGCTGTGGCAGTAAGTGAAAAAATTGATCGTTTTCCCACACACTTTCCCATGCTATGTGGAAACTAAGCTTCCATTTCAGATAGTAGATAATGTTTTGGATTGTAACAGATGTCTGAACACACTTTCCATGTTACAAAGAAGAGAAAACAAACTTGCATACCAATATTTGTTACATAATTTTCCTGTATGGTTAGGTACCAATATTGAGTGCTTAATGGGTATTATTACTTGTTCTCTACTTATAAGCTCCATCACCTATTCTATCATCACTTATCATTCAGTTACTGATGGAGATTGTTCAGTATCACATTTAGTATGCCCAAATACAATATCAAAATACTGTTAATTTACAGTTAAGTATAATGTGATTGCAGAGAAACACAGTACCCACATTGACAGTTTTGAACCTCTCGGCCTGCAAGGTCTGGGTATTCTAAGAGGGTGAGATTGTTGACAGTTGGGAGCTCCAAAGTTAGGCATGTAATGAGAGGCCCCATTACGGATATGGCCATGAAGAAGGGGAAGGAATCCAGCGTGTGCTCTGTGTGCATACTAGGAGAAGTCATTCCAGATGCCTTGAAGGGCACCCGGTGTAGCCAACTGCGTGTGGTAGTCCATGTCGATACTAACAATATGTGTCACTTTGGATCGGAAGTTTTTATCTCTGTTTTTGGGCAGCTAGCTGAAGTAATAAAGACAGTTGGTCTTGCTTGTGAGATGATAGCAGAGCTCAGTCTGTAGTATCATCGACAGATAAAGAGTGAGTTCCTTTGGTACAGAGCCCAGGGGAGGTTCTGAATCTAAGGCTCAGACGGTTCTGCAATTGTACAGGCTGCAAATTCCTTGACTTGCGCCTTAGGATGATAGGTTTCCAGGTTCCACTATATAGGTCAGGGGTCCCGAACACACAGGAAGTGGCTGTACAGGTAGTGGGGGCTGTGTGGAGGGGATTGGGTGGCTTTTTTAGGTTAGAGGATCCCAGGAAAGTGCAGAAAAGTCTTTAGTTTCAAAGGATGCAGGATGAACACAGGAAGGGGGTAGATATGGCAATAATCAACAGTGTAGCTGTAAAGCGTCATAGCTGTGTTGGGAAAGAACTAGAGCTCCAAGCACTAAAAGAAGGCACTGGATCTCAAACTGTTATAGGCACAGAAAGCTGGCTAAATCTGGAAATAAGTTCAGCCGAAAGTTTTACACAGGACTTAACCCTGTTCACAAAGGGTAGATTAAATAAGTTGGTGATGGAGTGCTTCTTGCTGTCAGAAGTAGTTTACCTTGTACTGAAATTTAAGCAGATAGGTCCTGTGAGTATGGGTAGAGGCTATACTCGATAACTGGAATATATTAATAATCGGTTCCTTTTGCCAATCACCCAACTCAGATGATAACAGTTGCTGAATAGTTCAAAGGAAACATGAGTATAATTTCAAATAAGTACCCCCCCCCCCATACAATTAATTATTGTTGGCAATGACTTCAATCTACCCTCACCATGTTGACAAAAAGGTGTGTATAAAGTTTTACTGAATACTTTCTCAGAACATTATTTTGAACAATTAATTCAGGAGCCCACTCGAAGTGTTAATGGTTGTGAAAACATACATGACCTCTTAATAATAAATAATCCTGAACAATGGCAGATATTTGTATTAGTGACCACAAGGATGTGGTAGCTTGAATGAATATCAATATCCAAACCCAAAAATAAATACAAACTACATTTTTTTAAAAAAAGCAGATGAATAAGCACTCTACCTAAAAGACAATCTCCACTCCTTCCAATTTGAATAATTAAGTATAGATCAGATGTGGTTTAAATTGAAAGAACTAGTGTCTACGGCAATTGGGAAATATATACCAAATAAATTAATAAGACGCGGTACTGAACAAGTCACTGTTGCAGAAGCAATGAAAAAAGCACACCAAATTTAAAAGAATGCAAAATCCCTAAGATTTGTGAAGTTTTATAGAAGCTTGAAATTTAGCACAAACTTCAATGTGATATGCTATTAATACTTTCCACAATGAAACACTCGTGGAATGTAGCAGAAAACCTAGAAAGGCTCTCGTTGTATGTAAAGTATACCAGTGGCAAGGTGCAATCAATACCTTCACTGTGCAGTAATGATAGTGGTGATACTGAAGACAGTGTCATTAAAGCACAGCTACTAAACACAGTTTTCTGTAATACTTTTACAAAAGAGAACTAAGTAAATATTCCATAATTAGAATCAAGAACATACACCAATATGAGTAACTTAGAAGTAAATATTCTTGGCGTATTGAAGGAGCTTAAAACACTTAATAAAGCCAACACCTCCAGTCTAGATTGTATACCAATCAGATTACTTTCAGAGTATGCTGATACAATAGCTCAATACTTAGCAAGCATATACAACCACTCGCTCACATACAGATCCATACACAGAGAGTGGAAAGTTGCACAAATCACAACAGTACTAAAGAAAGGAAATTACAGACCCTCATCACTAATGTTGATTTGCAGTAGGATTTTGGAACATGTACTGTGTTCTAAAAATTGAAGTCATATCTGGCATTTGCCAAGGAAGTACTATAGGCCATCTGTTGTCCCTAATGTACACAAATGGTTTAGTGGACACACTGAGCAGCCCTCTGAAATTGTATGCAGATGATGCTGTCATTTACCATCTTGTAAAGTCATCATATGACCAAAATGAATTGCAAAATGATTTACAGAAGATATCTGTATGGTGCAAAAAGTGGTAATTGATTTTAAATAACGAAAAGTGTAAGTCCTCGACATGACTATTAAAAGTAATCCACAACATTCTGGTTACATGATAAACCACACAAACCTAATGTCTGTCAGTTTAACTAAATGACTTGGAATTACAATTATGAACATCTTAAGCTGGAACAATCACATAGATAATGTTGTGGGGAAGGCAAACAAATGAATGCATTTTACTTGCTCAATGCTATGCTTGTGCATCTTCGGCTAGAGTATTGCTGTGCGGTATGGGATCCTTGTGGCAATTATTAAAACAAAGGCATTTCTCATTGTGGTTGAGCCTTCAAGAAATTTCGATCACCAACTTTCCCTCAGGGTGTAAAAATATTTTATTCATGTCCACCTACACATGGATACATGATCAATAAAATAAGGGAAATCAGAGCTTGCACAGAAATATTTAAGAGTTTATTTTTCCCAAGAGGTGTTAGAGCTGTCAGAATGGTGAAGAGGTGGCTTGAAGGTGATTGAGATCCTTCTGGCAGGCACTTAATTGTGAATCATTCAGAAATTTTAGAGATGTAGATCACAAGATGCTTTCTTGTGCAATTTTTGCCAGAGGAGAAATGGATATTCACAATATTGGCTGGTGTGCCCTGCGTAAACAGCAACACCAATCTTACCACCACCAAAAGATTATGTGAGCCCACCAGTTTGTGAGCCATATGCCAGCATGTGTACTTGGTTCCTACATCAGTGACATTCCTGATTTTTACCGTCTAATTACTTGTATTGATAAAGAACATTTCACCAAGGACACTATTTTCAACATTCAAAACAGCCACATGTGGATGATGTTACCTCCCATGCCACACATTCCTATGGTAAATACTTCTATACCACATAATGAGTGGTCTTTAAATATGTCTGCTTGTGTCTGTATATGTGTGTGTGTGTGCGCGCGAGTGTATACCTGTCCTTTTTTCCTCTCGGGATTGGAATGACTCCTTACCCTCTCCCTTAAGACCCACATCCTTTCGTCTTTCCCTCTCCTTCCCTCTTTCCTGATGAGGCAACAGTTTGTTGCGAAAGCTTGAATTTTGTGTGTATGTTTGTGTTTGTTTGTGCGTCTATCGACGTGCCAACACTTTCGTTTGGTAAGTCACATCATTTTTGTTTTTAGACATAATGAGTTTAGTTATACTGAAGCATTGTGCAATTTGTATAGGTGGAGTTATTGGAAGTTGTGCCACTGAAAATTCATGAAAAAAGGTGATGTCAGCACAGTGGCAGATCAACCCATTTAGTCAATTCCATTTGAGACTTCCCCACCAACATTTGACCCTTTCATTATGAGCGCCGTATTTAGCTGGCATCCATGTGTTGCTCTGTGTGTGAGCGCCATAGTTTGCCAGCATCCATGCGATGCTCTGTATATATGAGTGGTGTATTTAGTCGAAATCCAGGCGCTGAGCTGTGTTTACAAGCGCCGCAGTTTGCCGGCATTTACACGCTGATGTGAAAGTACGAGCAACATATATAGAAGGCGTCAACATAAATCTTCCTTCAAGCGTTACAGGACACTGGAAAACAGTTATTAATTCTTTCGAGGTTCATAACATTAATTTGAAAATTGTATTTGTGGCTAAGTCTAGTTAGTTTTATAAAATATTTTACCTCCCTTTTAGAATTCTACAGACGAGTTCAAAAAGAATTCTATTCACTAACAGACTCACTGATTCAGAAAATAAAAATCAACATATTGTTACATCACCTACAAAAACTAAGAAGAGAAGAGCTGTATGTAGTACTCCAGAATGAGAAGCAGAGAATATTTAACTCATTAACAGTGTCGGTGAACTAAGGACATCAGAAATATTTGTGCCTAAAATACACAATTTTGTGTCAGAAAATTCAGGGATTAAAGTAAACATAACTAGATCAGCAAAACTCTTAGATCAGTTTCAGCTTTTCTTATCTGAAGATCTCATAGAATTAATTGTAAATGAAACAAATCACTATTGGTTTTGGAAATATAATAGTAACATAAACAATTCAGAAGGAACTGAAGTAGCCGAACTATACTGTCTTTCTGCTGAATCATTTTTAACGATGCACAGCAAGAAACTCTCTTTGGTTGAGTATTGTGGTAAAGACAAACTTCTGTGTAGCAATATTTTTGGAGTAGACTTATTTCAAATTATTACAAATGCTACATTTCAACCATGATGTCGGTTCTACCAATGATCGTTTGTACAAAATACAGAACGTCATTGATTTATTACGAAAAAAATTTAGTCCGTCATTTCAATCATTATAAAAGCCGTGGACAGACAGAAGTTTACTGTTATATAAAGGGCAGCTGTCTTTCAAAACAATACATCCCATCCAAAAGAAACAGATTTGGTATAAAACCTTTTGTTCTTTGTGACTGAGATACAGGATTTGTACAAGATTTAATTGTTTATGCCATATCATCTACCCTGGTGGATACCAAAAATATGGATATTGGAAAGTCAGGAGCAATAGTTGAAGCACTTATGAAGCCCTGTTTTCCTAGGGCCATACCGTTTAAGTAGATAATTGGTATACTAGTCCAGCTTTATTTAGAATGCTACATAATAATTGCACAAATGCAAGCGGGACCGTAAGAAAGAGAAGGAAAGGAATGCCCAACATTGATGAACGATTTAAAAGAGGACAGGCAACATCTCGATCATGCCAAAATTTATCACTCATAAAGTGGATGGATAAAAAATAAGTCTATATGCTTTCTACCACGTACTCGGGTAACTTTGATACAATAATCAAGAACAGTGGGGGAAAGTAGTAGTCCAAAAACCTGTATGCCTATTCAATAGGTGCAGTAAATAAATCTGACATCGTTATAAGCACTGTGGAATCAACAGAAAAATCTTTGAAATGGTATCGCAAATATTTCTTTCGTATGTTGGACATTTGTATGTGGGGTGCCTCTTGCCTTTATAAACACAAGAGGAAAGAACCAGTATCCATTGCAAAATTTCAACTGCAGTTAATTTCGGAAATACTGGAAAAGTATCATCGAATTATAAAATGTCAACATCCAACAGGCTATAATCATCCACTGAGATTAACAGAAAGACATTTTCCTTAGGTTTACAAATTGGTAGGAGGAAACAGAAATAGAAAGTGTGTTGTTTGCAGTGCAAATGACAGAAGACAAGAATCTAAGCACAAGTGTAAAAACTGTAATGTGGGTTTGTGTGTTGACCCTTGTTTTCAAATAATACTGAATTACATTATTAAGTATAGACTGGCTAGTGAGATAGTTTTTGAAAGTAAAAGAAATAGGAATAACATTGAAATAGAAAGAGCGGATGGTACTCTAGCAGAAGAACCACAGGAGGTTCTGAACAGATGGCAAGAATATATTGAATGTCTGCGTAAGGGGGATGAAATGCAAAGCAAAATCAAGGTTGAAGCGGAGCAATATGTGCCGGTAGATGGAAAGGGATTTACCATCTTGGAAGCAGAAGTAGAAAAGGTGCTGAAGGAGATGAAGAACAGGAAGGCATGTGGAATAGATGAATTGCCAGCAAAACTGTTGAAGAGTCTGGGAAACAAGGCAAGAAAAGAAATAGTCTTCCTCTGTAACGAGATATATGACAAAGGGGAATGGCCTGAGGACTTCGCTGCAACAGTTATGATACCAATAGAGAAAAAGAGAAATACTAAAAAATGTGAAGACCACCAGACCATCAGTGTAATTTCTCATGCAGCTAAAGTCTTGCTGAGAGTGTTGAATAGAAGGTTATATGGCAAGCTGGATAGAGGTATTGCAGAGGCGCAGTTCGGATTTAGAAGAGGAAAAGGAACAAGAGATGCTATTGGCCTTCTAAGAACTATAGAGGAAAGATATATGGAAAAGAGTAGAGAAATCTTTGCTGTTTTTATAGATTTAGAAAAGGCGTTTGACAGAGTTCAGTGGAACAAGCTGATGGATATCTTGAAAAGGAAAGGAGTAGATTGGAAAGAGAGACGACTGATACAGAATCTATATTTACACCAGAAAGTAAGGATAAGGATTGGAAATGAAATGTCAGAAGGAAGCAGCATTGGACGAGGTGTTAGACGAGGTTGTTGCCTTTCCCCACTGTTGTTTAACGTATACCTTGAAAGTTTAGATGGGAAAAGAGGAATATGTATTGATGGAAAGAGAATAGAACGTATAAGATTTGCCGATGACATGGTATTAGTGGCAGAAAGTGAGCAGACAGTGAATAACATCCTCAAAGATTTGAATGAAGCTTGTGTGGAATATGGGATGCAAATAAACACAGCAAAAACAAAGAGTATGGTCATCAGTACAAGACGCAGACTGTCCAATATTAAAATAGGACAATCTACCATTAGCCAAGTAAGTGAATTTAAATAGAATAGAACGTATAAGATTTGCCGATGACATGGTATTAGTGGCAGAAAGTGAGCAGACAGTGAATAACATCCTCAAAGATTTGAATGAAGCTTGTGTGGAATATGGGATGCAAATAAACACAGCAAAAACAAAGAGTATGGTCATCAGTACAAGACGCAGACTGTCCAATATTAAAATAGGACAATCTACCATTAGCCAAGTAAGTGAATTTAAATATCTCGGAAGCACAATAACTGAAGACTTGAGATGTCACAAGGAGGTGAAAACTCTAATTGCCATAGTGAAGGAGGCATTCAACAGAAAGAGGAGACTCTTATGTGGCAAATTAGATAAAGGTCTAAGGAGAAGGGCTGACAAATGTTTTGTCTGGAGTGTGGCACTATATGAGGCAGAAACATGGACGCTGAGACGAAAGGATGAAAAAAGTTTAGAAGCATTTGAGATGTGGATGTGGAGGATAATGGAGAGGATAACTTGGATGGAAAGAGTGAGTAACGAAAGAGTAATGGATACAATTGGCGAGAGAAGATATCTACTGAAGGTTATAAGACAAAGGTAAAAGAACTGGTTGGGACATTCATTGAGAAGGGAGTGTTTGCTAGCAGATGCTTTGGAAGGACTGGTTTGTGGGAGAAGACTGAGACGAAGAAGGAAATACAAGATGATAGACGACATAGAGGAAAGAGGAAATTATGCAGGCCTGAAGAGGATGGCAGAAGACCGGACAGCCTGGAGATCTACCATGTGAAAACCTGCCTTTAGGCAGAACACTGATGATGATGATGGTGATGATGATGATGATATTAAGAATCTCTTGAATGATCCCAAATTACATTGTTGTTTATAATACTTGTAAAATCTTGGAATATATTGTTATGTAATGCTTAAATAAGGTAACCTGCACATCAGCGTACTGACGTGCAACGTTCACAGTTCGCAGCACACTGCACCGATCAGTGGCACCACTGCAGCGGAGCAGACTGTCGTAACTAAGGCCAGTATTACACTATCAAATTTCTTTGTCAAAGATTTGATCTAATATTCATCAAATTTCTTTGACAAAGATCTTTGATGTGGCGCTAAAAAGGGGTATTACACTGTCGTCATATTTTTTTGTCAAAGTTCAAGATGGCTGAGAACAACAACTTGTTATTAACTGTAACAGTTGCATGTACCACAATTGCACTGTGTGCACATGTGGAAAAGAAGCAAGGGGGAAAAAGGAAACGTACCTGGGTGAAGCCCTGGGGTTTGACGACACGATAAAAGCATTCAACAAAACTTGTTACGTGAGCTTATAGTGGAGGACGTCAAGTCGTTCATCAATTACTTAAGAATGGATGAGTAAACATTTCAGTATGTGCTCAGTGAAGTGTATCCTCATATCACAAAGCACAATACTCACTCAATAACTGCTATATCTGCAAAAGACAGGCTCACCTAACACTCCGATTCCTTGCTACAGGAGAGAGTTAGGTTAGGTTAGGTTAGGTTAGGTTAGGTCAGGTCTCCAATCTTCTTAATCTATTTTTGTATTCGGGGTGCCTCACACTGTAAAGCGCCTCATCAGCTTCATACATCTCTATTAAATTTGTAGTTGTCGGTACACACAAATTGTATTTACTGGCAATGTTTATAAAAACACTACAAAGACAAAACGCTGCAGCAATGCTAGCACTCCATGTGGTAACATGTCACATTGCAGTGAATAGGACACAAGCGACTTCTTTGATCAAATCTACAGCGAGGCCCTAGATTTGATCAAATTTCTTTGACAACAGATGAGATTTGACATAGTTCCCTATTACACCATCAAATTTCTTTGACAAAAGTGCAACCCCTTCAGACTACTACTGAGTGATGCATTTAGTTTATGAAGCCACTATAGTCAGAGGCGTACATGTTATTGATATGTTAGAATTGATTCACTACAAACATATTGGGAAATTTGTACAACCTATACTGTAGTCATTTTATTGAGCAGCTTGCTATGTACCTATCTAAGAATTATCTCATTAGTCTAAATTTTAAAAAAGTTTTGTCCTAATTGTAATAAAAAAAGAGCAATTTTTAGACATGTATTTGTGTAGAAGTTTATATATCTATTCCTGTCAACAGCATCTAGAAATGTAATACGAATTGCAAACATCTCATGTATTTGATGCCAGACTAATCATTAACAATTTGAAACAATTGTTAATTTGAGACACTGTGATTTATGTAACTACAGAACAATGAGAGTAGTAATTTTAGTAACACTGAATCATTGTTCTTTGCTTACAGTATTTCCATTTATTATGAATTAAAAATAAATCTTAAAAAGATGTTACCTTTAAGTTCTCCATGCCCTATTCGGCCAATGCGACCCACCACTAACCGCCACGACTGTACACTTTGTGACATTACACTCAAAATGAAGTCCATAAGTTTCTGAAGCCCTACACGCCTTGCAGATGCCTTTCTTCTTCGACTTCTATTTGGAATATCAATGTTTATAACTGAAGTTTCATAAATTTCACCACGCTCATCTGTGGCTGCAGTAAGCAACCAGCGTTGGTCTTCAGACAGACAATAACTCACATACAACACAGAACACTGTTCTCCACTAGACTGGCCAAATGATTCATTTGATTCTGCTTTCTCCTTAACTGGTGCAAGAACATAGGGTGGTGTGTAGAGACGATAGGGAGCTCTGTTCTTTTCCTGCAAAACAAATGCTTTCAGTTACTGTTTACAAAATAGTTGTTCAAATTCAACTACAGCTTCTAAGTATACCACAAAGTTCTATGAAAATAAACAAAAACAGAAACTCACATCTTTTTTCTTCAAGAATAGATCAGCCATAGCTGCTGTGCCAAAACCAGTTAATGACTTTATATTTGATGTATGTGTAAGCAGACGTCGGCATTGAGAAAATACTGAGAACGCCTGCGCTCTCATTTGATCATTGTGTTTGATGTGATCACCCATCTTCCCAAGTTCCACTATGCTTTCTAGAGATATTATCTGTAACAAAACCAATGACAAGTACACGGTTAAAACAAGTAATATATGTGATCTTGTCTTGATAAGCCTAAAAAAAAGCTAAAGATTCTAGGCATCAACTGAGCAACGAAGTGATAGTACGGGTACAGAAATTCAGAATCAGTCACTTCTTGTACTACTCGCAGCCTAATAACAACTGTAAAAAACAGAATGCAATTAAATGAACGTTATTGTTGTTGTTGCTGTCTTCAGTCCTGAGACTGGTTTGATGCAGCTCTCCACACTACTCTATCCTGTGTAAGGTTCTTCATCTCCCAGTACCTACTGCAGCCTACACCCTTCTGAATCTGCTTAGTGTATTCATCTCTTGGTCTCCCTCTACGATTTTTACCCTCCATGCTGCCCACCAATACTAAATTGGTGATCCCTCGATGTCTCAGAACATGTCCTACCAACCGATCCCTTCTTCTAGTCAAGTTGTGCCACAAGCTCCTCTTCTCCCCAATTCTATTCAATACCTCCTCATTAGTTAAGTGATCTACCCATCTAATCTTTAGCATTCTTCTGTAGCACCACATTTCGAAAGCTTATATTCTCTTCTTGTCTAAACTATTTATCAGCCACGTTTCACTTCCATACATGGCTACACTCCATACAAATACTTTCAGAAACAACTTCCTGAAATTTAAATCTATACTCAATGTTAAAAAATTTTTCTTCTTCAGAAACGCTTTCCTTGCCATTGCCAGTCTACATTTTATATCCTCTCTACTTCGACCATCATCAGTTATTTTGCTACCCAAATAGCAAAACTCATTTACTATTTTAAGTGTTCAAATGGTTCAAATGGCTCTGAGCACTATGGGACTTAACATCTATGGT
The DNA here is from genome assembly GCF_021461385.2 of Schistocerca piceifrons. Lineage (NCBI taxonomy): Eukaryota > Metazoa > Arthropoda > Insecta > Orthoptera > Acrididae > Schistocerca > Schistocerca piceifrons. Next base: position 170,799,471 of record NC_060138.1, on the reverse strand, counting down.
CATCAGTCCCCTAGAACTTAGAACTACTTAAACCTAACTAACCTAAGGACAGCACACAACACCCAGCCATCACGAGGCAGAGAAAATCCCTGACCCCGCCGGGAATCGAACCCGGGAACCCGGGTATTTTAAGTGTCTCATTTCCTAATCTAATACCCTCAGCATCACCCGACTTAACTCGACTACATTCCATTATCCTTGTTTTGCTTTTGTTGATGTTCATCTTATATTCTCCTTTCAAGACACTGTCCATTCCATTCAACTTCTCTTCCAAGTCCTTTGCTGTCTCTGATTGAATTACAATGTCATCGGCGAACCTCAAAGTTTATATTTCTTCTCCATGGATTTTAATACCTACTCCGAATTTTTCTTTTGTTTCCTTTACTGCTTGCTCAATATACAGATTGAATAGCATCGGTGAGAGGCTACAACCTTGTCTCACTCCCTTCCCAACCGCTGCTTCCCTTTCATGTCCATCGACTCTTATAACTGCCATCTGGTTTCTGTATTTTACCCCTGCCACCTTTAGAATTTGAAAGAGAGTATTCCAGCCAACATTGTCAAAAGCTTTCTCTAAGTCTACAAATGCTAGAAACATAGGTTTGCCTTTCCTTAATCTTTCTTCTAAGATAAGTCGTAAGGTCAGTATTGCCTCACGTGTTCCAACTTTTCTATGGAATCAAAACTGATCTTCCCCGAAGTCGGCTTCTACCAGTTTTTCCATTCATCTGTAAATAATTCGTGTTAGTATTTTGCAGCTGTGACTTATTAAACTGATAGTTCGGTAATTTTCACATCTGTCAACACCTGCTTTCTTTGGGATTGGAATTATTATATTCTTCTTGAAGTCTGAGGGTATTTCGCCTGTTTCATACATCTTGCTCACCAGATGGTAGAGTTTTGTCAGGACTGGCTCTCCCAAGGCCGTCAGTAGTTCTAATGGAATGTTGTCTACTCCCGGGTCCTTGTTTCGACTTAGGTCTTTCAGTGCTCTGTTAAACTCTTCACGCAGTATCATATCCCCCATTTCATTTTCAACTACATCCTCTTCCATTTCTATAATATTGTCCTCAAGTACATTGCCCTTGTATAGATCCTCTATATACTCCTTCCACCTTTCTGCTTTCCCCTCTTTGCTTAGAACTGGGTTTCCATCTGAGCTCTTGATAGTCATACAAGTGGCTTCTCTTTTCTCCAAAGGTCTCTTTAATTTTCCTGTAGGCAGTATCTATCTTACCCCTAGTGAGATAAGCCTCTACATCCTTACATTTGTCCTCTACCTATCCCTGCTTAGCCATTTTGCACTTCCCGTAGATCTGATTTTTCAGGCGTTTGTATTCCTTATTGCCTGCTTCATTTACTGCATTTTTATATTTTCTCCTTTCATCAATTAAATTCAATATTTCTTCTGTTACCCAAGGATTTCTACTAGCCCTCATCTTTTTACCTACTTGATCCTCTGCTGCCTTCACTACTTCATCCCTCAGAGCTACCCATTCTTCTTCTACTGTATTTCTTTCCCCCATTCCTGTCAATTGTTCCCTTATGCTCTCCCTGAAACTCCGTACAACCTCTGGTTCTTTCAGTTCATCCAGTTCCCATCTCCTTAAATTCCCACCTTTTTGCAGTTTCTTCAGTTTTAATCTACAGTCCATAACCAATAGATTGTGGTCAGAGTCTACATCTGCCCCTGGAAATGTCTTACAATTTAAAACCTGGTTCCTAAATCTCTGTCTTACCATTATATAATCTATCTGATACCTTCTAGCATCTCCAGGATTCTTCCATGTATACAACCTTCTTTTATGATTCTTGAACCAAGTGTTAGCTATGATTAAGTTATGGTCTGTGCAAAATTCTACCAGACGGCTTCCTCTTTCATTTCTTACCCCCAAACCATTTCACCTACTATGTTTCCTTCTCTCCCTTTTCCTATTCTCGAATTCCAATCATCCATGACTATTAAATTTTCGTCTCCCTTCACTACCTGAATAATTTCTATTATCTCATCATACATTTCATTACTGTCATCATCATCTGCAGAGCTAGAGTGCATATAAACTTTTACTACTGTAGTAGGCATGGGCTTCATGTCTATCTTGGCCACAATAATGCATTCACTATGCTGTTTGTAGTAGCTAACCCGCACTCCTATTTTCCTATTCATTATTAAACCTACTCCTGCATTACCCATATTTGATTTTGTAATTATAACCCTGTATTCACCTGACCAAAAGTCTTGTTCCTCCTGCCACCGAACTTCTCACAGTACCAGGACAGCAAGGATGTTTTGGTTAGTTTTACAAGGCCAGATCAGTCAATCATCCACACTGTTGCCCCTGCAACTACTGAAAAGGCTGCTGCCCCTCTCCAGGAACCAGACACCCCTCCGTTGTGGTTGCACCTACGGTACAGCCATTTGTATCACTGAGGCACGCAAGCCTCCCCACCAACGGCAAGGATTTTGCATTTTTGGCCACACTGTTATAAAATTTCATGGAACTCAGCAGTTCACAGGTATTACATCCACACTGATTTCATTGAACAACAATATTTTTTAAGAAAGTGCTATAATTTTTAGAGGAGGATATTTAAGTCTGTGGTCATAACATGTGAGTTCCACATTTCTGTGGATAAAAATACTGCACAATAGAACAATGAAATTACACAGTAAGTTAAAGATAAGCGAAGTGGTTTCTTAAAAGGTGAAAAACTGTGTGTGCATGAGAGGGTTGGGGAAGAGATGAGGGCAAAAAAGATACACACGTAGACATACAGAGTAAGGGGAGGAGGTGGGGTGGGGTGGGGTGAGGTGGAGGGGAGTATAGGGGAGAAGATGGAGTGAGGGAGGAGAGAGATATCCGTGGGAACAACACATTCTCCTCTACAAATTCCATTTGTGTGTTCGAGATATGTGTCGATTGAGGTCCATTGGTAAGGCAAGAGAACAATTTAGTTAGCTACAGGTATCTCAAATAAGTGAAACTCATCTCCAAGCCCATCTACACAGTCAAAGATGAAAAATGTCAGAACAGTAAAGCTATATCCACTGTCAGGTCTTAGAAACAAACAGCAATGTTTTATACATTTTATCCACTATATTCTCAGAAGTTAATGATTATACGATCCAGTGCATGTGATAAATTTGTTTTTTAGCAGCATTATTTGGTAGCTGACGATAATTGGTAAGGAAATACATGATCGCCTGCCCACTGATAATCATAGTCTGTCACATGGATTGGTCAATAAATGAAGAAATGAACACAATACTAAATGATGAGTAACAATACATGGCATTTGCGAATACTATTGATGTAATTGTATGGAGGGGAGTGATTCAAATATACTGTCTCACCTCTGACATTGCATACATCTATGCACACTGTTCCACATTAACTATACTGCTCAATACAAGGATCAATCTTCACAGAAAGATGGTCATGTAATAATAACAATAATAATAATAAGTTATTGTTTACTCATCCAGGAAGTAAAAACTCTAACTAGACCATTTATTATGAAGCTACAAGCAATTTCACCCCTCTCAATGATTAAAACAATTTCTATGGATATAAACAAAGAGTATACCTCAACATGCTAGGTGCTGATTGTGTCATCACATCAATATTTTTATATGGAGATGGCAGCGAGTGGTTAATGGTTGAAACTGCTAACAGCGAATAACCATGTTCCCAGAAATTTTATTAAGAACTGCCAAAAAGGCACAAAATAGAAGTAAAAGTCAAATCTACAACCCAAGAGAACACTGACTGTGGAAATAATACTTCATGAACAAAGCATCTCTAATACACAACAGAAATAAGCATCTACACATTACCAAAAAACATTTATTGTTGTACCCTCTCACAGAAAGTGTCAATCTTTGATTGCACCTATAAGCCTTGTAAGATTTTTCTACTCATATTTAATAAAAATAGGTTTTCTTTTTACACAATTTACCTGCACAGTTATATTATTGCGCATATTCTCTGGCACATTGCTTTGCACAGCAATGAAGCATCTTAATAAGCCCAGGCAGGAGAGGCGCTGAAGGTCTGGACTGTCTCTTCCAATGGTGAAAGGATCGACAATGTACACAACTATTGCTGGGGGATCTGAATCATCATCATCATGACTGCAATCACCAGAACCACCCACTGAACCACCAGATAACAATGGATCACGAGCCCCAGATCCTGTGTCACTATCTGCCAAAGCAATCAGAAGATAAAAAATAATTACAAGACCATTTAACACTAACAAGTGCAAATATAAAATTATGCCTTTTAAGAATATGTTGCAAGAGTAAGACAAATAAGTACTAACATGAGGTAAATTTAGAATTTTCGGATCTGTACAGTTTGTAATGTATGCTATATAATCAAATTCTGTTATTCAATTATTATCCAAGAAATCAAATTACATGCAGGAGACTACTACACAAATATTATGTGAAATAGCATTCCATGTATTACACAATAAATTCAGCGAATCTTTTTGCCATTACATATGGAACAATATCACATTAACCAAGTAAATTTGCCTCGAATGCCTGTCGACTTACTATAAAAATTCAAAATGAGCACGTGCAGTTGTCTTTATAGAAAGTTTTGCAAGCAGTATTTGTGCCACTATTTTCTTTTTATGATCTATATATCATATCATGTGCAGTCATATTTTTCTCTTTCATTCACAGGTAGTGATAAATCTTACATGTTTGCAGTCCAACAGTACCTAATTTCAGTTTCATCCTTCAAAGAACTAAGTCCAGAAGCTACATAGCTCTGAAATGGATGTGTTACATGAATAGTGATCATAAATTTAACTGTTTGCAATATTCAAAGTAAGTTACTCCAGGTCATAAACAAATTGTACATACAAGCAAGGATAAAATTAATTATTTATTTAGTTACTGCCTTAAATTCTTCTATCATACTGTAAAACACAAACAACTGAATGGCCACAATGAACTGAAGTTTATTCTTCTTCCATATACAAGCAAACTACAACTGCAAACATACACAAACACAGAAACAATTCAGGCACTGATAATATGCAGCTGCTGAGAATCAGTAACAACAAAATAGAGGGAGAGTGCCTGCTGCACTGATCTTATAAAGACGAGGGCTCTGGTAGATAGCACAGAGAATGATATCCTGTGTGCAAAAGTCATCTGGCCGACTGCGGGTGGTCTCTGATGGCCGGCCCACATGGATGCTGTTGGCTGAATATTCGAAGCGTAGCACACCAGCTGCTTGGTGCCATGACTTGTATTCAAGTTCTACGCACAGATTTATAGCACGTCCTTCTCCCCTCCCCTATTCCCAGCCCCCCCCCCCTAAAAATATTTATTAAATTACTATAAAGAATAGGCGTTATGCTGATGGGGCATCAGGGTGAATGTGTAAAAATCCCTGGCAACAGTAGCGGATGCCACAGGCAATGATGGCAGCATCTCGACATCCACCTCCTCCAAGTGGTGGAACTGTGCCAAGGTGAAGGCACCAGCCACACTGGCAGCGAAATTGCTGGTGGCAGTAAAGCTTTGTGGGAAGGCCCGGCAACAGGTGCTGGAGGGGGTGGGGCGCGAGGAGCTGGACCCCAGAGGAGAGAAGAGAGGCAGGAGGCGGCGACATCAACAAGGAGGGTAGTTCTGTCCGTGTAGAAGGGACATCCAACAAGGCCACGACAGGTGCTGAGGAAGGAGGCTGCAGCGGCGGATCTGCATAAGCAGATGCAGGAGAAAGTGTGGCTGGCAACCACAGAGCATCTCGGATGGACTCTCTTGCAGCAAATTCCTTTAGGGGTGCAAAAATCCTAGAAAACCTGAGAGACAAATTGTGGATCATTATCTGCCATAAATATATCACGCAATCCTTCAATAGAAAAAAATTTGGAGTAGGTCTGAATCATAGCTGTGACATAAGGAGAGCGGATAACATGTGAAGCAGCGACAACCAATGGCGAGGCAGAATTTAGGAAGGGTCTCAAGAAATCAACATGGATACGTTTCCACAGACACTGCATTGTGGACCATGGAGAGACTGAGCCTGTGGTGCCTCCTTTTGTGTACGAAATTGAGAGCAGGCCGCTACAAGATGTACACAGTCACCATCAATGATAAGCCAATATGAGTGAGACAGGCCAATAACTTGGTACCCGATACCACCCCCCCCCCCCTCCCCCCCAATGTCTCTGATGTAGGAGCTGAAGCACATATCACCATAGGGTGGCCAGCATCAGAACCCTAGGCGAGAGCACATCCTTAGCTAAGAGAACATCATCATCAAATAGCAACCAGCAGTGAATGGGGGCAAAATAGTTGTGCCAAAGATGCTTGAACGAGGAGAACAACTTGACACAAAATCTGATCTGCAGCAATAACAGCTGCAATCCAGGAGCTCATAACCCTTCCATTGTGCATTGTGCCTCAACGCCTAAGTGAAAGCACACGAGTTCATCCCGATCAATAGTATGATCCGGCCCCATCGGAAGCTGGTGCAGCACATCGGCACCGGCACTGTGTGGCAGGCCAAAAATGTATTTCACAGTTGTAGCAAGACAGAAACAAGGCCCAATCCCAGAGGCAATGTGGTGCTTTGTCGGACAACAAAGCAGAAGGATTAAAGAAGAAACCAAGGGCTTGTGATCAGTAATGAGGTCGAACTGGGACCCATACAAGAACACATTAAACTTTTTGAGGACATAGACAAAAGCAAGCACTTTATTTTCAAATTGGAGTAGCACTACCGAATGGAGTTGAGCATTTTTAATGCTTAATCTGTCAGACTTTAAGAACCATCCTCATATCAATGTGCGAGAATGAGACTGAATCCACAATGAGAGGCATCTGTAGCACAACCAGGTTACGGAATAAATTTGTGCTAGTAAGTGATTTTAATTAAAAATTGCTACAGTTCTTTGACATTTGTAGGGTAATGCAGAACTGTAATTGCAGCAACATGACAATGTAAAGGCATAACACCATACTGATAAACCTCAAACCCCAAACACACATGGTATGGCTGAAAAAAGTGTAACATGCCCAAGCCACGCTTCAACCCTGCAGTACATAAGACTATGAACAAGGTGGGTTATGTAAACGTTCTTCCACGGATGCACCCCCTTGGACATTGTCAATTGTAAAAAATACTGAAAGATCAGTGGGACACTAGCCACAAGGAGCTGTTTAGAATCCACATTTAATGAAACTGATAAATAGGCTTAAGACAAACCAATTTTGTAGAAATGCCGGCCTCCAGCGAGTTTAGCAAACAACTTGTCTGGGGGGGGGGGGGGGGGGGTCAAAGCGTAGGTGTCAAAGACAGATTGAGTGTTAACTGAAACTTTAAAATTGTTGGAGGGGTGCATCTGTATAGTCAGTTTTTTAACAATAATGAATGGGGCAGACCACTATGATGCAATAGGCTGTATGAAACACAATGAAATCAGCCTTTCCATTTTTTATTTCACTTGATAACACAAAGAGTCTGGAATAGGGCACGCATGGAAAAAGGGTGGCTGTGCCGTAGGTTTCAGGATAATGTGATCCACAAAATTAGTGACATCTCCTAACATATCTGATAAGAGAGATGAGAACTCTGAACACAGAGAATCTAACTGCTGGCAGGGAACATGGTCAGAAACTACGTGCATTGTATTCGAAATGGAAAACCCAAAAAAAAAAAAAAATGGAAGAACCCAGATGAACAAATCTTTGGTACCAGCATCAATCACTACAAAAACAACAAACAGATTTATACATAGTGGGAGCTGTAAATTGCCCCAAAATTGGAGTAGCTGCTTGTTGTGATTTACCATACGTTGAGTAACAAGAGACAACACCAGTCATCCTGAATCCACACAAGTTTGCAAGTCCAGTCGTCATGGCTGCACCCAGATCTGTTTATAGTCTGAGCAATCTGTCCATCATTCACGCTTGATAAACAGTTTGTTGTGACTCGTAAGCACTGGAGACACACAATTAACACCCATGCCCATGACTGCAGGAAGGGGCTGGGAACGACACACAGATTCTGTATGTCTTTTTTCCTACAGTTGTTGCAAGTCACCCAGTACATAGGACACATGGCCCTGTCATTTTGCATGAAACACTATGGGCAATATGGAAGCACAAAGCACTGCCATTGCTGTGGTGGTTGTTTAGCACATAGCTGTCCAGTGCAGCACAGAGATCATGTTTATATGGCTGTCCGCTTGAACTTACCGACACCTGACTACCAGGAACAGGAGCCACTGTGGGTATGTCACATCAAGCCTAGTTCTGATCACCAGCAGATGAGATTACTAAAAAGATTGAGCAGTATTTCACACTTCAGCCAAAGACAGATTCTCGAACTGCAGTGCCTGTTGACGCATGTCCTACTCAGGAGCCAACCAAATGATGGCATCACGGACCATAGAATCAGCACAAGAATCGTGTAGAGCATCAATGACAAACTGAATTGCGGCTAAGTCTGGTAGACTGGTGGAGCTATTTATGACAAAGATAGAACTCTACATGTACTGCAATGATGTGTGTGCTTATGATAATAATTGGACAACTACTTACACATTTTGTTGAATGGAAGTGGCACACATTCTTGGAGCAGTGGTAACTAGTACAACAGCTGGTAGACCCAAAGATAAATCCAAGAAAGGATCAATGCCTTACACATGTTTGTGTTAGTGACACCAAAAGTGAGGAAGTGTTGCCAAAGTCGCTTCTCGTAAGCCTCCCAGTCTTTGGCTGCATCATTGTAAGGGGGAAAAGGTGGCAGGTACGCTGATGGCATGGAAGTCTGCTTAGTCAGTGTGGCTGACTAAGTTCCTGATAGCAACCCTAAGAGCCTGCTGCTGTGCTGCTGCTTGAGGAGAGATTGAAACACTGCCTCCATGGACAGATGAACCGACAGACGGAACACCACAATTGTTTCCAATTTTATCGTACTGTAGGACACAAACAAAAGCATTGTCATAATTAACCAAAATTTATTCTTCATCCATATACAAGTGAACAGCAGTTCAGAGCACAGGCACAAACTTGGAAACAAAACAGGTACGAACACAAGCAGTTGCTGACTGTAGGTCTGACCACAATATAAGGGCAAGTGCCTGCAGCACAGGGCTTACAAAATGGAGGGCTCCGGTAGACAGTGTGGCTGGTGCTGTGCTGTGTGAACAAGCCATGAGGTCCATCAGAGATGGCCTCTCTAGTGGCCAGCCCACGCAGATGAACATTTAAAATGTAACGCCCCTGCAGTCTGGTGCCGTGGTGCTTATCTGCATATTATAGGGTTATAGCAGTGTGTGTTTTCTTGGCTCATAAATTCAGATAACTTTCAGTAGGTAAGGACTGAATTTCACACTATATTGATTTAGTCTTATAATTTCTTTTGTACGCTGTCCTCCACTCCTTTTAACCAACTGTCTCTTAGCCTTTTTCCCCTGCCCTTTCATCTTGTGTACCTTCCTGGGTAATCTCTTCTCCTTTACGTGCCTGACGTATCTAGTATCATCTAAGCCCTGAGTCCTATTTTGTCACTGTAATACTATTTCTCAAGGTTTCATCCCACTATATTGTATTTTGATTCTCTCTCTCCCTTTCATTACCCATTTTCCAAGGCATGTGTCAGGATTGTAAAATTACAATTATTACAATTTTACCAGCCACGTCCAGCTTCTACTTTGCCACTTGTCTTTTACTGTACTTAAAAAAAGAACTTACCAAAGAATTTCCTAATTATAATTTACTATCATCAAAAACTAGGTCATCTCTCTAATTTCCAAAGGACTGCTATTTTCTGGCACTGGTCATAGTATTAAATAAACAATTACCTCATAAGACAGTTAAGCAAATCATCAATAAGCTCTTTTCTACTTCCTTATCTCCTCTAGAGTAAATACTCATGTTTTATTTACATCTACACACGTACTCTGAAAGCCACTTACAGTGCATGGCAGAGAGCATATTCTACCAAAATTATCAATTTCCTGTCCTATTCCACTAGCATATTGAGCCAGGGAAAAATGATGGTTAATATTTGCCTGCAACTGCCCTACTCTGTCTTGTCTTCATTCTCATTTCCCTCACATGAGATATATATGGTGGTGGCAGTGTAATGGTCAAGTCTTCCTGGAAGACAGGTTCTCAAAACTCTCACTCAACAGAGTTTTGTGAAAATTATATTATCTTTCATCAAGGATTCACATTTAAGTTTCCCAAGAATTTCTGCTGCACTTACGTATGGACTACAAGAAGCCATTCTGGTTTTAGTAGTGTTTCCGGGTTCACTATGTCTGTTGTCATGCATATGTCATCAGTACTCCAAACACTGAACAGTATTCCAGAACTGATTACAGTAGCATCTTGAATGCGTTTTATTTTACATATGCATTGCATTTTTTTCTTGATCCATTCTAGCGCACTTAAGTCCTTCAGTCACCTAACCTAACACTGGTTTATGAGATCTTTCCAATTCACGTCACTTCTTAATTTGTGCATAATGTGACATGCTCATGATGTTTACCATTCATCTGGTAATCCGAAACAACCAGGTTCTCTCCCTGTTACAAGCATTATCCTCGATTTATCCACATTTGAGGATAGTTGTCTTTCGCTAAATCAAGTAAGCATTTCCTTACAATCATTCAATGACAGTACCTTCTTATAGACAACAGTGTTGTCAGTGAACAATCTTACAGTGCTGCTGATCATTTCTGATAAATCTTTTACATATATTGACAACATCTGATGTCCTATTGTACTTGGGCACATTCACTGTCCAGTGTAACATATGAGTTCTCTTAATCAAGTATTCATTGACCCACTAACATATGTGTAAAAAAAATACTCTGTATTAGCATATTTACCATAATGCAATACCCTTGCCTACATAATTCGCACTTCTTGGTGCACATTCTGTTGCGTATTAGGTAAGTAGTCTTATCTTCCTTTTGTCTGGCGATCAAGAAACTTAACAATGTTAGCAGCTAACAGTATAACAAACTGTCTTAGTTCAGGAACTGTTACTTGTTTTCTTCACGGAAGAAAGGGCAATAGGCTGGGGAATATAATTAAGGCTGGGCAGGTCATACAGACCACAGGGTGAGAGGGATGCCACCTGATGTGAGGATGAGGTTTCCTCTCACTCATGCAACATGTGGATCCTTCTCATCCTGTAGTCTGAGTGACATGCCCCTCCTTTATAACCTTCTGAACATACCCTCTTTTCTCCCTGAGGAATGAACTAACAGTTCCTAAAGCTAGGATGATTTCCCGTACTTTTATTTGTGTCTACTATTCCATACTCCATATATATATTTTTTTCCCCAGTGAATTTTCCTTTTGGTATAAGTAATGGCAAGATGCCCTGACAAATGTTCATGGCGGCATTTCCTGTAATCAAATTCTGTACTGCTCTTTCTGAACACCACTTTATACGAGAGTGAGTCAATAGATAAGTCTCACAAGCCGGAATAGCACATATTGTTTTAAATTATGCACTAGAACGTATCTAGAAAATGGAAGCACATTTCATGTAGAAGGTAGCTGATAATCAGTATTGTGGCTAACACACAGTAATCTGCAGCCAGATGGCAAGTGTGCCATGTGTACCTGACTAGAACAGCACGATTTTCGTATGCCAAGGGACATCAGCAGTGGATGTTCACAGTTAAATTCATCGCTTATACGTTTAGAACTGCATTGCATGGAAAGTTGTGTTCAGTTGGATAAAGGAATTCAAAGAAGAATAAGGAAAAGAAATCACAAAAAAGAAAAGTCATGGTTATCCGGTGACGCCACATTGTTTCCACATTTAGAAGTGTTTCATTACCCCTGGACACATCAATCTTTAAGATTGCAGCAATTTATGGAATGAAATAAATTTGTTATAGCTTTAATGGTCATTGTTGGATGCAAATGTTGCCACAACAAATCCATGCAGGCTTTAATGCCTTATCGAACAATGGTGTATGTGTTTTAAATTTACAGGAGGAATAACCTGAAGAATAAAATAAATTTCAGACTGGAACATATGGCGCTGATGTCACTATGCAAGTTTGCAAACTTTTTTCTGAGTCACTTCTGTAAAAACACAGATGTACTTTGATGTCACCAAACTAAGTTCTCTCTACAGCCAGTACCAAAGTTTACATTTTGTGAAGTAATAACAGGAGGGATTTAGAATCGTTCAGCTAAGTACAATGCATTAATGTGAAACAATAACTAACTGTATGCTGTTTATTTCTTACCATGGTCAGATTTTGGAGTGGATGGTGCTTTATCTGGAATTTGCCCTTGATTGTTCTCTGGAGTTGATGGAGGCGGCATAGGGGAAGGCATAGGCCTCTCCACACAAGAGCGAGATAACTGAGCATTTTCTGGTGGATCCAGCAATGTCTTATCAAGAGGTACTTGCGTGAAAAGGTTAACTAAATGATGACGGCACACCTGTACAAAGATGCCAAAAATCAGAAAAAAATTACTGAATTTTCATAAAACATTGGCAAAATTTCTGACTGTAAGCATGCACATGACAGTGATTTAAGGAAATGTTTATGAAGAGGAGGAAATGAAAAGGAAAACGTTATGTTAATGTTATGGAGACAGGAAAATTAAAGTGGCAAGTTACAAAATATGACATACAACAGAGGTGTAAGATGAGTGGTGTGGAGGAACGAACGAACACACACACACACACACACACACACACACGCACACACGCACGCACGCGCAGACGTGCGCGCGGGGGGGAGGAGGAGGGAGGGGGGGCAGCATTATGGCGAAAGAGGTGGATGAAGGACAGACAGTAGGCAAAGAAGCAACAGTATATGGATGTTTTCTTTATGAAGCAAATAATATGTCTATTGGATTTTATGAACAATTACCAAATGACACAATGCAACAATGACAGCATAGAAATGAAATGCTTACCTGAGCATACAGTTTGAGCATGTTGGTTGTGGAAGTATCACCAAGTAAAGAAAACCACTCGTCAACGGGTTCCTTCATAGTATGAGCTGTATTCTTCCCAACACGGAGGATACCATCCTTCCAGTGTTTTGTAATAGGGCAGTGTCTACCAAGTCTGCATACCTGAAAGAACATTGACACATGCCTATAATCTGGAGAACGGTGTGACAATACGAATCCCAGCCCCTATCAAAATTTAACAAGCAATTAAATGTGTGTTCAGGCATTGTTAAAACTGAAGTAGGGTACTGAACAAAAGCTCTTTAATAAGCAGATGTAACATCATGGAGAGGCTGCAGGAAGGGTTCAGCACAGCAATGAGCACATTATTTGGCTGTTGTGGGCAACATGTTCGTATAGTGTAGTGATGTAGAATCAATTTTAATTAATCTGTCCACTTAGAGTGGAAATTCCTTTAATATGTCACAAGATATTAAAGTCCTTATAATATTAATCAGTTGTTAATGTTAATAGTTGTGAACACTGTACCAGAATATTTGTCCCTAATATATCAGAGAGAGAGAGAGAGAGAGAGAGAAAGAGAGAGAGAGAGAGAGAGAGAGAGAGAGAGAGAGATATTTTCCTGCATATTCCATTTAACAGAAGTGCTACAACTCTTCTTTTCTGCGTGAAATTACAATACACCATAGGTCTGTAACATACCTGTATTACCAAATAGCTAACATGTTGCATGATATGGTCCCAGGCTTCCAGGAGCAACAAAAATTAGATTTTCGTATTTCATATCATTATTCACCAAATTTTAAAATTTAAAAGGCTGTCGTAATACACTCATTAAGACGTATAATCTTATTTAAAGACTTATCACAGTAAGATCATTAATATTGTTAGGAACAATGAACGTCTTGAAGCAGTGCAACACACGGTACGCAAATTATCCAGACAACAGCCATCCAATACATGAGAATGAGAGCACTTAACAGCTTCCACCAAACTTTCATATAATTTCAAACCACCTCTTTCTCACACTAACATTAATGTCAAATATTTAACATATTAACTCTTTCATAAAATAATCAGATGTTTGAAGTTCATTTATACATGGGAGTTTGATTCTTTAAAGTATTATTACCACTCTTCTTGAATTTATCATTTTGTCCCAATGACTCAGTTGAATGTTTGATTTAACCAGTCAAAGTTTCTTGTCCTTCACATCAAACTTCTTCCCCCCCCTCCCTGTGAATACTTTCAATTGCAACACAATTAAATATAAGGGGTTGGCACATTTAAAGCCTTTTTAAATGCCACTCCTGCTATCTCATCAAGCGTGGATTATGGACATGTCCTAACAACCAGCAGTGTGATATCTCTCTACCCTCATTTTGGAAGGAGACAATGGTATCCTCCATGCACTAAAAAACCTTTCGGGGCAGGTTCTTTTGTTGGACAGTCTAAAGAGCACCTGATGAATCATAACACATGGGGAATTCAGTGCACTGTCACATTTCACCAGTCTGTGATCCACAAGGGCCACATATCACTTCGCATAAGAAAATAAATAAAATTTAACTTGAAATGTGTATATGGGATTGTTTTTCTTCGAAAATAACACAGAAAACAAAAAACTGGCCTTGCTCGGAGCTACCAGTGTACGCCATTGAATCGGCATGGGATATATTTAATATACAGTGGAACAAATGCTGGTAAATGAAAAGCTGTTGTACATGACTTGAAAATACCTTAAGAACTGTATAGGCCACTAATCAAGCAGAGTAGCTGCTTACACTAATAATGCAGGAGAATCTTCTTATCTACTACAATATGATCATCATCAAGGTGTTTCATTCACTTCTCAAACGATTTTAATACTTTTGGCTGAATTTTTATCAGTCATTCTGTTGGTGAGTGAGTGAAGCTATTGAATGTTGAAGAGCCACTGTTTAATAATTAAAGATGACTAACCAGATGCAGTACAGGTGCTAGAAATGAGGCTTGTCATAGAAACATAAGATGCATGTCTAACAGTCTCAGACTTGACACTTTTGCAATAGCGTACCTTGGGTAAATTGAACATTTATACAACCGAAATGATTTCAATATAACATATTTTCTCGGTGGAAAGTGAAGTCCCATTTTTCACCCCAATCCTTCAGTCTCAGAAGCATCAACAGTAATTGACAGACTGTTGTAAGGCATTTGAGCCACACTAAATGACACTTAGCAATAACCCACACTCAAAAACTGCTGTACAGGAAAATAAAACAAAGTAACAGCAAATGGGGAGTCCAAAAATTGTTCGATAAGCCACCTTTCCCAAAACTTGCAGAAAAATAACAGTGACTGAATGCAATCACTGCAATTTTCTGAGCTGTTAATGTTTCTATTTATGATGAAAGAGCTGCAGTTTCCTCATTTTTGTTAGTAGTTTCTGTCCTGAACTTTCTATGGACATAATATATGAAATTTAATAAATTCTGTTTACCTCATAAGTTGCACTGAGCTCCTTAAAGAATGTTCGTACTTTCTGCAGGACGAAGTCATTGTCTGGTGCAACAACAACAAATGCTATGTCTCTAGCATATGAATATGGTTCCAGTAATAATTTCTCCCAGTACTGAATGGCATAAGGTGACAGCGAAAGCCAATCTTTGTCATAACCAACCATGAGCGATGGAATAGGTTGTGGTTCACAACGGTCATTTGTACCTAAAATACATCAATAAATACATTAAATACAGCATTCACTCACATTTAACACAGAAATTTGCAATGATGGATTGTTAATAATGTTTCTACATAACAACACATATGATCGAAATTTCTGATAATTCATTTCCGAAAATCAGCAAAGAGCAAAATGTCAGTCATGTAAGAAAAGTAAATGTTGTTACAGGAATCACTGATTTGATTCAGTAGTTAACTGACTCAGGTTGCCAGCAAGCAACAGGGTTTTTTTAAAAAAAAAAAAAAAAAAAAAAAAACAAAAACACTGCTCCCTCCATCTGCAAAGTGTAAGCGCAATTCGATTTTTGGGTGCAAAAGGATCTATACCATCTCAAATTCATCACAAGTGCCATCTGGTACAGTGGCCACAAAATGTACATATTGATAAGTAGCTTTTTTTAACGTTACAGTTTCCCTATAACGGGGAAGCTGGAGCTCCTTTGTGGGTCATTCCATGTCAATTCAAACAATTTGAGAAAATGTTCCAGCTGATAGTCTCAGATTTGGCTGAAATTTAGCACACCAATACTACCAAGTGTGGAACACTCATGTACAAAATTTTTAAGTTCCCCTGCCAGTTAGTTCCAGAATTATGACTTGTGAAAGAAGGTGGCATGACCCGGAAATTGCAACCTGCATCTGGCAATCTATATTCAGACCCAACTTTAGGTCTTAATAACTTTGGAACTATTTTTACAACCCAGTAACATCCACTTAGAGAACACACTCTATGAATTAAAACACCAACAACATATTTCTGAGGGAAAATAAAAAATTCCAAAATGTGATTAAAAATGTAATATGTTAAATGGTACATATTGTAAGTGCCCTCTATGCCAAATATAATTCATTCAAAAAGGGTATACATTTTTTGTGGTAAGTTTAATGTGGCTTCAACACACACAGAACTCATCATGCCCGTATCAGTCACACAAACAGAGTTACATGCACATGAAAATACAAAAATTTGAAAAATTACCTGAAAAACATGGATTTTCAAAGTGTGGTAGCACAAAAGGGACAAGTGATATCCAAGCCAAATTTCAGACACTGCATAAGCAGACCATAATATTATATGTAGCAAAATTTCAACTTGTTATTGCAAGGCATTAGTGTACAATAAAAGTTGACAGAGATGTATTTGGTTTTATTTTTATTTATTTATTTATTGTTCCGTGGCACCAAATTAAGGAGAAGTCTCCATGGTCATGGAACGAGTCAATACATGAAATTATAACACGATATTAGAAACAGATAAAATGAAATATAAAAAAACATATTCAGGTGACAAGTCGTAAGTTTAAATGAAGAAAATCAACAATGTAACACTGGAATTTGCTTAATTTTTTAGCTCTTCCAGGAGCTCCTCGACGGAATAGGAGTGAGCCATGAGGAAACTCTTCAGTTTAGACTTAAAAGTGTTTGGGCTACTGCTAAGATTTTTGAGTTCTTGTGGTAGCTTACTGAAAATGGATGCAGCAGAATACTGCACTCCTTTCTGCACAAGAGTCAAGGAAGTGCATTCCACATGCAGATTTGATTTCTGCCTAGTATTAACTGAGTGAAAGCTGCTAACTCTTGGGAATAGGCTAATATTGCTAACAACAAACAACATTAAAGAAAATATATACTGTGAGGGCAATGTCAGAATTCCCAGATTTTTGAATAGGGGTCGACAAGAGGTTCTCGAACTTATACCACATATAGCTCGAACAGCCCGTTTTTGAGCCAAAAATACCCTTTTTGAATCAGAAGAATTACCCCAAAAAATAATATCATACGACATAAGCGTATGAAAATATGCGAAGTCGACTACTTTTCGTGTTGAAGTGTCACTTATTTCAGATACTGTACTAATGGTAAATAAAGCAGCATTTAGCTTCTGAACAAGATCCTGGACATGGGCTTTCCACAACAGCTTACTATCTATCCGAACGCCTAGGAACTTGAACTGTTCCGTCTCGCTTATAATATGCCTATTCTGTCTGATCAAAATATCGGTTCTTGTTGAATTGTGAGTTAGAAACTGTAAAAACTGAGTCTTACTGTGATTTAGCATCAAATTATTTCCCACAAGCCACGAACTTATTTCATGAACTACATAATTTGTTACTATTTCAATACTACACACAAGATCCTTCACTATCAAGCTGGTGTCATCAGCAAACAGAAATATTTTTGAATCACCTGTAATACTAGAAGGCATATCATTTATATAAATAAGAAACAGCAGTGGCCCCAGCACCGACCCTTGGGGAATGCCCCACTTAACAGTGCCCCATTGGGACTGAACATCACTACCACTCTCAATATTGCGGAGAATTACCCTCTGCTTTCTGTTCTTAAAGTAAGAGGCGAACCAATTGTAAGCTACTCCCCTTACTCCGTAATGGTCCAACTTCTTCAGTAATACAGGGTGATTAAAAAAGAATACCACAACTTCAGGAATTTAAAACTCTGCAACGACAAAAGGCAGAGCTAAGCACTATCTGTCGGCGAATTAAGGGAGCTATAAAGTTTCATTTAGTTGTACATTTGTTCGCTTGAGGCGCTGCTGACTAGGCGTTAAACCTCCTGATAGGTGGTGTATTAAACGTTGGTATAAACAGTTTACAGAGAATGGGTGTTTGTGCAAAGGGAAAAGTTCTGGACGGCCGAGAACGAGTGATGAAAACGTAGCACGCATCCAGCAAGCATTTGTTCGCAGCCCAGGAAAATCGACTCGCAGAGCTAGCAGAGAGCTGCAAATTCCACAATCAACTGTATGGAGAGTCCTACGAAAAAGGTTAGTCAACGTCAACTACCCGAGGCGATGGATTGGCCGCCAGGCAGCCCGTGACAGAGCACTTCATCACTGGCCTCCAAGAAGCCCTGATCTTACCCCCTGCGATTTTTTCTTATGGGGGTATGTTAAGGATATGGTGTTTCGGCCACCTCTCCCAGCCACCATTGATGATTTGAAACGAGAAATAACAGCAGCTATCCAAACTGTTACGCCTGATATGCTACAGAGAGTGTGGAACGAGTTGGAGTATCGGGTTGATATTGCTCGTGTGCCTGGAGGGGGCCATATTGAACATCTCTGAACTTGTTTTTGAGTGGAAAAAAAAACCTTTTTAAATACTCTTTGTAATGATGTATAACAGAAGGTTATATTACGTTTCTTTCATTAAATACACATTTCTAAAGTTGTGGTATTCTTTTTGAATCACCCTGTATTTTGTGGTCAACAGTCAAAAGCCTTCGTTAAATCAAAGAAAACACCTAGCGTTCGCAACCTTTTATTTAATCCGTCCAAAACCTCACAGAGAAAAGAGGATATAGCATTTTCAGTTGTTAAACCATTTCTAAAACCAAACTGAACATTTGACAGCAAATTACGTGAATTTAAATGCTCCAATAACCTTGTATATACAACCTTCTCGATAACTTTGGCAAACACCGATGGCATAGAAATAGGTCTAAAATTGTCAACATTATCAATGTCTCCCTTTTTATAAAGTGGCTTCACTACCGAGTACTTTAATCGGTCAGGAAACCAACCACTCCTAAAGGAAAAGTTACAGACATGGCCGAGAACTGGGCTAACATACATACTTCAGTATTCTGCTAGATACCCCATCATATCCATGAGAGTTCTTGGTCTTTAGTGATTTAATTATTAACTCAATCTCCCTCTTGTCAGTATCATGGAGGAGCATTTCAGGTAACAGTCTCTGAACACTTTTTTCTAAGAGCGCTATATGATTCCCTGTTGGGACTAGGTTTCTATTTAGTTCACCTGCTATATCCAGAAAGTGATTATGAAATACTGTACATATATGCGACTTATCAGTAACACGGACATTCCCACTACGCACTGATTCTATATCCTCGACCTGTCTCTACAGACCAGCAACTTCCTTTACGACGACCATATGGTTTTAATTTTATCCTGAGACTTGGCTATTCTATCTGCATACCACATACTTTTTGCCTTCCTAATAACATTTTTAAGCACCTTACAATACTGTTTGTAATGGGCTGCTGCATTTAGATTTTGACTGTTTCTAACGTTTTGATATAATTGCCACTTTGTTCTACAAGATATTCTTATCCCTCTAGTCAGCCACCCAGGCTGCCTGTTTGTGCTAGTACCCTGTTTTAAACGTTCTAACGGAAAGCAACTTTCAAAGAGCATGAGAAAAGTCTTGAGAAAAGCATTATATTTATCGTCTACTGTATCAGCGCTATAAACATCTTGCCACTCTTGTTCCTTGATAAGGTTTACAAAGGTCTCTACAGCAACTGGATCAGCTTTCCTAAGAAGTTGATAACTATATGTAAAATGTGTTGCAGCACAAAAATCTTTTAGAGTTAAAATTTGTGCATCATGATCTGAAAGGCCATTCACCTTTTTGCTAACAGAATGCCCTTCTAGTAATGAGGAATGAACAAAAATGTTGTCTATGGTTGTTCTACTGTTCCCTTGCACTCTCGTTGGAAAGAACACGGTTTGCATAAGATTATATGAATTAAAGAGGTCTACCAGCATCCTCTTCCTTGCACAATCACTTATACAATTAATACTGAAGTCACCACATATAACTAGCTTTTTGTATTTCCTATAAAGTGAACCAAGAACCTCCTCTAGCTTTAGCAAAAATGTTGTGAAATCGGAGTCTGGGGATCTATAAATAACAACAGTTAGAAGTTTAGCTCCATTAAATTTAACCACACCTGCACAACATTCAAACACCTTCTCAGTGCAGTACTTTGAAACATCAATTGACTCAAATGGGATGCCGTTTTTCACATACATGGCTACTCCCCCACACCGCAAAGAGCTCCTCGAAAAGCTGCCAACCAACCTGTATCCTGGTAAAGGAAGCCTCTGAATTATCTCCTTATTTAAGAAGTGTTCAGATATGGTATGTATTTGGTTACGTTTCTTTTAACACGATTTAGCAAGTAATAGTGATGATGCAGACAGCTTGTTTCAGATAAAGCTGCAGCAATTGTTTGGAACCACTAGGCAACAGAAAGTTAAACAATGGTAGTTTTCAGGGACAGAATGAGTCACTGTTAGGCAGGAACAACAAGGGAAACAAGCAACAATTACAGGTTACTCAAGTTTTTAAGATTCTAGTTTATACTGGTCAGTACTGTTGTGGGAAGTCGGTATGGAGGCAGAAGAGTGTACTAGTGGTGCTTTTGTTCAAACAGGTTGCAGTATTGGTAGAGCACAAGCATCTGAATGTCATAAACAACCTATGGAACAAAATATGGCATTCGCTTTGTACTGTATGTTCTGGATGAATTGGACCAAGATTTGTTGCTATGGAGATCCGGGATACTTCCTGTGGGCACAAGAAGCACAGTTCCAGGAAACTTTAGTGTTTGTTATCATATGAAAGTGTTTCTGGATAAGTATTCTTTCTTACAAAGAAGTTGTTTTGATCCATTTCGGATTCATAAGAAGACAGTGAAGTGTAGCCTCAGAGAAATTGGTATAAAATCAGTATTGAAAGTGAATCAGCGCATGGGACTTAACATGAAACCAGGACAAAAGTTATGTTCCAGGTCTGTTACACTGCTAAAAAATGAAGAATATTCTGATAATTTACATGACAGTGACGAAGAGTATCAGCCACCTACAACCACAGTGGATGAGCAATTAAATACTTCAGTGACTGCTCTTGGTTTGTCTCCCACGAAGACACACAAAGTTGGGAAAAAGAGAGAGGCCCAGCTATACTAGAAGAAAACTACAAGAGGCTCAAATGGAATTAAAACACAAAGTAGCTGACACACTAATGGTGGAAGAGCAAGAACTATCTGCTCCATAGGAACAGAAATCATGCCAGAAATGCTCTGATTTGGACAAAATTGTGCATGATTTGAAAGAAAAATGTGCCATATCCACACGCCAGAAAAAAGTAGCTAATCTTACCCTTGCACCTTCCAGCTGGTCTATTGACTACACTGCAAAGGAATTCAACGTTTCTACATGGATGGTAAAGCAAGTTAGGAAAATAAAAACAACCCACAGAGTGCTTCCACAACTTCAGCAGGCTCAGTGTAAGCAATTGAGTTCAGAAATAAAGGTGCTAGTGTCGGAGTTTTATGAAAATAATGACTACAGCCGAATAATGCCTGGAAAAAGAGACTGTGTAATGGTGAAAATGGGAAATGTACATGTACAGATGCAAAAAAGACTGTTGCTATGCAACATATCAGAACTATATGTAGAATTCAACGAAAAGTATCCCGATACCAAAGTAGGTTTATCATCTTTTTTCAATCTTTGGCCAAAATGGGATGTGCCTGTAAGTGCAAGAGGCACACACAATGTTTAATGTTTGTGTATGTGAGACCCATCAAAATGCTAAGCTGATGTTTGCTGCTATAAAGGATTCTGGTCTGGATTACAAAGGTGCAACGAAGCTGCTAGAGCATGATACACAGATGTGAAAAGTGTCCTGGTAAGGCAAATCTTGCAGAACACGTGAATAACAAACTGTATGGTGAACTCCTTATGGATGTCGATGAACTTGTTTCTTATAAACAATGGACACACATGGATCGCACAAGTCTTGAAACAAAGCAAAGTACAGTGGAAGATTTTGCTGAAATGTGTTGTCAAAAAACGGACAAACTGACCACACACAGCTTCACAGCAACAGCACAATCAGCTTATCTCCAGTTTTGTAAGGATAATTTGAAACAAGACGAAATTATAGTAATACTAGCCTTTTCTGAAAATTATGCATTTATAGTTCAAGATGCCCTCCAAGGATATCTTTGGGACAACAGTCGAACAACTCTCCAGCCATTTGCGATTTATTATAGAGGTGAATCAGGTGATGTGTCTGTCATGAACCTGTGCATTTTTAGTGACTGTTTAATTCATGATACCATTGCAGTTCATGCCCACATTCGCACTGTCACAGCATATGTGAAAAACAAGCTGCCTCACACAGATTTTGCAAAATACTTCAGTGATGGGGCAGCTAGTCAGTACAAAAACTGTAAAAATCTCAAATTTATGCATGCATTACCATGATTTTCAGATTCACACAGAATGGAATTTTTTCGCAACAAGTCACGGTAAAACCGTATGTGATGGTATTGGTGCTACCGTTAAGCGCATGGCATCACGAGGTAGTCTGCAGCACCCTACAGAAGCTCACATTCTAATACCTCTTCAATTATTTACCTGGGTACAGAAAAATACCTCTGGCATACAATCATTCTACGTTTTGAAAGATGAGGTGAAATCAGTTGAAGAGTTGCTAAAAAGCAGACTAGAACATATTAAAACTGTTGCAGGCACAAGGAGCTATCATCACTTCTCTCCAGCGGACTGTGAAGCAGAAGGTGATGTATTTGTGAACTTCATGGCACCAGCAGGACCAGCAAGATCATTTCATTGGCCACGTTTGGCAGACAGGTGTTTGATTCCTTTTGAACATATTCTTATGACAGTTCCAGTTCCTACCATAGTGCCAGGATGACAGTACAATTTGCCACAATGTACAGAGTACAGTAGCTAAGGTGTGGGAGAACTCCTGTTCGAAGCACAATCGACTGGTTTTTAGCAGTTAAGGTGTAGTAAACATTAATGATAGGTTGTGTTAATCTGTCTATATGTTGTTGCTTAGTGATTAAACAGTTGTGGGAGAGGATAAGAAGAGGCAGAACAGTTTACGATATTTTACAAAATTGTGTTGTGGAACAATGGCCACATCACCAAATACATCTGTCAATTTCCATAGTACACAAATGCCTTGCAATAACATGCTGAAATTTTGAGATATATATCATTATGGTCTACTTATACAGTGTGTGAAATTTGGCTTGGATATCACTTGTCCCTTTTGTGCTACCACACTTTGAAAATCCATGTTTTTCAGGTAACTTTTCAAATTTTTGTATTTTCATGTGCATGTAACTCAGTTTTTGTGACGGATATGGACATGATGAGTTCTGTGTCTGTTTAGGCCACATTAAGCGTACCACAAAAAAATTATATCCTTTTTGAGTGAATTATATTTGGTATAGAGCGCACCTACAATATGTACCTTTTAACGTACTACATTTTTAATCGTATTTTGGAATTTTTTATTTTCCCTCAGAAATATGTTGTTGGTGTTTTGATTCATGGAGTGTATTCTCTAAATGGACGTTACTGGGTTCTAAAAATTTCACTGGACTGTGTGGAATAGTTCCAAAGTTATTAAGACCTGAAATTGAGTCTGAAGATACATTGCCAGATGTGGGTTGCAATTTCCAGGTCACGCCACCTTTCACAAGTCATAATTCTGGAACTAATTGGCAGGGGAAACTAATACTTTGTACACGAGTGTTCCACACATGGTAGAATTAGTGTACTGAATTTCAGTCAAATCTGAGACTATGAGCTGGAGCCCCTGGTTGAACTGACATGGAATGACCCATGCAACACAAGAGTGCCTCAGAAAATTCTCAAGAATGTCTCAGATGAAGACTTGGGTGACAGCAACAATTCAAAATTTCAAAATATTTAATGATCGTGATGCTTATTTGAAGAAGGAAACTGAAAACAATGAAGATGTCATAGCTTATGATGATGGAGAAGCATACTAGTTCTGTAAGTACAGATGTCTTCTATGGAGAAAATAGCAGCCACCAGCTAACTAAGAACTAAGCAACACTACATCTTCTTGAAATAATTGGTTTTTAAGAAAAGAAAAGAAACCATGTGCCTTTTGTGCTCTTCATTTGAAAAGTAAATACAAGATATCTGTGTCAATAGTGTGGTGTTCCAATTTGCTTGGAATGGTTCATAGTCTCTCTGAAATGCTTGGATGCTGAAAGTGATTAAAACATGATTTGGATCCTCATAGGAATAAATAATTACTTAAAATGAAAATGAAGCAAAGTTTCTCCCTTCATAGACTTGTGGAGTGCAATAGTCGCTCCATGTTGACATGATAAGCAGTAAACTCAAAACTGATTTAACACACAATTTCTCATAAATGATTTGTGTTTTTCCATACAGCTATGTTGTGAATCTATATTATTAGCTCCCTGATGATGAACAGTGAGTAATTAGAGAGCTTGCTATCTACGGTTATTTTAGTAATACTTAAAATAAAAGTATGTTGGAAATTTTGCTAAGTTTTAACTGTCTGTTTTAAATCATGTATTCTTTACAAAACAATCAAATTTTCCATGAAGTCTACTTCCAGGAAGTGTAATGAACAACCTGAAGTCATGAAGATTCACCAATATAGTAGTTTCACATACAAAACATAAAACAGCAGTTTGAGAGATGCCTCTGTAGTAACTGTGTTTTGTCAAAGTTGGTAGTAGTTAGTTAAGTGTTGCAGCCAACAAAATTTATATTTATCAAATACAATGAATGCGTTCCTGACAGATCAAAATTGTGTGCCGCACCAACCAGGACTCAAACCTGGGATCTCTACCTCTCACTAACAAGTGTACTACTGATTGAGTTATTAAGCACAACTCATGATATGCTCTCACAGCTTAACTTCCAGCAACACCTCATCTCCTAACTACCAAACTTGACAGAAGTTTTCCTGCATACCTTGTGGGACTAGCAATACAGCAGTAGATACGGATTGAGAGTCATGCTTGGATAACTCAGCCAGTAGAGCACTTGCTCTTCAAAGGCATATGTCCCTGGTTTGAGTACCAGTCTGGTTTTGTTTTGATCTGGCAGCAAGTGTCAAATTAGTGCATATTCCAGAGCAGAGTGAAGATTCGGATTGGATGATGGCGAAATCACTACATGAAACCATAATTCAGTTGAAAACAGGACAAGGTGAGCAAGTGAGAGAACAGGAAATTACCAACAGCAGATGCTCACAGTTAAGTAAATACTGTCCCTCTACACAGAGGGTGATTCACAAAATAGGTCACCATTTTTTTTTAATAAACACTTTACTGTCAAGACAAACTCAAAGGAGCATATATAAATTGTAAAATACTCTGTAGAGAATTGTTCGAACTCAACACACGCTCAGTATGTCCACTATTTGGATTCTGAGCTGCTTTCACATGAACCTTGATGTTAGCAATGAAATACTGGGAACACTACTCTCCTAGCAACGGTATCGAGAATTACACATCATTTCTTAACTCATTCGTTTCTCCAAGTTCTATTTCAACTGCTTTTGAGATGCTCAATAGGATATCAAGTGCAACTTGTAAATTATCTATAATATAAATGGTGACACATTTCGTACACCACACATTTCGTTGGAAGTGTCTATGTGCCCAAGACAACAGCTCATTACTGGCTAAAAAGGCATTTACTTCAATCGTATAATGCTACATTGGATAACTACTGCAAAGTATTTGAATGAAAGCATTTCCATGTGACACTACTAACTAGTCTGTTCTTTTGAGTCAGGTTCATAATGACTGCAGCTAAAGTCTACAGCAGGACCAGTGGTGGTTATGGTCGTGTTTCTCTAATGCTCATAGATTGGTGATCCATCAGTCCCACACAGCCAACAGGGTGATACTATCATGTAATCAACGATAAGTGAGAAAAGAGACAATGAATTTCTAGCAGCTAAATAGAAACTATTCTTTCTGCTATTGTGACAATTATTTAATCCCCTCCCTCCTCCACTAACTGGGAGTATGTCACGAATTGCAAGGTTGAGGGATGTGGTCAGTTTGGAATCAGATTGGTTGCAAGTTGGCAAAGCCAACAAATGTAAAGCTAAGAAACCTGTTGTGGTTCCAGACTGATCTGCAGCTTAGCCCAGGGTTTAGGTTAGACTGCAAAGTGAAAGTTTTACTCGTAAAAATTAATTTAATGATCTGTGTTGTCACATATATTTCTTTCATCAAAATATTGCATGAATTATAAGGTTGTGATTGGGTTGGGATCCAGCACAGCTTAAATTACAATAATAACCAGGGTTGTCTGAACCTTTGCCTGCTTCTTTTGACTGTGTTACCATTTCGGATGTTGTGATATATTGGCATTAGAATGTGACAATATTCCCTCAAAACAAGTTGTCTGACTGCTGCTCTCTCATTGGCTGTGTAGGTCCATCAGCTGACACACTCTCTTTCCATCCCACCATACATCATGGTGAGCACTAACAATGTTGCTGCACGGAACACATAACAACGTCAATGATTGCTGCTTTGTGCATTCAC
The DNA here is from genome assembly GCF_021461385.2 of Schistocerca piceifrons. Classification (NCBI taxonomy): domain Eukaryota; kingdom Metazoa; phylum Arthropoda; class Insecta; order Orthoptera; family Acrididae; genus Schistocerca; species Schistocerca piceifrons. The sequence continues at coordinate 170,772,644 of NC_060138.1, read as the reverse complement.
TTGTGTGCCAGACAGGAATATGTACAGCTATGTAAATGTGAGACTCAAAATAGTTATATTATTTTGAGAGTTAAGATTTATTTTAAATTGTGCTCATCAAGAGAGAAAATGACCACTTTTTCTATTTCCTGATGCTGCAACCAAAGAACGTTATGGTGAAATGGAACATGAAAGCGCAATTCTAGACTGTAATTTCCGTGAAAAGAGCTGTGTACAGCACGAATAAAATAGCTTTGTGACTGACACATTGCAGTGGCAGGGGACAGCAATGCTGGCATGCAGCCAGCCACACTTTACAAGGTTTTTACTGTGCCTAGAAAACACACAATGCCTGAAGCATGTGGCACTAGAGCAGGCTGTTCCAGCACAAGTGCACATGGGCAAATTGCTGACGAACAGGTGATCTTGCAGCCAGGCTGCAGTATACATGAGTGTACTCCAATGGTCGAGTGTACGTGGACAGGAGTGGCCAAGCAACACAGACATGAGCAACAGGGCCAAGTGGCAGCCAGCCTACAATACCTGTGTCTACCCACAAGTGTGATGAAGGGCGGGCAGGGCTGGATAGCCTCATGGGCCAGCACTAGAACAGCCTACACCAGAGAAAGAACTAAAACTGGCTAGTCCCCTACCACTAAGCATGCTTAAAGATACATCCCGAAGTTTATTTAAGCAAACTATTCCGAGACCAACAAACCTGAGCCAAGAGAGAAAACCATCTTCAAACTGATTGAATGTATTTTGTTCTCACATTATGTTCATTTTCCCCTAGGTATTTCTCTACAGCCCACGTAATGAGCAAATCACCTAAGAACATCTGATTTTACAAAACAAAATTAACTGTTTGAGTGCACCTATTGAGAAACTAGTTGTTTACTGACAAACCACTTTCATGGAACTAGTAAAATTATGAATAAAGAAGTACCTAATTGTTACATTCCATCCAGGATATTCCATTGTTTGAAGTACTTAATAATATTGATGGCAGGTAATGAAAATTTTGTAACTTCATTTTGTTAAATTTTGCAGGTGAATGAAAAACAGTTTCTTAAAAAATAATAATAAGGTGATACAGAAAGTAGCTACATGTGTAACTGTGTAGTAAAGTCTTGTTATTGGCAGATTAGGGAAATACATGTGCTTTCAAATCTCTCTCTGATTACAGAGTTTCTGGTTAGCAGCATTATGAGTTTTCACAGACAGAGTTACGAAGTTTTCATTGCCTACCATCGATTTATGTTTAGCTTATTTCTCTCAACTTTATTTCCCATAAACATGAAGCTTTGGCTATTGGGGTCATGTGCAGATTTATTTTGATGAACATGGAATGACAGGGCTGGGAAAACAATACTGACATTCAAATAGGCTTGAAATTTCCTGATAAACTGAAGCACTTGATACAGCATCAATGTTACTCAAACGATCAAGTGACATCTGACTCTTGCAGCACTTTTGCAAGGGCTACGTGAGAAACTATGAACTAGCCACAACAACAGTATATTGTTTGGCTTACTGTATGACAAATTTGTGAAACAGTGGACGAAACATAATTAAATTCTATCATCTACCATACTCCTGTTATATTTGAACACGTTTGCAATAATGGTTCTATATATCTATGGATACCATATACAAACATTGACACTTCTTTTTACATAAAGACAACATTCAAAAGCGAAAATGTTTTCATTCAGGATACATTACTTGATTCTCAGCCCAGATCAACATTTTATTTGATTATGAGAGAGGGGCAATGATTTACTAAGTGCGTTATTAATTAGAAATTCAGTCTATGTTCATATATTACAACACCAATTGGAAATGTTGCCAACTTTAGAACATCATGGCAACATTCATATGAAACAAAGAATGAAATGCCTAACAAATGAAATATATTACTTCAGTGGTAAGACCGTTCATGGATAAAGTACCAACAGATGTCAGTAGATCAAATGCCAACGAAAGTTCGAGATATGGACTCAATCGTGATTGTGATATTTCATTTATGTATTAACTGCTGTTGTTACATATAACTTGCACTCTAGAAGACATTGCGGTCTGTGTTTCACAGCTGCTCAGCACATCACAATGGAAGGGTTGGAGGGGAACAGTGTTACCAGTTTGTCTGAGAACTAGATGAGTGTGGGGGAGGGAGAGTACTAGTGACCAGGTAGCAAATTACATCACATTGCCACCATGGGAATCTATACTGTGTACTTTGGCTAAACTGCAGTTTGCCTGAAACCATTTGTAGTTGGAATTGAATTTACTTTAAAATTGGACAAGTACTCAAAAATAGTATTCATTTTTGCACGAGATGGTAAATGTCTAGACAGGGGCCAGTGGCGTACTTATGTGTTTCATGCTTCAATATTGTTGACACTCACCAAAATGTATGACAGGAACAAAAGGGATGTTTCAGCTGCTGGTTCTACGCAGCCAATGTGAGAGTGGTGACCAGACAATATATTTGGAAGCAAGAGACATTGTAAAGTCCCCTGTACGAGAGCGAACTGTCAAATTTGTCCTTGTCTAGCTTCAGATTTATCAAACAGGGCCTTAGGCATTTGTCAATTTAACCTCACATTCAAAGCAGATGCTTTTTGTGTATGTTGTATTTTGACACTAGTTGGAATGGCTACAAATGTAGATAAGGCATTTCTAACACGGACACTGAGTTTAAAGTAGTAGTAAACAAGATACTGGTCCAGGAAATTAGAGAGAAATATACACACGAAAACCTGTTAAAAAATGTTACACTCAGAGTCTGATAACTACATCAACTTTCTGCAGATGGACTGTGATGCTTTCAATAATTTGTTTAGAGCTATTTCACCCTCACACTGAAAAAGAAGACCCAAGTATGCAAAATTTTACTCTTTCCTACTTGCTCCACAACATGGGAAGAAAAGCACCCACTGTCCCTGGAAGAACTCGAGAATTTTGATTTTTTTAAATTTCATTCCAATCATACTTCAATGTGCAGGATGTTGATTTTCTTCTTAACCTCTCCCTTCGTAATATTTGGCTGGAAAGATGTGACATTGGTACTGTTTTGGTAACTGCCAGTGATATTTCATTTTTATCCTTGATCAAAGTTTCCACAGTTGTGGGAAGTCATGATGCAGTGAGATAAATTGTAATACAACTATTTTTCACTAAACACCTGCAGCAAAACATTGACACAAACAACATTAAACTTTCCATCAGAGTTTCTTGCAAACACTTCAAATGTGGTCCATGCTGGCAAACATGTCAAATAGCACTGTATACAGTCAAATGTTTGGCAAACATAGTAAAGTTTGGCCAACTGACAAATCATGTGCTGATGTCTTTACATTCTCATCAGTAGAGAAGTGAAGTACGATGTATGTTCGGCAGAGATGGTGTGTGTGTGTGTGTGTGTGTGTGTGTGTGTGTGTGTGTGAGAGAGAGAGAGAGAGAGAGAGAGAGAGAGAGAGAGAGAGAGAGAGAGAGAGAGAGAGAGAGAGAGAGGGGGGGGGGTGGGGGTGGGGGGAGGGAGAGGGGGGGGGGCGTGTTCTCAGGTATCATCGTAAAACCACAACCTCGGAAACTGCAACATATTTGGAAGAAACAGTCAAATATTTCTGATAACCAAATATATAAATTTCACATCAGTGCTATTACGGTGGTGATACCAGTAACAACAGGATCCTTAAGCAAAAGAGATAGAAAAGGAAATGGTCTGCGAAATAATGTAAGCTCTCTCTTTTTGTGTATTTTGTTTCTCTTTGTATTGTCAAAATGCAGACAACCAGTAAATGGCATAAATTTAGAATAAATATTATGTTAACTTTATAAACAGATATTGTACGTCAATAAAACGGTAATTTTGATTAGTTAGAATTTAGACAGATACTTTACGCCAATAAAAAAGTTTGTAATTTTGATTAGTCAGAATGTGTTAAAAATAAATTTTTCAAGGTGGCTCTTTGAACAAAAGAAGGGATGCTGTTGTCTTCTATTCAGTGTCATCCTATTCTCTGGTAAATATGGCATTTAAGATCTTTCTGTTCACATTGTGCTGCTGATTTTGGAGTTATATGATGCAAAAGGAAACATCATCAACTTGACCTCATATTTTAGGGAGAAAAAGGCACACTAGCAATATATCAGCCCTGCAATTGATCCTGAGAGAAAATTTGGACCATAATTCTTTTAGTAAGCAGTCATGACCTTCTGAACGTACAGCTTTTAAACTTTTGCATGCACAGGTTGTATGTCACTTGCTCTGACCCACTGCAACTGTCTTAATGTCCGAGTGTGAAGTACTTATATCAGAGTGACAACCAGCGCCCTTCTATTTTTTGCATATTGATGACAAAAGAAGATTAGGAGGGAGGGAAACACGTCTGCTGAACATGTTTTACAATCTTATTCAATAACATGTTCTGCGTCAAAATGATGTAAGCAATATGAGTACATAATATGTCAACTTCATGCACATATTTGTTCAACAATGCGTGTTTCAAAATGAATATCGGGGTTTTTAGGCTTTGTAACATTTGTTACATTCAACCTACAATTACAAATAATACATAAAATGAAAGAGCAACTCAAACAGTTTTGTTCATATACCTATCTGCATGTCTTGTTTCCTGTCTCTTCCATTAGAAAGCATTAGTAGGTAAGATAGAGAATAGTGAACACAAAGTTTTGTGTTTTACAGTTTGCAAGGACTGAATCTGTTATTACAGCGCAACGTTTGAACTGTGTTAAGTGCCACTGTAATCTTACAAGTGATGATAAAATCTGTAGAGGGCACCATCAGATGTTTGAAAATACTAGCTGTATTTGCAAAGGGAAGAGTACGGGATGACAGAGAGTGAGTGAAGAATGTGTGGACTGAATTAGTGTGTCTATTTCTCTTTGCTCTGGTGTATTATTTCTAATTGTAAGTTGAATAAATGCCACAAAGCCTTAAAACCCCAACAATAATTTTGAAACACACACACACACACACACACACACACACACACACACACACAGGGAGTAGCAACTATCAGGTAACAAAACAAAACAACCAAGTGGCGATTCCAGGAAAAAAAAAAACCTAATTGAACTACCACAAATGTGAAGTTTCCATCAATTAATTTGAAAGTTTTGGACATTTACACAGTGTATATATATTTTTGGATCACTCGGTATACATACCTCAAAATCAAAATTAAGAAAATCAATTTATCTACATCAATCATGTTGAAGACTAGTGCAACTCCTGCAAACGTATTTTTTAACAGTGGCAGCTCTCAACTCCGATGAAAATAACGCACAACGACGATATTAATTATTAAGCATTTAGTGCCAAATACGATCTAATCAGATCGCGTGAAAAGTGCCACGTACGATCTAATCGTACAGCCGTTTTCGCGCACTTTTCTTTCAAACTATGGCACATATCGTGGTATATCGATGTCGTGAAGACAAACCAAGGTCGAAAGATAGTCGTCAAGTACTTCGTTTCGACTGTCGATGCCAATAATAGATATTTTCGAGTTCCAAACACAAGGTTGTTTTTCATTCATTTCGAAGGTACTACGGCGGCGCCAAGGAAGAAGTCTCGTTTAAGTGCAGTGTATACTGCGGAAAGTAGTAAAGGTGAGAACAATTTTGCAGGTTTTTCGGACAGTGGATCGATCTATGAGTGGTCTAGTGGTGATATCTCATCATGTGAGTCATCAATAACCGAATCTGCGCCAAACACCGACAAAGACGATTTTGAAGAATTGACTGCAGCTAGTGACACGTTTGCTGAAATTGGAACTGATGAGTTGGACAATTCTGCTCCTCACCACTTCACGTTTTCGTAATTACCAGTCCCCAAAAATGTACCAATAAATGCTACGACAATTGATTTTAACAACTTGTTTTTTACAGTGCAACTGTTTACGATAATGGCAACGGAAACAAACAGATATGCTCGGCAATTTCTCGAAGCAAACGTAAACTTATCAGTGAACTCTCATGTGAGAAAGTGGTATCCTACCTCACTGACAGAAATGTGGGCTTTTGTGCCAGTAATATTAAATATGGGACTCGTAAAGAAACCAACAATTTTTAGTTATTGGTCCACAGATGAAAATATGGCAACCCCATGGTTTTTCCCCGAATGTTTTCACGAAATTGATTTCAGTTGCTCCTAAAATTTTTTCGCTTGACAGAAAATACAAAATTGCATTCTCCTGGGCATCCAGTGTATGACCCCGCTGCAAAGTTTGATATTATGCTGAACATTGCCAATAATGTGCTTTGTCACCATTATACGCCTCATCAACGGCTGAGTGTTGACAAAAGTCTTGTTAGCTCTAAAACTCATTCTCAACTCAACCAGTATCTCCCTAATAAATATCACCACAGATGGGGGTGTAAAGTTCTGGATGCCATGTGATTCTGTGGTGAACTACTGCCTTGGATTTTATGTGTACTGTGGAGTAAGAAGTGAAGCTAACAGAGTGGAGGTAAAAGAGCACGGATTAGGCTATGTAATTATTACAAAATTACTTGCTCTTGGAAATTACATGAACAAGTGGTACCACATTTTCTGTGACAATTTTTTCATATCAATTCCAGTAGTGGAGAAACTGTATTCCATGGGAACCTTCCTCACTGGCAGAATATGGAGGAACAGAAAATTTCTCCCACCTAATCTTTTTCCAAATTTGACATTGGGCAGGTCAAATTCTTTAGAAAGGCCTTTGTGCTTCTCTTGGCTTCAGGGAAAAGAAGTCACAGAAAAATCCTGTTCTGTTGATCAGTTCCTCCTCTACTGCAACGGTGTCAGAGAGAAGTACTCACAAACAACAACCCTTGAAGAAACCTGATGTCATATTTCAATATAATAAATACATGGGAGTGAGTTATTCCTCAGATTTGATGACGTACTGTTATCTGGATGAGAGGAAGACTGTGAAATTATGGAAGAAACTGGTTTTCAGCGTAACTGGCAGAATATTTCTGAATGCTTACATTCTTTATAAAGAAAATCTATCTTCGTCCGAGAAACCACTCACACATCTGAAATTCAACAGCAAAATCATCTGCACGTTCTCCCAGGAGTGGTTCAAGATACAAAACTTAGCACCCCCTACATCAAGTGCAAATGCAGCACCCTCTACAGTGTATGGTGTAGAAATACTACCGGGAAAGAAGGAGCGAGCCTGTGTTGTGTGCTCTACAAAAGATACGAGGTGACGATCAAGAACAATGTGTGTACTCTGTAAGAAGGGATTATATCCCAAATGTGTTGGTCAACATTTGTGTGTCAATAAACATTTATGTGTCAATAAATGATCCTACAACTTAATTGGTATTATGTTATTTTCTGTTGGAACTAGTGACAAAATTATAGATGTTTTGCCCATTTTTCGCATCAGTTATTTCAGGGTGCATTATTTTCTAAAATATGTGACAGAATGACACAAACAAATATTACATCATTCAGAATACTATGTACATTGATAATATGAACACAAATTTTAAGTTCAATTATATCACATGTGGCTAAATATGACTTAAAACGAAAGTTTTAATTTTTTCCGTACAAAACTCTAATACAAATATTGTTTCCTTTAGAAGTATGAGGCCTAAAGGTGTACTCTGCTCATATTTCTGTAGCTGAAAGAAAAATTAAGGTCCTATGATAAACAGTTCAGATTTTATGGTAAGTTTAACAAACTTCTGCAATTCACTACAAAATCGCCTGGCACTTTTCAACTGATACCATGAAAATCGCATGGCACCAAAAGGGTTAAGTAGGGTTACACTACTACTTTAATGACACATTCAATCATGTCATTAATTTACACTGTGTTTGTGAATCACAACATAGAAGAGTTCATAGCAAAAAGATCTCTGGCACCTTCTACAGGTTAAAAACCTTGCACTCTGACAATGAACAAAGAAGCACTACCAATTTTTGGTTCACAGACACTACGAACACAAACCTCTTACTCACTCTGCTGTATAGTACTTTGCGTATGGGCATTAGGTGACTGAAGGAGGGTAGAGCAAGTGCCAACTGGTGTACAGGAATGTTTACAAGCTGTACATTCAGAAGATCATAACAGCATAGTAGCAGAATAATGTCCTAAATTTTTGCATAGGACCGTTTCCTTGGGCTGATATCTTGCAAGTGTACACCCCTCCCCTCCTTAAAATATGAGGCCATGTTGGTGGTGATTCCTTGTCAGTTCACAGACATTCATGTGGCTGTCCAAACAAATTTACCCTCAAGTACACCAATCAACCAAAAAAGCGTACACACATAGGGTGCAAGCCAAATTTAGTAGAATATGATTTACGGAGACAACAACAATGGTATAGTTACATCAAGAGATATGGGACTGTAACAGAAACTAAACATATTCGATAAAGCAGCAGAGTACTATGCTATAAATCTGTATAAAGGTGTCTATCAAACACCTTCAGCTTCTGTTAATTGTACCTGTCTAAATGATTAATTGTTGTTAGTGTCTTCTCCAATCATCTGTGTCAGAAGTTGGTTTGATATTAGATGATCTGTGCACATGCTATTTGAATTGCTCAATGTATTCTCTAGTTCGTTGATTTGGACAGTCATAGTGGCATTTGAGGATGGTATTAGACAACTCCAAAATTGATTACATTATGTACATATAATGATCACAAATAAGCGAAGTTGAACACTATGTGGAAACATGATTACAAAAAACAATGGTGTGTTTATTAGAAGTGTAACGTGGTAATATACGGTTAATTTTCAGAAGAATAAATTCATTATAGTTACAGTCCAGGACAGCCTTAGTGTAATCTCAGCATGTATTTATCTGCAAACTACAGTTCGGCAAATTGGTTAACAATGAAGGTAGATTCTTTAAGAACCCCCCCCTCCCCCTCCACCACCACACGCGCGGTGAGGTGATTCAACGCGCGCACGCCCCCCCCCCCCCCCCCCCACACCCACACACACACACACACACACACACACACACACACACACACACACACACACACACACACACACACACACACACACACACACACACAGGGGGGGGAGGGGGGGGGGGAGAGAGAGAGAGAGAGAGAGAGAGAGAGAGAGAGAGAGAGAGAGAGAGAGAGAGAGAGAATACAGCATGCTAACTGTATCAAAGATAACCCAATTTCAATGAGACACAATGAATCACATAACAGAACTTAGCACAAAAGGTATACAAGCAAGTGAAAGTTTTTAGCTAAACATTAAATGGAACATCAAATTGAAAGATAGTTCTACTACAAACACTAGTTTCAATATCAGAATGACAGAACAATATAAAGCCTACAGGTACAAAAATATACTGCACCTCTTCCTGCTAGGCGATGAAATTTTCTCCATGTGAGTGGCCCAGACACTGTGTATGGTGCTTCCCACAATCTAGTCGTGCATTTCTTCTGGATAGCTTCTTGAAGCAGAGGTTGCAGAGTTTTCATCACCCTTACTATGTCCTGATTACACTGTGGTCCCATAGCACGCAAATATGGCCACCGATGTACACAAGGTACATTAGCCCCTTTTCCACTGTTCTGCATCATCTGCTGCCTTTGCTGCATTTCCTCAACCTTACACATTGCTACAGTTGTACTTTCCAATAGCGCTTGCCTCCCCTGTTCTAGTGCCATGCAAGTCACTTCATTGCTGTCCGTAAATTCCAGCACATTCACTGTCGTACCATATGGGACGGCAGGGCCTGAACTTCCACGGAACTGCTTCGACGCACGATAAAGTGAGTTACTGGAACTCTGGACGATAACACACTGTTCCCTTACGAGTTCTATAACATTCTGCGGTACCTGGTCCACTAAATCACTAGCACCACCATTTTCTGTACTTGATTTTTCACTACTAGAAAGCAAGTAGGCCATAATTGACCCCTTCCGACGTTCACTCGGGTCTTCAGCGATTCCTGTAATTTCCTGTTCGTCTTCATAGAACAGACCAGAACGGTGAGAAAGCCTTCTGTTTACAACGGCACTAAAACCACAACTACAGCGAATAGGATCCTCTTCAGCAGCTCCATTCATGACAGACGTTCCACCGTGATGTCCTGGAGATGAACCCATCATTCCATAAGGTGGAGGTGGTCCACCCATTCCTATACTTCCCATTGACAAGAAGGGAGATGTAGGAGGATATGGTAAAGAAGTAGCAGGTGGCTGAGAAGGTGGATCTGGCAGATAGATCCCCGCATCAGCACCACGGATGTTCCCAACTACTTTGAGACCAGCATTACAAACACAAAGTGTACAACTGTCAAAGTTGTGATCTCTAAATATATTGAGTGCAGTATCACTGAGTAATATATTGACAACAAGCGAATTGGCTTCAGGGGCACGGGCCATAATGGGTGTGGGAACTGGCTCAACAGAATTCAAATTTTTATTGAGGTAGGAAGATGCAGTGGAAGTAGCCGGACTGGGAAGTTCATAAGGTGGTGGAGGAGGGCAAGGAGTCCTGACACCACCTCCACGGAACTGTGACTGCATATGAACAGGAAGCCCTCCACTGCTCATGGCAACAAGAGTCATTGGGCTCGGAGGGAAGGGGCCAGCTGGAGATATCGCTCTCGGGTGCGGAAGCTGGGTGTGGTGAGGATGTGGATGATGGGGGTGGGATACCTGAGTTGTATGCGGATTGCTAGAAACTGAGTTAGGTCTAGAATTTGTACCAGCATTTGAGGAAACCGGGATGTTATTTGAATGACTCGATGATGCTGACTTCTCACTGACCTGCTGTACAGGAGGATATTGCCACGACGGTTTGTAGACACAGTTCGTTGGTAAATTCACAGGGGGTAAACTCTGGCTTGGTAAGTTTGTCAGAGGTGCATATTTTGATGAGCCAACAAATCTATAAATTGTTGGAGGCCGAAAAACGTAAGACCAGTCCTCAATATTTTCCTCTTGTGGACTGCCCATATTAGGATAAATTTCTTGTTTGAACCTGGTACTACACGTAACTGAAAGGCTTTCAGTTAATTCACCAAGAGCACCATCCGATAAATGACCACAAGGTGAAGCAATAGGGTTGTGCTCCATTGACGGAGGTGTGGGAAACATTTTAGACAGTTCTTCAGGACGAAGAATTCCAGATCCTCCACAGCTGTTCAATGATGTATTGCCTCCACTTCCTCTTGGGGGTTTAACCAGCAAACTGGTAGATGCTGTATCATCTGGCAGACCTGCAGGCTTGTTTGATCCTGGAGGAGTCTGCACCTGCAACTGCCAACAAATTTTCATTGTTTAATTTATGGAGAGCTATGAATATGTTCACTGATAACTCTAAGCAAATATGCAAAACTATTATTATATTATGCATAAGTTTTAGCTTTTTTTTTTGTTAATGTTGGTCATCATCTGCTGTCATTTGTTATTTGGAGTACACAATTTGTAAATATATCTCAAATTATAGCAGTTTAAATAAGGATTATCCTATCTGTGGGCTAAAGCTCCAAGCAGAACAAAAGTAATATTATCGACAGCTTTCTGAATGCAGTGACACTTGTGCAGAGAATATCATAGAAGAAGGCAGCTAGAGATTTAAAACTTTTCCTATACAGAGCTCCATGTTCTATGCTCCCTAAAAGCTGATGACTCCATCATTATCCTCCCAGCAGATGAAGGATCTACCACTGTGGTACTTGACCAAAAGGAGTGTTAGTGGAAGTCTGACATCTCTACATACAGCATCTGCCATCAAGATACCATCCTGTGATTCGAACTGACCTGCAGTCCCTCCCTAAAACATCAGGCCCCTTGCAAGGACTAACAGCTCAATCCATAGAACTTCTCACCCGACCTAAACCACGCACCCCCATTTCTTCTTAAGGTCCACAACCCCAATCATCCTCGCTGTCCTATAGCTGCTGGCTTCAAAGCACCCACCAAACATATATCTGCCTTGGTCAGCACCTGCAACCTATAGTACAAAGACCTCCCTCCTATATCAAAGATACCAACCATTTTCTGGCTCATTTTAAATTCGTGCCTTTCCCACTACCACCACACACCTTGCTTGCCGCCTTCCTCTACACCAACATCCCCTGTGTAGATGGTCTGTCTGTTGCTGAACATTTCCTCAGTTAGCGCCCACCTGATACCCAAACTGTGACATCTTTCCAACTCGCGTTAATCAACTTTATACTTACCAACAACTACTTCACCTTTGAGGGACAGACATACAAACCTATCAGGGGTACAGCTATGGGAACCAGGATGGCTCATTCCTATGCCAACTTTTTCATGGGATGCTTGGAAGGGGCTTTCCTGCGAACCACAGGTCTCCAGCCCCTGGTTTGGTTTAGATACACTGATAACATTTTTACCATATCGACTTATGGTGAGGCTGATCTGTTAAAGTTCCTGGAATCTCTGACTATCATCTCCCAGTTAAATTTAATATGGTCCTATTCCAAATCCCATGCCACTTTCCTTGATGTTGATCTCATCTTCATTGAGGACCAGCTATACACTTCTGTCCACATTAAACTTACTAACAAACAATAGTACTTACATTATGACAGTTGCCATCCTTTTCATGTCAAACATTCCCACCCATACAGCTTGGCATTTGAGGCAAACATATTTGTTCTGATGCAGACTCTTTACAGCAATATACCTTCATTCTCACCTCAGCTTTCACTGGATGTAACTATTCCACTAGTCTAATTCAAAAGTAGATTTCCCGGGCATCATATCCAATTGTGGTAATGCTGACCATTCCAAAAAACAACTTTGCAGCACACCACTACTCACCCTGTGACCATCCCCACTGCATGATTTGCCCTATGCACCCTCCCACTACCGCCTATACCAGCCCTGTAACTGGCAAAACATATACTATCAAAGGGAGAGTCACCTGTGAAATGACACTTTATAACCAGCTGTTACGTAAACACTGTTCCGCTTTTTACGTCGGCATACATGTAATATCCAGTTGCAGCGCATGCCCTAGAAAATCACAATTGTGAGCTCGGTGCTTGTTTCACCACACACGCCAGACCCCAGAACTCCACAGGTGAAAACCAGTGCTACAATATATCCTTTGTTCTCACCAACCACCTGGTCTTAATTTATGTTAATTCCTTCCGTCTCAGCATTTCTTCACAGTAACTAGTCTTTTCTTCACTCCTTTTTAGTTTTACACATTTTTCATTGCCTTACCCATCTATTTTTCACCCCTCCCCTCTCACATCTGTCACATATAATGCACTTAGCTGTAAAAGCTATCTTCAAATTTGTTTGATGCATTCCCAACAATCATCTTTCCTTCTCATCCCATCTGGTTAAGTCTCCCCTGACCTGCAGTTCTGGGTGACTTTCCTGAAATCTACATCTTTTCCTAGACCTTTACAGTCCTTTTCCTTTGCCCCTCTTTCTTCCCCTTTGACTTTTCTGCCTGAAGAAGAAGCCACTGGCTCCAAAAGCTTGCCTAATTATAACTTTCTTTTGTGTGTGTGTTCTGCCACCACTTGGTGCGCAGATTTCTTTATCTATCCAATTAAATTATTAAGACAACAACTGTGACATTCTACAGAGTAGTACTTTTGAGACGAGTAATTTGATCACTGACGAACCTGCTGAACTGCCACCAGTTAGTTCATGAACACCACCGACTACTCCTCCCCCCAAAACTGTTAATTATGACAAAACAACCATGTCAACAATAGGAAATAGTAATATGTTGCTTGAGGCTTCCCCGACAGACTAGTTGTAAGTATGTTTCTCGGGCGAGACGTTAGATGTCATCAGGAAATTTCAACACTATTTTGTCGATGCAACTGACAGACATTTTTAGGTGCGGTGAACAACGTGTTTGCCACAACTGAAGATGTCAGTCAGCTTCGCTGTCAAAATATTGTGAAAATTTCACAATGACATCAGACACGTCGCCCATGAACCATATTTACAAAAAGAAGTGGTTTTAAGCTCTGGTTCATAAAAACAAATTATTCATCAGCAGGTGACAATGATATGAACTATTGCATAAAAAGACGAATCCTTTACTATGAATTACTTTGCATGAATTTAAATGTAGCAATTACTGCCAAAATTCCAATGCTTCGCAACTGATCAGACAGACTGTCTCAAAGGCTGATGCAACATGATAATGCATGCCTGTGTCTTGCTAACATTAAGAAAATAGCTGTACAGGGGTCTTGAGTTGGAGGCTACTCTACTTCTGCCATGGACACCTAATATTGTGCCCTCAAGCATCCAATTTTCCCATTCAGTCTAGGAAGGAACTGCTTCATTATTGAAGATGCTTTTCACACACACCTTCTTAATCTCCAAATGATGTTTAAATACAGGCAATTTGTGCGCAAAAGGGCCCTTAGGAGGAAAGTTGTGGGTTAGTTTTGATTTCTTCCATTTCACGTGTTTTTTTTGTATCTGAATCCAAATCTAAGGTTTGCAACAAAATTTTGTGATGCAAAATATTTTTCGATTGTAACTCAGAAACTATCAAATTTTCGCAAAAAACACCCCCCATTCAAAATGGAAGTACATAAAATTTCCTACATATTTCACTATTTAGGTTTTTCCGCCTGATGAACCGCTGGGGCACAAGTGCTAGTTGAAAACTGGCTTGTTTTGGCTGTCTGAACAAAAGCCCACTTTTTCCACCCCAAAAACTCTAGTTTATTATTATAATAGGCTATAAGTTAGTTCATTCTTCCTACTTTCATTTTTGAGAGGTGTAAGCCTAGACACTAATGACTGAACTATCCGAACCTATACCAAGACTTGCCGTCTACTAAGAAAAACAGCTGGGTCCCTCTAAATAATGACGCACATATAATTTTTGCTCATAATAACAATGTAACATATAATAATATGTAATAATTTTTTAGTATTTTCCATTGGAATTTCAACTTTGTTGTAAATGAATTTGTAAAATTTCAACCTTCATTAAATAACTAACATCATGCAATTTTTGGAAATAAAAAATTGACTCTTACCTTTACACAAAATACCTAAATAAGGGACATGCAGGGAACTGGAAGGTATTACTGACAGCCTTTAACAATAAATTAGAGTTTTGGAGTTGAAGTTAAGTGTTTCTGAGGTATAAGCAACAAGCTGGTAGAAAAAATTATGTTTTACTCCTTTTTTTTGGATTTTTTCAACATCACATATCGTTTGCAAACCAATGATTCGCATTTTTAAAAAAACCACACACACACACACACACACACACACACACACACACACACGCGCGCGCGCGCGCGCGCGCGCGCGCAGTGTAGAATGGAAGAAATCAAAACTACCCCACAATTTTCCAGATACAAATACAATTTGACTGGAATATTTATTAATGGATTACTATATGCATACTAATCATCTAAAAAAAACGTTGGAATACTTTGCATCAACTTAAAGAAGACAATTGCATTACTGAGAAAATTTGAGAGAAGAAAAAAAAATAAAGTAGCACAGAACGCTTTTCAAATTCATGAATTGGTGCTAAGTTCTGAGATACATTAACTGCTGACACGGTTTTGATAAAGGATATTAAACTTTGTCATTTAGAGTTACAACAAATAACATGTAGCATTAGGACACAAAATGTTAATGACCAATAGTAAAGTCAGTAACTGAATTTTTTTTAATATGAAACACAATATTTTACCGCTTCATCACAGGAGGCTTCATCATCATTGTCAAATATCTGGTCCAGGTCCCTGTATGAGGGTTGAAGACCTTCATTTGTAAACAGGCTATTTGGGACTTTATTTGTAGGCCCATTGGCATTGACAGGATCGAAAGGACCAATGGAATTGCCACTTTTCCTGTCTTCTTCCTGTGAACAAATGGAAAAATTATTAAATGGCAAAACTGAGAGTTCTAAATGAAATTGCACCATTATGCAGAGGAAAGGCAGAGTCTTTCAATTTCAGTGGTTTGGAATGCTATACTTCAGTAATGCTTTACTCTGAAGGAAGTAAAAAGATGAAAACAGTGTATCACTGTTTCTGTTTCACTTACTTTTAATGAATTAGTTCGTTTAAACCCTTCCATACTGACAGAAGGGGCAGCCATATCATCATCAAATTCGTACGGATCAGACCTTTTACTTAACTGAACACTCTCAACCTCCATCTGTAATAAAAACCATGACTAATACATTTCTCTCTACATAATGATTTAGTTAGAACAGTGAAGTTTTGGACAACTAGTATCTAAGTTTATTAAATCCTCACAGAGAATTTACCCATATGTTTTATCATACAGTTTCCGCCATAGTTTTACAAAGTTAAAGCAAAGAAACAGTGTGAGACTGTAAAAGAAGTACTCTAAGCATGAAGAATTCGAAAAACAGACATTCAGAGGAACTGCGGGGCTAAAATGAAAAACAGTATAACATGCAGTGAAAATGTATTCCTTTCAACATCAAGTTTCAAATGAGAACACAACATGTAAACTTTGAGATAACAGAACCAAAAATCTTTATGAGAAACAAATACTACTGGAAAGCGTCAATCATATCCCCCCCCCCCCAAAAAAAAAAAAAAGCACCCAAGCTAATTTCCACAGAATGCATCATTCACATTCAAGGTTTCATCCTTTACACAACTTAAATACTCCAATGCTTCTCTGAACTACTGACTTTACCACTTCTAAGGAAAAAAATAAAATAAAAATAAAAATGCTCTCACCATGAATTCATTGCATGAAACTCTTACCGCATTTCAACAATTAATGATTTATATAATTTAGGAACTAACCAGCAAGCTCATAAATGTACAAGTAGTACATGTTACTATAACTACATTGGCATAACAGACAATAAGAATTTCACTGAAATTTCACTGGGAAAATATATATATATATATATATATATATATATAATAGAGGGAAACATTCCACGTGGGAAAAATATATCTAAAAAGAAAGATGATGAAACTTACCAAACAAAAGCGCTGGCAGGTCGATAGACACACAAACAAACACAAACATACACACAAAATTCTAGCTTTCGCAACCAATGGTTGCCTCGTCAGGAAAGAGGGAAGGAGAAGGAAAGACAAAAGGATATGGGTTTTAAGGGAGAGGGTAAGGAGTCATTCCAATCCCGGGAGCGGAAAGACTTACCTTAGGGGGAAAAAAGGACAGGTATACACTCGCACACACACACATATCCATCCACACATGTGTGGATGGATATGTGTGTGTGTGCGAGTGTATACCTGTCCTTTTTTCCCCCTAAGGTAAGTCTTTCCGCTCCCGGGATTGGAATGACTCCTTACCCTCTCCCTTAAAACCCATATCCTTTTGTCTTTCCTTCTCCTTCCCTCTTTCCTGACGAGGCAACCATTGGTTGCGAAAGCTAGAATTTTGTGTGTATGTTTGTGTTTGTTTGTGTGTCTATCGACCTGCCAGCGCTTTTGTTTGGTAAGTTTCATCATCTTTCTTTTTATATATATATATATATATATATATATATATATAGAGAGAGAGAGAGAGAGAGAGAGAGAGAGAGAGAGAGAGAGAGAGAGCTGATTCAGGTCAAAAGTGACCGAACGGAATCTGGATGGTGAGGTACAAAAGAATGCCTACTTGAAAATAGAGGGTCTCGTGATCATAATGCTCTCAAGAAAATAAATGGATAGATAAAACAATAATAATAAAATACAATAGCACCATGCAATACTGAATAATTTTTAACAAATTTTCATGCAATGAATTATAATTACTAAGCAAAGATTTTCTTATTTTCATATTTAAAGTTATCTTCTTGTATGTTATATCCATATTTCTTGCCACTTCTCCATTTTAGAGAAGAGACTGAAATTAACAGCATGATGATCTATCACACTTTAATGTGCAGAGGGAAATGACTTTTCAAGAGAAATACATAAACATATTACGGATGGAAGGCAGTAACTCTTGTTAAGAGTTCTCTTTACCTTACTGTGTGTGCCTCACGTGAGCACCACAGTAAACCAGCCAAAGATGGTGCCCATGTATTTACAATCTGTTTGATGGGTCACTGATATGGGATCATACTTTCTCAACAAGATTTAATAGCACACTTTCCAATTATAAAATAATTGGTGGCAGAATATTTGAAAGCACATTCGCGAGTAATCTGTGGGCTCTGTTACGCGGATTGTGTTTCAATTTTTCCCCATTATGTACATCGTACACTCTTCAGGTAACTCCTCCAACTGATGCCAGCAGTAGTCAACTGTTCACCTACTTACACTGCTATCCAATGAAGATCTAAATATTCAACAGCACACTACATACTACTAGAATTTTGTAATAGGGGGTTTGCGTGTGTTGCTCTGTTATGCATCTACAATAATACCTTATAATGGATTGATAGAAAGCAACAAATTAATGGTTTGCTGACACGTAAGAGAATCCACTATTTAAACATCGCAATTTCAATCTCAAAATGTTGCAGCAGGACTCTTACAAACTCAATTGGTATTCCATACTGAATATATGGCAGAACAACCTTGCAGCACTACATTTTGATGGTGCACAATGACTAATTCTCAGAGAGGTAATGAACATATCTTCTTCGTTTCCAAAATCTTTATATAATTAACGTTGTTTCCAAATAATAATTAACAGCCTTATCACACTAAATGAAAGAAAATTAGGTTTTAAAAACCCACTGATGTCAAGCTCATTAGAGATTGAGCACAAGTTTAGAATTGTGAAGGATAAGGTCTCTTGTCCATGTCCTTTTTATATTAATCATTTAGCTCCAGTGATTAGAACAGGGAAAAGCTAAGTCTGGATGGCCTACAGAGATTTGACCTGCCGTTGTCCTGACAAAAAACTCAGTGCATTATCACTGCACCATCTTACTTGCTGAATAAATCAACATTTTACCATAGGAGAAAGAAAAATACAGTGAGCATGATACAGTACAAACCATCATGCCACAGCCAGGTTCCTGCTTAATCTCTTGTCTCATAAATGGCTGGGACATGCCATTAGGTGGTGACGCTGCATGCTGATGCGAGGAGTAGAGGTCACTGGGACTCATCCGGCGAGTATAAGCTGAATGCCTGCTGGGATCACCTGACTTCGATTCACATGGCTTAAATCGCTTCACAGGATGGTTCAACCTGCAAAAAGTAGAACAAAATAATTTATAAACTCTGAATGCATAGTGATTTAAAGAAACTTAATAATTATGAGACATGCTATCTCTTCTAAAGTACACTGATAGAAGATGAACACCAACAACAGTAAAACAATGGTAAAGGAATGCAGGCAAGTTAAACTTTGTGATGCTGTGGGGTTTAGCTTACAAAATCAGACACTAAAAGCAGTGAACTAGTTTCACTCTTTGTTTAGCAATGTAAGCATGAGAGAAGAAAACGGATAGAAAATGCAGATTTGCAATAGCAAAATAAAATCTCTCTCTCTCTCTCTCTCTCTCCCTTTCTTTCTTTCTTTCTTTCTTTGATGGAGTGAGGGGAGGGAGTGGTGCATGAGGGAAGAAAACATGTAATATAAATGTCTTCCAAAAGAAACTGTTTGGGGTGTAGGCTTATACAGAAATGAAATGTGGATAATAAAGATGACAGTCAAGAAGAGAATAGAAGCTTTTGAAATATGGTACTGCAGAAGAATGCTGAAGATATGTTAGGCAGCTCAGTAGGTCAAATATATAATGAAGAGGTATAGAATCAAAATGGAGAGGGAAAAGCTGTATTGCATTATGTGGCTAGAAGAAAGCAGAGGTTGACAGGACATATCTTGCGGCACAAAGGATGGACTAGCGTGGCAAGCTACATTAAACGAATCTTCAGATTGGAGAACACATCATTATAAATACTACTGTTATGGAGTAATTCCCTGCACACAAATAATATACCCCTTATTCAATCCCATTAAATTGTTAATAGGGTAGGATTCGTCAACAAAAAAAGTATGCAGTTTTTATTAGAAAGATTTACTTTTTTGTTGTTTTAATTTTCATAACTTAAGAGAAATCAATAGCGCTCAGGTCATCACTCTGATAGACAGCCTCAAAGCTGCAAAATGCACAACTGCACAAATTTCACATATATGAAATGATAAATATGTATGTAGTATATTAAGAAAGCAGTTTTGTCAGTTTCAAAATCTAATGAGAAAAGAACTCAAAGTCTAATCTGCAAGTAAGATAAATGTATGAGTAAATAAGGAAATAACTTGCGAGTCAACACCTGTTTATCATCTTAAGTGTGTGATATTCTTCACATCAGCGCTGCTATAATAATTCATGATTAGTAATTATGGTTTAACCCTACCACTGCTGTGGACATGTATACACATCCTGCTATGACATTCCCCAGTTGCTGTGGATGTGTGTGCATATGCCGTTTGGGTTTACCTACAGTGTTATGGACATCTGTAAGGGTCCTGAGCCGCTGAACCCTCACTGCTGTGGACGAGTTACACATTAAAAAGTAAGTTTCAAGTTTTTATCATGCAAAATGTGTGCCTCATTGCTTGCTACCATTTGCAAAGAAACTCGTTTCAATATCTTGAATCATTATTCAATATGACGACTGTTGCAAGCATGTGATTTGTGTTGCGCAAGGAGGTGAACGGGCGCATTGCGTGCGACTATTCGTCAGATATAAAACTCTGTGACTCGAGAAGTAAACATCTTTCTGTCTTCAATTGTAAATAAAATTTCGATACCTGACCTACATTTCATACATGGCAATGTATGAGGTACAATCAATCATTGCAAAGTTTATGCAAGGTGTTTCTCTCTCAGAAAGATCTTTAAAATTTCATGCAATGTTTTACGTAATTTCATGAAGCACCCTAACTACAGCATATAATGAAAAGAAATTCATTACCTTATTGAGGAAAGATATCACACTGTAAGATGTAAAAAATTAAATTTTCTTCCACTAATAGTTTTAAAAAAATCGGATAAGTATTTTTTTCTCAGCACAGGCACCAACATTTGACGAGGAATGCAGCCATAACAAAAGCTGCCCTCAGCCGGGAATGCAGAGAGCACGTCTCTAGCAGCAAAAGGCTTAAAGAGAGATCTCCAACAATGTTCCATCGTAGCTTGCAGGTAATTTTGGGCACCCGCCTGTGCTCATTTGATGGACACATGATGTTGCAAGGAAAAGATATCAGCCATTATGTAGCTTATAATGGCTGGGCCTTAAAGCCTTGCTGTGCATGCCCGACAGTTACTTATAAACAAGAATATATTAAAAGCCAATCATCATCTGCTACTGAATTTATAATAAAATTATGTGAGGCTACTAAAAACGCTGACGAAACTTCAAAATATGTGACAGGCTCAATGTACCTGGCAAATTATAAATACATACAGTTTGGCAACATTGCTCATTTAGTGTCATGTTCACAATATCCACACACATGCAGAAATGTATTTTTAGTAGCAATAGAGCAGTGGAACGATACATAAAGAGACATTATAATAGCTTAATTGCGTCAAGAGAACAAGTTTCTTTACGAAGAACCAATGTACAGCAACAGATTTTATTGTAACATAATAGAGAAAGTAAAGCACAATGTCAGATATTTTCTACTGCTTAGCTGCATTATTATTAACAAGAATCTTAAAATAAGGAACACTGATAAATCCTGAGAATGTGATAGCTGTGTTTGGAAGGACTTCTGACATTTTATATGGCCTTACACATAAAACTTCCTTGTATGTAATATACAATGCTTCTTGATACGAAGTCAAAACTGTTACTGTATGAAAATAGCTTCAAAGAAGGAGAATAAAATCGATCAGGAACATACATGGATCTCAACTGATGCACTGACACTGACTGATGCATGGACACTGTTGACATTGCAGCATTATGGACTGTAGTGTTGTCCCTGGGAAAAAGCACTGTCCCATGTGCCAGCCTTGGTCCTTGTGTAATCAAGTCTGTCTCAAATGACTCAATAAAGAAAATAATAAGTCCTTTTTATGGTTTTACCCTGTACCTGGTGTCTGTAGCTTACAGAGTAAATCTCATCACATTCTTCATTTTTTCCCCTTGTATTTTTTACCCTTCTTTTGTGCACTTTCACCACACAGTCTGCAAAAACCGGTTGCTTGAATTTTTCAATCTGATAATGCAACGAAATCATGAAGCTGAACAGAATGGTCTGTGGTTTGTAACTAACCATTCCCATACAATGGCGTAAGCTTCCGGGACCAATGTCAGTTAACATCAAAGTTTTCCAAGTATTGCATTGTGCTGGCTTCTCCAGTGGTGGTCCCCCCTCCCCCCCCCCCCCTCCTTCACCCACTAAGACGCAGTACAATACTCAGAAAACTTTTGACTAAATGCTCCCAGTTTGAGCTTGGACACCTTCTTCTTCTTCTTCTTCTTCTTCATCTTCATCTTTCTTTCTTTCTGGCAAAATTCAGAAATCATGACAATAAGTTCTAATGACTTTTCCATAATCAGTTGAGATCACTGCCATTTCACTGAATTACAATGTTGAAAGAAAGAAAACACAACTACCAAGGCAATTACCACACTGAAGCACAACTGTTGAAAACATAGATATTATTCAAATATTGAAATAGTATAGTGAAATCCCCTTTTACACTATTCACATGGTTTGGGTGTATGTGAAATACCACCAAAATATTTATATAAATAAAATACTTAACTGGTGAACGCTTTAATTATTGATCCAGAAATGCTTTCACTATTGAAACCAGAAACATTTGAACAACACAAAGGTGTCTGTTGTGGACTGGCAAGACAGCCAATCCACAGTGACGGGTAACCGAAAGGCACGCGCTTAAACTCACGCAGGCTGGCGTGAGGTCTGAAACAGGATACGTAATGAATTCTATAAAGAAAAGTACGTAGCTGCTGGAATACTTAACTTTAATCCACAATTGGTGAACATTGGTCTTGTTGATACAGTATATGCGTGATTAGATACATAGCAAAAGATAAATGGCGCCTTGCTAGGTCGTAGCAACTGACTTAGCTGAAGGCTATGCTAACTATCGTCTCGGCAAATGAGAGCGTAATTCTCAGTGAACCTTTCCTAGCAATGTCGACTGTACAACTGGGGCGAGTGCTAGTAAGTCTCTCTAGACCTGCCGTGTGGCGGTGCTCGGTCTGCAATCACTGATAGTGGCGACACGCAGGTCCGGCGTATACTAGCGAACCGCGGCCGATTTAAAAAGCTACCACCTAGCAAGTGTGGTGTCTGGCGGTGACACCACAGTGTCAACTTGTGCTAAAAGACGCCAAACATTGAAATGCAAAATGTGCTTCTAAGTTGCCATGACGAGAGCAATAATCATGAAGTTGCGTATGCACAGTAGAAACGGAAATCTGCTGTGATCGGTCATTATTCAAATGAAACTATTTACTCCCATCAGCCACCACACCAAGTAGAAGTTGGCAGCAGAAGAGAATAAATCACAAATTGATCCGATTTTTCCTGATTCAGATCTTTTGAGTAGTGTTTTCTGGTTTCAAGAAACTTGAAACGAACAACCTTAGCACACAGTGCTTAAAGGCCAATGCCATACCTGTGTCACATTACGTTACGTATGTCTGTTTTTTCTCCAAGAACTTTGCTTTTATAAAGCTTAAATTGAGGGAAAATTGTAAATACATGATCAATGTAAAACTGGATGTGAATTAACATTGTGAACATAGGAAAGTTGAAAGGAACAATAAAAGAATGTTGTAAACGGCAGGAAAACGTTAATTCTGGGAACTTAAAAGTGGTGTTATACTGTATCTAATTTGCTATTCTAAAGAACGTATAGTTTTATAGCAGTACTAATCTTCTGATGCAAGAAAACAATATGTGAATAGTAAACATAAAATGATCTACAGATTTCCGAAAAATATATTCTCACTATGGCCAACATGCTGATTGCAAGGGATTCAGGAACCATTTTGACATGAAAATTTTATCATTTATTCTGTGATCTCAGTGCACATTTGTTTTTCTCATATGATTAGTTTCATTCAAAGTTTCCCATCTCCAGATCTATTTGGCTGCAAAAGCAATTCATCATGCTCAGAAGGAAATACACAGAAGAATACTGCCATAAAGTCATACTGTATTATTATATGCAGTTCCATATGCTCATGCCAAGTTGCGTATACAGCTATAATGATCCGAACATGATCAATTTTTACCAAAACTAGTCAGACCAAAAAAATAAATGTGCAACTGAGACAATAAAATAAACGATAAAATTTTAAATATATTCTCGACATCATCTTTTAAAAAATATATATTAAAAAAAAAAATAAATAAAAAAAACCACGGTGCGTCAGAATAAAACCTCATACTCATTTTTTACCGCACACTCACCAAGCATCAATAGCAGAGTAATCATACAACAGCTTCAGAGGCTGTTCTTCTTCCATAAGTATATTTTCATATTCCTTTGAAGTAAGGATGGGTCGCTTGAGAAGTGGAACTTCCTGCATTGTAGTTGTTGGATGTGAGGGTGCTGTGGAGTGGGCACTTGCAGGGCCCTGAGAGCCTCCCACACTATCAACAGCTTTTGTTGCAGGTTCAACACTTGATGTAGTGGGATATGGTGAAAACACCTGTGGACAAAGCATACTACATAAAAAAGAGAAACTTCACTATCAAAAATAGATTAGAGCATATTTAGAACAGTTTTCTTTTTAAAAGCTACAGCAAAAGAATATATCTCTGAAGTCCCCGTAACCATAATGATCTGCTACTGTTGTAGAATAAATAGGAGACATCAAGATTGTTGATGATTTGCAACAAACTATATGAACTATATGACAATAACATGAAATTATGTCTTGATAACAAAATGTGTTAAAGATTGATAGGCAGACAGACAGATGTTGCCTGATAAAATTGATATAAGCAAATGGGACTTTAAAAAGCAGAATAAATAGTGTCGCAGTCTCAATCCCTTTGCCTCAGAATTATTCTCCAATTTTTCAAGTTTATCGATGTAACATGTTTGGTCATTCCTTGGATTAGGAAGCATTTGGTTTTGTCTTGATCTTGTTTGTTGCACAGAAGAAGCCAGTTATTTGACAAGTCATCAGATATGTTTACCCTTGCACTGTTCATACAATTATTTTATAAGGCATGTTTTCACAGGCTTGTATTACAGTGTGCTCACTTCCTTCATATTCCACAGAAAGTGAATACTATTTAAAGTTCTGTACAAGGAAATAGGTCATTTTACAGGAAAGTTGGAGAAAGGCACAAGAAAGAAGTTCAAACTTCCTGGATGGGCATCATAATAAGAACTTTGATGTCCACTAGAGTGTCTAGAATTTATCTTAAATGGTAAACTGCTAATTTTAGCTTACTGTGCACACTTTCATTCATCAGAACCAGAATAATTTTCAGTCTGTACAGAAAGTATTCATTTCACAAAAAATGGCAACAAGAATAATGGTTGCCATATGACCACAAACATCCTCCAAACTAAGCTCAGGCAACTAGCAGTGCTATCAATCCATTATCTCCCAAATAAACTTTATGACTAAACATTTAAAACACAACACAAATGAATAAAAATTACCATTATTGATCATACTTTTAATATTAAAAAAGGTAGGGGGTAGAGCAAAATCTAATAACTTTTTTTAAAAAAGCTGATTACATTTCATTACTTACAAACTGGTTCACAACTTTTTAGCCAATATTGAAATTTGCAGGCTGACTAGGATGTTCATGTCGTTTTCAGGTAATAAAGAGCAACAGCTGTGAAAAATGTGAAAATACTGACTGACAATTTGGTAACTAATGTGGTTTTCTAATGGTCAAGTGTGTATGCCACGGACTGTCTTTCACTTTAAACAAGGTAGACCTGCTTATCTATTTAATGCTGTCTTAAGGAATTCAGAGTATTGAAGTTAGCACACTAATAATTAACATCAACGAACAAGAAATTTTGGCCTAGCTTTTACAAGTTGTTCTCATTTCCTCCTTGCATGATACTGTTGCAGCTACGGTAGAAGAACATGGTGTGTGGCATACAATTTACGAAGTCTGTGCACTTCTATACAATTTTTCTTTTGGGAACTGCAAGTAACACAGCAACAGTCACATCTTACAGCTTCAAAAATGACGATATTAGTTGACATTAAATATAATTATTATAATTTTAAACTGTACACTAATATTATCAACCATTAAGTTTATCAATTATTGAAGAAAGATGTGCTTTAGAAATATATCTTACCTGATTAGAAACAGAAGAAACAGATTTTGGACCATTGAGGTCTGAAGGTGTGGCTGCCGGTGTTATCTTGTCCTGAGATTCGAGAGGTGTTGCTGGCTGAGGCTGACCGCCAGTTGATGTTGGTGGATGTGGACTCAGTGTAGGCATTGTGGGATCAGCAGGGGGCACAGAAGCTGGCTGAGAATGCGGATTTGGAAGAGGGGACGGAGCAGCTGATGCAGGAGATCCAACTGACGGCACAGGCAGAGAATCGTTAAGACCTCCACCACTGTGCAAGTTGGGCAGCGGGTTTGGAGTCATCGACTGACCCCGTGGATAGGAAGGTGGGCCACCTGAAGGAGTTCCGGAACCAGCCAGCCTGAAAGAAGTATACAAATTGTGTAACAGGTAAACAAAGAAAAGCAATCATCTGAGCTAAGAATGAAAAATAATTAATAAATCATTCTTTTGTCTTGTGCTAGTAGCCAATACTTCAGTAGTATTTCAAAGTCTATCTGCTGGTCTGAGATGTGAATTACAGACAAAAGGTCAAAATCCAGGGATACATTTCAATATGAACTGAGAAACTGGTGTATTATTAACACTGTTTACTTCAAGGTGCAAATTTTTTCTTACTACTTAAATGGGTGATGAAGTTTACCCTGTCCATTAAATAGAGAGAGAGAGAGAGAGAGAGAGAGAGAGAGAGAGAGAGAGAGAGAGCGCACTCATGCACTTGTAGATCAAAAGTCCATTAATAATATGGTGTTATACCTACTGAATCAATGACAGACTTTTAATCTGTCCACTGCTCAAAATAAATTCCAAAAGAGAAGGATGGGCTGGCAAGTACTTACCTTCAGCACTGCAACACCCAGCACAGGAGATCAACATGCACAACATTAAATAAAGCCAGTGCACCTAGCTTTCTGGAACCATAGGTTCTTTCTTCTGGACAAAAAGGACAAATATACAGTCAGCATTTAAGTGGAAAAGGAATGGGTGAGGCACTCAGAACCCACGCTAAAGGAACCATCCCTGTCTAAGGTGGAAAGGAAGCCAGCTCATCTGTCTCTTACGGAAGTAAATAAAAAGCCAGCTCATCTGTCTCTTACGAAAGTAAATAAACTTGTTAATGGGTCTCTGCTTTTTATACAAAATTTAACTTCTCCGGCAACACTTACTTTTCCCTACTGATATCACAAGCAAATGAGACTAGTATAGTTACTGAATATATTCAATGTGTGTCTTTACCAGGCTCCCTTAGAGGCAGCAAGAGTGTTTTATCATGGATTATTACTTGCTTCATATCAGACATCTACAGTTTGTTTGTATTATGTAGATCTACTTAAAAATGTGAATAATAAAGCAGAAAGACAAGTCGTGACATGTGTAGAACAATATTATTTTTTCTGGAACTCTTCACGTTTTTTTGAAAATACAGTGTAACCCCACTTTTACATTCCGGGAATTAGCATTTCCTGCCGTTTACGACCCCGTTTTTTTCCTGGTCCCATCAAATTTCCTATGCCCACAATGTTAATTTGCACCCGATTTTGCGCCAACATATTCATCATTTTCCCGTGATTTATGCATTACAAAAAAATGTTTGTGAAGAAAAAAAGGCACGATTCTGGCCATCCAGTAGTGTTTATAAATATTGTGTGTTTAAGTTTCTTGACACCACAGCACTCCACTCCGTGGATTTGAGCCAGTAAACGTGTAAAAGTTTGAACAATTTGTGCTGTATCTCCCGCCGCTGCCAAGCTCTACTTGGTGTGGTAGCTGATGGGAGTAACTAAGTTATTTCGAATGAAGATGTCATGACCAATCACAATCAATTCCAAACTGTCTCTATTGCACAAATGCAGTTTCATGATAGTTGTGATCATTGTAACACCTTTGTCGAACCATATTTAGCATGTTTCGGCCTGTGGCCACTTGGAGCGCTGGTTGACACCGTCATTCACTTTGCGATGCTCAAATGATGTTTTTAGTTTAAACACAGAGCGGGTTACGTATTTTATTCATGCTGAGCAAAACAGGTTTCAAGAATTTATTCTCATTGTCAAGTGCAGTATTTACATATGTATTTCTTGTGATGTTACACAAACAATGTAAGTGACAGTTTGCGTGAGTGTATGGTTTTCTACATAACTGATGAGGCACAGTACCTAATAACCTCAAAAAGATGACTACAGCGCAAGAGACGCAGAATAACGCACATTCAAACACCGTACAAAATACTTATGTACATATTTGCATTTAACGAGAAAAATTTCTCGAAATTGTTGTGCTAAGCATAAAAAAAATTTGTAACTAGTGCAGTATTTCATTCTTTAAATAATGAGTGAAAGTTGCTGGCTTTCAAAAACATCGATTATGACACATGAAATTAAGTCAAATGGTCCTACTTCCCAGACAGTTATAAGTTCCAGTTATAGCAGCAGTTTTCGTTAGATGATAAACCTTCATTAGATAATAAACAAATCCCTGACAAGTGTTCTGATGCCTGTTATGCACATATATCATACATAATGTGCAAGGGGGTATCCTATACTTTTACACCATAAAACGTTATTTCCCATGTTTTGCATTTTCCCGCCATCTACACCTTTTTTTTTATTTGAAAAAGTGTAAAAGCGGGATTTCACTGTAACAGTAGTAAAATAGCACCAAAACAAAGGAACTCCACAGTTTACTAAATCTACAGCATTATTAAGCAACATTTACGTGCAGGCAAATTCTCTCTCATAAATATGAAACTATGGAAACAAAAGGCGGAAAAAAAATGAAAAACAGCCCCATTCACACTGTCATGATGTACTGCGTAGCAATGTTTAGTAGCACACATTAATATCTACAATTTTATGACATGTTCAAATGAATAACTATACCAAAATGCCAAGAGTATCAACCTATTGCCAAGAACAATATCAAAGCAACAAAGCATGCACTATTCCAGAATATTACTACTTCTGATAACCAGTAATAGGATGCATTGTTCCATGCACAAGTACTAATAATGCACATCCAAGTAACAATAATTTTAAGCCTAACATAGAGGTAAAAGCACAAAAATGAAACTTCCAATAAAACACAACATACTGGAAACATAAATCAGGATTGTGATCTGAAGTTCTATGCCAAACAAGTAAATAGTTATTGTTAACTTAAATACATACCCTGCCAACTGAGGAATTAAAAAAAAAAAAATTTCTATGATTAGTGTGTCTCTGCCTAAATTAAAAGGCACCCAATGGCAAATAAGTAATAAGAAGGCAGATCAGAGTTTAATTACCCATAAGGCTACAGACTAAAGCAGATTCTAGAAGTCCTGCTACCAAGCCGCCAGTGTTCTCTCATTCCAGATTTTGCATGTTTGATTCATTGAATAAAAAATAATTCCAGTTTGAGGCAAGATTCAATAAAATTCCACCCACGAATGTTCTCTCTTGCACATAAGTAAACAGCTTAAAGCACTCTTAACATGAATATGTAGCAGTGGTCTTTAAAAATTAAAACAAATCCAGTGAAAACATATGCACATACCTGGACACACAACACGTGAAGCACAAATTAAAGCACTGACTAGATTTCCTGTTACACGCCTTGTTACAGTGAAGGTAATTGATAAAATTACTTTAATTCGTGTTAGGATTACAAACAGAGGCAAATACATACAACTTTCAAATGCAAACAATCGTATTTTAGCCAGTCATCTATATAATAGTGACTGAACAAATACTTGCATACATTTGACAAGCATAAATCACAGTCATTGATACGCCCTGCACAGAAGTTACATTTAACATCCACTCACTGCATGAAATAATATTCATCCCATTTAAAAACACGGAATGTGCAATCCATAAGCAATGGCCCAATTTACATGACTGCATTTAAAAGTGATTCTGAAAAACACTCCAAAACGTACCTCCAGAAGAGATCACTCACAACAGTCTTAGAGTAACTTTTGGATGTTACGGTAAATTTAAAGTAAGATAATGCCTGTAGTGTTCGTCTACGAACCTCGAAAGGGGCACAGCTACTTCAAGAGGACAAGGCGCCTCCTCGCCGAGGGGTGGGCGTCGATGGAAAGGTGTCACACCACCCCGCCCGCACCCACGGACACCCTTCTCATTTTTTTCACCCTTCAGAGTTTTCATACCCCCGCTAGAATTAGCTCCACCCTTGATCAGGGCTATTTGTTTAGCACCAGAAGCTTTCTTATACCTGCAAGTTCGGAAGCATTACATTTGTGTGACATGATAGCTTTTACTTACTTACAACATAACATTAACTTTCCTGGTCCTGTGAACTTGGTAAAAAGGAAGCTACAACTTTCACAGCAAGCTCTATTGAAATGCAAATAGAAAACAAAGATTACATGAAAGAGAAATGAAGATAAAATCTACAGTACAACAAATGAGCAATAACAACCCAGTCAAAGTATCTCTGACAACTTAGGATACAAAAGCTAAAAGAAGGAAATCTCGAAGTTTTAAACATGCTACCTGCAATGAATGCAATAATAGATCAAAATAATGTCATGCAATCACCAGATCAACATGTTCTATTTCTACATACACCGAATAAAAGGAACAACTGTATCATGTCGCATACGTTTAGCGTATTGAATAGAGAAACTGTTCACTCTAAACACAAAAATAGTGCGAGCAAGAAACAGCAGTATTCCCATGTCACGAGACTATTATTAACTGAAGTATCACAAGTAGGAATCTTTATTGTACACATTAACATCTATGGTAACATTAAGAATGCACATTAAGTTTAGACATGCTTACAGGGGTGTCTAGACAACTGTTACTTTATGCCTGGTGAGATTTTTACTACCATATAAATCATAAAACAGGCAGAGATTGAAGTAGAAACAATGAATGTAAAATGTTGCTCTGCAACCTTGACTCACTTAGAACAATTGCAGGGAGCTTTCCTGGTAGGGTCTGCAAACTCCCAGAGGCCTGTTGCGGGCGATGCCTGCTCATGTTGTTCATGCTGTGTGGGATTCAAAGCATTGTCCTGCCACACATTCTCAGTCAGGCATGCTGCTGGACCAGGACTCAGATGTGAAGGTGGCGGAGGTGGGGTGGAAGTGTCTGCAGGTGCAGTGGTCGCTGGAAGGCTGACGGAGCGGAGAACTGCATCTGCAGCTGCCGCAGGAGACAGTCCCAACGTTGCTCGATTTGGAGCCGCAGATGGATCATCCATGTCCGTGACAAGCACATAGCACCTGGGATAGCGCATTTTTGTGCCACCCACCAGTACCTCTACTGCAGGGGGAAGTGCAGACTCTTCACCTCCTCCGTCACGACTTGAGCACTTTGGCCCAAGGGGAAAAAACTGCCGCCAGTCTTCTAAGTGTCGCTGGACTTGCACATCGGTGCTCTTGTAAACCTGGCCAGTTAGGGTACCAGCCATACCATATGGAGCAAGAATCACTGTAAAATTGGTCCTCTTTAGTCAAGTATTGTCATAATTATGTATCTTAAGGACAATAATAATTAAATATGCAATCAATTCCGTGTAGATACTAGTGATATGTAGTGGAACATGGGACAAGTCAATCTCATTACCTGGAATACCTGATGAAGAAGCCTGTGCCTGCTGAAGATGTTGCCAAGTTAAACTGCGAACTAACGGATGAGTGCGAACGTCAATACTTGCACACACGGTGCTCTCACCGTGGACAAAAAATGCGAAGGAGAAAGAGAAGTGTGTGCTGAAAATAGAACAATGCAAGTCAGTACACATCACATTTAATGAAACCCAATAAAATTGCAATTTTATGAGAAGGAAAGTTGCTAATCATCATATAGCGGAGATGCTGAGTCGCAGATAGTCCTTGCTGTGACTCACCATCTTCGCTATATGACGAGTAGCAACTTTCCTTCTCATAATATTGTTACATTCCATCCTAGATTTTCCATTGGATGAATTGCAATATCTTTTTTCACTGAATAATACCACAGCCTTAAAAACATTTGGTATGTATACAGCACATTCAATAAGAATATATTGGTGTCTGTTCCTACAATATTTACAATACATGATCCTCTTCTACCTGCTCCAATGTGGACTCCTGGAGCAAGGCCAACCAAATCCAAAAACAATTGACTCCTAGCTTTCAGAAATGTCTAGAGAGGCATCAATGCAAAACAAACACTTAAGACTAGGTGCACATGTCATGAAGCAAGGGATGTGTCATGGACTTGAGATAGAAGCTGATCATACCTTATGTAGAACAAAAAACTTGCAACAGCCCTGTGTCAATCAGTTCTTATTTATTTTTCCTTAAGTTAGTAGTTTCAGCATTCCACGGGTGCCACCCTCAGGCCCCTGACCATTAGAACACCAACAAATAAACAATGTAGTGTATGTCTGGTGTATAGCACAAGATACAATACAGATACACGACACACACACAAGATATACATAAAACAAGATATAATACAGGTACAGCACACCTGCATTACCTGATGCTCTAATCCTCAGGAGCTTGAGGATGGCACCACAGAAGTGCCGAAACTGTTAGATTTCATCTTGGTGACGAATTTCAGAAAGTTTGGATAAATATGTTCATAAATATTTGTTTTAACGGGCTTGTCTAACTGATTTGTATTTCAGCAAACAGAAATTAAGATGCTTCTCCTACATAAATAAGACCTTGGATTTCATTTTTTACTTCCTTTATTCCTTATATCAATTTATTCACACCAATTAGGCACCTAAATTCTGACTTCATACCACCAAATTTGTATTTGTGATGAAACTGAAATTCTGAACTTAGAAGCATTTGGGCATTGAAATAAATTTAATGGGATCAAGCGAAAATTTTAGCCGGACCAGGACTCAAACTGTGAGATTGTCATGGAGATACTGAAGGGACTGAACTGGAAGGATCTTGAAGATATACGTAAACTATCCAAAGAAAGTCTACAAACAAAGTTTCAAGAACTGGCTTTAAATGATTACTCTAGGAATATACTACAACCCCCTACATATCGTTCACATAGGCATCGTGAAGATAGGACTAGAATAATTACTGCACGCATACAGACATTCAAATAATTATTCTTCTCGTGCTCCATATGTGAATAGAATAGGAAGAAACCCTAGGAACTGGTACAATGGGGCATACCCTCTGCCATGTACATCACAATGATTTGCAGAGTACAGATGAGATATAGACGCAGAAACCCAGATTTCTCACTTCATGTAAGAGATCACCTTAACTACTTTAGCTATTTGAGCACACTTCATGTCCAACCCAAATTTCATGTAAGAGATCACCTTAACTACTTTGGCTATTTGAGAACACTTCATGTCCAACCCAAATTCCTAACTTGTTGCACACTATGTACATAGCTTCCCCTGTCCATTATCCTTATTGCTTGCAGCCTCATGCTGATTACTCCAGAGGTCAGACGAAGAGCGCATCTGCACTGAAGGATCATTAACTGCTGTCAAGGCACATACATTTGTGTGTCTGGTGCCTGTTCTTTCAGACATGTCCAAAAGAAAAAACACACTATAATTCTTAGGAATTTTAAGTTTAGTAAATTCAACCATACTTAATACAATCAACAAATGACCAATTATTTCTGTTCACTCAAATATCAGATGTACTATTTCTGGAGTAAAGGAAGGTTTATTACGCACCTGGCACCTATCATCTTTTCTGAGCCTTCATAAGGCTGTATAAACCACTTGCCAAGACGAACAAAATCGCGTGATAACAGGCACCTGTAACAGAAAATATTAAGAAACATGTAAACACACTCGGAATTAAGTATTTATATCCCATCTAACAGCATATCTGTGTGTAATCATTTGTTACATTTCAGACAAATTATGTTTACTGAGTAATGAATAAAATGGTACAGATATAGGATCTAGGGATATTGCTGTGTCTGCACATAACTGAACTTGAATCAATAACATGTAAGCAGGATACTTCTGCCTACAAATGGACTAAATCCATCATGTGCAACACTCTACATGACTCGACACCTTGACTGAGTAATTGCCAGTTTCTAAAAATAGACATTTTCTTGAAAAGGGTATTTAAAACGATTTCAGTATTGTCCATTCCTCAGTAAATACCTCTTTTCCTGTTGTTAAGGTCACATTGTGCATCTATTCCACCTGCAACTGGACCAGTGTTTCACCATCTACAACTTCAGCGTCTTATTGCTGTGTCTCCTATTGTACTACTGCAGTTCTACATTGTTTCATTGTGTTTTGACTAAAATGTGACAATACTCAAATGCAAATTTAGAATTTATCATATTTTATGGCAATAATATTTTAGTAAATAATTGAAATGTATTTTCTGTTGTTTAACCCTTTCAAAATAACGTGTTGCTATTCTCATATTTCAAATACAAAACAGCTAGGCCTCTTCAAATGAGAATACTGGTTTGAACATTAATTTGGCTCCATAAAAGATTACAGCTGAATACATACTCAGGAAACATAGTTACAGACTCATTGCCTGGTCCTTCGTTTTACCTTCTTCATAGCTGTGCCAGTTCAAGT
Organism: Schistocerca piceifrons; assembly: GCF_021461385.2. Taxonomy (NCBI): domain Eukaryota; kingdom Metazoa; phylum Arthropoda; class Insecta; order Orthoptera; family Acrididae; genus Schistocerca; species Schistocerca piceifrons. Next base: position 170,737,885 of record NC_060138.1, on the reverse strand, counting down.
CACTGCTAACCAAGAGAAAGTTTCATGGTTTGTCAAACTTGAGCATCCTCCCTCATTTACTCATGTTACTGTCTTCATCCATTAGGTAGATAAAGCCCATTACGGAAATGACCCAGAAAAAACTGAACACAGGATAGTTTTGTATTTTTTTTAAAGGTCTCTTCAGATACATGGAGATATCAAAAATCCTAAAATATAAAGAAAAATATGTTTCATGTTACTGAAATCATGACTCACATATTCAATTTCACCCATTTGAATTTTACTTGCTTTTGAAATCCACATCTACATTCAATTTTAGTCATTTGCTTTTTGTTGCATTTACAGTCATTAGTTTGGGAAACAGCACCATTCTGATGATAAAATGAGCTTTCTAAAATGTGTCTCGCAAAATAATTACACTACCTGCATTGAAGTAGGCAAAAATTCATTCATTTTTCAACTACATAGGTTTTATTCATTATGGGAAATAAAGCTACTCATTTTATGACAAAATACTAGAAATATTTTTGCCTTCCAAGTTGTCTCAATTGAAAGGTCAATTATTTTATAAATTTCAACTGCACAATGTGGTGAAGCCAAGAAAATTTCTAAAAAACAACAGCAAATTCAGGATCAGTGCTACATATATAAGTTTTAAGCTACTGGTGTGACTTTTTCTCACACTGTACAACTGACAGATTCAAATGACTAATACAAAAATAATTAACTTTGATACATTTTTAACGTATCCATGAAAATAAACTTCTGAGAATCACTCTAAAGACTCTGTAGTTTATTTACACAATCATTGGGCACAGTCTTGTGAATACTAGAGTAGTTGGGATCAAACTTAGTTTTCATGTCACTACTTACCTCTCTATTAGATTATGCAGTGCCTTGAAGAGTAGTGAGCGACACTCATAGGACAGACCACTCTCCCACGAGCCCTGCTCTCCTTCTGCAGCACAGAAGAAAGAGTGAATGTTTAACAGAGAATGCAAATAACAGTCATACCATAAAATGTACAAACAGAAGTCCAAGTGTTATGTACATGGGCAAATGAGAAATTTCTAGGTACATGAGTTTTTTTATGTCAATTACATACAAAATTTAATAGTTATGCACTACATCTACATATTAACTCCATAAGCCACTTAGAGTGCCCAGTGCATGGCGAATTTTACCAATATTATAGACTTTCTCTTTCATTCCATTTAAGTGTTGAGTAAGGAAGGAATCACTGTCTACAAAGCACTGTACACTCCCTAATTTCTCTTTATCATATTCTCACAGTCCCTACACAACATATACTATGCCGAGAGCATAATGATTGCGCAGGTTCTCTGAACTGACACAATGGGGTCCTGCGAGAATGAAGATGGTTTTTGTCCAAGGATTCTCATTCGGGGAAGTTCCCCGAGTATTTCTGCTACAGTTTCATAGGGGCTATATTGTCCTGTTACGACACTAGCTGCAATTACCCAAATTCATTTAATATCTTTCCAATTTGCTGTATTACTATATCGTTCGCAGTTTCTTCCACAGACGCATTGCATTTTCCCAACACAGGCCTTCCGACGAACCTAAGTCCTCCATTTGCCATCAGTACTACTGATTTTACGTGATCGTCCCAATTCTTAGTATTTCACCTAAATAACTGTGCGATGAGACCTGCTCGGTAAATCGGCAGCTATTTGGTTCTTTTTTCCTCTTTACAGGCATTATCGTATATTTATCCAAATTTAAAGAGAGCAGCCATTACACCGAGTGGAAATTTAGTCCAAGTCTGAGAACAGTCCAAAGACGGTAATTTCCTGAGTTCCTACTGCATTTCTTTGGGCCACACCCGTTCTTACTTTTGTTTCTGTTGAACATTCTCCATCCAATACAAAGTAGTGGGTTCTACTAGTCAAATATTCCTCGAGACTTTCACGTATCTGTGAAGATAGTCCGTACGACCGATTTCGGTTAGTAGTTGACGATGCGGTACTGCATTGCTGAAATCTAGGAAGACTGAATCTACCCATTCACCAGTATTATTGCTTTATGGGCACAACACTATACGTTTTCTACTCATCGACTCCAAAATGAACAAAAGTTCAATTTGTTGGGGATATGTCGGAAGCTGGTAGAAGACGGGTCCACGGGCGGCGCTGAATGGGCGGCGCGGCGGCGGGCTGGACAATGACCCGCTGCTGGAAGGTCAGCGCGCCTTGCCGCGCCGCGGCCGGGCTAGCGGATTCCAGAGCAGCGCAGCGGCGCTCATCGCTCCCGCGCCCCGACGTTGCCGCGCCACGCCGCGTCGCGAACGCCCGCCCGGCACACTTTCGCGAGCTCTGGCACCGTGCCTCTTCTCTGAGCAGGCACCTGCTTACCGGCTACCGTGACGCCCCAGCCTTCTGCGGCTGCTACAGGACGTTTTTTAAGGCGCTACAGAGCGCCCGAGTCCATAAACACCGAACCCAGAAAGCTCAAATGGTCAGTTGACGTTGCTGTCATCTACCCTCCACCTACATTCTGAAAGCCACCTTACGGTGTGTGGCGTAGCGTACTTCTCCGTACCAATATAATTTGAAGGGGTCGGCGGAAGAAAGTGCTAAACAATAAAAATGTGTTACTGCATATATATGATTGGTTAAATTCAAATTCAATAACATAAATTCAATAATAGAAACTATTTACATACTACACACCGCTTTCTAGCGGTACATATGAAACCAAATGCTAACATCACGCTATTCGAAAATACAACTGATAAAACATGACCAGACTAACACCTATCTAATTGAAGTTTTTAACACTTTCATCCTTTCCTCTTCCAATTGCGCACTGCTGTAGCCTCGGAATGAAGTCTAATTTCTCTATTTTCTCGTCATGGCCATGTAACGAGATCTACGAGTATACAAGAAGAAATTTGTTGCTCGACTCATTTAGGAATTTCTCTGTAATGCACAGCGCCAGCAACGTTATTTGGTGAACTGCTTCATAATGCTCTCGCGCTTACTACACGAACCTGTAACGAAATGCAGCCATCTTCTTCGAATCTCTCTCTTCCCCCGTCATGCTACATGGAGCAGTACTGAAGAATTTGTCGAACGTGTGTTTCTTAAGCCACTTTTCTTCGTGAATTAACGTCTACCTTAAGATTCTGCAATTAAATGTCAGCTTGAGGATTTATTTTCCTGCAACTAGTTTTAATTTTGGGAGTCTGTGGTAACGTCTTCTGGGACCAAACTGCGGAGGTCATCGGACCCTAAGCTTAAACTAACTTGCGCTAAGGACAACACACAGACACACCAATGCCCGAGGGAGGGCTCGAACCTCCGTCGAGGAGAGCCGCGCGGGCCGTTACAAGACGCCCTACACCATGCGGCCAGTTCTAAATTGACCACGCCACTTTAGGCTGCTCTGGACGTTTACACCGAGGTATTTGAAAGCGGTTATTGTTTCCAGTGATACATCGCTAACATTGTAAATTGAACGTTAATGGAGCTCTCTGCCTATTTGTGTGTGATTCGTTACATTTAGAACCAAACCTCGGTATTTCGCTATAGCCTTCCGGTGTTGCAATCTTCCCACAGACATCCTCCTCTTCCGCAAACAGCATTATAGAGCTTCCGTCGTTATATCTCCCCTCTCCCCCGATTCACTTGGTTTCTTTAAGGCATTTTTCCTCGTAATGGTCTGATACAAGAGTGCAAAGCTGAGACGTGGGCTAATTTACTGGCTGAAAAATGTTTGGACTGCGTTTTACTCACTTCCATCGTCGGGTATAATTAGACTATCTGTGGCAACGAAATATTTATGAGATTTTTTGCACGGACGATTTAAGACGGAATGATTGCATTATTCTTTCTGTGCATTGAGTACACGCCACAATGGCACGCATTGCAGGAACTTTAAGCATACTTTTGAACGTTATGTTCAAGTTGACCGCAGTTAGGGTGCCTGACGCATATGGCACCCCCCCCCCCCACCCCCCACCCCAGAAACATGCAGAAATGGTCTTTTCACAGGCCGTGGACACCTACTTGTCAACAGATGTCGCCAATGATTATAATCCGTTCATCATAAGAATAAACCTGATGTAAACAAACATAAACGCGATGTTTGGTCAGATGCCAGTAGGTCCTACTTATGTATTAGATATCTTATTACTAAGTAACGTTAACTTTAAGATATTCAAACGTATTAACAGACATCAACGTTTTTCTTAATCAAGCTTTAGCTACGTAGTTTTTATTTCAAAAATCGTTTACAGTTACAGCCTCTGCAGCATTGTGGTCTGATTGTCGCGCTGTTATTCTTGCGTTGATTCAATTCTCTCTTGTATAATTTTTCTCTCGTTCAACTTTAAATACCTACATGTCGTAATTATAAAAATCATCATTTATGTATAATGCACGTCTCCTTGTTTCTAATTACATATTCTACGCGAAATTCCAATTTCCATTTCAAATACAAATTCTTAATCATCGATGTTTCATGAAAAACTGTTCATAAAAGTTGTTCAAATTAGGTAAACATAATTTAATTTTTAGGGCAAAAATGAAAAACCAAATTCTCTTTATTTGGACTATGTCCATCGTTTTATGCCACAGAGGTAGGTAAGTATCGCAGAAACATGAAAAACAATCACTTTCACAACATCGAGCACATCATACAAATGTTGCATATTTACATTTGCTACTGTACCATTACACTATGAATCCAACGGAACTGCTCTGGAGCCAAGCTGCCGGATTTGGCCCGAGAAGTAACAAGACTAAGCCCCAGACGTACTGGAACTAACGCATGCAGCTATTTCACACGTCACTGCCGAACGCTGGCAGGATTTAGAACGGCTCGTCATAGCAGAAGAGAAAATGCTGCGGCTGAAGCTGGTTGGCTTCGTGGATTCTGTTGTAGATAGGCCCGTTATCAACGTAGCAGGTGACACCTCAAGAATTTAAATGCATTTCTCGGTTCCGGATACGGAAGGAGCTAAGATATTACGAAACGACTGACTAAGCAATATCTTCAGTGGCTTCAATATTTAACTATACCGCGAAATCCTTCAATATTCTCTTATTTTACACACATCTTATGCAGAAAAAATATCCTGTTGTTAAGTCAGGAATTTTCATCATTCTTATTTTTAATTACAATAGTACGTTAGCCAATAACGATAACGTGTCACGGTTTTCGTCTTAGGAGCGAATTGTGAGAGATTTGCTGTGTATTATTTCATTCCACGTAAAAATTAAATGACATTCGAGGCTGTATTGCTCCTCTGCTCTTTTCTTTTTACGTGTGAAACTGCAGCTGGTCACGTCACTGCAGGCTCGCTGTACGACCGGCCAGTGCTGTGCTAGTTAAATGCGCTGGTAAAGCTATTGTCCCGTATTATCGCTTAATCGATGTGCACGTAAGGCACAGCACAAAATGTATCATTATCGTAATTGACAGTCTCGAGACAGCTTGGCAGCAGTCCCATGTCAAACGGAAACTGAATGAGGTTCCAGCAAACACGGAAGAATACATAGTGCAATCTATACATCAGGGTTGTTCTTATGCTGAACGGATTATAGCATAGATTGCGCGGGCTAACAGATACGCCACAGCGCAGCAAATGACTCGTCAATTCAGTAGTCAGTATGCGCTTATACCGGGTACGATATTGTACTATTTCATGCAGTACGAGGTCTTGATTCTTAAAGTTTTTGATCTGGTGAAGGCAGGTTGCCGAAACGCATTATCCATTTGAGGAAATGTGCGATCCACACAGACAATTTTGACTTTGACATCACATTTAAATAATAACTAGATAAAAATCAAATTTCACAGTTTTAGACGAGTAAGGATGTTCTGAACAAGGAAAACTAAATGCACTCCGTAGAGGCATTGCTGTTACCGAATGAGGTGATGCGGTACTCTATTCAGGATAATCCGCCATTACTTGGGGCGAATGCCTCACCACCGACTTCCTTCCCCATACTTATCCAATCTGAACTTGGCTTAGTGTCTGAGCTTGCCGTCAACGGAAAGTACAGACATACAAGCGCAATTGTGTTTAAATGCTTTTCAACCATGAATCGACATTACAGACACAGTAACTATTGAACGTGACCAACAAACACTCTCAATACGTTATTTACGAACAGTTATCAAGATTTTCGTGAATTATGTGTCCTTTACACAAAGTGTAAACGAATGCCTTTCAATTTTTACCTCGTTTACTTGCGCTGGACAACTGCTTCAAATATAGAATCCGCAACAACTGCTTTAACTGGGACAGCGGCAATACCCTTAGGGTACATGGACGCGAACGCTCGATGCTGTAAGGCTACGGAGAAATAAGCTACCTACCATCTAACGACATTAGCTTACCTACTGTTTTCCACCTAAGTAGACATCGGCGTAATCTCTGGTAGCATATGAAAGTTCCATGACTTCAAGACGTCTCTCCGACATAAACTCAGTCAACTACTTAAGAAAATACAAAAAAGTTTTGCATCACCACGGTTTCCAGAACTCGGGAAGCAGACGTTGACTGTGGATATTGTATCACAGACACCGTCCTTTTGACTGCTCAGAGATGTCACTAAACCCGCCCAAAGATGTAAACAACCATGCATGAGCAGCGCCTATTAGACGGAGGGAGTCAGACAACCGATCATTTCCAGTCATTCCACCAGGAAGGAGGTACACGGCTCGTGTTGTCTGTAGTTCAACCATGCCTACACGGTCAATACCGCTGTTCGATCGCGTCCGCATTGTTACTTTGTACCAGGAAGAGCTCTCAACAAGGGAAGTGTCCAGGCGTCTCGGAGTGAACCAAAGCGATGTTGTTCGGACATGGAGAAGATACAGAGAGACAGGAACTGTCGATGACATGCCTCGCTCAGGCCGCCCAAGGGCTAATACTGCAGTGGACGACCGCTACCTACGGATTATGTCTCGGAGGAACCCTGACAGCAACGCCACCATGGTGAGTAATGCTTTTCGTGTAGCCAGAGGACGTCGTGTTACGACTCAAACTGTGCGCAATAGGCTGCATGACGCACAACTTCACTCCCGACGTCCATGGCGAAATCCATCTTTGCAACCACGACATCATGCAGCGCGGTACAGATGGGCCCAGCAACATGCCCAGTGGACAGCTCAGGAGTGACATCACGTTCTCTTCAACGGTGAGTGTCGCATATGCCTTCAACCAGACAGTCGTCGGATACGTGTTTGGAGGCAACCCGGTCAGGCTGAACGCCTTAGACACACTGTCCAGAGAGTGCAGCAAGGTGGACGTTCCCTGTTTTGGGGTGGCATTATGTGGGGCCGATGTACGCCACTGGTGGTCATGTAAGGCGCCGTAACGGCTGTACGATACGTGAATCCCATCCTCCGACCGATAGTGCAACCATATCGGCAGCATATTTGCGAGGCATTCGCCTGCATGGACGACAATTTGCGCCCCCATCGTGCACATATTGCGAATGACTTCCTTCTGGTTAACGACAACGCTCCACTAGAGTCGCTAGCATGTCCACGAGACATGAACCCTATTGAACATGCCTGGGATAGATTGAAAAGGACTGTTTACGGACGACTTGACACACCAACCACTCAGAGATCTACGCCGAGTCGCCGTTGACGAATGGGCAATTTGAACCAACAGTGCCCTGGTGAACTTTTGGATAGTAGGCCACAACGAATACAGGCATGGACAATGCAAGAGGACGTGCTATTGGGTATTAGAGGTACCGGTGTGTTCAGCAATCTGGAACACCACCTCTGAAGGTCTCGCTGTATGGGGGTACAACATGCAATGTGCTGTTTTCATTAGCAATAAAAAGGGCGGAAATTATGTTTACGTTGATTTCGATTTCAATTTTCTGTACAGGTTCCGGAACTCTCGGAACCAAGGTGATGCAAAACTTTTTTTGGTGTGCGTACCACACGGCGTGTTAGTATGACAGTGGACTCCAGTTGATGACGGCAGGGAAAGTCTGAGTTCTTGCCAATACGGACCGAGAAACATTTAGCAAACGGGTGGTCGTCGATGTCAATGGAGGCAGAGGGCGGCAGAAGGAATTAGCCAAGGTCTGTTTTAAATAACTGTCGTTGAATTTAGTGGTAAATATTTGGAGCCCACACTGATTAAGTATTTGGGGGTAATACTATAAAGCGGTATGAAGTGGGTAGGGCACAAAATCAGTACTACCGAAGGCGAAGCCCGCATCTCGTGGTCGTGCGGTAGCGTTCTCGCTTCCCACGGCTGGGTTCCCGGGTTCGATTCCCGGCGGGGTCAGAGATTTTCTCTGCCTCGTGATGGCTGGGTGTTGTGTGATGTCCTTAGGTTAGTTAGGTTTAAGTAGTTGTAAGTTCTAGGGGACTGATGGCCATAGATGTTAAGTCCCATAGTGCTCAGAGCCATTTGAACCATTTTTGAACCGAAGGCGAACGGAAGACCTAAGAGTTGTTGGAAGGGAACTTGAAAATGGAATGCATCTGTCGAAGAAATCACATACAAGTCACTAGTGCAACCAATTATAGAATAGTGTTTCCGTGTTTGGAGTCTTTGCGACGTATCTGAGACAACAGACATCGAACGAATTTAGAGGCGCGCTAGCAGAGCGTAACAGTTTTAAACAGTACTTACTGAAGTGTAATAGAAATATCAGGGAAACTTAAACAGGAATTCTTGGAGGGAATACCGCAAAGTACTCTTGAAACTCGCATTCGAAGAAGAAGAAGAAGAAGAAGAAGAAGAGCATGCAATCACTGTGCTCTCACCATCATATATCATCTCGCGTAGTGATCATGGGAACAAAAAATTAGGGTGCATACAGAAAATTGCTAAAGTCGGAGGTATACCTCTCGCCATAGAGTGTATAGGGGGTTATGGGGCATATACATGAGTGCCTTCCAAGACCTTTCCAGAAACTAATGTAAAATTAAATCAGGGTGGTCGAACGGGAATTTGAGCACGCGTCCATCCCAATATCGAGACAGCACCTTGGCCATCCGGCTACCTCGATCATCGAACAGTGACAATGGGATCACTTACAAGGAGGGGGGAAAATAAAATTGTGTGCCGCACGCCAATGGAGAGATATCGCCGTAGATTAGAGATGGGCAAGTCAGGGCCAAACTAACGACACATGGGAGTAGTTTCCTCGAAGAAATACATGCGCGGTGAGCCAGTTGCATTCCAGCGACTAGGTTCCGCACGCGCCGTCTGCCGGCCGGACCGGTTCTGCCGCGCTCGTGCCACCCAGGCCTACCCTCTCCCCCTGCTAACAGTGTGAACTCACCGTCTAGTGGTAATCTGTTATCAAGGTTCGCCAGCGTTATTTATTCTGTCAAAATGGTCTTTCTTCGCCAATGCCTTTATCCGGCGAGTAAGGTACCCAACAGGAGACAAGACAGTTATACTTGCGCAGTGCATCGGATAAGCGAATGACAAAGTATTAGATAAAGAAGAAAGAAAGGCTCAGGTTTAACATGCCGTCGACAACGAAGTCACTGGAGACGGAGCACAAGCTCCGATTGCTTCAAGGATTGGGAAGGAAATCCGCTATGTCATTTCAAAGAAACCATCCTAGCATTCGTCTGGAGCGATTTAGGGGAATCGAGGAAAACCTAAATCGGGATGGGAGTCCATCCGAATGAGAGTCCAGTGTGCTAACAACTGCGCCAACTCACTCAGAGACAAAATATCAGCAGAAACTTTTGGTTTAAGCCAAGTTTAATAGTAGATATTTTAAAAAATGCTGTATCTTTTTATCAACTCTCTCACGGAAAATTCCCATGGCAAGTATTTTATTTACCGCATTATGGGCGCGGACTCCGATTGTTTATGCGAACTACAAACCCATTCTTAACTTACAATTCTCGATTTAGTTACAGGAATGGTACTAGTTTCCAGCAATGTTCAAGTTGCTTGTCGGAGACTAAAAATGCCGACACCGTATTCCTGCGTCGTGCAAGCCTTTTGGAGGCTTTCCTTAACACCATTTCTGCCATCACAGTGAAAGTGAAGCGTTGCAAGACAACTCCGTTGGAGAAGCGGGGCACACTAGAAATCTGCGTGCGTACCGAGATAAGATAACAACTTGGCCGACCTTGCCACAGCGAGAGAAAACGACAGTCTCCGTTCACAAATTACGGAAAACTCCCAGCACGGCCAGTCTCAATAAACCAAGGAAACGACACTGTAGTGACGGGAGGTCGGTGGTTAGCATGCGCATGAAAATAAAAATAGCACTCACTCAAAGTTAAAAGTGCAACAGTCGCTGCTCTGAATTCAGCACACAAAAAAATTAGACGTGATAGTGCTTGGTTGAGAGGAGGCGGCGGCGACTGATTTACGTCATGTTAGCATTCAGTAAAAATTGTTCTTTTTAATGTTACATGAAGCTGGAGTATTTCGAACTCAAATAGACAACCACAAATAATATTATCTCCCATAGCACCGTTATATTTTCCAACCTTCTACCACGTACGTTGAACAGTTACTAGCGTCCATCGAAGACACACTAAAAAACTCAGCACTTGCTACGCTATCTTGGTCTTTATACACGCTCACATTAGGTCAAATCGCATAAGAAATAAGGGGAAAGTTAAATAAATACACCGCTGAATTTCGGACAACAGTGCAGAAAGAATGAATGAAACCTCAGTTCTAGTATGTTTACAGCTTAACGAATAAACGCTACCACACAACGTTACAGTGATTTCCAAGAAAAGAATGCACACTGCGAAGCACGCAAGTTTCATTCAGGAGTAACGTATATAACAACAAATAGTAGGAACCAGCAAACCTAATAATGTTCATTGGGTCTGTACACTAGAATGAAGCTATCAGCGGAAATGCCTAAAGTATCTAAGAAAGCTCCGCGCTGGCTGCTGTGACCGTGCGGTTCTAGGCGCTCCAGTTTGGAACCGCGTGACCGCTACGGTCGCAGGTTCGAATCCTGCCTCGGGCATGGATGTGTGTGATGTCCTTAGGTTAGTTAGGTTTAAGTAGTTCTAAGTTCTAGGGGACTGATCACCACAGATGTTAAGCCCATAGTGCTCAGAGCCATTTGAACAATTTTTGAAGGCACCGGCGTATTTACTAGTTACAATAACCAATATAGTTGGGTACCACAGATGGGAGGTTGGGTAACTGTCATAGTTTGATTTGAGCCTGACATCCTGAGAACCATTGCATCCAGAATAACTCTTTAACCCCGCAGCGCAGCGTGCGATGTTTTGAAACTTGCTGGCAGATAAGGCCCGTGTCGCACCGGGACTCGGACCAGAGTCACTGCCCGCCGCAGACGGTAGTCCTATCGACTGATCTATCAAAGCGCGACTCACGACCTGCCCTTACAGTTTCACTTCAACTAGTGCTTCTCTTCCACCGCTCAAACTTTACAGGAGCTCTCCCGCATACCATGCAGGCCTAGCAGTCTAGAAACTAATAATATCGCGGAAGAATAGCTCACGCACAGCCTAGAAATTGTTTCCCGAATGAATCTTTTACTCTGATGCAAACTGTACGCAGTTTCGAAACCTCCTAGGCTGTGAGTACATTGAGCCCAAACTCTGAAGAATCTTGAATTTAACATGTCTTGAGCTGTGTGGAAAGAAGCGAATCATTCCCGGTCTATCGGAGGTTTTAATCTGTCAGGAAGGTCTACAGCTGGTGAATGGGGGTTAGAGACGGGTTACTGCGTAAAGATGGGATTTCTAACCAGAGAGATGGGCCATAGTAGGCACCCACATGCAGCCGCAGATCAAGGGTACGAATCTTTAGGGAAGGGGTGGAGGGGAAGATCATAGCTTGTTCCCCTCATATAACTGTCACTCCCACTATTAACGAGGTACAGCTTGCGAGAATTCAACTTTTTGTTCCTATTATTATATGTTTAATATAATACGAATTTGTTTGCATTATTACATATTACATCGCTTGGATATAACTTGCAAGGAATTTCAGGTCAGAGAAGTACATCATATGAAAAGCATTTGTGTGAAAATTTGAGAAGTGCGCGCGTCTTGCAACTGATTTAAGAACAATAGCAACAAGTAACTTCCGGCAACGTCATAATGGATACGACTTAAAATCGAAGTGTACACTAATCATCACTAGCACGACACTAAGCACTGAAATTGTGAACACAGGTCTGCACACTATTGCTGGGAAAGCGTGTAAATGAGGTGATTACTGTTACTTTCAATCGCTTCTGGCTAAGTTCGGTAAATGCAGTCTATGCTTATTGAAAGGAGGGTCTAAAAAGTTCGGTGAACGGTCTTAGACAATAAAGAAAACCAAGAAAGACTTTTACTGGCGTTCAAAGTAATCGCACTTCCGACATCGGTTGAAAGCACTTCCGACATCGGTTGAAAGCTGTTGAGGATGGTCAGCAGACGCTTCTTGTGGAATAGCTTCAAGCACGGTGGTCATGTGATGTTGGATATCCGTATCGTTACAGGAGATGAGGCCTGATACTGCTAATACGATCCGGAGAACAAGCGACAGTCAATGGCATGGTGTTCATCATCCATTTCCCTCGGGTACAAATTCACGATGAATAAAGCGCGTGCTGTCCATAAAGACGATCTACTTCGTCTTACCCTTTCTGACCATCTGGCTACAATTTTCTACATTAATGTTTTCTGTGTATTAACTGTGGCAAAAACATTTTTCCTGAATGGAACACTCCTGTACATGTTTGTGAATGTTCAATCTTCTCACAATGCACAACTGCTGCCATTTGTTGGGCATAACAATGAAAATATCAACAAGTGAATGTAGCAATATGCAGCAACTTGTGGCCGCCAGAATACAATGAAGTGGTATTATTGAATGATCAGTTTATTTATTACAACAGTGAATATTGCAAAATTAATTCTTTTAGTCCATGAAGTGAAGCCAAGTCTACAAATTATATTCTGAAAACGGGTACATACATGCGTATAAATCTTACATCTAAAACCATTTTTAAAAAAAAAAATCACTTAAGAGCATTAGGGCATAAAGAAAAATTTCCCTGCCTCCAGAAAAAATTCAGGTCTGAAAGGGTCAATCTTGGATTTTGTCAGTCGAATTTTTCTGGTATGCCGGGAAGACGATGAACAGCATGACACTGACTGTCGCTTGGTCTGCGGGTCGTATTGACAGAACTAGGTCTCATCTCGTATAATTACGCGGATGTCCAAAGGCGCGGGACCACCGTTATTCCAAAAGAAGCGTCTGCTGACCGTTCTAACAACTTTCCCACTGATGCCTGAAGCGCGTTGTTGCTGACTGTGATTACCTTTGAAGGCTAGTAATGATATATTGTTTGTAACTCTTCTTTCAAAAGGTAGCTGAAAACTTTCAAAACTTAAACGCTTTAAGAAAAACGCCGTATGTGTGTTGCGCGCCGTGACTGTCACGACAGCCCCTATCCACGCGTATCACATTTCTCTCGCTCGCTCTAGGGACTCGTAAACGGTACACGTGTTGTTTTAATCAGCGCCAGGGCCAGACGGTACCTGTGTCAGTCCAGATGCAGAGCGGCTATCGACCCGCGGGCACGCGCCGCCGCTGCCGCCGCCTGTAATCGGGCAATTAGCCGCGGGCCAGGCAGGCAGCGGCGTGGCGTGGCCCGGCCCGGCTGGTCCGCTTTAAGGCAGCCGTATCGAACGGCCGCGGCCGGCTGCGCGTGCCGCACTCTCACGCTACTGCCTGCGATTATCCGTGGACAGGCTGCGCGCCGCCACTGCCGTATGCAAACACTTCTTAGCGTCGCTGCGTACAACCAGTCTGCTACCCACCCGCGCGCCTCTTCTCCGTAGCGCCAACGCTTCCGAGAACGCAACACCATCACAATGAAGCCAGATCGCTTGGCGGTGGCATTCGACAGACCGTCACACTTCTGTTGTAACACATGATTTCATATGTATCATCGCGTCGACTTTAGTATCTGTGCAGTTACCATTCAAACATGCTTTGTTTACCCTGGAATAAAAGTACGCCAGTGACACGTAGCCTAATACGGAATAATAATTAATGAACGTTATTACATATCTCAAACGTATTTCAACAACTGTATGAAGCCGACCGGTTGTATTTGATTGCAGTTTCATACACAGTACACAAAACAAAGCTGTAATTCCTCAAAGCTAAGTTTTACACTGTCACACCTTCCTATCACCAACTTCTACCCAACGCCTTAAACTGGCAGTGGTGTGGTCTGAAACTGTGGTTTGTAGCACACCCCCATCTATTTTTTTTTTTAATATATGTCTTGAGCATCTTAACACTGAAATTAGTGGTTTAATCAAGTGTAAGTTATTACCATATATTACTGTATGTTATTAATATATAGTGACAATAATAAAACCGAATAATATTTATTAATTATTAGTCACATACCAATTACAAATATTGAGTCATACACTCCAATTTCTCATTGAATGAAACATATTCACTGACAGAGAAAAGTTTCTTGCACTTAATCACAAACTGGTCAAGAGCGTCTCTAATTGATGTCAATGTTTCTACGTCTTTCCTGGCTCCTCGAGTATCTGTCATTAAAACGAGGACAGAGCAAGAGTAATTTTAATCTTTGGAGGGACACAGTATCTCAAAAAATCTTTTTACCTGTTTCATCACATGCCTAAGGTTTTTCCTAATTCAATCTACTTCCCTTGTAGGTTCCTGCTAAATACAGGAGCCCACAGCCATCATTTCGTGCTTCGTTATAAGTTTTAGTGCGTTCCCATATGAATACTTCTTTATCTGATTCACCATGCGATTATGTGTAAACAATAATTTTTTTTCAATAATATCAGAAAATACAAAGAGATTGAAACACTCTTATGGCGTGGCGCATTGTTTGGCACCACCAAAGACGCCTGGCACATGAGTAATAATATTGTGCCACCTCGTTCTAAAAATCATGTAGTGAAAATTCTTTTCTCCAGTTCCTCGTTCCATCTTTTCCCAGACAATAAAATCATCTGACCTCATCTTCATCCTTTTTCGCCCCATTCCTGTTCTAATGATATGTCGCGATCACTGACAGTAATAGCATCCTCTTCATCTCCATCATCGAAATTTAGACCTCATCAAGTACGTGATCAATCAATTCTCCCACTTTGTCCCCTTCTGGCTCCATAACAATCTATATATTACAACGTATCTTAAATAGAATGAGATTTTCACTCTGCCGCGGAGTGTGCGCTGATATGAAACTTCCTGGCAGATTAAAGCCGTGTGCTCGACCGAGACTCGAACTCGGGACCTTTGCCTTTTCTGGGCAAGTGCCCTACCATCAGAGCTACCCAAGAACGACTCACGGCCCGTCCTCACAGCTTCAGTTCTGCCAGTACCTCGTCTCCTACCTTCCAAACTTCACAGAATCTCTTCTGCGAACTTTGCAGAACTAGCACTCCTGGACGGAAGGATATTGCGGAGACATGGCTTAGCCACAGCCTAGGGAGGTGTTTCCAGAATGAGATTTTCACCCTGCAGCGAAGTGTGCGCTGATATGAAACTTTCTGGAGGATTAAAACCGTGAGGCTGTGAGGACGGGTCGAGAGTCGTGCTTGGGTAGCTCAGTTGATAAGCACTTGCCCATGAAAGGCAAAGGCCCTGAGTTTGAGTTTAGGTCGGGCACACAGTTTTAATCTGCCAGGAAGTAACATATATTATGTAAATTACGCACAAAAATTCGATAAAATGGCTACCTGACTTTTTCTTCTGAAGGGACGCGAGTGGTTTCTTAAGGCTTCACAAGCCCTACCATGTCCGGGCATGGCTGCAAATGAAAGAATTGACCATTTGAAGGTGAACAAGCATAGAATTAAGTCTCGTTTTTCGTATTCACCTAATTTATCGCCAAACGACTGTTTCTCGTGATCTCAAGATGCTGCCGAATCCTTCCAAAATCATATTTTACTTTCACCGATTGTAATAAACTTAACGGCAACTCTGACCGCCTTACAAATTTAAGAAATACCTATGTGGTAGAATCTCTTCGCATAGTAACCATATATTCCATTTTCTCCCTCATCAATGTGCACGAATCATCATGTCTGCACTGTGGCCATTTCGTTGTGCTAAAATTGCGCTTTCAAATGTCGCGTTAACGGAGCAGAGCTGCTGTGCACAAAAGACACAAGGCCTGGTCAGTTCACCACGGAGGTTCTGTCCATTACAACTGTCCGCAACGCTCATCCGAAATGTTCGCATTTGTATGGATCGGCGTCAATGGCTTAAGCAAGCCTTTAAACTCGTGACCATTGGGGCTAGTGGCAACTAAGCCTGAAATGATTCTAAAGGAGTGTTGTAATAGCAATTTTGCCTGTCTTCAGATCTGTTGTTGGCGGACACTAATGCAAAGTGGTATGCCAGAGTGTACTCGTGCCATGCAGCTGTAAAAACTATCGTTCTGGTGCAGTTTCTTCTAATTTTAGATTTGGCATACAGTAAGGGCTATCTCCATATGTGTTTCTTTTTCCCCAGTTGCTCCAATATGACTCTTGGGTTCACGCATTTATCAAATACAACTAATCGGAACATGGAGATGAAGGAGCTTGCACAGGATAGAGTAGCATGGAGAGCTGCATCAAACCAGTCTCTGGACTGAAGACCACAACAACCATATAGCCACTTCGTGAAGATGCAAGAAATTGGCAGGAATTAAAGTTAGAATGTTCATCATCCTGTCAACTCCAGAATCATTAAAGATGGAATATTAAAAAACTGTCTACAATTGAATCGTAACCTACCTAATTTTTATGCATTCAAGTTACTGTGCCTAGAAGTGCAGTGCTTTGTTACGTCTGAGCCTAATATAAAGGTGTCATAATCGTACAGGTTACACTAAACTAAGCCCAGTAATGCATGACTGCACGAACAGAATAGATTAATAGAACCACTGCTATTTAATATGGCCATACCTGATAAATTAGTCAGACATACAGTTTCGTGCGATCGACTTCTAGGTAAATTTGTCACCACTGGGCCAACGTAGTCCAAGGTGTTGCAAGTAATATTTAATACTGTTCTCAATTGCAACGTAAGGAGAACCAAACATTCCAATTACCTAAGACATGGGGAAGAGCAAGGTTTGCACAGAAGCAAAGTGTAATTTCCAATGTTAGTTTATAAATATATCTCAAAAAGAATACCAACATCAGATGGGGGAAGAGTTTTAATTTATCACGTTCTGTTATCTTGTATCTATATATACAGCCGTTGTTCACGTCAGAACCGTATGCTATTTGTCAAGCAATATCTGGCAAACACCTGTTGAATACACATCAAATAGAGCAAAGTAACACCTGTCGCGTCTCTCTCACTTGCGCCTCCATGCACGCACAGCCAGGAATGCAGTTACAGATGCACTGTATCTGTAACTGGACAGTTTGAGTCGCCTACGGTGAACGTCTTCCGTTGATGATACTTTGTTAGCTGCACACCTGCTATACCACTACACTTGAGTAAGAGAGATTCGAAGGGAAACTCGAACACGCTTGTGTGTTCTTAAAACTTCACGAGGTGAGTAGGCTGAAAATATCGACAGGTTGCCTTCAATATAACAAGACCCAAAACAATGTTTTTCGGTTAAGCCCATTACTTTCTTCTCGGCCGTGAATTTTTCTACGAACATCCAAAGACACCAACCAGTAAGTGGCTGCACTTAATGGTTGCACTTGTCGCACGGTATAACAATGACAGCTTTGCTTCATTACTTTTCTTCTCTGCTTTTCGAAAAAATTTTTCATGTCATTGCTCACTAGATACACTTGTTTACTTTCGTTTCAAGTCATGATATTGTGTCTTCTCTCAGAAACGTAACCTGCGCTAAAGCAGCAGTACATCCTAAGCGCGAGGTTTAGGGAGTCTGATGAAAATCATACAACCACTTACTAATGATGTAATCCTTCCCCGTCTACGGTAGTTGTGGAAAAAGCTTAACAGCAGGTTAAGTCCAAAAGTGTGAATCAGAGAGCAAGAAAACTGCGCTGGCTGTTTTCAAGGGCACCCATCTAATGAGTAGGGGAAAAAAAAAAAAAAATCACTGAAATCCTACTCAGTAGCTGTAGTTTTATGCTGACTTATGTAGGTACATAAAATCTATAAAAATATGACAATCAATGAAAATATGACATTAACTAACGCTATGTCTGCCCCAGAAATAATTGTGGAATTAATGCGCACGAATTGTGAAATTTAAAAAGATAATGGTTGTTAGCACCAGCAATTTTACAAACACAATACCCAGTGTTTATTTCCTCTTGTGCAGAATAAGCAGGGACAACAATTTGCAATCTTGAATTTATATCTCTGACTGAAACTGCATGCATCATTACAGTCGATCCAACACAGAAGCGACATTTTAAATACACTATCGGAAGTAAGAAACGGAATGCAGTTCGCTTTTAAAAACCGTTCACACAAAATGTTATGGATTGAAACAGAAAATCGGTGAGGAAATTAAAGGAAATACTACGAGGCATATTCTCTCATGTAAATATTCACGACGCTGACATCAAATGGCTGTCTTGTAAGTAGGGCATGGTTGTGACCGTGCGTAGTACGCGCAGCTACCGCAGAGTGGCGCGACCTGCTTCGTCGCGGACAGACGCTTACGTCACGACGCGGACCGTTGCGTCAAAACATCGGGTTACAGCGGGAGCATAGCACGGCAACCCGTTGAGGGCCTGTCCGTGTAGGGGCGCCTGTGTTGCCTTCGCCTGCACGTCAAACAGCTGCGCATTCTGTAAACTGTGATTGGCTTGAGACACAGAGATTTACTTTATGCGATGTCTTCTCCATTGTTAATAATACCCCATTCTCAAAAGCAATGACTCACGAATTACGACTTTCCAAAACGGCGGAAGGAGAGCATTGCGCAGCACTACAGACCTGTCTTCTTGCATTTATCAGTAAGAAATTTGCGCTCTGAGCCTTCCTTCCCAACGAAATACATAGTATAATCTGTTACTATACGTTGCCGTCGTGAGCTGACTGCAGTCTAACTAAAATAAATTAAAAAATTGCCAAGCGCAGATGTGAAATAAAGCTGCTAGCGAGGAGGGAAGAAGCAGAATATATGAAAAAACACCAATAATCATGGAAGATGCTTCATAAATAAAGGCGAAACGCGTCTGGTATAAATGTTCAAATGTGTGTGAAATCTTATGGGACTTAACTGCTAAGGTTATCAGTCCCTACGCTTACACACTACTTAACCTAAATTATCCTAAGGACAAACACACACACACACACACACACACACACACGCCCGAGGGAGGACTCGAACCCGCAGACCGCTCGGCTAATCCCGCGCGCTGGTGTAATTCTTTTTAATTTGAATGAAGTCAACTCAAGACAGATAACCTACAGTAACAGGTGTTAATATACTACTTGGAATCAGTATTAAAAAGGGAAAACATTTATTTTGCTGTCTTCAACAAGAAACAAACAGTATCACACAAAAGAGAAATATGTTCCTCTCATAGTACGTGAGACGGTTCCACGGAACTGTAGTAAAAAGAAAATTAACTTAGCTTCTCACCAGCTATGAAGATAAAATTTTAGTTACTACGTCAGATATATTTTCCTCAACACTTCAAGAAACACCAACAGTGTAAGGCAAGTTGGAAATGTCACAAAATTGGTGGTCTGCCTGTCAAGCTTTAGCTTTTGTTGCATCAATCAAGTTGAATGTAAACCGATTCTTTTAACAATAAATCTTAACATCGTCTGTGGCTACTGCTGTATCTTACATTCCACGTACGCTTATCTGCTGTGCGTCTCATGTCTTGGTGGATTGTGCTGTATTCGCCAATAAAGCCAAACCATTGTAGTATAAGAACATTCTTCTCCTTTAAGAGTTTCTTTCTTTTCACCAGAAACACAGGAGGGAAACTGGCGTGTTAGTTTGGGATAAAAGGTGGTCCTTGTTGGGCTTTGTCGACGTGATTATTCTTGTTGTTTCCATGTCTGGCTGAATTAGTGCTGGGCTAAGCATACATTAATTACTGCTGCAATGAATTCCAGTATGTTTGGGGACAGGTGCTTTAAATACAAAGGGTGCATGCTGTATGGACCAGGCGTCTTTTCGTTTCCGATGCACTAGATTAAGGTATAAACTGTTTCTACCTCAACTTGTTCGAATGATGTTTCACATGAAGCCCTGAGAATTCTGCTGATTTGTCGTAGGACGTGTTACTCATGGCCTTCACTTTCTTGATCTTCAGTCACTGGTGCTGCGATCTTAAGTTCAAGAGTGTCCGCCATGGCTTCTGCTCTGCCTTGTGGGTTACAAGCAACTGCGTTACGGCCATGCAGTGGTTTGATGATTAGCTGATTTTATGGTTTTTGATTAGTCTCCAAAACTTGTAAGAGTTTGATACCCTTCTACTAGAAAGTTCCCCCAGCTGTTGCTTCGGTGTGTCCACAGTTCTTTCCCGACTTTCCTAGAAAGCTTGTCTGTTACAGCTCTGTCTGCCGGGCCTTTGTAGTTTAGCCATCGGCGCCTATAGTACTTCTTTTCTAGGAGCAACTCCTGTTATGTGTTGCCTTGAAGTTACGTGGGTGATGATTGAGGTGGCCTTCCTCCCCTCCCCTCCCCCCCTTTCAACTATCACCTTACTGACCTTTTCCACATATTTGTTTATGTTTCGTCTTGTGGTTAGCGGTGTGATGGGCGGGTAACCCTTCCCCATATTTGGTTGGTTGGTTGACTGATTGATTTATTTGGGGGAGGGTACAAAACAGCGATGTCAACGGTCCCATCAGTTTAGGGTTGGATGGGGAAGGAAATCGGAAGATCCCTTTCAAAGAAACTACCCCGGCATTTGCCTGAAGAGATTACGGGAAATCACGGAAAACCTAAGTCAGGATGGCCGGACGCGGTTTTGAACCGTCGTACTCACGAATGCGAGCCACGTGCTAACCACTGCGTCATCTCGCTCGGTTTCCTCGTAGTCGGCTTGTTTGAGTCACCTCGAAGGAGATCTATTTATGTCACTAGGGCAGCTCAGGATACGTTATAAAAATGTTTAAATTGCCCGCTATTAAAAATTATAACAGCTATTGAGGTTTCGAGATTCCAGATATTTGAAAAAAAAAAATCCGAATCGACTATACAATGTCACAGAATTAGACTGCAGGAATGCAGGAGCTGGAATTTGACGTCTGTGACAGTTAACTGGTAGGCGGCACAGGGAAAGTGTAGTGGTCACACTGCATTAGCTTTGGCAACGCCGTGGGCGAGCGCGCGCGCAGTAGCTCCCACCGCGCTCTATCCCTACCACTTGCTTCGACAGCCCCCTCCCAACGCTTGCCCGCAGACGCTACCACGGAGATGACACGACCGTACGTCACCACTGACGTATAGGCCGTGACGTCACACTACGTAACGGCGGCTCGCTCGAGGCGAGCGCGATGCCGCTACGCACTTTAAGGGGACATTAACTAAGGATCCTTACGCTGACCTTCAGGAAAGGCAGTCCACACGCGCTTCTGGTATCAACAGGTAGATATCGAACAAATGTACTGTGATCTTACGATTCCGCACAAAACTCAAGACACGCCGAGTTATCACTTTAATTTCAATGTAGATTGTGAGTCCTACGCACTCAAACTTAACAGATACTAACACAACACTGGCTCTCCCGTTTAGCTATTGGGAAACCTACAGTTTAACGTGGACTAAGAATCACGGTGCAGCTTGGGATTTCTCACATAACATTTCATTGTAAAAGCTGGAAAGTTCAACGAGCCACGAACCTATCAATTTGCAAGCTCTCAACACTGACCCATTACGTAACAATGCCGTACTTATATGCTCTAAAACTAAATGTAAATAAATAGGACACTGCCCCTCAGGTAGGCTACTTCTCAAATGTCACAGCATGCGGCGTACACAAGTTCTCTCTCTCTCTCTCTCTCTCTCTCTCTCTCTCTCTCCCTTACGGGAAACAACAGGGGCTTCCCATTCTCAACAGTAAGAAAAATGTATAATATTCTGAAAAACAGGATCTTGTCTCTGCAAGCTTATCACAGACTCAAGTACAGCAGGAAAAATGACAAAATTATCAGCAACCTCTGACTTAAGTCTAGCATATCAGGACTAAGTAAATGTAACGTGATGACGGGATGAAACTGGAATCCTTTATACAGTTTAACTTACCTTCAAACGATGACGAAGACGACGAGGGTACCGTGATATTATGTTCACGATTTACAAATGCATTTCAGCGTATTACGTGAGAAGCAGACAACGCAGCAATATTAGATGTTGCTTTTCTGTAAACTCCTTTGTGGCTGTTCCTTGTCACTCTATAGTTAACAGTATTCAAAACAGTTGACAATGACCGATGTCCCTGTACATAACCTAAAATTTACGCACAGGTTTCATTGTAAAGTTACTGTCACTAATAGCCAATATTGGGCCAGAGTTACAACATAAAGGAACTACGAATTTAGGTTAGGGCTTTTCAACGACTACACTGCCACGAACAAAGTGGGGATCCAATTAGATACACAGTAAACCGTCAAATTATTTTTCATTATAATTTCCGTCCGCGTCGATGAAGGCTGAATCCTGTCTCGAGTGAAAACTGAAAATCACTTAAGAATAAAATTACGTAACCTCGTCCTCAACTCTTAGGTTGGCTCAGCATTCTTTCGTCCGACTTCTGAACTTAACACACAACCAGTTGTAGGGGAACCCATAGTTCAACGCCGACTCCGGAGCATCTTGCTCTTGACATCAGGAGTGCTGTGGTATGGACATCGGATCTCCTGAATCTTAGTCTGGCACCCACTTAGGATACGATGTCCACTACACATGCCGCGGAAATTACGGCCATTGGGTGGGCTATTTCGCCAACTGACCTCTGATAGGTAATGAATTATTGCTCACCAATGTTTGCTAAATTGTTTCTGTTATTATCATTATATTTCCTTGGTAAGAACAGTTTTACCTTCTTGTCAGTAAAGTTCAGGATTACTCTCCCATAACACACGAAGATCTAAACAACGAACGAAATTTTTCAGAATCCCGCAACAGCTTTCAAAATCTTCTAGCGATATGCGATACATCTCGTGAAACACACAAACAGCAAGATGGCGTGAATTTTTGAATTAACAAAGTGAGAAACTTTGTTTTTCTGTGTTATTAGAGTAATAAAAACAGACCAACTACCGTGAGTACAAGACATTAAGTTACAACCTAGCCTGCACCAATATTTTACTCTCAACACTATCGAAAATTCCAACAGTAATAACACGAAACGTTCGTAAGCGCAGTTTCTCATATTTGTTAATAACAGCCGCTCATGCCTTGCAGATGGTCTGTTATAAGCCAAGAAGTCGCGAAAAGACTCAAAGCTACAAAGGTATTGTAAAACTGTTCTTACACTACAGGTCTGGAACCAAACGGTACACATGCAATAACATTTTTCGTAATGTTGTGTAACGATGTTAACTTTTGCACGTTTACCGGTACAGAAACCTACTGATGAAGGTAGTATTTCACTGGAACTACTTTGGGGAAGTAAATAAACAAAAGTGTTTTACTTCAAGACAGGTGGACTTCAGTCCCATACTGAAGCTATGGGGGCAAATGGTAATGATATAAAGCCTATGTTACAAACGTTTCCCAACCATTCTGAGACAATTATCCCCTGTATGAGAGCACATGTGAGCCAACACCCGAATAAAGTTTGTTAGCTAATATTTAGATTGGTATTTTTTTAAAGAAACATTATTTAGTCAACGATAAAAAATATTCACTTTTTTGGAACCATTAATAATGAATCAATGGGGCAGTTGCTACTGGGTGTAAGTCACAATTCTTTTAATATTCGGTTGCGTCTAAGCCAACGTCCTAGTTATTCTCAAGTTCTTTGGTTCCTCGCTTCTATTTTCTTTGCAACCATAGTCGACAACCAACTTACACATTTGTAAATTGCGGCAATGGGATTATTAGTCATAAGACTTTTACTGATGTTAAATATACAGCCAAAATATTGGCAGTTACATGAAAGCCTATTTTCAAAACGCTCTCTTCGCGGTGACCATGTAAATATACAAACTAAAAGTTTGAATATATTCCTTCATTTACTGAAAAGCGTCTTACAAGCCAAGTGTTTACATGTCTGTTTTCCAAAATCAGGAAGACAGTTGCTAATAGAATTTATATCCTACGACAAGTGCGGATTTATTTTGCCACTGAATACTCATTTTTCATTCTTGCTTCGATGATCATTGTCAGTTCTGGAAACATCCAAATGTTCATAACTCCAATCTCGCATTGGTAAAGCTCCAGTTTGCAACGAAACTGACAACCTTATTTTGTGCTGTCAAAATATTAACCAATTTCCTTGCAAGGCGATGTTAATCCTATTTAATTCTCCAGCTGCACCCATAGGACATGTCAGGTTGTAAATAAGCTGTTATAATGAGTCAGTTGGCGAGCGAACAACCAATGAGCGAACCAATGAGCAGCCGGCCGACGTGGCCGTGCGGTTAAAGGCGCTGCAGTCTGGAACCGCAAGACCGCTACGGTCGCAGGTTCGAATCCTGCCTCGGGCATGGATGTTTGTGATGTCCTTAGGTTAGTTAGGTTTAACTAGTTCTAAGTTCTAGGGGACTAATGACCTCAGCAGTTGAGTCCCATAGTGCTCAGAGCCATTTGACCCATTTTTGAACCAATGAGCAACAAGCGCAGCGAAGACTAGGTCGAACGATCGGAGACGCCGCAACAAGCAATTGGCCGACTGGCTGCAACGAATTTCTTGTGAGCACCACTAACTGCGCGCGAAGCACAAATAATGTTGCGCGCACATTCGTTTTGCAAGTTGTCTTTCGCTACATTGCGTCAAGAGCAAATGTTCGAATTTGAAAATTTTAAACAATTATTGGATACTTAGAAGGTGAAGTTGCCATTAATTAGGAGGTTGGTTTGATAAATGGTGTTTTATTAGGCATGCCTTTGCCTTCATCCAATCCTTTAACTGCCTTATGCAGTTATGGGGGGACGAGAGTGCAGCTTAACGTCGTCTCCGAATTCCGGTGCAACTTAGCGCATTTCATATTAACAAACATTGCTAGAGAAGTAACGGACGAAGAAAGAAGTAATACGTGATAGATGAAATTCCTAGGATTGATCAACGCTCAGTATCTTTTGGATCTATTAATCACTCAGCTAATAAAACACTATACTCTAATGAAACAGCGGTAATGTATGTGATACTTTTGGAATTAATTTAGCTCCACGACAAAACAAAATTCGAATCTATTTCGTTTTTACTTTAACAATTTAATTTTAACCTCCCGGAGAGGGGGCGGGGTGAATTACCCTCATGTTGGGAACTACAGTTTTACATGTTTTCATTTGTTGAAAGTGGCAGAGCTGTGGCAATTCTATTCGCAGTCTCTTTTACCTGCCAAATCTTCAGCTCTCAGAAATGAAATGCCAGCAAAGACGATGCAAACTTTACAATAACACAGGGCGAACTGCTAGGATTTCATGAGCAGGAGAAATTATTTGTTACACGTACTTCACAGAAAACGGATGAGTGCCAGTGGTGCAAAGCTGCCGGTGTTTATTGCGTGGTGACCGCATGGGGCGCAGAGGAAAGCCACGGCCGGTGTGAATCAATATGCGTCGGCGTGGAGGAGTGCGGACAGTGGAACAGCCAGCCGATCGTTATCATGTCTGCAGCACGTGTCTACACACGCCAAGCCACGCCGCACAGCGCACCGTCCACTTAAAAACCGGCTAATAGACCGCACAGCGGCCAAAACGCTGCTTCCGCTATAAAAGGCTCCGCCACTACGAGAGACGAATGGCAAAACGCTGCAGCCTAGCGAGTCTGCACAAAACTCACCCCGTAACTGCTAGAGGGGAAAACCACTGGCGTTTAATGACTAACGATTATCCTGACATCGGATCGCTGGGCAGTACCGAACGGAAACAGCACATGTTGGCGGTTGGTACGTGTACTAAGATTGGTTGGTTTGGGGTATAAAGGGATCAAACTACAGGGTCATCAGTCCCTTTATCCTGACACAAGCAAGGCTCAATGTGCAAAAACAACCAAAGTACGTTTGAGAAAGTAAAAGTGGGAAAAGGAATGGGGAACCACACCTAAAAACACGCGGAAAATATACACCACAAGGAAAAGTAGAAGGTATTAACGTCATAGAGCAGATGGTCTGAGCTGGCTGATCACAATAATAACAGAGGATGAGGCAGCCACGCTGCATCACATTAAAATGTCCACTCCAAAAAGACAATGTGAGATAACACATGTAAGGAAAAGACGACCACAAAGACAAACAAATGCAAAGAAGGTGCAACAGAGTTAAAGTGGAGGGAGGGTGGCGGCATCAGCAGTGCAATCCCTGTGTTGTCAGGGGGCTACCACCAAATGGGTACATGACGGCCCCACCACAACGGACTGGATACCGTGCTGTATATTGGGCGCAAAGAAATCCAATATTGTCATGGGGACGAAAGAGGACAGGAGACAACGGAAGAAGATGACATACCCCGGAAAGTGTCCTCACCCAAATAGGTGAACTGCAGGTGAAGATGCAAAATTCTCTACTTTCTCAGCAACTTCCTAATATGTCTGTTGTACCAAGGTGAATTCTTTCCCTCCCCTATATTTTTGCTAGGTACATACTGCTCTAGGTCGTGGTGGACAATACCTTTAAATTCCGACCAAAGATGCTCTGGCATAGAACCCACAACGACATTATGGTCGCTAATACCTTCTTCTACATTAACTTCCTCAAAAAGATCAGGTCTGTTTGTCGCCAAGATATCTAATATGTTCCCATCTCGAGTTGTTTTTCTAACCAATTGCCCAAGGTTGTATGTTGAGAGCGCTCCTAGAACAACTTCACAGGAGTCTTTGCTTCTACCCCCTGTGATAAACGTATAATTATCCCAGTCAATGGATGCCAGATTAAAGTCTCCACCTATAACTAATGGATAATTTGGATATTTATTTCCTGTGTACTTAAGACTCCTTGAAACGTTCAGCGACGTTTGTTGCGGATGCTGCTGGTCTATAAAAACACCCTACAAGCAGATCACTCAAATCTAGTACGCTATGTACACTTTGTATTAATCACACGTTAACAGGAACATACACGTTGAGAAGGTATTACATGCCTGTCACAGTGCCTGAGGTCATTGTTGTGATACACATACCACGGGCAAAAAATACATTAAAAATGTGAAAAATCATTGTAATATCACCGGTGCCAACGGAGGCAGCCGCCTTTCCACCTAGTTTCGCGGTTAATATGATTTTTAGGGTTCCGTACCTCAATCGGTAAAACGGAACCCTTATAGGATCACTGTTATCCGTCCCTCCATCTGCCTGTCTGTCTGTGTCTTTGTCTGGCTGTCAGACTGTTAAAAGTTCTTCCTATCAGTAAAGCGTGGACGCATCAATTTGAAATTTACGTCTCATACTAAGGCCTACGGTCCTCTGGCGGAGTAAAAAATTGAAATTTCTAAGTCAAAGCAACCAAAAGATACGGCCATTTATCTCTCATATTTTGATACACGCAAAATCACTCATCAAAACTTTTAGGAATCTTCCCGTTGGCCTAGAATCACGAAATTTGGCAGGAAACAAGGATTCATAGTACGAATAAAGGAAAACTCCAAAATTGTTATTTTGTCTTTACATTTCTTTTGTCATTTGTTACCCAATTTCAAATTTACAATTAAATCATTCTCGAATGTTTTGGAACTCCCAGTACCGATGTACTTCCAGTACCAATGTCTTCAA
The DNA here is from genome assembly GCF_021461385.2 of Schistocerca piceifrons. Classification (NCBI taxonomy): domain Eukaryota; kingdom Metazoa; phylum Arthropoda; class Insecta; order Orthoptera; family Acrididae; genus Schistocerca; species Schistocerca piceifrons. Next base: position 170,710,108 of record NC_060138.1, on the reverse strand, counting down.
TAGGCAAAGAGCCGAAATTCTCGATTCCCGGGATGGACGAACTGTGTATGTACATAATTAAGTTCGTATGGAGCCCTCAGTGCGCGAGTCCCATTCATACCTGACCAATTTTTAAATCGTGTACCTATTTTACGCGATACCCGACGAAGGACGAGTCGTCAAAATACAACCCACAATCGTGCACCACCTGGACATACCGAAATATATTTTCTGCAATAACGAGTTTGGTATGGGACTAAGCAAAACTTCTGCCGTTAGCACTATATTTTAAGAGCGGTACTAACGACAGGCCGTTATGAGAAACTACTACTGTCGATTAACCCTTCGCAATTTACACACCACTTCTGTTTTATGTCGAAGATATATATGAATGCAGGAATTCGAAGGACTTTAGGCAGGGAACACTACCTGGAAAACGAGAGTAAAGTTTGGATTAGAGTTCATGAAAGGGGAAAAAAGCTGAAGTCGTGCCGAGAGAAGTGCAGCCAGCTGACTGCACTGCAATCGAAGGAAAACCACTGAATATTTGGTAAGACGATATGGGCAAAAGATTATCTAGCAGACCTCAACATCATACTCCATGCCTGATGAAGACTCTGTAATCTAGTTTTGTGAAACATCTTATGTAGAACAGAAAGATACCACTGAAGTGGAAATGAGGCACTCATCGTACCTCTCATATCCCAATTATGACCTAGAAGTCCGAAACAGTAATCTTTTTGAGGACAGAAACTAAGCAGCTGAGGAACTTTGCTAGAAGCACTAGTGAAGGGGCATAATAGAATTACGAACATAAACGGGACGGACACTGTTCCAGTCACCGAGATAATTCAACATCACCCCATAGAATAATACGGCTTTGATTCATGAACAGAAAAAAATTCGACCAAATTTCCTTAAAATCTACAATATCAGCTATATTTTCTGGCCATTTTCAACGGATTTTTAAATAATGAATATAATCTTGGCGGAGATTCATTTACTCATTCCTGAAAAACAAAAATCTCTGGACGCGTTCCCGCGGAAACAAATGCCGAGGTATTGATTACACACTAGTCTAACACATGTCGAACATGACCTAAAAAAGCTCGATAGACAAATGTACATGACTTGGGTACTTACATTATATTCTGAAGGGTTAAAATTAATTACACTTCCTAAGAAAGCGAGAGTCAATAGAGCTGAAAATTACCGTACAATCAATCTAGTCTCTAGAGTCACCACCACAAAGAAAGCTGACGAAAGTACTTTACTGAAATATGCAAGCGAAAATTGAAATAAAGTTAGGCCCTTTTTGGTTTCGGAAGAAGTAAGAGTGTATTCGTGGAGCAGTTTCAGCACTTCAGTTACTAATGGAAGGCAGATTTACGACACTCAAGGAAGAGTAGCTTTCGTAAATTCTGAGAAGGCATTTGATAATGTGGAATGTAATAAAATCTTTTCCATTCTTAGCCAGTGTGGTATCAGTTAAGGTATCAGTTAAAGGGTACAATGGTAATCCATTCCATTCTCTTTATGCGAGAGGAATGCAGTAGCCAGAACTGATGTAATGATAGAAGAGGTCGATTTTAGAAAGATGTAAAGCACGTTTGCTTCGTTGACACAACTGTATACTGAAGACGCAGTGAATGAAATAAAGAAATATATTAGTATGGTAATTCTTTGTCTCAGAAAATTAGTCTGATACGGTTCACGGATGACAACGATTGTAGCCGAAAGTAAACAGAAATTGCGTTTGGTGTTCAATGAAATGGAGCGTGTGCTAGTTGATGGCTAAAATATACAAATAAACAGAAAGAAGAGTACAGCAATGGTGTGTTTAGCAGGCGACTGTGCTGGATGGCTAAATGTTAAACTTTGACTATCTCGGAAACAGAATAAAGAAGTAAATGCAAGGAAGAAATCGTACCAAGGATTGCACATGGCAGAAGGAATTTTTATTTTTTAAGAATCGGCTACTAACAGCCAAACCTGTGAAAAACGAGAAAAAAATTGCCTTGAAGCGCTATGTTTTGAACATAAATAGGTCCTAGTTCGAAACACCGACAATGGAGAAGACAGAAATTTAGCGATTAGAAACCTTTTAAATGTGATGTTACAAGACACTCTAAGATCAAACTGATTAACCAAGTAAAAATGATGTTCTGCAACAAGACAACTAGAAAAAAATATGAAGAACATAACGATTGGAAAAGAGAGAATCACTGGGAACATAATGACACTGTCTCTACTTCAATACTCCGCACGCCACCTGACAGAGTGCGGCGGATGGTACTTCTGGTGCCACCAACTGATTTTCCCCTCCCCCTCCCCAAATATCTGTTCCACTAATAAATGGCGTGTGGAAAGAATGACTGTTGGTAAGCCTCTGCATTAGCTCTAATTTTCATGTGGGAGGAAGTAATATGTTGCCCAACTCTTCCCGGAAAGCGCTCTCTCGAAATTTCAAAAGCAAACGTCTCCGTCATGCACAACGCCTCTCTTGCAGTGTCTGCCACAGGAGTTTGCCGAGCATCTTCGTAACGCCCTCGGGCAGACTAAAGGATCCCGTGATGAAACGCGCAGCTCTTCGTTCTCTCTCTCTCTCTCTCTCTCTCTCTCTCTCTCTCAATCCTACATCGGAAAAGTCCCAGGCTGATGAACAATATTCAAGAATCGGTCGCCCAAGTATAAAATAAACCACTTCCTTGGTGGATGGTTTGTATTTTCTTACGATTTTTTATATCAATCAAAATCCTTTTGTATGTCATTACGCAAATCGAAAGTGTCTTCTGGCGTTGCTACTCTCTTATAGACAGCCGCATCATCTGCGAACAGTCTTAAAGAACTTTCGGCGCTTTCCATTGGGTCATTTATATACACTATAAACATTAACGGTCCTATCACATCCTCTTGAGGTAATCTGGAGATTAAGATTGTAATCTGTGGATTTTGTTCCGTTAAGAACGAAATCTCAAACACAGTCGCAAATCTGGTCAGAAACTCGATAAGCTCCTATTTTTTCGCTTAAACGGCAGTGATGGACGGTGTCAAATGCCTTCCTGAAGTCAAGGAACACAGCATCAACCTGAGCGCCTTTGTCTACAACTGTATGGATCTCATGGAGGAACAGAGCGAGCTGAGTTTCTCAAGATCTTAGTGGAATTCACGCTGATTTTTATGTACGAGATTTTCGTTCTTCGAAAACGACATAATTCTTTAGCATAAAACATGTTCCATAATTCTACAACGGATTGACGTCAACATTAGTTGTAACTGAGAATTCTAGCTGAAGGCATGGCGGAAGAAGAGAACAGAAGCGGCAAGACAGAGAGAGGAACACATCAAACAGATGGTCGATGGTATAGGATGCAGACATTACACACTGTTGTAATGATGCGACATGTTGGTATCACCACTAACAGAGCTAGGAGAAGGAGCAGCATGTCGTATAGCTGGGGAGCAGGTGGCGGAGGGCGCGCAGGTCGCTTGCTGTAAATATGCGGGAGACAAGGTGCCGTTGGAGGGGCGACGGTTCCGCTCCGCGCTCTTGATGCCTGCCGCTGTTGCTGCTGCTGCTGCTGCTTGTATCGGTCGATAGCGCGACCGGCATCGTCCCCACCACCGCATTCACAGGGCTGCCACACGCCTTACACTGTTGTTCTCGTGTGGCTACAGCCATTCTCTCCACCTTCTCACCTCCCTTGAGGTAATCTGGAGATTATATTCCGAGGCCTCGCGCAATGCGCTGAGCAAATAGGGAGCAATGTGATGCATACAAGGTTTAGTGAACACAAGGTTGTTATAGCGAGACTGAATATAGTAACATCCAAACCCACCAAAAAATAAACACAAAATATATCTATTTAAAAAAAAAATCAGATAAAGTCACTTGACTCATTCCTAGGAGACAACCTCTATTCTTCAGAATTGGCTATGAAAGTGCAGACCAGATGTCTCACATTCAAGCAAATAGTATCGACAGTAGTGGAGAGTGTTATACCAAAAAAAATGAACAACAGGTGGAACTGATCCCCCCCTCCCCCATGGTACACAAAACAAGTAAGAACATTGTCGCAGAAGCAACGAAAAAACACATGGAAAATTTAAAATAATGCAAAATCCGCAAGAGTGGCAGAGTTTTGCACAAGTTAGAAACCGAGCGCGAACTTCAATGTGAGATGCTTATACCAGTGCAAGAAACAATCAGTACCTTCACTGCACGATAGCAATGGTAATGTTACCGATAATAGTGCCACTAAAGCGAAATTATTAAGTACAGTTTTCCGAAATCCATTCACCAAAGTAGACTACGTAAATTTTCCAGAATTAGAATCAAGAACTGCTACCAACATGAGTAACTTTAGAAGTAGATACCCTCTGAACTTGGAAGTAGGTATCCTCGGCGTAGCGAAGCAGCTTAAAACACTTAATAAAGGCAACTCCGGCACAGAGTGTTTACCAGTTACATTACTTTCAGAGTATGCTGATACAATAGCTCCATACTTCGTAATTATAGACAACCGTTCGCTCGTAGAAAAATCCATACAAGACTGGAAAGTTGCAAAAGTCACACCAATACTCAAGAAAGGAAGAAGGAGTGATGAATCCGATGAATTACAGACCCGTATCACTAACATCTATTTGCAGTAGGTTTTTGTAACATATACTGTGTTCGAAAATCATGAATAACCTCGAGGAAAATTATATATCGACATACATTAAGCACTGATTCAGGAAATATCATTCTTGTGAAGCACGACTGGCGCTTTCTTCTCTCACAAAGTAGTGAGTGCTATCGGGAGGCAGTCTCAAATTGGTTCCAATTTCTGAATTTCCTAAAGGCTATCTTATTACAATGCGTGTCTATGGAGTATCATATCAAATATGAAACCGAATTCGTTATGGGTTTGTTTATAAATGAATCTTCTGCAACCAGTCACGATTTTCTTTATTTACTTTTCACAAGACGCGTTTTGGTTAATGATTCTCATTTTCAAGTGCGTTTTTTTGTGTGTATTATGCCATTTCTATTGGTATTGTCGATATGTCAGAGTCAGCTTCATTTCCTGGACTTTACTGCTACATATAAGAAACCCGATTTTTTGGTTGGTTACCGATTCTTTTGTGAACTTACAGTTTTCTAATGCTCCGTTTGTGCAGAGTCTCACACACACTAAACATCATACACAATTTGTTGTACACTTTAAACATCGAAAATATCTTACATAAACAAAACAGTTTCTAAGATGCTCTTACAAGTAGTCCACAGAGATAACATTATACGTCTTCCACAGATTATGATATGCTTTTATATAGAGGTTATTTATATTAACAATTTGGATCATAGTTTACTTATACCGATTTTACAATTGTGATCATTTCTGTGCGTTACTATTTTTATTTATGTGCGTTACTATTTTTATTTATGTATATTATCGAAACATCTGAAGAAATTCATTGATCCACTTTCAAGTTTTTCATTTACTATTTTATCTTCATGTTTTTTGTAATGTAAGTATATCTCCAGTTCTGCTAGGAAGACCATTTGATGTCCTTTATTTAGTCAGTGGAGTACTTTGACATTTTGCACTATTTTTCCAAATGGGTGTCCTGTATTACGTATGTGTATTGGTATGGCTGATGTAGTGTGTTTGTGGTGTGTGTAGGCTTTACGTGCGGTTCTAGGCGCTACAGTCTGGAACCGCGAGACCGCTACGGTCGCAGGTTCGAATCCTGCCTCGGGCATGGGTGTGTGTGATGTCCTTAGGTTAGTTAGGTTTAAGTAGTTCTAAGTTCTCGGGGGCTGATGACCTCAGAAGTTGAGTCCCATAGTGCTCAGAGCCATTTGAACCATTTTGTAGGCTTTAATGCGTTCTGCGTGCCTGGTGTTAAAATTTCGGCCTGTTTGTCCTAGGTAGTAAATGGAGCATTTCGGTCATTTGACCTTGTGTATTCCAGAGACTGAACATGGATCAACAAAAACTAATGCATAATATAAAGTGTGATCATGATGCATGTTGTTGTCCGACTCCTTCTGACAAGTGGTGTCCCGAAATTTCAATAGTAAATCTCTCCGTTATGCACACGCCTTCCTTGTAACCTCTGCCAGCGGAGGTTCTTTCGCATTACCGTAACGCTCTCTCAACAGCTAAACGATACCGAGACGACACGCGCTGCTCTTCGTTGGTTTTTCTCCGTCTCCTCTATCAGTCCTACCTGACAGGGGTCCCCGATAGATGAACAATATTCAAGAATCGGGCGAACAAATGCCTTAACCCACTTCTTTCGTGGATGAGTTACATTTCCTTAAGATTCTTCCCATGAATCTTAGTCTGGTCTCTGGCTTTTCCACTAACTGTTTTATGTCGCTCTGGATATTTACGCCTTTATATTTTACGGCAGTCGCTGTCTCCAGCTGTTTGTCATCAATAGTGTAGCTGTAATCGTTTCCAATTACACCTCGCACTACTGACACAGGCAAAGTGGTCTTTTGTCGTAATTATTTACATAAAAGTTTGTGTAATCATCTTTCACATAGCCCACTGCTTCCGCGCCAGGTTTCTTCAATATTAAGTCGCGGCGTCTGGCACAACATTTGAGATGTCCGGATCACCAGAGAGGAAACAGCTCGTCATTTTTGTACTCACTGCTATTATTCACTTGCAATTAGTCACAGAACAGCCTGAAAATATATATAAGTGAAACGCAATTACGCATACTGCTCGATGGTTTCAACTGAATTTCATGGAACTCTTACTGTATACTGTTCCCATTCCACACCAGAAGCCTATGAAATGAAATGTGTGGCTAGGGCCTCCCGTCGGGTAGACCGTCGACTGGTGCAAGTCTATTTAGTTGACGCCGCTTCGGCGACTTGCGCGTCGATGAGGATGAGGAGATGATGATGATGATGATGATGATGATGATGATGATGATGACGACGACGACGACGACGACGACGACGACGACGACGACGACGACGACGACATCCAGTCCCTGAACGGAGAAAATTTCCGACCCAGCCGAGAATCGAACACGGACCCCTTAGAATGACGACCACTCAGCTCGCGAGGGGAACACCAGAAGGCTATGATAGCCCCATACAGAAGTGGGTCGGATGCCAGCGGTGTCCAACCACTTTCACCAATGCCTGGCGTTCAAAGTGTCGCGTGTGTAGTTTTACGGAGAGCGCACATTGGTGACCGCTGTGGCTGCACGTCAAACTGTTCAAGCACCAGTCCTGGGCTAACTCAATGCAAACGTACACAACTAATGCCGCTTCGGTCTCATAACTGTAACCCACGATTGTCGTTAAAGTTTATGCGAAACCTCTTAAAGGCATGAAAACATTATTTGTATGTATTTGCTGTAACCGCCGAAAGTACGTTGAATTACATGAAAAAATTGTCAACTGCAGACTGAAACTTAGCTATCTGGATCGCTCTCCTGGCACTGAACCAAACGAGCACACAAGCCGCACGTTTTAATTTTACAACCGGTTAAAGGAAACTGCTCGAAAATTCTTGGTGAAACTATATTTTTTTATTTGTTTAGCTTTAGCTTATGGCCCAAATATCGCCACTTGTTTCCTGCGTGAAAGACGGCATTTATTCTAAAAAGACCAACCTGTGACACCAGATTAGACAACGCGCGCGCCTTCTATTTTATGCACTTTGAGTTATTTTGACACGTCAAATACAAAAATAATTATAACAGCAAGGAGTCTCAGCAAAGGAAATTTAAGTTCAAGGATAAGAAATGAAAACCGTGGTTTACCGAGGATATTCTGACGATGAGGGCAGAAAACAGATAAAGAGTCTTGAAATAAGTTACAAAATGAACATCAACAAAAATAAAAGATGGTTAATGAAATGGGGTCGAATCAATTTATGCACTGGCGGGGGAATTACATTAGGAAATGAAGCACTAAAAGTGTAGATGAGTTTTGTTATTTGAGCTGTAAAACAACTGATGATGGTAGAAGTAGCAGTATATAAAACTGAGATTGGCAATAGCAATAATAAATCCTTATCTGAAAAATTAATTAATTTCTGAAGGTATTTGGCTGGAAAGGAGACTTTTACAAAAGACACTAAGAGAATAGAAGCTTTGAATTACGGAGCTACAGAAGATTAGATGGATCATCTAACTAATGTGGAGGCACTGAAAAATCGAATCGGAGAGAAAATAAATTTCTGTCAAAAGAAGGGATGGGTTGATGGAATACATCGTGGGGCATCAAGATTTCGTCAGTTATGTAACTGAAGCAAATGTAAGGGGTAAAAACATTAGAGGGAGACCAAGGTTTGAATACTTTTAGCAGGTTCAAATGGATGTAGATTGCAGCAGATATGCTCGGAAGAAGGGGCGTGCACAGGACTTGATAGTTTGAAGAGCTGCACTGGTTTGTCTTCTGACTGAATATCACCACCACCACCACCACCAACAACAACAACAACAACAACAACAACCTCCAGCAAAGAACAAAACGCTGTTGCTTTCTCTGCAGTGAGATTATTAACCTGGACGCTAATACGGAAATTAGGAGGCGCGAAGCCGCGAACAAAGGAGGGCGGCAGCACTAGCCTTGCGATTTCGCGGCCGCGATAATCGATAGCGCGAAGGCCGCGAGACAGCCACAGCGCGTCCAAGACGGCTAGCGCTCAGCTCCGCCGCTGGCCGCCGCCCGCTCCGCTCCGGGCAATCGATTCGTCTGCTCGCCTGACGTATGCTCCCGCCCGTGCCCCATGAGGAGCAGCCACCGACACGTCGACAATCATTTCATAACCAGTTCTGTCTCCTCCCCTAACGATGACTTTCTTAGTGCTCGATATCGTCGCGGGCAGAAGCAAGAGTTTCAAAGAATCGAGAATTAAATGGACGTCCGAGGAGGAGAATGTTTACGAATACAGCCTAACTGCTAGGGGCTCCGTCCGTTTGACCACGCAGCAAGCTCCGGTATCTGATATATGTCTAACTGCTATTTTGTCGAAAACTGACATGGTGAGACCACGGTCGTACATAAGAACTAACCTGTATATCTAGCTAGCGTGCTTGCGTCGATATGTGCATTTAATGCCTTTAAGTTGTGTCTGTAAAGAAATTAGTTTATGTATACGAACCACAGTTAATTCGCTTCTGAGTAACTTTTTTTTTATTCTTAGTGTAATTCTTTGGGGGTTCTGTTAATACAAATATGGTATAAACGATACAATATTTTTAGTAAATTTTTCAAAGCAAAGTTATTTTTCATAACAAAAGCTAACAATCTGTTTTCATGTTGCATTCTGATTTGGAAACTGCGACAGTTTATGCCAATTGAAGCCGTTTGTCTGTCAGTAGCTTTTTTCTTATCCCCGACGCATTTCGAGAGCTTACACCCCCATTTTGGGTGGTTTAAATTATGGAATTTCTTTCCTGAGTTTAGCCAACTATTTTGTCTTCATTTCGATGATGTTTCAGCAAAAGAATACTTACGGACGTTATAAACACACATTTATACCACTGAATGTCACGCAAACATCTTACTGCTAATATAAATAGTGAGAAAGATTCGATAACGGATTGTACCACGTAATTAATTATACACTAATCATTGCGTTCAATGCAGGCAAGCGTTGTCAGAATTTTATGGTAACTGAGTAAGCCAGAAGTAATCATCTGGGGGCCGGCCGCGGTGGTCGTGCGGTTCTAAGCGCTACAGTCCGGAACCGCGGGACTGCTACGGTCGCAGCTTCGAATCCTGCCTAGGGCATGGATGTGTGTGATGTCCTTAAGTTAGTTAGGTTTAAGTAGTTCTAAGTTCTAGGGGACTGATGACCACAGATGTTAAGTCCCATAGTGCTCAGAGTCATTTGAACCATTTTAATCAACTGGAGATGATGAAGTAGAAAACAGATTATACCCCTTGGCTCTCTTCTGGCACGCAGAGAACTCTCAGTGCTCATACTTGGACATGTCGGCACAATAGTGAATGCTATAATCGACTGTGGACGTGTGGTGTAGGACGAGGCGGTGATCGAAGATTAAGAACAGTGACACATTCCGACCAGAAGGGACCTCAATAATACGGAGCAGATTGGTGTAATCAGCTCGGATGAAATGTTATAACAGACCAAAATCAACAATAATCACCACCACTACCACCAACATTTAATTTGAAGAGGCACTGAGTTCTGAAGGACTATCTCAACGTGGACATTGTTTGTCACGAGCAGAAAATCAGCCTGATATGGTTCACAGATGACACTGCAGTAGTCCAAAGTAAACAGAAATTATGGCTGTTACTCAATGAAATGGAATGTCTTGTTAACTGATCATTATAATACGCACATGAAAGGAAATTAAGGTAATAGGGTACGTAGATGATTAGATGTTAACACTAGGTCAAGGGTCACAAATTTTCTTTGGAGAAGCTGCAGCACCTAGACATGTTAACGTGGCGACGACAATACAGCCTAAATTGCAGTGGGCAGTGGTTGCCCAGTTCCTGCATTGACAATAATGCACCGCATTTTTCCTTCAACAATTCTTTATGGAACGTAATGAGAATTACACGATAGAATGGTGCTTTATCTGCACACCACGTAATCTCCATCCCCTTCTATGGCCTTCCTCCAGCACTAAACAAGGGCGTGTATGCCTTGTCGGCACCAATCCTTATCCTGGTGGCGGAGCCAGTGCTTCACTGTGTGAACTTCCTTTGCTGATTGACAGATGCAACGCCAATTGCCGAGTCATAATGCGCCTGTCCTCGCGAATGATATCAGCTCGCTGCAACACGTCAGGTGTGACAGCCGTGGATGGTCTCCCCGACCGCTGCAACTCGTGGAGCTCCGTCGAACAGCCTTCTCATGACCTCACCCTCCGTGCCCGGCGACTAACTCTACTTCTGGCGACAGCAGATGTTCCACAGACTGCAGAAGCGTTTGTAAATATTTCCCACAGTTTTTTTCTGTGCAGTGAGAAATTCTATGATGGTAGGTTCTTGTAACGTACATTTTTGAAACTGTTCCACAGCTACGGTATTTGTCGGAAGTTACAAACTTGGCGCGCACTCAGAAGACTTAAAATAATACATACCTAACGTTTCACATTCGTAGCATTGTTTTCCGCCGAGAAAAAAAATGCGGTTACTTTCTGGGTAACCCTCGTACACCGTCTCTACTTCGGCCATCAGTACTTACTTTGGTGCCCGAATGGCAGAATACTTTCACCCTCCTAAGCTATTCCCTTAAGCATCGCCGAATTCAGTTGGAATCTACTCCTTTACCCTAGTTTTACTTTTGTTTATACTTATAAATTCCTTTCCAGACATTGTTCCGTTCAACCAGTCTTCCATGTCTCCAGAATGAATGTTTCACTCTGCAACGGAGGATGCGATGATACGAAATTCCTGGCAGATTAAAACTGTGTACCGGACCGACACTAACTCGGGACCTTTGCCTTTCACGAGCAAGTGCTCCACCAAATGGGCTACCGACTCACGACCCGTTCTGACGGCTTTACTTCCGCCAGTACTTCGTCTCATATCTGCCACGCTTCACAGAAGCTCTCCTGTGAAACTTGCAAGGCCAGCACCCCTGCAAGAAAGGACATTGCGCAAATATGGATTAGCCACAGCCTGTGGGTTTCCAGAATGAAATTTTCACTCTGCAGATGAGAGCGCGCTGATATGAAACTTCCTGGCAGATTACAACCGTATGCCTGATAGAAGCTTGGAAGGTAGGAGACGAGGTACTGGCGGAGCAAATCTGTGAGAACGGGTCATGAGCTCAGTTGGTGCAGCACTTGCCGGGAAAGGTAAAGGTCAGAGTTCGACTTTCGGTCCGGCACATATTTTTAATCCGACAGGAAGTTTCAGATCTTCCAAGTACTTTGTCATGTGACAGAAATATGTCATTGGCACATCTCTTAATTCCATTTCCGAATTTGTCTTTGGTTTCCCTTACTGCTTGTTCATTCTACAGAACGGACAACACGGGGCATAGGCTACAATCCTGTCGCGTTCCCTTCTGAACTACTGCTTCTCTTGCATGTCCTTCGCCTCTCACAACTGCAGCCTTGTTTCTGTGCAAATTGCAGAAAACCTGCTGCATTCTGACGATTGCCTGTACGATGGGTGTGAGAAAGGTACTCACCGGCGGCGATGAGCTCGGGCGCTACCAGATTCGAGAGGTCGGGCTCCTCGCCGTACCAGAAGATCCAGAGCTCCTTGGCGGCGTGCAGCGAAAGCGGCGGGTGCGTGGAGGGTGGGGCATGCGCATGAGGCGGCAGTCCCAGACCGTCGAAGTGCTGGTGGTGCGGCGCGCCCTGGGCCGCGTGGTGGCCGTGGTGCTGATGGGTCGCGCCGCCCCCGCCGCCGCCTCCGCCGCCGCCCTGGCCGCCGGCCGGCGCCACCACGCGCCGCCACACGCACAGGATGTCGTGCGACAGGCAACGCGCGTAGCTCGCCAGCACCGGGTCCTCCAGCGGCTCCGCGCTGCTGAAGCCGCACTCGCCCCATGTCAGCTTACGCCATTTTATGCCGCATAGCTCCGTCTGAGGACGAACAGGTGCATCCGTCAGGATAACGCCCACAGCCAGTGGTCGCGCTGAAGTGTCTGCCGCTCGGTATACAAGGACATATATCTGCATCAAAATATCAAAGGGACTGACACTGGAGCACGGAAGGAATAGATGATGTCGGTTCGCCGACACGTCCAAGCGCTGTAAGGTTCTGGTAGCAGCAGCTGTGCGGTTTCGTGCCTAGTCTTTTCATAGGTTCGCAACTAGAGTGCAGTGTTTAGTTCACTTTGCAGAATGTTAATAATCTTTATGAATTTCCTTGGCTATTTCACGGTCAGTGTCACACATTCCGCGAAAGAAACATGCCGCACAGCGAAACAAAGCGCATAAGAATAAATCACAATTATGTAACAGACTGCAACTGTCTGTAGGTGCTTAGTAACCGGCAGCTTAGGGACATGACAACTCTGCTCAGGACTGAAGGTGTAGCCGAATTCTTGATATGCTTCTTTGTTGCTAAGACAGCTATCCTTTAAACAACTGGCTATCACTAACTTTGTTTTTGATCCAGGTATATTAACAGTATAATTATTTTAAGCCACCCAGCTTGTTATTCGGCGTTGCCCGGTTATCTATTTTTATGTCATCCCATTTCCACCACTGGCTTGAAACTACTACAGGTGTTTTACCGCCATATATCTTTTGCTAAGGAGTAGGCCACGCATATATACACACAAAATATGAGTGACATTTCTTCCAGCGTTACGGAGTTGTTCGCATGACAACCACTTTTTACCATCACCTCGTTAAATATCTCCGTGTGAAGTATCGCGCCTCCCTCTTTTACTCTTGAGTTGCATGGTCTTACGTAGCGTTTCCAACTTTAGTTTTCTCGATGGGTATCTATTACTATAGACTAGGCGCTCACTTGAGCATAATATCTAAGCTGCCGTCTTGTTTTCAGTTGTCTTAAAATATATGAACAATGCAGATGCAGGTGTAATTTGTCTTCTAGCGGTTGTGGAACTAAATTACGGCCGCGCGGTTAGAGTCGCCATGTCACTGACTGCGCGGCCCCTCCCGCCGGAGGTTCGAGTCCTCCCTCGGGCATGGGTGTGTGTGTTTGTTGTTCTTAGCATAGGTTAGGTTAAGTTAGTTTAAGTAGTGTGTAAGTCTAGGGACCGGTGACCTCTGCAGTTTGGTCCCTTAAGAACACTCACACATTTTTGAACAACTGAGTTACGCAGAGGGAGATGCACCCATGTTTTTGTACAAATTTGCTTAAATAAAATGTCATTCTCAAATACTTTGATGTACACTACGTTAATTAACAACCCATTTACTGATTTTATGTTTTTGTTACTTGAAGGACGCAGAGAGTTAGCCAACTGAGTACCGAAAGGCCAGCTTCTGAAGTTTATATGGGAACAGCGACCCGAAAACTGCAGATTCTGTATATTGAGGGAAATGGAAAGTGTTAGCGAGCTTATCTTCAGTACAGATATAAGCCATTACTAGAGACAGAAAATTGGTGTGAGTGGCTGGAACTTCACAAGTGGAGATCGCAACACAAAATGCCCGGAGGACGTGCACGTGCAACATACCGACATCTTTCTAGCTTTGAGAAGGGACGTGGGAGCATCATACAGACTGATCACACAGGCAGCTGGCTGTAGTGCAATGAATGCAGAATCAGTGTTGACGAGGTGGACTCAGAGCAACAGGTGACAAAGAATGGAAGGCACGAGTAATTACTGGACTTCAACACGATGAAGTCATAACGTTGTTCGATTGGTCTGCCGAGCAGACGGATGACAATAACTGAAATCCGGACAGTGATTATAGGTAGAGTATTAAGCGAGGCGTCTGTAACAGATTAATGGGAGCTGGTCAGAGATACCGAGCTGCCATGAATCTTTCCGCTGACACCACTCCATAGGCCACAGGGACTTACGTTCCGTAGAACAAGAGTCAACTGAGACACTGAGTGGCATTATCTGGTGTTCAACGACAAGTTTCGCTTCAGTTTGAGGCGCACACACCGACGTCAACACGCCAGTAGACGGCGTGGTACAATTCTCGCGAAACATCATTCTCTAACTTGAAAAATCATGTTGCGGGGGGCTACTGGATACAGGGCTGATCTGGCAAGTGTGCAAGGGACATTGAAGGGGCCATTTTGTGGCAAGAGTGGTTAAGCCCTGTTGTCATACCCATCGGTACCAAATACCTTGAGGATCCGTGACCCGTAGAACATGTCTAGGATGCGATAGGAACTAACTTCTTCAACCGACACACCAACTGTTAGAGGAATGGTGCGAAATTCAAGTTGATGTTCGGAGGTTGTTTGCTTCAATGCCAGAATAAATACAAGAGTGTATCCACACCGGTGAGGGTCACAGCTCTCACTGACGTTGGCGCTGGACGTCAGTTGCGAAAGTAATAAAGTCCAGTAATTTAATATGCGTTATCTGATGAACATAGCAACTAAGTTAGACAAATATCGAGTGGTGCATCATGGTATAAGCCTTTCCATTACTATTATGACCACTACAGTTCGTTTTCAAATATTTTTACATGTTCACACACACACACACACACACACACACACACACACACACACACACACACACACACGTGACGTGCGTGATGTTTCTCTTTTCTCTGTTTCTGCAAATGGCGAATATTCTTTGAATCTGTTCTACCGGTGTCGTTTGACACTGACACAACAAACACTGGTCCCCAATAACACCCTCGGCAAAAAGTTTTGAACAGGTGTGTAACTACCCACAGAGGGCCCGCATGGGCTTTAACTATCGTATGGCAGCGAAAGATGGTAGTTATGCTAATGTAGGGACGGGATTTATGCTGGAACAAAATTAGTTCCAACTTTGGCCACAAGGTGCAAATCTGGCGTCGTGCATCCAAGAAAGACTTGTAGAAATGTTTCCACATGTAATGGATTAGAAACGGGACGTAGGCAGGAAAGCTCAAATAAACGAAAAAGGCACAATGCTGGTTTTATTATTAACTGCCGCATCCATAATTTGTTCAATATGAGCACCAGGGACGTCGACAAGATGCTGCATCCGTAAAACGACGTGATCAACTGTTTTTCGCAACAGTTTCGGTGGAATCTAAGCAAATGTTCCTGTATACTGGCTTTCAGAGTAGGTACAGATTCAATGTGTCCGTGGTAAACGCGTTCTTTCAGATATCACCAGGGGCAAAAGTTACATGCGTTCAGATCACGTTACCTTGCAAATCATGCCTCTTGAAAACCTCTGAAGATAATTCGTTTATGGGAGGCTGCATTAAGCAGATCTCTCACGAGATGAGCGACATGAGCTGTTGCCCCGTCTCACATGAAAACAGTGGTTTCCACACAGTTCCGCTCTTCCAAAGTAGGAACCAAATGTTGTCTCGATAACGTGCAGACGTCACGGTACACCTGACAGATCCTTTGGATTTGTTCTCTTCACAAAACGGGCCGAGAATAAAGGTGCTTGTGAATCCACACTACACATTCACATACGGCGAGCGCAATGGTTCCTCGTGCACAACACCCGGTTTAACAGTACCCCAAAATCTGCAGTTCTGCTTCCTGTAGTGAAAAATGTGCATCACTCCCTAGAATATTGGCCAGCCACATGTCATGAACTTTGTCGCTGCGGATCATGATAGGTTTCAGTTGCTGCACCGCCTGGATCTTGTACGGGTACCAGTGTCTAATAGACCACAAAACTTCCGTACTGTTGGCCACGCGAACGGACTAACACTACACGGGGTCACCGTGCTGCATAGCCAGTTAAAGCAACTAACTTCCACCGGGATAGGGCACGTTCCTGTATCAGATGCCACACCAAGCTCATCCTTGTTTTCGAATTTCATCATCATCTAAAACCATTTAATGACATCAGGACTCTTCTCAGACCTTTCAGTCGGCGACACAATCTAAATGCCGCACTGTAATTGCTGCGGTTCACATAAAACATTTTCATTAGCAACGTACGGTCTCTCTTCTCGATAGCCATACCGTTCACCCAAGTTATGACTTGTCAAATCACAGCGTCAAATAGTGTACAGTGTCAGATTTGCATTGGGTGGCCACAACTGGAACTAATAGTTCTTCCAGCGTAAATCGGTTCCACATTAACGTAGTAGCATATCTACTAAGTTTCGCTGCCATACGATAATTACAGCCCAGAATGCACCTTCGTGAGTTGCTGCACTTTAATTTTAACCACCCGGTACAATCTGTGTTTACGGGCGTTACGCTTATCAGCCGTTGTTAGTAGTTAGTCACGATGTGTGTGTGTGTGTGGGGGGGGGGGGGGGGGGGGGAGAGGACATAGACGTTGTCAACAGCCGCACGACATGACTGGTGGGAAACATTGTAAATTAAAGAAAGTATTGCAGGTGGGGCAGGCGGACTTTTTTAACCATGCACTTGACGAACAGTTACTGAGTTTCCTTGTTCCGCAAAACAGTATTCATGTTAGTGTTAAAAGTATACTCAAGTGCTGTTTTATCAAGTCATAGGTATACTCCAAACTAATGTTTTCGTAAAAGCGATGTCTCGACCGTGCAGTCGTACAAGGCCAGTCTAGCAAAGTAGTTTCGTTATGTTGGAGTTACAGGGAGGAGTGGAAACCATTGAGCTCACAGCGTCCAGAAAAAAAAGACTCACTCCCACTTGGAGAGACAAAACTAATTTTAAGAAAATATTTCACTGTCTTACTTCAACAATGCGTGTAAATATAGCATCAGTAACGCAAGACTGCTATTATAGTGAAAATTTCCGTAAGCGAGATAGAAGATAAGGTCGAGTACTCTACACTATCACGAGAATGACAAGTGTTTTCCGTTCTGCCTTTTGTTCTGTCCAAGAACAAAACAAGTTTGAATTCTGAATTCTTGTATAAGGCTTGCTCTTTTAAAAGTCACGGCCTGATTCCCCACTCCTCGTATTATAAATGACCTACGTGTTGACGATACATCTAATTTTTGATATCACGTACTTATTTCACATAGTGTGGTAATTCATTTAGCTCTTGTAGCTCACCTTTCGCATGATCTTTAAAAATGCCTAGTTTCCATACCCTTCTCTCGCATCGAGGACCTGGTACTCGTTTCAGGTTGTTAAGGTGCCTCTTGCTAATGCGAATTTTGCAAGTTTTGTCTGTCTAAAACTTTTTAAGTTAAAGCCTTGCCATTGTTCTGCAGACTGGTCACATAGAGTTATCTACATCAATAAAAAGTATATGTGAAAGAATCATCGAGAGCAATTACATTGTTACAAGGAAATGGGACAGGCAATGCTGTATCATTTCTGGATCATCTCATTACGACGGGTCAGCAATGCCTTAAGAACTTGCTTATAGGTGGCCGTGTTAAAGGGAATCAAATTTTCATGTTTAACTATCTTATTCACCGTAAGAGTATTATCAGATACTTCTTGGGACATGGAAAATAGCACTAGTCGTGCATAACGTCTCAAAATACCAAATTTCATCCCGGTAAAAAGTTACTCTATCAAAGCTAGCAAACGGTAAGCAATTAGAAAATGAGATAAACATGGATAGCTCATGCCTACATTTGGCGCCTGTCAGAAATTGCTACAGATAGCGGTCTGCCAACGGCCAATGGAACACCGTAATATCTGCGGTGCAGCGCCCCGCGACATCTGGCGAGCCATCTACGAAGCTTACAAGGTCGAGACCAGCTGGTACGGCGGGGAAACGCCTGCGTCGGCGAGCCGCTTCCGCTATTCGCCCGTCTGCCTACCGCCAACTTCCAGCGCCCAACTGCTGCCGAATCAACGTTAACACGTAACATTCCGTAGAGAGAACTATATAACTGACAGTTATTGCAGTCGCCGTTCAAACGCTAATCAGTTTTTTTCGTATGACTTCTTTTCATTTGGGAATATTCATTTACGTCGCCCACGAATTTTCCTTACATTTTGGTGATTATGGTGTTTAGTCTCAATTGTACGCTGTATCCACCCGTGCTGTTATCACATCTGCCACTTAATTACTGCGGAATCAAATACTAGATGATAAATTAATTCCTAGGCTTTGTGATTTTGTCGTTGTCAACCTGTTCTGCATTTCAAAAAATAATATTATAACTAAAAAGTCTTTACCGTTTTAGGGATTCGTAGATGACATGCCACAACGCTCGTAACATTCTTAGATGATACAAGTACGTAGACATATCCAATATGAGAGTGTTTTCTAACAGGTCACCTTCAAGTTTGGAGTAACTAGCTTCTACGTATTAAACAATAGAGTAACAGCTGAGTTCTCTCTACAATTACTGGAAAATATGTTAGGTTGACGCATAAGTTCGTAGCGTTTTTGTTTGAATGCTGATATACCGGTTACTATACGTTTATTTGTCGATTATCATTTTTATTTGTAGTTCACTGTTGCCATTTCCGTTTACATGTTGCCATTTTGTCATTTGGACTTGGTGAATGGAGCTGTGGACGCTAGAAAATGGAGTGCCAAGGGAGAAATCTGAACATTTCCTGCATTTTTTTTGTTTTAGTTCAACAGAAGGGTGACACCAGCGGAAGCAGCCAGAAACATTTGCGCCGTGTATGAGGATACGCCGTTGGACAGAGTACAACAAGAAAATGGTTTTCTCGTCTTAAAGAGGGTCTTTTTGACGTTAATCACTCTCCACGCTCAGAAAGACCTACGGGGTTTGATGAAGATCGTTTAAAGGCAATAATCCACAAGGATCCACGCTAGTGTACTCGAGAACTGCCAAATGTGATGAACTGTGATCATTCCAACATTGTGCGAAATTGCAATGTGAAAGGTTCAAAAATCGGGTGTATGGGTACCATATGCTCTAAGCCAAAAACACAAATAGCGGGTGGCCATACGTGCATCTCACCTTGCTCGTCATCAATTGGCTGGTGAACAACACCGACCTTTACTATTCTGTACCGTTATCGGTCACGAGAAATGTCTATGCTAACGCAAGGAGAAGAATGGAATGGTTCAATCTACACAAAGCAGCAACTCCCCGTATGAAGACCTGCGAGCATACACAAAAACTATTGTTATGCATCTGGTTGGTTGGTTGGTTTGTTTGGAGTACAAAGGGATCAAATTACAGGGTCGTCAGTCCGTTTTTCCTGACGCAAGCAAGGCTCAAGGTACAAAAACACCCAACACCACACCTAAAAAGAAAACTAATGGAACGAACAAAAATCGGGGAAAACATATACCACAAGAAAAAGCAGAAGAAGGTATTAAAACCATAGAACATATGGTCTGAGCTGGCTGATCACAATAAAAAGAGGATGAGCAAGCCACTCTCAAACACATTAAAATGGCCACCCCAAAAAGACAAGGCGAGATTAAAAATGTAGGGAAAAGACGACCACCAAGACAAACAAATGCAAAGAAAGTGCGACAAAAGTTAAAATGGAAAGAGGGTGGCGATCTCAGAGAGGAGGCTTAGATGGTACGATAAAAACCCCTCTCACGAATTAAACGTAAAACTAAAACTGCTGTTCAGAAATTGTCGCGCCCAACACCGAAGGTAGGGTGCTGGGAAGGTTAAAAGTCCGCCACAGAGGGGCTAAAAGTGGGCAGTCCAGGAAGATGTGGACAACAGTCGTATGTGAGCCACAGTGACACCACAGTCTGTGGTGACACCGAGGTGGGTCCTCGCGACGGAGGAGATAGCTATGTGTTAGCCACGTATGGCCAAAGCGGAGCCGGTTGAGAACAAGTGTCCCTGCGAGAGGCCCGCATGGAGGTCTTCCACACATTCGTAGTCTCCTTAATGGCACGCAGTTTGTTGTGCGTACTGAGATTATGCCATTCCGTCTCCCAAAAGTTGAAAAACCTTGCGGCGTAATAATGATCGCACGTCAGTTACGGGGATTCCGACCTCCAGAAGCGGTTTCCGTGTAGCCTGTTTGGCCAGCCGTTATCCATCTGGTGGAATGGCGACGGTGTGTGTACTACGAATTGTTCCCCCATCCCCCCGATGTAGCCATCACTGCTGACATTTATTGCCAACAACTGAGGCGTCTTGCAGACGCAATCCAAGAACAACGACCAGGAAGACCGCGTGTAGTGATTATACTCCACCATTGCGCACACATTCATTCCGCTAGACTGGCAAAAACCTCTATACAGGAGTTGGGTTTGAAAGCCATTCGGCACCCACCTTATTCACCTGATCTTGTGCCCTCAGATTTTTACCTTTTCGCTCTCTTTCGATCAGTCTTCAATGCACTTCCTTTTCAGATGAGAATGCGCTCCTAACATGGCTCGATCAATTCTTTGCCCCAAAACAACGTGAGTTCTACAGTCGCAGAATCGGAAAGTTACCCCAGGGTTTGTAGACAATTGTAAACAGTGATGGCTAATATATTACTGTTGACTGAAGTCTCTTATGTGTATCTTTTGTCTTTATTATAAGGAAAAATGCTACGAATTTATGTACCAACCCAACAGATCCATTCAGAACATTCTAGTTACGAAATATATTTCACAAACAGGAAGACGCACCGAAAAATGTGCATTTTAAACGTGTTGTGGAACAGACTATTAGAAACTGGACACTGTTCACTGCACTCCTTTTGAAAATTAAAGACGACATTGCAGCAGTGATCACGAGGACAATATTCTGATTATTAGTTCTATAATACTTTCACGGTGTGGGCGATAGTAGGAAATGACAGCTGCATTGTGAAGAAAGTAAAAGAATTCGTTATTAACAGCTATTTCGTCACGGGATGCAAACGGCCTTGCCGCAGTGGTAACACTGGTTCCCGTCACATCACCGAAGTTAAGCGCTGTCGGGTTGAGCTAACACTTGGATGGGTAGCCATTCGGTCTTCCGAGTGCTGTTGGCAAGCGGGGTGCACTCACCCCTTGTGAGGCAAACTGAGGAGCTACTTGATCGAGGTAAACTGACATACGGCTGGGAGCGCGGGGTGCTGACAACATGTCCCTCCGCACCCGCATCCAGTGACATCTGTGGACTGAGGATGACACGGCGGCCGGTCGGTATCGTCGGGCCTTCAAGGCCCGTCCGTGCGGAATTTAGTAGCCTAGTTCGTCATGGGCTGACCATGACTAGCTTATAGGGTAGAGATATTTTCAACGGAACATGCAGTTTTCACATGGAATATATATTTTTAGTCCAATGCGTTTCCGACCTGCATCATGATTTTCAAACACTATACAGCCGTTTTTGAGAGTTATATCTGCTTCTTGTTATCATCTAAACAGTAAACGAACAATAGAATAATTTTTTCACGACTACTGCGTCTCAGACGAGACTGACGGATCAATCAAGTATCATTAATTATCACATTCATTTTGCCACAAAATATTAGTCTTCTGTATTGATAAAAACTGATATCTACTCTTACACTTTAAATTAGTCAACATTTTTATGACTACACTGATGGTCTACTGGTAAAGTGCGTTCATATCAGCGACAACCGAGGGGCTGCGGAATCGAAACCCAGTCTGACCAGGAAAATTTTCAGTCCGCGTTTAATAAATCTAACCTTGACTTCTCAACGATGTGAGTTGTCGCCAGAACGACATGTCACTCGCGTTACTCATCAAATTTTAGGTCTTCTTTACCTAGTTGGATAACTGGGGTGACGGCAAACTAACATACTGACATTCGGACATTGGCCACACGCAACTATTATTATTAATGTTGTTGTTTTATTATGTGGCTCAAATTTCAATTTAATTTGGTATTCATGCATAATCAATGCAGTAAATGTAACGCATAAATAAATGTAGTAAATGTAATTATTTTCGCTTATATACGTGATGAAATTAGTAAGACGCGGTATTTTTTTACCCTCATACAGAAGACGAACATTATGTGGTTCAATGAAGGTAACCACTAACAATACTTTATTAGTTCGTTAATCTCGTAAAATTAACACCTGCATCACGTATTTCAGCGCCGCCAAACTAGAATGTAGTTCTTGAAACGAGAGCTGTAGCTCCATAGCACATTGTATTAGAGCAGATATTTAAAAAAAACTGATTGAAGACAGAATATTGCTATTAAAGCCTGTTAGTATAGTACGCTACGGTGGATTTAAGGCGGCTTTCGTGCTGAATTCAGTGTGGCACCAAGAAATTGCTGCAGTTAATTTTTCAAAACGTTATTTCTCGAGCCCGTGACCCATGAGTCGGCGTTGGGGCTAGAGCGGTGCTCCCACGGCCAGTGTAGATCTGGCAGTGGCGCGCGCGCACCCGCCCAAGGTCAAGCGACACTGGTTCTGGCCGCCATGCCGCGGCGGCGAGAAAGGCGACCACCACGCAAACAATATGCCGAGCCGAGCGGCTAGCTCCCGCACCTGCACGGCCGGCGGATGCTCCGCAGGCACAACGGGGCGCAGCTTGAACCACGCAGTTTCGCTCAATCAAGATTAGCCCACCAAAACAATATGTGACGAATTTGAGCGCGACAGTGATTTCAAAGACGTGTACAACGCTCAACTGTATTATGTTACTCAGGACAGTATCCTACTACAGGGCAATATCCTGTCTCTTCCCAGCAGTCAGTTATATTGAAATCACATGTCCTGTCCTGCCCCCCCCCTTTCCCCCCGGTACCTGTGGCACAATACCTAAGTGTATTAGCAGTTCCCGATATGCAAATGAGCAGACCATATTCTAAGGCTCAGGCAATCGTCCCTTAATCGTCAAACTGGAAATTCTCGTGCCCCGAGTGTCACGATCCCTACTCGATAGCCGAAAATCTACTTGTAGATCCTCAACGTAAGATACGATGGTTGGAACTAATTGTGGCAACTATTTATTTAAAGCTCGTACAAAATAGATACGTGTTTCCAAGTTCTACTGACCTTCAAAGTAGTCACCAGCATAGTGTATAACCCGTTGCCAGCGACGTGGAAGTCGTAGGATACTCTTAGCAGTGCCAGTTGGGTTGACAGTTCGAGGGGCGCGGTCTATCGCCCGACGAATTTGTAGCAGTTTTGAAGCGGATGCCGTGAAGTGTCTCCTTCAGTCATGGGAGTGCAGTAGGTGGTATAGCACTTAGCAGCTCCATTAGTCAGACAAATCAGTAACAGCTTGCACTGTACGTGCTTGAGCAATGTCCTGCAAAATGATGATCAGGTCCCGCAGAAAGTGTCATCACTTCTGTCTCTAAGCTCGTCGTAGGTTGTGTTCCAAAAATGAACAGCATAGAGACAGAAGTGACGACACTTTCTGCAGGACCTGACCATCATTTTGCAGGACAATGCTCAAGGTGTTATTGATTTGTTTGACTGATGGGGCTGCTAAGTGCTATACCTACTGCACTCTCCTGACTTACGCTCTCTTGAGTTCAACTCGATTTCTAAACTGAAGGAACATTCACGGCATTCGCTTCAGAACCGCTACGAATTCGTCGGGCAATAGACCGCGCCGCTCGAACTGTCAACACAACTGGTACTGCTAAGAGTATCTTACGACTTCCACATCGCTGGCAACGTGTTATACACAATGCTGGTGACTACTTTGAAACACGTATCTATTTTGTATGAGCTGTAAATAAATAGTTACCACTATTAAGTTCCAACCCTCGTACTTTCAAGTAACGGACATATCGGAGTACAGAGTGACAGCAACAGTTTAATTCGATTGACTTGGAAGAAGCAATCTGCTGTAATTTACTCATTAAGCGATTTTTTATGTTTACAATGTTAATTCTTGTGTCTGTTAATAAAGGATCCCATAAAACTTACTACCAGTGCCACGCAATGTTAATAATTAACATCTTCAGCATAAAGTAGTACGTACATTAGATGAAAGAAAAGTAATAACGTTTATATATGTTGCTGTTTATGGAGAGACGATAGGTAATTCAGGACGATGAGAGCGATGTATCGGAAACTCACCTTAAGTACATCAAATAATTATGTAATTTGTGAACATGTTAAATAACAAAGTAGTTGGTGAAATCTCTAATATCGTTTTACACACTGACAACAGTACTTGTCCCATAATAGTTTCCTGTGAGGCACCCGAAGTTACTTTCGCTTTAGTTGACCATTTGATAACAAAATAATCGAAATATTAACAAATGTGAAGGTATTCGGTATGGGCAGAACCTTGGTTATCGGTTTAGACTGTCGTTAAGCGTCCAATGCTTTTAAGAAATTTAGGAAGACAGACTTTATCTGTTAATTTGCGTCTATTTTCTGAAAGTTATTGGGAGGTATAGATTTCTGGAAAAGACCTGAGTTACATACAAGACTTTTTTCTTTAATATGAGCAGATACATCGAAAGAGCTCAATGGATGCAATAATGTTTCGAGATTACAATATGACAAGATCCTGCAAGAGACTGACGTTAGGGACATGCCTGGTACGTAATTCCGAACGCAAGTTCATTTCCATATATACTGCTGTGGTTTGCGGTTTTCTCAATTACGCAGGATTATTGTGTGAGATATGAAAATAGTTAATTCCGCAGCGTATTCAATACAAACCATGAGGAATTCCCCAAACCCTTACGCCCTGTCCTCTTCAAGCAATTTATATCTTTTTGCAATGCCTAGGAGTGATTTTTAATATCACTTATTTAGGGATTTGCGCAGAGATCAGAACGTTGCTACGGTAATGGGATCCTCAACCGGGAACGCAGTCTGAAGATGACATTTGATATTTACTTTATGCTTCAAGTTACACCGTCGACGTGCTTGACAGCAAGCTGTTGTAGATTTCAGGCATTGGCTCTTCACACCACTTGTCTGCTTTGGCACAGGACTTCAAAATGGCTGACATAAACCACGCACCAAATCAAAAATACGTAAATACCTGTCATAACAAGAATTGTCGTTTTTATGGTATCACATCCATTATCTTCCGTAGCTCATAACCAGACTTTTCTTATAGAGAAAGATCCACGGTAAGCTCAATGTCATCAGAAGCTGCATTCCAAAAAAATAATACAGAAGCAAAGTAAATATTAACAGTGTTTTGTTCATCTATGTTTGCACACGTATATGACATATGCCACGGGCCAAGGCACGCGTCATGTATAGATAGTTTCAAGTGAACCCTAAGAAGTGCGTGGGACCTTGTGGAGCGCTTTCGGACGCATCAAAATAGTTTCAGTAGCATATAGTTTGGTATCTAGCCTCATAATATAGCTTTTATCATGCCCTCAACAAGTTATACTGTAATATGGGCGAATTTAAGAACCATAGGTACGGTATAATACTTAAATATTTACGTTCTGTGTATTGATTACATCGTCCTGTGCAAAATTACGTGCCATAATTTACGTCAAAGCGTGTGCAAAGCGATCTCTCCCCGTTTGACTCCCTTTTCACATATGAAGGTTAATAAACTGGCCGTGTTTATGGATCCTAGCGATACACCGGTCGGCTATGTCGAATGGAAGGGTAATTCCGGACAGAGCCTTCAGCGCGCGCTTCGGAAGGAGGCCGGCTGGGTCTGTGGCGCTCGCTGTACCGTTGGTTGCGCCAACACAAGCCGTGCGCGCAACCAGGTGCAACATCCAGGCATCCTATGTTCCCGCTCAACAACTCTGCCTGCCCACCTGGTCTCACTCACAATGCACGTGTGTGCTTTGTGGTTGCAGAGTAGCTAGAACAGCAAATTTCATTAGTCGACGTCTTAAATGAAAAGAGTCTTGAACTTAGGATATAACGATACATTTGACAGTATAACTATCGCTATGATGAAATCGCACACTCCATTTTTCCCCCTCAGGCATTATCCGTGTTGGAAGGCAATACCCATCGCTTAACTGAGTATAAAGAAAGAGTTATACACATTCCGTTGAAAATTACTGATAATTAGCGTGAATGGTACAGGAAGGGAAGGACAGGAAGTGGAAGGGGATAAGGAGAATATTGTTGCTGCCTTACGGCCTGTAGTGATCGATTTGTCTCGGATCTCAATCTCGACAGCGATACAACTGGGGTGAATCGGCGTTCAATCAGATTAATGTCAAGACTACAAATCTAGAGACTTGGGAGTTCAACTCTCCGTGTGCTCTAGGACATTTTTCGGAACTTATTGATTTCCCCTCAGAAAATAATTTGTTACTGCGAAGAATGCACCTTGGTTCGTCAAAATGAAGATCACGCTGTTAACTGGCTGAACCAATTCAAAGGCACAAGAAGGTGAGGATGTACCACCAACAATAGACCATGCTTAGTACAACACTGTAGTGTTGTTCTGGCTGAGACCGGTTTTACCTTAAAACCGAAAAACAATCTGGACATGCTGAACATCAGAAGAGAATCAAAGACCTACAACCTGAAGGAATCGTGTGATTTTTCAAATGGAGCTCACAGGCTCGAACGAGGAAAATCGTGGTCGGATCACGTGAGACCCTACACATTAATCCAGACACCATTCTTTTAAAAAGGAAGCCCCGACGTGTCCTCAAACAAGCATTCTGTTCACACTTGTAACGGCTCGGGCGGTTAATATGCTAAAGCCTCTACCAACAATACGCCCACACATCATGATACTTCTGTCGTTACATATTGTAGCTGTCCGACTTGGTATGTCCATATGTATTTACAAAAATAATTCATTAACTCTCCGCTGGCATCTGCTAATAACTTGCCAACTGACGTTAGCTACGTAACAGCAGAAATGAATGCTAAGAATAAGCAAGGACGCGAGTTAAGCGTTTAACGCCCGGTCAATGGCTAGGTATTGGAGATGGAGCAAAAGCTCAGTTTGAACTAGGATGGATAACGAGATTGGACGTGTCTGAACCACTCCATCAATCGCTTCAAGCGATATACTGATACCGTGTAAAACCTAGAGCAGGATTACGGAATCGCCGCTCCTCCACTATAGTAATCCAGGGCATTCTACATTACTTATTGCAGCCCAGCCCGTCGTCCTAGACGGATAGTGTTATTCACAAACGTAACGTCGAAAGTGCTCTCTATGCTTCTTACGTACATTAACGCTCTGTCGGTTATGGTAGACAGTAATCAGACTGCTCGTGACACTGCTGGCAACGAGAAAGTGTCATGATTGAGTGGTTTAGTGGGATTCATGATGACTGACAATTTTTATTTGTTGTAATGAATGGCAGCTTGCTCTTAATGAACAAAAATGTAAGTTAATACAGACGAGTAGGAAAAATTAAATTCGAATACAGTATTACTGGTGTGCTGACTGACACAGTCACGTCGATTAGATATCTAGGTGTAACGTTGCATAGCGATATGAAATGGAATGAATACTTAAGGACGATAGTAGGGAAGGCGAGTGGTCGACTTCAGTTTGCCGAGAAAATTTTAGGGATACCTAGCTTATCTTTAAAAAGAGACCGCGTATAGAACACTAGTGCGATCCAGTCCTGAGTACTGCTCCGGTGCTTGGGATCCCCAGAAGGTAGTATAAAAAGAAGACATCGAAACAACTCAGAGGCGTTCTACGGCGTTTGTTACCGTAATGTTCAATCAGCACGCGATTATTACGGAGATGCTTCGCGAACTCAAATGTGAATCCCTGGAGAAAACACAATGTTGTTTCTGCGAAACACTACTGAGAAAATTTAGAGAATCGGCATCTGCAGCCGACTTTTGAAACATTATACTTCCGCCAACGTACATTTCGCGCAAGGACCGCGAAGACGAGAAAAATTCGAACTCTTACGGAGGCACACAAACTACTGTTGTTGTTGTTGTTGTTGTTGTCTTCAGTCCTGAGACTGGTTTCATGCAGCTCTCCATGCTACTCCATCCTGTGCAAGCTTCTTCATCTCCCAGTACTTACTGCAACCTACATCCTTCTGAATCTGCTTGGTGTATTCATCTCTTGGTCTCCCTCTACGATTTTTACCCTCTACGCTGCCCTCCAATACTAAATTGGTGATCCCTTGATGCCTCAGAACATGTCCTAAACAACCGATCCCTTCTTCTAGTCAAGTTGTGCCACAAACTTCTCTTCTCCCCAATCCTATTCAACACCTCCTCATTAGTTATGTGATCTACCCATCTAATCTAACACGCGAGAATTACAGAAATGCTCTGAGAACTCAAATAGGAATACCTAGAGGGAATATGGAGCTCTCTTTGCAAAACATTACTGAGAAGGTTTAGAGAGCGGCACTTGCGACTAACCGCAGTAAGATTCTACTGTCACCAATGTACATCTCGTGTAAAGACTGATGACAATATAAGAAAAATTAGGGCTCGTGTGTTTCATAAAGTGAAACTTATATACTTGTGGATAACGGCCTACCAACAAACTTGTACTGTAGAAAGTCTTTTTCCTAGTTTCACTTGCGAGTGGAACAGGAAAGGAAATGACTAGTAGTGGTGCAAGTGATACACAACATTGTGGCATAAGGAGTTCGTATGTAGATGTATCTGTAGATTCAGTCCTTTCGATTAAATAGCTTAAGCTGCGAAACGACTGGAAATGGAACGAGCAGAAAACCTCAGAGTGACGGTGAATGGCCGACTAAGTCTTATTGGGAGCGTTCTGGCGAAGTTCAAATGGTTCAAATGGCTCTGAGCACTATGGGACTTAACATCTGTGGTCACCGGTCCCCTAGAACTTAGATCTACTTAAACCTAACTAACCTAAGGACATCACACACATCCATGCCCGAGGCAGGATTCGAACCTGCGACCGTAGCGGTCATACGGTTCCAGACTGAAGCGCCTAGAACCGCTCGACCACACAGGCCGGCCCTCTGGCGAAGTGTAGTAACCATATAAAGGATACTACGTACAGAATATTTGTGCAACAAATTCTTGAATACCGTTCGAGCGTTTGGTATCCCCACCATGCCCACCGAAGTAATTCAGAGGCGAGCTGTTGGGGACACTGTAAGGAGAAAATAATGGAGTTAAGAGCTTGTCAGGGGCATACAGAGAATCAGCACCCTCGAACTAGCAACGTGTGTATGTAGATGTAGAAGGTTGCAGCAATAGCAACCGCCTTCAGTCCGCGCCCCGTGTCTAGCAGTCCAGCAGCCGGCTCCGCCCGGCAGGCCACAGGTAGTACGACGGAAAGTGCTGTTTTCTCTTTGTCGGCGTTGCCAAGCCTCGTCCGCCGTGGGAACAACGTCCGCTTCGCTTATCTGGGTCAACAATTGGACTCGCGGCTCCGTAGGGAAAGAACTGTCAACCAACGGCGGGTGGTGGCTCCGCTCACAAGCACAACAGATTATTTGCTCCCGAAGAAAGATTTCGTGGGAATGACTGCCTTCGAGAAAGCCAGCCGATGTAAAAACAGGTCCTCCGCATTATTTAATGCCTTTCCCCAGCAACAATGCGCATCATTAAAAGAGAATTTTTGTAACTAGGCAGTTCTATTATTTTGTAAAGTTCATTACATTATGATTATTCACAAGAATAACTGCATTTATATCAAAGTCTTTCAAAATGATTACCCTCGGTGTAATCGTTCAAATGTGTGTGAATCCCCATGGAACCAAACTACTGAGGTCATCGGACCCTAGACTTACACACTACTTAAACTAACTTATGCTAAGAACAAAACACACACACACACACACACACACACACACACACACACACACACACACACACACACAACGCGCGCGCGCCCGCCCCAGGGAGGACTCGAACCTCCGGCGGGAGCGGTCGAGCAATCCGTGACATGGCGCCTCAAACCACGCGGCCACTCCGCACGGCCTGTAATCTTTGAATGTACACGGAGTGACCACGAAAATCTAAATTCCGCGTTCTGGTCCTACATGGGTCAATCGCGCTCGATCGACCACCGTGTCATCATCCTGCCAATGGCGTGAATGGATGCGATATTGGGGGGGGGGGGGGGGGGGGGGGGCATGCTGTCAACTCAATGGCTCTCCCGGTCGCTTTCGGGATTCTTGACCCTGAAATCGCTACTAATTGGTGAAATGGCTTCTCAATTGCCCTCACAAGGCTGGGTGCATCCCGTACCAACCCCTTCACCAAAGCGAACCCGGGTCCCACTATATGGCCCCTTTCGCATGGCTAATAACAACGAAAGGCATGTAACGTCGTTGATAAGCACTCAAGCTTCCCTTGACAGAGCCGCCTGAATCTGTCATAGCTCGATACATCCAATGTACAAAGCATTAAATTATTCTGCCTCCTCAAAACGGAGTGGTGTATCATACGTGTCAGCGACCATCTGAATATAAGAGAAGCTGTGGTACTGTTCGTACGCTAGTAATATCATCCGTAAAAAACCTGTCTAGCGTATTTCAATTGAATCGCCATTAACCGGGCCATTGGGGCGCACACACACGAAATTATTACATTTAGTATTTTTAATTTATAATTTGTCTTTAGTTACGATGAGATATATCCTAAGAAGAACATTCTCTTGCATGTTAAAATGGTTTGGAAGATTCGTAACTCCCCTTCTTCAAGAATCAAAATTACATTACTACTTATCATGCGCGCCCTATGTAGGACGGGGGAGAGGATGGGGACTATCAGAATCAGGAAAGAACTGTGTAAAGACGTGTTATCATCAGACTGCTACTTAACTGTCATCTGCTGCTGGAGAAGTAAATTTGCTTAAGCATTCCATAATGCGCTTCAGATTAACTACGTTTCCCAAATCTAGAAGCGTAGACCAAGCAAAATAAGCATATTGGTAAAGGAAAGCTTGAAGTGGTGCTTCAGTGAAAGAGAGAGTTCGAAAATTCAATACAATTCTCCGGGAATTAGTTGAGATTTCCTAAATGTGTTTATTATTACTTCAGACAAATATGGACAAGGTGTAATCCCTTATGGCAACATAGTGACCGTATTGTAAACGACTTTTTTTGTTTATTTTTCAGTCTGTTCACACAAACTGTATCATAGCAATTTCAACTTACTAGTCAGTCTTACTACGTCCACACCGCATTTCTTCGTGCGACTGAAACCGACGTCCACGCACGTCTTTCTTCAGATCGCCAAAGATGTAAAATAAACCGCATAGGCTGTACAGAGGATGTTGCAGTGTTTCCCAACCAAATCGCTGAAACGTGTGGGGGCGGGCGTTATCTTGCAACAGGATTGTTGCGTCCGGCAGCATTCCTGGGCGTTTTGACTTTACGGCTCGTCGCAGTTTCTGCAAAGTGTCTTCACGCTCGAGGAACCACAAGTAGAGGGCCCCTGAAGTCTAAGAAGAAATTCATCATGACCTTACCAAAACTTGTGTGAGCAGCTTTGAATTTCTTTGGCGAGGGAGATGTGGGACCTTTCCACCGTTGGCTTAGCCGTTTGCCATCTGACGGAATCACCCTGTTGCACAATAATGCCCGCCACCACACTGCCAATCGTACGAAGGCTACGCTTCAGCGATTTGGCTGGGAAAAAGTCACCGTACAGCTCGGATCTTTCACATCGTTGGCGAATTGTAGAAAGATATGCGTGGACGTCTGTTTCAATTAGACGGGTGAGTGCGGTTGTGCCGATCGCGTTCTACGAAACCCTTCCATGGTAACATTATGGCCCATGTTCGGTTTGCATTTGATTAACCCTCATATAAACTGAACAGGCCAGGATAAGCGCTTAAATTTTCTCACCCGAGGCTGAAGAGAAATTTGTTGTTAGAATAGTCTACAAGTAAAAAGACGACGACTAAATAAAATATCAGTTCAAAAACTTATTCCCAAGAGAAAAGGCACACTTCCATTGTTAAGTTAAACTGTGGGTAATCAACCTCGCGCTACGTATTTCTCTGCGTGTGTTACGTCATTGGTTTATCCCTCACGCGAAACGTGAGCTAAGCCCAGTCGAGTATAGTAGCTTATCTCAGAGCCTCGTATCCTAACAGTCGAACAATAAAACGTCAAATTCCACGTATGAAGGTAAATAGCGAACAGCGGGCAACAATAACACTTTAAATTTAATTTCGTTCCGTTCGTAAAGAGAATGAACATTCCTCGACACTTTTTTAACATTTCCGCGGAATACCGAACAATTTCACAATGTATATGAACGACAAGGCTATACTGGTGCGACTGTTGAATGGGAATTGAAGCATGAATCACATGGGTTATCATGGCAACTGGCAAAACCTCTGAAGACTTACAACGCTTTGGAGTGCCCCATTGTATCACCCACGCTTCAATAACAAAATATTTCAAATATAAGTAGGTCGTATCTCTAACCGATTTTCCCCACAGCGGCCCTATCGCTAAGTTTTCAGTAGGGCTGAATTTAACGATTAATGAAAGTATAACACAGGGACGAAAGACGTAGTACATAAACCAAAAATTTGGAGCGGGGTGAAATGTAAACGGACGTCCGAAGCCAATTGCAACAAATTTTGCGCCGCAACTGGTAAAGCGTGATGCACCGCTCAGATAGTTGCCGTATCGAACCGTACGCCCACGGCGTGCTCCAGAGGCAGCATCGGACTGTGCTACCTCGTTTGATGCGCAACGACGGGATCGTCTCCGGAAACCAAGCGGCGGACCGACCTTCGGAAGCAGAGCACGACGCCCGCAAGAGACACCACGGCGTGACGCAGCCGTTAAAAATACAGCCACGGCAAGCCTGCACCTCCCGCCCTCATCTCAGTTGTCACAACAGTTACCTCCTAGTATTCTGCCACTACGTACATCCTATGCTGCGCAAAACAAAGTTCACTCACCCACTACGAGAGGCAGAAATTGCCACGTGTCAGGGTTGCTGAATATCAGATCTCTCGAATCGTACTACTGTACTTTCAAATATAAAAAAAAGTTGTTTTGAACAAATTGTTAATAACTTATTGTCCTTCTATACGCTAACCCAACAAAGCCCTACAGTAAACACATTAACATTACATAGTAGCTACGTTTGGCAAAAAAGAAGATGAGAGCAACAACTGCGCCAAAATGAAAAAGAAATCGTTCCCTCCTTTTATTTCTCGGGAACTTCAGCTAATGAAGTCTAAGCAGTTCACGTCTCCGAAAGTCTAATATAAGCATTACTTGGATTACAAGAAAAACATCTACAGCAGAACACAGGCAAAGTTCTAATGTCTCAACGTTGATCATATTGAACCAACAACATACGGAACTGACCGAGAAAGCAGGCAGCAGATAATTCGAAATAAAATGCCGCCTACCAAACAGTTGCTGTCTTTGGTTGCAACCATTGCCAATTGTTGCCGCCAGATTATATGGAAAGAAACGCGAGAAATACACTATTTTTCAAAAAAAAATTATATTTGTGGGGATCCATAGCCTCTAGATACTTAATAAATGTAAACATGGTCCATAGCAGGCTGTAATGCTGTGATTATTTAATCGAGCGATTAGCTAATTTCGAAAAAGCGTCATAGTCAAGCATATTTGTAACATCTGTACTGCATATCATTTTCAAATTACTCTTAATTACAAGTGAAAAGTAGCCGTATTCCGTCATTTTACGAAAGGATCCACACTACAGTGACACCTTTGCAGTATGTCAGTTAGCATGCTGTACATGGAGCAAAGTTCAGAATACGATCTTAAAAGGTGTCACTGTAGTGTGGATCCTTTCGTAAAATGACGGAATACGGCTACTTTTTTTGTAATTAAGAGTGATTTGAAAATGACATGAAATACGTATTTACAAATGTGCTTGTCAATGACGCTTAGTCGAAATTAGCAAGTAGCACGATTAAATAAACATCGCACACAGCGTACTACGAACCACCCATATGTTTATTAAAACACTGTGTTTCATTTGTCGACTAACTGATCTGCTGTCTGTGTTTAAAAAGGGGGTTAAATTAGCATGCTTCCGTGGAATGCATTCTTGAATTCAATTTTTATTTCACCTTCTTTGAAAAGATACCGGTATACAAAGTAATTGAGAGTCTTCTTAAGACTGCCTCTATTAAGGAAGAGATTGACACCGTGACAAGCAAATCTGTAATATCTGAGGTGAAGAAGAAGAAGAAGAAGAAGAAGAAGAAGAATAAGAGATATGAACAAAGAAAGAAAGCTAAGAAACAAGTTACATATAGGTTCAAGCGATTTACGAAGACCACAGAAAACAAAACAACGTCGAGGGGCGGAGATCTCAACCACTGTGTCATCTAACTGAAGCACTAAATTACCCTGCTACTAAAGTAAGACGTTTTTGTTCTCACAGGTAAGTTTCCAGGAACTGTGCTCCTGGAATTCTGTAATGTTTAAAGCCGATTTGGCAAAAGATGCATTAAATTAAATGCCTACGTACAAACGCCTCAACAAAATAAACGCCAGTGTATTTTAAAGCGAAGGTTTCATCAGTGCCTTGTGGAATATTTTCATATTTAGAAGAGAAAACACATCGCCTATTAATTTAACATTACGAAGAAGCGAAAGAAATTTCTACAACAGTAACTCCTACGATATTCTCTTGAGTACATATCACAGTGATTCAAATTAAGCTGTATCGTATACTTGCTTTGCACATGGCATAAACAGTAAAGTTATTAATAAATGTGCAGTAGGTAGCAGAACAGTAACAATATTATGTAGCTCTAACTACATATTCCCAAAAAAACTAAAATTAGCAGGAAGAGGAAGTGATCCTATTACAGCATCATTGCTTCTTCAGTAGTTTACTGGAGACGCCTTAGCGGGAGAAGGATAATAAATGTGCCAACAACGATAAACACAAGTTTCATTTTTTTCTCCTCGCCTTAACGTTAGGCTACCTGAGAACGTCTCTAGGCTTGGCTCAAACTTTCACAGTCATCACTGTTTTCATCTACTACTTCCGATGGTATCCCACGGGGTGTGTGGAAATAACACCACCGGGCAAATGGAGTAGTGAAAACTGTGGTTACGCTGTCAGAAGGAAGATACGTGAAAGGAATGAATTAATGAGGATGGAATGACATGAAATGTATGGTATGCTGAACTTGAAATGTAACGAATATATCGTGAAAAATCGAAATCCCGTGCGAAGCTGGGATTTAAATCAGTGTTTCCTGAACTATAATGCTGACGGGCATGGAGGTGGAGCGGGCGGCCATTATGTTGCCCCGGTGGCGGAATGCGGGCTGACATACTTCCGCAGTTAGCGTTGCCTACCGGTGCCATACCGCTGTTCATCGTATAAGAGTTGCTTCTATACTGTACTACGACCTTATTTTACCACTTACGACCACGATTGCCACTAGAGTAGTTATTTCTCAACAAGCGTGACGATGAAATTTAATTTCGGATATAGTAAACAAAGAGTTTAAGGCAATGCTCAAATCTGTGTATACATAAAGAAAGAAGTGTTGTAAGGGTTAGTGACTGGTTGCTGAAAACCATATACCCTACTTACACACCAATTTGCGTAGAGCGCTAACAATTATGAAGATGTGTTATGAAGTTCGGATTAGCATACTTACAGTTTTTCGAAAATAATAAACTGTATTTGTCCCATATATTAATCTTCTCGGGATACTTGCTGAAGCAGTACCGCTCCTTCGTGACGTGCGGGGTCATCGGGCTAAAGAAGGAAACAGAATATTCAAGCTGGAAGAACAGCGATGGAAGAAACATTGGTGCACATCCTTGCTTTACTTACACAGTTCATCTTTGCGTTATCACGTGATTTATCCAGATAAATTATGAAAGTGGTTGCTGTCAATTTAGGTTTATCAACAGTGGAGAGATAACAGCTGAACTGCACTATCACGCGAAATCTCTAAATAATATTGTGATATCAAAGCATTTGTATCCCACAATCCACATAAATATGTTGATAATCAGCATGAGACTCATGTCACTTAACAAATTTAACTAAACGGCGAACAGAGAAGGAAGCAGGTTCCCAAAAGTGAAGAATAGTGTAAACATTTAAAGGTATAAAAAGCATAGTCGGTTCATTTCGTTTCAAAAAGTGAATGTAGTGTTAGTGAAGAGCTTTCAGAATAAGGACACTACCTAAAATTCCTTGCTTATTGTGGTTAGCGCTTTGGAATCCGTTCAATAGCAATACTTTGCCGAGAGTTAGGAGTTTACACGCAAGGTAAAAGGCTGAATTCATTCATATTTTGTAGATACAACCTGCCTTAATAAACGAAGCGGGCATCGAATTAAAAATAACATTCAATTATATTAATGGCAAAACTGCGGAAATGTATAGTAAGAAGAGAGAACACGATGAAATTTTACGCATCTATGGCGATACCAGCTCTACTATATGGGAACGAAGTATAGGTTTTATAAACCCAGAAACAAAACAGAAAAATCTTTAAAGAAGAGCTGGGTACACCGAGACAAAAAGAAAATGAAATCTAGAATTAAGGACAAAGTACAAAGTGTGATAAACCATATACAACACTACAGAACAAAATTGGTCGGTCATTTGAACGACTTCTAATAAAATTTTATTGAAATGACGTGAAATGGCTCAGGTTTCATGCTGTGTAAACACGAATTCGCAATGAAGCAAAAACTGCCCTGAAAAATTATTTTAGGCTAGATTTAAAATTTGTTCTGCTACCTATCAATAATTTTATGTTGTTGGAAAATGTTCAAAGATTTCTGTGGCAGTATACTAAACTCATTTCTCAACCGCTTACAGCTTTAGTAATGAGTAGCAGAGGTAGTTTTTCCTTCTAGTCTTGTAGCCGTGAACATAACTACTTTTTTAAAAAATCATAATGATTTATCTTAAACGAATTTAATTTGTGAATACACATATATAAGGGGAAAACTTAAAATCCCAAACTCTTTGAAAAGCTGTCTGCCAGATGACTGTGGGTGGACACAACACATTATTCTCACTAATCGCTTACGGGCAATAAACATTTTCTTTTAAATGATGAGTTACCCACGGAAATTATGCCTTAGGATGTAAATGAGAGTAAATACACGAAATGTAAGACGCTGATTAGTTTGTTCCCGAAAACTAGTAATCATACACGGGCGAAAGTGACCAAACTTTCATCAGTTCGATGTTTAGCTGCTATAGGGACTTTGATACTGTTTTCAACAGTTAGATACATTGATTCACAGGTAAACCTTGTGAATATAAGCTAAGTCGCCCGGCTGTAGACATTTAGTGCTATTCGCGCGAAGCGGGAGCGGGTCGCTAGTCTGCATAATTACTAGAACCCACTTCCACTGGAACCTGCTTGCTGCACTAAAGTCTTGGCCTTGCTCTAAAATTTTTACGTCCCCCCCCCCCATTGCCAAACCAATTATTTGTTGATACCTCGGGTTGTATCCCATCGCCTGATACCTTCCTTTAGTCCAATGGTGCTCTAAATTTCTTTCTATCAAAATACACTTCAGTAGTTCCTCACTATTAATTCGACCTTCCCACCTAAACTTCAGCATTCTTCTGCAGCATCTCACTTCAAAAACTTCTGTTCGCTTCATCGCTGAGCTGTTAATCGTCTATGGTTTACTTGCTTATAAGGTACATTCCAGACTAATACCTTCAGAAAAGACTTCCAAACATTTAAAGTTAGTTACAAGTTAACGAATTTCTTCTGTTCTTTGGACACGCTTTTCTTGCAGTTGCCAGTGTACATTTTATTCCTCTCTCTTTCTGCCTACATCAGTATTTTGCTGCCCAAATAGCAAAAATCATTACTATATTTTGAGTCTCTTTTCCTAACTCTGCAACGCACGATTTAATTGTATTACATTCAATTATTCTTGTTGTACAATTCCGATACTGATACACGACCCATTCGGTTGAACTCATCTCCCAAGCCCTTCGCAGTCTCTGGCAGAATTACGTCGTCATCGGCAAACTAAAAGTTTTTTTATTTCTTTTACTTGCACTATAATTCCCCATTCCAAATTTTTCCTGAATTTCCTCCACAGCTTGTTCAGTGCTCACACACAATATCACGCAGTGGCTGCAACCTTATCTCGTTTCCTTCTCGACTACTGCTTCCCTTTCACGTCCTTCGACTTATAACTGCAATCTGGTTTCTTGACAAGTACTTTTCGCGCCCTGTATTTTATCCTTCAATATTTTTACCCAAAAATCAAAAACTTGGGGACCGAGGTCATACGAACGTCGAAGGAAAGGATAAAAAACCAATAAAGACAGTATGGAATTTTAAGTCTGAAGAGACTACCGAAGAAAGAATAACTTTCCCTTAAGCATGTGGAAGCAGTTGTTGATTGCTATTTATGTCATCGTAAATGAGTCTGTTGCCACCTAACGAGGAGGAATCTTCGCCGAAACTTGTGCGCTGGGCAGCTTTCTTTTTCCACAGGCGACTGCCCGCTAGCGGCCTCTCGCCGTGAGTCACCGCATTCCCGCGAGACGTTCGCAGCGCCGAGCCACCTCGTCGTGTGTACACAAGCGCTGCGCTACTGGCCCGCGAATCGGTCGCTGCAGCTTCACGCCGCAGCCCGTGACGCAATGCGTGACACGTGCACTTTCTGTGTGCTTGGCGGCGTTCCTTAGACACACTCGATCTGCGTCACCTGTCGCCCCGTTCTGTAAACGTTCACCTATGCTTAGCTTACATTTCCCTCCCGCTTCGGAGTTCCGCAAAGCGTCGCGGCTAGCTAACGTCGTTAGCGAATGGCTTAACTACGATGAGTATTATGAAAGGCAGTTTTCAAGGCACTACTCAACCTTCAACAAAGAAATGTGCTCATGAGAATTGGCCCAAATACTGACTGGTTCATTATATTGACAGATGCAAGATTTTATGTTCACGATCAACGTAGAATTCCATGAAAGCTAATAAGTTTATGAATTAACCTCAGCAAACGTCATACTACATTTGATTGCAGCTATGGCACACATGTAATGCAAGTCATCGTGTTAGTCTCCGTTAAGGACAATCCGTATTGCTCCGAGGAAATATTTCAAATAGATCTCAGTACTAATTCTGGCTTGTGAAGTGTAAAGAAAAGACCAAGTCGCATTACACAATGATGCGGTGAAACAATTTATCGCATTCCGCAGTCTGAACACTGTTTAACTCTACTAAAACAGTAACACCAATTACAAAACTTAAGCTTCCCATTAATCTTGGGCAAACGTTTTATATATTAAAAAATGACCCGACATTACTGATAGTGGCGAAGCTGGCAACCTGTGCAGAGTTTTACCTTGTCAGCCCCCCCCCCAATAAAAAACACAAAATATAATTTTTTTTGCGGATGCAGTTTGATACATGTGGTTAAGTATGTAGAAAAGTAATTAAGTACAGTGCATTTGTACAAGCAACAATGAACATCATCATTAGCTTCATTATTTTCGATCGATAAAACTGCCAAACTAGAGAGTCGTGCCTGATAAATAATGGGCCTAAGATACTCCTTTATCACTTTGAGTTTGTACAAACACACGAAGTTAAGAAAAAATAGGTAACAAATTTGTAAAATTCACAGCCATCACCGAGCTGTAAGAACATCAAAGACGTGCAACCAAGAGACTCTTCTTTTAGAACTTTGGCAGCCTACACAAATCTTCCTAGGCATGCAAGGATACGATCTTCAGAAATCTCATAATTGTCAACCAGACTTTTTACGATCGTGAAAAGTTCCGTTTCTGTGGTTTTAATGAGACTTATCTCTACAGCAGACGAACGATCTGATATACGTTCCATGATTTTACAACGCGTCGCGATTTCTTGCAGAAACCTGTCGATGCTCTCTAACATTGACTTCCTTAGTTCCTGATGCAAAGTCAGCGTCTCATTTGCAGCCTTCTCTCTATGCGTCATTTTCTTCTTCCTGATAGTTTTACTTTTTTTCACAGGAATGAACGTCTCGTTCTTCACAAACCGAAGTGCTTCGCAAACACGATAATTTCTCTAGTCTTTCTAAAAGAGCTGAAGACTTACCATATTTGTAATACACATTCCGAAGATGACTCCGTGAAACTGAAAATAGTTTTGAGCATGGCTGACGTCTTCTGAAAAGAATACTTCGTAAACGTAAGAAACACCGTAACAAAGGAATTATGCAACGCAGGTAAGAAGAGCCCTCCTCTCGTTTCTATCGCTTCCAAAGAATCAGACAATTCCTCATTGGAATCAAACTTTTTACAGCACTGACTTATTGGTTTGCAGTGAGCACTCCATCGCACTTCTGACTGTCTGTAACTGTAACTGCAACGTCTGTCAGAACGATTGTTCATTTGGGTGTAGAAGCTGAGGGAAACACTTTGAAACTTTCTAAGGTCTCAAATGAGACACACACACTGGAAATGTTGCAAAAGTGTATAACCTGCACAGATTGAGAGAGAGGTTTGCACTGAGTACAACCACAAAATAATAACTGCACGGCAACCTTCACAGCACAACCAGACCCTAGAAACAGTTTAGTGGTTGAGAAACTATGTCAACAATGATCTGATTACTAAGAAATAGACATCAAATTAAACCGACATTAATGTATCAAGTACCGTGTAGGAATACTTTTTGTTTACACGCTATTCTAGCCTAAACATGGTGCGTATGCATACGAAAGGCTTAGGCCCCGTGCATCAGCTGTCTAGTTGCTCGCCCCCCCCCCCCTTTCCCCTAAAGTGTTAGGATGAAACGACTAAAACAAAATATTTTTAATAATCGTGCCACAAAATATGGCAAGTTTGTCACTCCACGGAGCTGGAACCGGCGCGGACCGCATCCCCTTGTTACGTCACTGATTACTGAATAATAATAATAATAATAATAATAATAATAACTTCATGTGGCTCATTGGCCTGTTACACTTCGGGAACTTGGGTCTCCCTAACCATCAAACCCTTTACCGCTAAACCACTAGACCCCAGGGAAGTATCAAATTACGTAAAATGAATGTAACGGAACTTCGTTGATACTAACTATTCGTTCTGGAAAACTACTGCAGATACACGTCTGGGGCTTGTTTTACTAAATTCACCACACAATACCAACAAAATAAATGGAAAGCTTGCTTTACTTTAACCTCGTATAGTTTTGCGATGGCTTCATATTAGCGACGTTGCTAAATTTCAGCAAAATCTTTTATCACCCGTAACTCCGTAACTAAACATTTGTGAACCTAGGTTCATATGAACTTTTTTTCTTTAGGTTTACTTGTAAAATAATACATTAAAATATTTGCATATCTTCATGAATCACCCTGTATATCAAATAACATTCCACAATAGAATAACTCTGTTCACTTTGGTTTGGAATAACAAGCTTCAATTTGCAGGATGTGTGAATTCCACCTTATACAATAGCGTACAAAACTTAAAAGACGAAAAGAACTTTCGCAACGCTCGATAAAAATTGGTCATACATAGAACTGCTACAGTATAGTACAGAGGGGTAAGTGAAATAAATGTATGTGGGTGCGTGCGGTTTTATAGGCGCTCAACATCGAGATTATCAGTGCCCGCGGGACATTGTTCTTAATAAGGGATGCGAACACCACGGACGGCAATGAATGCTCTGCAAGGTACTCAAAAGCTGGCCTAAAGAATGGTGTGGAGTTCTTGCGGCACGACGTTCCATTTCTCCATCAGCGCGATTGACATCTGCTGGATGGTCGTCGATGCACGTGGAACCTGCTGGAATTCGTCTCTCCAACGCATCCCATATGTGCTCGATGTGATTTAAGTCGGTGGAACGTGCAGGCCAATCCATTCGCCGAACATCCTCTCGTTCCAATAGCTCCTAACCCGCGTTGTACGATGCGCTCTCGCACTGTCATCCATAAAAATGAAATCAGGGCATTATGTACCCCTGAAAACAAGCACATGGGGAATGAACACACCGCCACAATAACGTTGACCGGTGGATTTGAACCATGCTCGTTTAAGAAGGTAGTTCAGTGCCTTAAAAGCCCCGCGCTCTAAACTCGGTAACAACACACCTTTCCACTGTTCATTCTCCAACGTAGATCATCAGAAAATATCACACGTCAGATTCGTTACAATTCGTACTGCGTCAAGAACACAATGAAACGCTTTCGGCAATATCCTCACAAGCGCCCAAGCTTCTCAGTATTTCGTCTAACGCAAGAAGCCGTCATCCTCACAAGCACCCAAGCTTCTCAGTATTTCGTCTAACGCAAGAAGCCGTCAGAAACAATCTACAGTAACTGCTCTAAATTGACATATTTATTCCGTGTGCCACTTCCACCATTTCCTGCTCCAGTGCCGAGTGGTGCGAGGAAAGAACAACCGTTGGAAGCCTACACGTGAATTACAATGTTAACTTCACGGTATTTTCACGAGAGAAAGCAATATGTTGTTCGACTCTTCTAGGAACGCACGCTCTCCAGATTTTAACAGAACAAGTCTCTTCTTAACGTCTGCCACTGGATTGGAACTCCGTAGCGCTTTTCCCCTTACTATACGGACCCGTGACGAAACGTGCTGCTCCTGCCCATCTCCTCTGTCAGTTTTACTTGCTGAGCGTGCCGCGCTGAGAAGCAATTCTTCAGAATCAGTCGAACACGGGTTTTGTAAGTTACCTTTGTTTCCACTGGTAACACAGAGGGCATAACATCGACATTTGGAGTATTGTGTATATATTTTCTCTGTAACTGAGATTGGAAGGTAAATGAAGATTAGAAATCAAACTAAATGCTTATCTGTAATGATCCACCACTGACCATCTAAACATCTACATCATTCCCGAATTCGCAGGAGAGCTTCTGTAAAGTTTGGAAGGTAGGAGACGAGATACTGGCAGAAGTAAAGCTGTGAGGACCGGGCGTGAGTCGTGCTTCGGTAGCTCAGATGGTAGAACACTTGCCCGCGAAAGGCAAAGGTCCCGAGTTCGAGTCTCGGTCGCGCACACAGTTTTAATCTGCCAGGAAGTTTCATCTACATCATTGCTCTGCAATTCACAATTAAATACGTGGCCGAGGGTTCATCGCACCACCTTCAAGCTATTTCTTTAACGTTCCGCTCTTGAGCAGCTTGCGGAAAACACGAACACTTAAATCATACCGTGCGAGCACTGATTTCCCTTATTTTATTAAGCTGATCGTTTATCTCTATGTAGGTGGGTGCTAATAAAATATTTTCGCATTCGAAGGAGAAAGTTGGTGATAGCAATTTCACGAGAAGATCCTCCCGAAATGAAAAACGCCTTTGTTTCAGTAGCTGCCACCCAATTCGGTATCATATCCGAGGCCCTCTCCTCCTTGTTTCGCGATAATACTAAACGAACTGCCCTTCTTTGAAATTTTTCGATGTCCTCCATCAATCCTATCCTGATACGGATCTCACGCCGCGCAGCAATACTCCACAAGAGGGTAGATAAACGTAATGTAGGCACTCTCTTTACTAAACCTGTTTTATTTTCTACGTGTTGAGCCAATAAATCGCAGTCTTTGGTTCGCTTTCCCCTCAAACATTTATGTGAGCGTTCCAAGTTACTCGTTATTGTAATTACGTACCATGGGTCCCTTGTATCGAACTACCCGGAAATTAACCAACAGATTCTGAAATTTTGTCGGCGGATTTCGGGTTCCCCTGTATATTGTGAACAGTTGAGAACATGTGGCCATATTTATTAAGTAGGGTGCGGATTGTGGCTTGCGTGTTGTGGACGCCAGACATGGCCAGTGTCACGTTAGGGAAGTGGCACTGTGTAAATATGCAGGCAAGCTGTGAAGTTGCAGAGCCGAGAAGGCAGCGGCGTGGCGTGCGTTGCTTCGCGGGCTGCAGCCACGGGACATCGACCCTGGCTGTGCCGCTGCCGTTGCCGCCTTCCGCCACTTTCACAGGCGGCCAACAAGGCAGGCAGCAGGCAGGCAGCAGGCAGGCAGACAACTTGGCAGCGCGCGAACGTCGCTTTCCCGTCCAAACGCTGAGCCAGCAATGCTACCAACTCTACGCCACAACCATTTCCGTTCCTCTGACAATGTTGAGATGTAAAACGTTTGGAGCACTGGTAAAGTCTTCCCTTTTCTTATGTTTCCGTGAAAGCTGGGCAACTTATATGTGTAACTGAGAACACTTTGTAGGTATCAAAAGAAACAGGAGGATACAGTGAGTTGTTTTGATTCTTCTATTAAAGCGTTAAATAATGTTATGAGTACTGCCACAAGATGTGACGACTTTAACGCTGTGAAATTACAAATAAATTTGCAAGTATCAACTGTTGTGCTCTTCTGACTAACCGATTCTGTGCAGTGCTTTTCCTATCTGCCTAACTTCCGCATCATACATCCACTTGTACCGATTACTGTAGTAAATTTTTGTTCTCCCTTTACAACTTTCACGCCCCCACATTTCCCGTCTTTATTAATTTAACTATTCCTTGTTGCACTAGGCTATGTCCTAACAACGTATAGCTTCATTTGGTCAAGTTTATTCCGAATTTGACTGAGTACCACTACATTAGTTATCTGATCTACCCATCTATTCAGCGTTCTCATACAGCATCACATTATAAAATAATTTTCATATCTTTTTCCTGCACTGCTTCTCGTCCACGTTTCACTTTCGAACAAGAGTACATTCGATACAAACACTTTCTGAATGGAATTCGTAACAATTACATTCATTCATATTAAATCTTTTTTAAAGTACGCTATTCTTGCTATTG
Organism: Schistocerca piceifrons; assembly: GCF_021461385.2. Classification (NCBI taxonomy): domain Eukaryota; kingdom Metazoa; phylum Arthropoda; class Insecta; order Orthoptera; family Acrididae; genus Schistocerca; species Schistocerca piceifrons. The sequence goes on along the minus strand of NC_060138.1, from coordinate 170,665,160 downwards.
TCAGTCTTCATTTGACAACCTCGCTTGTTTCGTTGTCAGCTATTTTTTGGCCCGTATAGCAAAACCCGTCCATAACTTTCTGCGTTTCATTTTCTAATAAATTTCTTCAGTGTAATCCAAGTTAATGCGATTACACGCCGTTACCACTGTCTTGTTGATGTTTATCTCATATCCTCTTTTTCTCATGGTACAATACATTTCGTTCACTCATCCACCAAGACCTTCGCGGTCGACAGAATTACAATCTCATGAGCATCCATGTTAAGACAAACTTTTCAAACTTTTAGGTGCTATAAGTGATAACTTGGGAGCACAGGTACTCCATCAATGGAATAATTATATTAACGTTAGGAGTTTTGACAGAAAGTGAGTCACTTTTTATCAAACAAATTGAAAAACCGGACAAGATAGCACAGTGGTCAAGACCCTGAAGTAGTATTTGGGAGCAGTATCATTCAGATCCTTGATTTAGATTTCGGTTGTACCTCCAAATCTCTTCCGGCGGAAACAGTGCTTAAACGTTCTAGAGACCAAGTCCGTTTACTTCTCCCACCCGACTTACAAGTGAATCAATGCACGCTTCTATCCAATGAGGGGTTACGAAGTGAGGTGTATAACTGAATAATGGATTATTTAAGTATACTACTATATTTTGATTACATCGCCCTCTTATAATTATTTTGAAAATTTGTATTTACAACAAGTCGGTGTCTACCATTAGCAAATTTTCATACAATTACTTAAAAGCTTCGTAAAATATCATCGCCAATTACTGACTGTCGTACTACTAGTTACATTTAATGACTTTCCTACTACTAGTTAGATTTAAAAGTTCGTAATCTGCCACAAGCTGATAGATGATGCCGAAGACTAAACATTAATACTGCACCCGTACAAACTAGCAGAAGTTTGCTGCAGAATCGGTTATCACAAAAGTATAGCTAAGAATGAGTGATGGCAAATACTACTTAGCACGTTCAATAGATGTCACATATAATGGGAACGTAATAACTGCAATCAAGGAAGCAGTCAATGTAACATTAGAAATACGATTTTAAAAGGTAAAAAAAAAAAAAAAAAGTAACTGCCGTCAAATGAAAGCTACACAGATAGGGACAAAGTATGCAAACTGTTTATTATTTCAAAAGTAATCGCTTTAAATATTCATACATTTATCCCATTGCGTAACAATACGGTCAGTGCCTTCGTGGTAAATTGTTAGCAGTTGTCTACAGAACCATGGCTGTAACCAAGCGTGCACATGAATGGAGGATGTGTAGGGGCACCCCAACGAAAGATCTGCAGCGAAGTCGAAACAGGCATATCAGTTCGGGAAAAGAAATTACGACCTCTTTCGGGAAGGGCCTGCTGTTCACTGAATTCCTAGAACATGCCGCCACAATTAACGCGCAACGGTATGTGAACTCTTTACAAAAACTGAAGCGCACCATCAAATCCAAACGCCCAGCAGTGTTGCCACAGCATCACTACGTTGAAGGATAAAGCCTGCCCACATATTGCCAAGGCTGTTTCGACTGCACTGCTGGAGTTTCGCTGGGAAGACCTTACAGTACCGATCACTCCCCACGCGATTTTCATGTGTCTGCAGCCCTGAAGAAATATACACTCCTGGAAATTGAAATAAGAACACCGTGAATTCATTGTCCCAGGAAGGGGAAACTTTATTGACACGTTCCTGGGGTCAGATACATCACATGATCACACTGACAGAACCACAGGCACATAGACACAGGCAACAGAGCATGCACAATGTCGGCACTAGTACAGTGTATATCCACCTTTCGCACCAATGCAGGCTGCTATCTCCCATGGAGACGATCGTAGAGATGCTGGATGTAGTCCTGTGGAACGGCTTGCCATGCCATTTCCACCTGGCGCCTCAGTTGGACCAGCGTTCGTGCTGGACGTGCAGACCGCGTGAGACGACGCTTCATCCAGTCCCAAACATGCTCAATGGGGGACAGCTCCGGAGATCTTGCTGGCCAGGGTAGTTGACTTACACCTTCTAGAGCACGTTGGGTGGCACGGGATACATGCGGACGTGCATTGTCCTGTTGGAACAGCAAGTTCCCTTGCTGGTCTAGGAATGGTAGAACGATGGGTTCGATGACGGTTTGGATGTACCGTGCACTATTCAGTGACCCCTCGACGATCACCAGTGGTGTACGGCCAGTGTAGGAGATCGCTCCCCACACCATGATGCCGGGTGTTGGCCCTGTGTGCCTCGGTCGTATGCAGTCCTGATTGTGGCGCTCACCTGCACGGCGCCAAACACGCATACGACCATCATTGGCACCAAGGCAGAAGCGACTCTCATCGCTGAAGACGACACGTCTCCATTCGTCCCTCCATTCACGCCTGTCGCGACACCACTGGAGGCAGGCTGCACGATGTTGGGGCGTGAGCGGAAGACGGCCTAACGGTGTGCGGGACCGTAGCCCAGCTTCATGGAGACGGTTGCGAATGGTCCTCGGCGATACCCCAGGAGCAACAGTGTCCCTAATTTGCTGGGAAGTGGCGGTGCGGTCCCCTACGGCACTGCGTAGGATCCTACGGTGTTGGCGTGCATCCGTGCGTCGCTGCGGTCCGGTCCCAGGTCGACGGGCACGTGCACCTTCCGCCGACCACTGGCGACAACATCGATGTACTGTGGAGACCTCACGCCCCACGTGTTGAGCAATTCGGCGGTACGTCCACCCGGCCTCCCGCATGCCCACTATACGCCCTCGCTCAAAGTCCGTCAACTGCACATACGGTTCACGTCCACGCTGTCGCGGCATGCTACCAGTGTTAAAGACTGCGATGGAGCTCCGTATGCCACGGCAAACTGGCTGACACTGACGGCGGCGGTGCACAAATGCTGCGCAGCTAGCGCCATTCGACGGCCAACACCGCGGTTCCTGGTGTGTCCGCTGAGCCGTGCGTGTGATCATTGCTTGTACAGCCCTCTCGCAGTGTCCGGAGCAAGTATGGTGGGTCTGACACACCGGTGTCAATGTGTTCTTTTTTCCATTTCCAGGAGTGTATTTATGACCATAGATTTGCTTCCGACGAAGAGATGCATGCCTGGATACAATCATGGTTCCGTAGGCAACCACATTTTTCTATGAAAGCACTGACCGTCTTGTTTCGCAGTGGGATATTTGTATGAAAGTTATGGCGATGATTTTGAAAAAGTAAAGTCTACTTTCTCCCATCTGTCTCGTTTTCATTTGACTGCCGTTATACATACCGCTTTTCACTTGTCAAATACAGACAGATTTATACTTTAGTAGAATGTAACTTGTCAGCTGTCTGTTTAAACACCCAGTCACTTAGAGGGTCTTCCCGCATTTCAGCGTAGACTTCGAACAGCGGTGCAGCTTTTTAGTTTTTACATAAACAAATCATTACCAGATATAAAAGAAGCGATAAGTGTCGCAAAACATCCTATAACTGACTGAGGTTTGAGCCCCGAACCACCTTTTTATATACAGTATGGCACACATCCACTCAATCACAGTATTTGACGTGCCTTGTGTTTCTCACTTCTTCCTTGGAGTTTTTTGGGGATAATTACCTCACAAACGTCTTCATATCGGGCTCTAGATGTGCGTCCTTTTAGTCTTCTATTTATGAACTCTCCTCGACCACCTACTTTCATTCATTCATTCATTCATTCTCTTTGGTGTCCGCACAAAAGCAGATGCTTCTCTTTCAATAAATCACAACTATCCGCAAGACTTCAATTGCATATTGTCAATTTACCTTGACCTTTGTCGCTGTTAAGTATTGCACATTTACCTTGTCCTCTGTTGTTATTTACATCACCCGCACTTCACTGTTCGATAACAGGGTAGCAAATGCAGTCTAATTGTCTCTAATCATTGTTGTATTACCATGCAAAGCGAACTGGTACCTGGCCAAGGTGGCAGCACTGTTGTGTTTACGTTCTAGAGACACGGAGGGAAGGAAGTAAAAGCTTACACTCCAGTAGCGGCCACGCGTTACACTTCTGTACCTGCTACCGAGAGAAGGGCCTATTAATAACAAGAACAGAAACAGGTCGCCATGTACCACACTTTGGCTGCTCACGACGCTTCGTTAGCTGTATCCGTAAGAACTACCTCCCTGAATGATATCGCTATCTTCCTGAGCTATGTCTGTTGATTCGTCGTCTGCTGCGTCAGCAGCACTTGTTAATGGCGATTTTTTGAATCTATGCCGAGTGTTTTTATTATATTTTCAGTATCTCCGGTAGTCATGACACACCTTTTTGGTGTGATACACGGCCTTTCAAGCCTTCAAATGTCACAACAGTAAGAGCTAACGTCACGACTACCGCGTGGTCTAGTGAACGTTTCTGGCTCCAGATCCCGTATTCGGTTCCGGGTGACCCACCCATATTTTTCCTCTGGTGGAAAAGATCTAGAAGGAGGTGCACTCAACCTTGTGAAACCAACTGAAAAACCGCCTGAACATAAAGGCAGCGGAATTGATACGCAATTTGTTTAAGTAGCGTCACATCGAAAGGCTTGGACCACGCTAGATGACACAACGTTTCTTTATCCGCAACCAAAGCATCAGCCGTCGTTTTTTTCTGGTGAGAGAGCGAGATTCTTCACGTATTAAGTCTAAGGATTTTATTCTTTGCAAGATTCTAGACCAGTTGTATAGGCTTTGGCATTAAGCATAGGCTATGCTTTCGCAGTAGGTGATCATTTTCTTGAACCATTTTGGCAGTGGAATAAAAAGGGAAAGGTTGGATTTTCTTAATAAATTGACGCCAGGAGTTCGGGTTTCCTTCCCTCTATGCGCTTCTAATTTTTTCGAGTCATTTCTACGTGACAGTGCGAAATTTTCCTGTTACAGTAACAGAGGAGAAGTGAATACAAAACGAAACTCTGCGTTCACACAAATGAAACGTTGCCTAGCACTGTTGTTTAGCAACATTCTTCGCACACTGTCACTTTGCAACATTTACTAACAGTGCAGTGTATGATTCGTCAAATTTTTTCGTCGTCGTCTTGTCTCCAGTCCAAAGGTGATATGATGCAAATTCCCATGCTACTCTATCCTGTACAAGCCGCCTCATCTCCGAACAACTGCTGCATCCTCCATACTTCTGAACCTGTTAACTTAAACCAACGTCCGCTTTAATTCTGATGCTTTTTGTAAGTATGTTCTCTCGTCCGTATACGACTCGTTTGTTCTGACAGCTTTTGAAATTGAATCCCATTGTTGGAACAGTTTTTCTTAGAGTTTTTCTGCCAGCGCAGAAGTCCTGATCTGTGCGACAAAAGCTGTATAGTTTTGCAAAGATAGGATTTTCTCGTATTGTTCATACAATTGCTGAAATTGCGGTCTAACAGCACATTTATCTATATCATCAATGAAATATTTCTGGTGTGCATTTTACGTATTCTACTTTAGGGTAGATACCGTAATACTTTAAGCGTATGTGACTGTCGTTAAAAGAACGGACCCGCAGTATAACAGACCAACTGCAGAATTCTTGAGCGTTTTCAAAGTTCGAATGTAAAAAAAATTTCCTCTGGAAAGAAAAAGTTCTTGTCCACAATCAGTACGAATCCAAAAGTATCGCTCGTGTGAAGCTCAGCGAGGCTACTTTTCTCGTATGGTATGTTGAGACCCATGGATGAAGGAAAACAAGCAGACTCCATACTCTTAGATTTATGGAAAGTGTTTGACACGGTGCCCCATAGAAGACTGTTAGCTATGGTCAGGGCATAGGGAATAGTTTTTCAGATATGTGGCTCGAAAACTTTTTAAGTCATACGGGAAACGGTCTTCTTTGAGTGACTGCAGGAGCATAAAGGACGACACAGACAGAATTTCTCTTTGTGTAATGAATGGAAACTTGCTCTGAATGTAAGCTACAGAGAAGCAAGTAAAAAAATCCTGTAATGTTCGAACAGAGGATCAGTGGTTTGCAGCCTGACACATTCAAGTTAATTAGATATTTAGGTGTAACATTACAAAACGACAAGAAATTGAAGAACATATGAGACCGGTTGTAAAGAAATTGAATGATGGAATTCGGTTTATTGGGAGAATTCTAGGTAAGTATAACTTATCCATATAAAAGAGCGCGTATAAACCCATTCTTGGGAACTACTTGAGTGTCTGGGATTGCCACCCAGGAAAACATTACAGGAAGATGTCGAAGCAATTGAGAGGCGTGCTGCTAGATGTTTCATCAGCATGTTTGACCAAAACTCGAGAATTGCCGAAGTGCTCCGCGCAATAAAACATGTGTCCCTGGAGGACACACGTTAGGGAGTTCTTTTAGCAAAACATTACTGCTAAAGTTTAGATATAGCCACCTGCGGCCGACTGCAGAACGATTCTACTGGCACCAACGTATATCTCCAGTAAGGACTGCGAAGACAAAATAAGAAAAATTATGGATCGTCGACGGCATACAGATCGCTGTTTCATTAACTGAAACGAATACCTGCATAATTATTATGGATAACGGCCACACCAACAAACTTGTTATATACAGTAGCTTTTTCCCAACGATCCATTTGCCTGTGCAACACGTAAGAGAATGACTAGCAGTAGTACACCCTCACCCCGTCATAACCCATATGGAGCTTGCGGAATAGGCGTAAATATAGAGTCCGCTCCACCTAATATACACTCCTGGAAATTGAAATAAGAACATCGTGAATTCATTGTCCCAGGAAGGGGAAACTTTATTGACACGTTCCTGGGGTCAGATACATCACATGATCACACTGTCAGAACCACAGGCACATAGACACAGGCAACAGAGCATGCACAATGTCGGCACTAGTACAGTGTATATCCACCTTTCGCAGCAATGCAGGCTGCTATTCTCCCATGGAGACGATCGTTGAGATGCTGGATGTAGTCCTGTGGAACGGCTTGCCATGCCATTTCCCCACCTGGCGCCTCAGTTGGACCAGCGTTCGTGCTGGACGTGCAGACCGCGTGAGACGACGCTTCATCCAGTCCCAAACATGCTCAATGGGGGACAGATCCGGAGATCTTGCTGGCCAGGGTAGTTGACTTACACCTTCTAGAGCACGTTGGGTGGCACGGGATACATGCGGACGTGCATTGTCCTGTTGGAACAGCAAGTTCCCTTGCCGGTCTAGGAATGGTAGAACGATGGGTTCGATGACGGTTTGGATGTACCGTGCACTATTCAGTGTCCCCTCGACGATCACCAGTGGTGTACGGCCAGTGTAGGAGATCGCTCCCCACACCATGATGCCGGGTGTTGGCCCTGTGTGCCTCGGTCGTATGCAGTCCTGATTGTGGCGCTCACCTGCACGGCGCCAAACACGCATACGACCATCATTGGCACCAAGGCAGAAGCGACTCTCATCGCTGAAGACGACACGTCTCCATTCGTCCCTCCATTCACGCCTGTCGCGACACCACTGGAGGCGGGCTGCACGATGTTGGGGCGTGAGCGGAAGACGGCCTAACGGTGTGCGGGACCGTAGCCCAGCTTCATGGAGACGGTTGCGAATAGTCCTCGCCGATACCCCAGGAGCAACAGTGTCCCTAATTTGCTGGGAAGTGGCGGTGCGGTCCCCTACGGCACTGCGTAGGATCCTACGGTCTTGGCGTGCAACCGTGCGTCGCTGCGGTCCGGTCCCAGGTCGACGGGCACGTGCACCTTCCGCCGACCACTGGCGACATCATCGATGTACTGTGGAGACTTCACGCCCCACGTGTTGAGCAATTCGGCGGTACGTCCACCCGGCCTCCCGCATGCCCACTATACGCCCTCGCTCAAAGTCCGTCAACTGCACATACGGTTCACGTCCACGCTGTCGCGGCATGCTACCAGTGTTAAAGACTGCGATGGAACTCCGTATGCCACGGCAAACTGGCTGACACTGACGGCGGCGGTGCACAAATGCTGCGCAGCTAGCGCCATTCGACGGCCAACACCGCGGTTCCTGGTGTGTCCGCTGTGCCGTGCGTGTGATCATTGCTTGTACAGCCCTCTCGCAGTGTCCGGAGCAAGTATGGTGGGTCTGACACACCGGTGTCAATGTGTTCTTTTTTCCATTTCCAGGAGTGTAGTTTTCTCCTTTAATTTGCACATCACTGAGCTGACTTTTCATTGTCAAAATTTGCTTGCACATTCCGTCGCCTTCTAGTCGTGAGCACTACCACCATCTTTCTCGTCCTCTCTGTCAAGAAAATTAATGACGGTGACAGCAAATTGTCAGGACTTAATCGTGAAAGTGTATTTTTCCGCGATCATTTTTCGCGCGCGCACTGGAAGGTGACAAAGCGAACAAGCTCCTTTGAATTGAAAGGTCACTGGACCTAGTCGTGTAACTAAGTTTCCACTACAATTTGGTAACCAGTTAACACTGTCGAATATCAGCTCACTGTATCCCACTTGTAAGTACACTGATGCGCCAAAGAAACTGGTATAGGCATGCATATTCCAATACAGAGATATGGAACAGGCAGCATACGGCGCTGCGGTCGGCTACGCCTATATAAGACAAAAAGTGTCTGATGCAGTTGTTAGATCGGTTACTGCTGCTACAATGGCACGTTATCAAGATTTAAGTGACTTTGAACGTGGTGTTCAATTCGGCGCACGAGCGATGGGACACAGCATATCCTAGGTAGCGATGAAGTGGGGCTTTTCCCGTACCACACCATTTCACTAGTGTACTGTGAATATCAGGAATCGGGGGTAAAACATCAAATCTCCGACATCGCTGCGGCCGGAAAAAGATCCTGCAAGAACGGGACCAGCGAAGACAGGAGAATCGTTCAGCGTGATTCCGCAAATTGCTGATTTCAATGCTGGGCCATCAACAAGTGTCAGCGTGCGAACCATTCAAAGAAACATCATCGATATGGGGTTTCGGAGCCGAAGGCTCACTCGTGTACACTTGATGACTCCACTACACAAAGCTTTACGCCTCGCCTGGGCCCGTCAACACCGACATTGAACTGTTGATGACTAGAAACATGTTGCCTAGTCTCGTTTCAAATTGTACGAGCTGATGGACGTGCCCGGGTATGGAGACAACGTCATGAAACCACGAACCTGCATGTCAGCAGGGGACTGTTCATGCTGGTGGAGACTCTGTAACTGTGCGGGGCGTGTGCAGTTGGAGTCTAGGTATGACTGACAGCTGACACGTGCGTAAGCATCCTGTCTGGTCATCTGCATCCATTCATGTCTATTGTGCACTGCGACGGACTTGGGCAATTCCAGCAGGGCAATGCGACACCCAACACGTCCAGAATTGGTACAGGGTGGCTCCAAAAACACTCTACTGAGTTTTAACACTTCCGATGGCCACTATACTCCCGAGACACGAACATTATTGAGCATATCTGGGATGCCTTGCAACGTGCTGTTCCGAAGAGATCTCTACCCCTTCGTACTCTTAACGATTTATGGACAGCCCTGCAGGAGTCATGGTGTCAATTCCTTCCAGCACTACTTCAGACATTAGTTGCGTTCATGTCATGTCGTGTTGCGCACTTTAGACAGGTTTACAAGTTTCTTTGGCTTTTCAGTGTACAAAGGGTTTTCAAATGAAAACGACACAGACGGAAAAGTATGTAAACTGATCATCATTTCAAAAATAATCGCCATAACTGTTAATATTTTTATTTCACTGTGAGACAAGATCTCAATGCATCCATGAAAAAATATTTGCGGTTGCCTACGGAACCATGATTGTACCTAGGGGCGCACCCTTTTGTGCGATGGCCACGAGTCTTTCATGGTCTTACGGAGAGATTCGGACTGTACGGAGGACGTGTTACGGTCCCCTAGCGGAACTTCTGCAGCGTAACCGAAGCAACTATTCAACATGTTGGTGAGCATTATCCTCTAACAGAATAATGCCGTCCGTCAACATTCCTGGGCATTTGGATCTGATGATGCCCTTCAATTTTTGCAAACTGTTCATGGACCGTTGTGAATTAATTGTGACGCCGTGTTCTCGAAAGTCAATGACTAGCGGACACTTTCAGTCAAAGATAAAGGTCATCATGACTTCCCCGGAGTTGGTGTGCAAGGCTTTGGATTTTTTGGGTGGTGGTGAATCCATGTTTCCACTGTTGTTGCTGACGCTTGCTCTCCGGCTGAAAACGATGAAACCATTTTTCATCTCCCGTGGCAATACGGAAAAGAAAAGTATGTTCTCCATCGTGATATCATTCCAGCTGCTGCTGTGATGTCAAACTCTGTTCAACTTTTAATGTGAATGACGATGGACATGAGCCGAATGTCTTTCACCGACCGCCAACAGTCATTTATGACGGCAGCACCCAACGCATCAATGATAGAAGGCGTAATGACAAAATGAGTTTGTCCTCGCTCACTGCTGTCTTTCAGTGGGTCCCGGTCTTCTCCAATAGTTTATTGAACGCAAACACATGCGCACGTGACATACAGTGTTCGCCATACAAAGCAGACATTAGGGCATGAATTTCCCCCAGACACTCCTTTCGCAGTCAAAAACAACATTGCATTTCGCTGTTCCTCTTTCCCGGCCTCCATAATGAAGTCGAAGGCACACACGACTACCTGACCTCCCACAGAGATGCTCTAAGAAACAAATTGGCTGTGAACGTTCGCGATGTTGTTTCCTGATTCCCAATGGAGAGCACTTCCATACACACTTCTACCTGCGTTAGCAACGTCGGAGCCATGCAGGTTATATATAGTCTATCTAGTTTTCGTTTGGCTATGCCATGTATTTTGTTTTCTACATACTGACTACCAGGCACCTCTTGTCTTATTCTTCTTGTATCTTTGGTAGCACATGAAATGGCATCTTCCATATCCGAAACTACAATTACCCGACTATCAGCAACAACAAGACTCCTACTGCTATACCAGTGTACCAATGTGGTTGTGTGTTCTTTGTCAGTACCTAAAAACTTCCTTTCAAATGTCTCTCGAGGGAATTGGTGCCACATTACAGTCTCATAGCTACAAATTTTGAAGAAGTAGCGCTCCATGCCATTAGTAAGCTAGAACAGGAATGTACAATGAGAGGCCAAAAGATTGCCAGACCCGAATAATTCAGGGCCCAAGAACATAGCATTGTGCATGTTCCAAGTTAAGAACAAGTTAAGAAGTGCCAGTGTTCACAGCTGTCGCGGTCTTGGTGTTTATATCGTCAAATGGAAGCAATATAATGGTTAGGATACATTATATGTCGAGATTCGTTGCAATTTAACTAATTTTTAACATTTCTTTTGAAAATCATTATTCAAACACGCAGAAACAGTTGAAATATAAGAACTCCACGCCGGTAGAATTACTACAATGACGAGCGTTTCACCTCTGTTTCAATGGATAAGTGAATAGGCTGACGGTTTACGAACGTATAGGACGAGCGTTCGGATCTAATAGGAGTCAACTGCTTTGTTTTATTTACACCTGCGCAAGTAACATTTTACCATAACGACGGCCTGACTCAGATGCACTAACACAGTTTTCAGAGAGAACAATTACTCGCTCGCGAACATTCACAGCAGCCCTTTTGAAGCAGACCTATGACATATACCTGTCAGCTGATATACCTGTCATCTGACAACTATAGACACCAGGTGGCGCTCGAAGTAATTACAAGTAAATAAATCCATTTTCAATATTTTTACTATGAGCAATTTTCTGTTTGCTTAAATACTGCTCTAAAATGGATTCGCTTGAATGAATGTGGAACCTAGAAAAGCCTAGAACTGCACAATTTGCACCAAATTAAGGTTTAATGTATTAACTGCATAGTTCTAAGTAAATAAATAAAAAAAAACAAGTGACTCCGATTCGAACTCTCGTGCTTTACGTTCGTGAATCGTCAGCCTATCCACCCAGCCACTGAAATGGAAGCGAAACGCTCGTCGTTACAGAAATTCTACCGACGCGGAGTTCTTTTATTTCAACCGTTTCTACGCGCTCGAGCAATGACTCAAAAGACTTGGTACGATGAGTCAAATTGCAGTGAATCTCGATATATACTGTATCCTAACTAATATGTTGCTTATATTTCACGATGTGAACATCGAGCCGTAGCTAGAATTGTGAACACTGGCTCTTCTGAAGTTAGCCATGCGCAATGCTCTGATCCCGGATTCTAAATTACTCGGGCCGGGCAATCTTTTTGCTTATCATTGTACAATAGTCTGACAACAGCATTTGTAGATTTAGAAAAATATTGGCGAATGTTGACAAATACACTGTTTGGAATTCTAAAGTTACCGCGGACAAAATGGAGACACCAAATGGCTGTCTTACAACTTTTACAGAAACCGGACTACGAGTCTTAGAACATTAAAAGGAGGTAGCAATAAAGAAGGTTGTTCTATGTCTACATTGACAACGTTGTTATACCATAATTTGACTTAAAAAAAGAGCACACTCTTAAGACCATCTGGAGGCATCAAGAAATAAGGAATTTGGCATTGGAAGGAGAAACAATACTAGGGGACAGCAAGGCTTGAATAAATTAGCAACTTCAAATGATTGTAGGGTGCAGCAGTTATGCAGAGGTGAGAGGTTTGAACAAAGTAAGAACAGCGTTGTGAGTTGCTGTATCAGACCAGTCTTCGGACTGAAAACCACAATACAAAGCAACATTTTGTGGCTGTCTCTTAACAGCTTTAGCCCAACATCGATGCTGCAATGTTCTCTCGCAGTTTTCAAGTAATATTTCGTCCATACATAAATGCCTTTCTTCATTCAATTCCTACAAGACCTTCGTTTCTTCCCTTTAGAACCCAGTTAAACAGAACTGAGACAGTAGCAGTTCCGTTCCAGTGCGCTGCAATCCGAGTTGCCTAACAAGGAGGCGGCAGACAAGCCGACGGCTGCCGTCGGCTGGGAACGGTGCGCGCCGGCGGAATCGATCGCCAGGGAGACTGGAGGACGCGACGCGACGCGCCGAGCTGTGCGGTGCGGTCTGGTAGAGCGCGGCGCAGTTTGACAACAACGGCAAAGGGCTCCCCTCGCTTTTGCCTAGGCATCTTCCCGCCGTCTGTGAACTCCGTGGAGAAAGTGGAGCGCTGAGCGCCGCACCTCTCCCTTCAACAACAGCACAGTGCCAGTAGCAACTACTACCTACTATTCCGCTGCTCACAGCCATGTCGCGGATGTACATTCTCGCTTATGAGACAGAACCCAGCACGTTGTCCACGACGAAGTGTCATCAAACGACACAAATATTCCCTGGGCGGACCCAGGAAAAGTGACTGGATCACTTCTACAAATTGGGTTGTGCCCCTAACCCTGGCATTTGAAAGGACTGTCACTTTTGATGTGCCGAGCAAAGGTTCGTACAGTGGTTGTTTGCTTTCAAATGCTTCGTCTGCTTATGCTACCGACAGCTAGTCGTATGACACATTCTACAACAATACAACTGTGACTACACGTTTCGATAATGGGGTGGGTTGTTTGCGGGAAGAGACCAAACAACTAGGTCAGCGGTCTCATTGAATGATGGAAGGATGGGGAAGGAAGTCGGCCGTGTCCTTTCAAAGGAACCATCCCGGTATTTGCCTGGAGCGATTTAGGGAAATCACAGAAAACCTAAATCAGGATGGTCGGAAGCGGGTTTGAATCGTCGTTCTCCCGAATGTGATTCCAATATGCTAACCACTGCGCCACCTCGTTCGGTCTTGTAAAGGTGCTGCATATCAGCTAATCGGATGGAGTTCTATTCCTGTTGCATTTGGTCGGTCAATACAGCGGCGGTTAATGCTGGTTGCGGATGAAGCTGGAGATGTCGTCCGATGATCGATGATGTCCGATATGAGCACGACTGGAGACAGATCTGGTGATCGAGTAGGCCACGAAAACAAGTCGACACTTGGTAGAGCATGTAGGGTTAGAACAGCGGTATGTAATTGTGCAGTTTCTCGTATTCTGCTAATAAAAAATGAGTGCCGTCCAGTTTAAACATACCACTTCAAAATTTAATTATTTATACCATACCAGTTCCTCTCTAACAGTTTGTTACACCATCTGGATAAAGGACTCACGATGTGCGTGCTGTTTTCTGCGCAGGGGACAACTATAGAAGACTGCAGGTAGTTGAACATTATTCCGAACTTGTGCTTTCCACTCAGGGCGGTGGAGGCACTAGGTATCTCGTCCATACTGCGATCTTAGTACAAATGAGATCAGTGACACATCATTTTATGCCGCACAACTCCTCCTTGGTGGTATGATTTTTTTTCAGTGTGTATAAAAATAGAGCAAGACAAGTTAGCAAGAAGCAAAGATGGCCATCGATAGGTCTTCCCATTAGTTAGAAGGTTCTGTTGCATCTTATTCCTATTTAATGCAACACACACACACACACACACACACACACACACACACACACACACACACACACACACACAGAGAGAGAGAGAGAGAGAGAGAGAGAGAGAGAGAGAGAGAGAGAGAGAGAAATGTATACTGATATCTCCGAAAATACATATAAAGCATGCGAATGTAATATCCAGAGCCTCTTACTATTTTACAGCTAATTAGTCACGTGGCTATCAGTGTACTTAAGGCGAAAGTAAGATAATCAATATCGTTAAAAACGCCCATTAAATACCAACAATACTGAACCACTGATACTCGCGAGACCCCCCTAACCTGTTAAGTACGCTTTTGTGTCCTTGGCGTAAACGGAGGCGTGAGAGGAATATACACAAAATACCAATGATAGTTCGTAGCAGATAATAACGATACGAAGGGGATAGAAATTTAGGAAACACACGAAGTAAACATGATCGTCGCCACAACCTGCGACAAGCTCAGAGACATTACGTCACACAGAACGCAATATTACAATGTTATAGTATAGTATGGTATAGTATGTTCTTCCAATTAGCCGTGGATAAGATATCCGAGATCCACGACTGGATTCGAGTTTCGGAGCGCTGTCATTGCGAGCCATTCTCTCCGTCGACGGAAGGACCCCGGCAGACAGTTTCACACTACAGTATTTCCGCTTATGTAAACAACCAGCTCATTTCAGATGATCTCGCACAATGTGCCGTGTTTCCAATTTTCTGTATTTGAGCTCTTAGTTCCGTATTCTAATTTTACAAAACTAAATGCGTCGCCAGTAGAAAGTGCTAACCCACGAGAGTGTATTTTGAGATATTACACTATGTGATTAAACGCATCCGGACATCCACAAAAACATACGTTTTTCATATTAGGTGCATTGTGCTGCCACCTATTTCCAGGTACTCCGTATTAGCGACCTCAGAAGTCATTAGACATCGTAAGAGAGCAGAATGGGGCGCTCCGCGGAACTCACGGACTTCGAATGTGGTTAGGTGATTGGGTGTCACTTGATATTCGTCTGCATGCAAGATTTCCACACTCCTAAACATACCTAGGTCCACTGTTTCCGATGTGATAGAGAAGTGGAAACGTGAAGGGACACGTACAGTACGAAAGCTTACGGGCCGACCTCGTCTGTTGACTGACAAAAACTGACGACAGTTGATCAGAGGATCGTAATGCGTAATAGGCAGATCTATACAGATCCGCACACGGGAATTCCAAACCGCATCAGGATCCACTGCAAGTACGAGGGCTGTTCAATAAAGAATGAACATTATGCGGCTTTGAAATTCTGCTTTCGTCTCAACAAATCTTCAGTGGAGGCCTATACAATGATACAGGAGGCCTATGAAGAGTCTGTTCTTCCTCACAGCACAGCTCGAAGGTGGTTTAAAATGTTTAAAGAGGGGAGACAATCAATTTCAAAGGAAGGTGGACCTGGTGCTTCATTTACTGCTTTTACGGAAGAAAACATTGACACTGTTGTTGTCGTCGTGAGAAAGGATCGACGAATTATCTTAAGATCACTTTCTGAAATACTGAACATTTCATTGAGTACCACCCACACTTTGGTGACTGAAAAATTACACATGACACGTGTTTGTGCGCGATGGGTTCCAAAACTGTTGATTCCCGAACAAAAGGACATTCGTGTGCAGGTCTGCATGCAGTTAAAGTTGGTGTTAGAGGAGGATCCGGAGTGTCTTTCAAATCTAATCACTGCTAATGAAACTTGGCTACATCATTTTGATCCTGAGAGCGAACAGCAAAGCTCAGTGTGGAAATCTCCATCGCCAACCTCCAAAAAGGCAAAAGCGGTTGCTTCTGCTGGGAAAGTTATGGTCATCTCACTGTTTGATATTCATGGAACGGTTTATCTGCACGTTGTAGCTGCACACACATCAGTAACAGGACAATACTACAGGAATGGCCTGAAAATATTGCAAGTCCATATCAGGCGCAAAACACCACTTTTCCGTGAAGTAGGCTGGATGCTGCACCACGATAATGCGCGGCCGCATATAGCCAATGTTGTTCCGGAACATCTCGCAAAAATCAACGTGCAGTGCATCCCTCATGCTCCCTATTTTCCGGATTTAGGCCCATGTGACTTTTTCTATTCCCTAACATGAAGAAACGCCTTCGTGGAAAGCATTATAAATCATCAGAAGCAGTGGTTAAGGCTGCGGAGGCGATTTTGAAGGTCCTCTCAAAAAATGGCTTCCACCATCTATTTGAAGACTGGCGGAAACGGTGCGACAGGTGCATCGCATACATGGCAGACTTCTTTGAGAAGGACCATCAGAGTTATGAGGATGAGCAAAGATACCTTGTCAAAAAAAATTATGAGCATTCGTTATTGAACACCCCCCGTAATATAACAGTTAGGCGGGAAGTGAAAAAACTTTCCTGAGCTGAGTCCTATAGAACACTTTTGGGATGTCTTGGAACGATACTTCGTTCCAGGCCTCGCCGACAGACATCGATACCTCTCCTCAGTGCAGCACTCAGTGAAGAATGGGCTGTCATTCCCTAGGAAACCTTCAAGCACCTGATTGAACGTATGCCTGCTAGAATGGAAGCTGTCATCAAGGCTAAGTGTGCGCCAACACCATATTGAATTCCAGCATTACCAATGGTGGGCGCCACGAACTTTCGTCATTTTCAGCCAGGTGTCCGGATACTTTTGATCACAAGTGTGAATGTTTTCTTAAAGACAATAATTTAAATATAATAAGACAAAACAATTTATGCAGTAGACAAGCGCCCTCAAATCTTACATATGGAACTACGCATTTGTAACTAGCATGATGTTTCATGTAACCTTTCATCTACTACTATCTCAATGTAAGCCATTGCGTGGGTACTACAGTCGGGCAATAGAAAATATATAAAGTGGAAAACGGAATAACTCTAAATATAGGAATAAGCTATCGGCTCTCTGAACGTTGACACCACATGGGCAAGAACTAAACGCAGCGAGGAATAACGATGATGAAAAAGACGAGCTCGTACGCAAGTTACCCAATTGATCATTACTACAAATGCGACGGAGTTGGTTTGACCGGAACCGGAGGCTGCATAACTTGTTTCGCTGCAATCGGCATTTACGTTTCTGAATAGCAGCACTGTAAAACAATTTATTTATTCATATAACAAAATAAGTTTTTTCGTAAATTACTTATATAACTGACGATTACAAGACACATCGTAATGGAAATAGGTGTTATTTAAATAAAAAGAAACACTAATAAAGAAAAAACTGCCGAATGAGTTGAAACAAACCCCAGGGAGTTGAACCCGGCTCATGTAAGATCCCTGATCTGTCTTTATTCCCGTCCTGAACCTGAAAACGAAATTGTAATTGGTACCTAACCGCGTGTTAACACTAGCGCTCCACGCCCAAAGCTGCTTCGCTGAGTTGTTCTGTTTTTTTCTGTAGTTCAGTCTGTATTCTTCATAAATGATTCAAATGCTTTCAGATTTGCATCTTCATGTTTTCGCGGCGCAGCCGGATAAATTCAGGCTTCTTCTTCTTCTTCTAATATTTCGGCTGAAATCGACTGCGCAGCCATAGATTTAACTTCCATGCATATGTTAAACCTCTTTGCCGCCTATCAACGTCTCTGGCGCCTTGTGTATCTCTGGCCGCATACGCAGTGGTTCGGTTCTCGGGTTTAAAAGGACGGAACAAGTGCTGGAGCGTTAGTCACCTCAGCTCACTCTGAAGATGGCTGGACGGTATTCAGCCGAAAAATTAGAAAAAGCTGAATTGATGCGGCTGCACGCCCAAAATTTTAAGGACCAGCTTTCAGATTTGTTTACATTTGTTATTTATTTTCGAATCTCTTCCACAAAGTAATAAATGGTGAACGGTACAACTCACGTCCGATCGCAGTCCTCGAATAATGTTCCATTCGCAATCAGAAACAAAACAATTGCTGCTTCACAGTGTGTCACATTCATCTAACATCTCTTTATGTATCCAGTGTGATGTATACACATGGTAACATTGCTGTGGTTATTTGATATTTTATGTTTGGTGTTCAAAATTTTGAACCTACACCTTCGGTGAAACCTTCGATTCAACACTAAATGAGTCGGAACCCTATGTACAATTTCAATAGGAAGTTCCGAGCTTTCGGAGCATTAGGTGAGGCTCCGTTACATCTAATCATGACACGCACATCGTTGCGTTGTCAAAAGTTCGTGAAAATTCGTGGGAGAAGACTACGCACCGGGCTCTGACGTTAGCCATGAAATAAAGTGGCACGCTTGCGACGTAACTTAAGCTCTTGGGTGGTTCGATAGGTTGCCAGCCGCCAAGGCGCAGCTGTCGGCGCAGGTGCCCGCAGAGCTCCCTTTGCTGGGGCCGGTTTCGAGCAACAGCGCAGATGGTCAACCACCCCCGCGACAGGCGGCATATTAGTTGGTGCGCATGCGCCGTCTTGGCTGACCGCCAGATTTGACAATGGCGGCGCGATGGCAATATCTGTTACTTCGCTGTCTCCCACGCTTTTTATACGCATGTGCCGTATCTAGTCAGTCTCTCTCTCTCTCTCTCTCTCATTATTTGCTGCAGTATATACAATAACGTAATTTTTTTCCCTTCTCATTTTTTGTTCTACCTCGTATTATGTCCCATGTTCATATTCTATCCAATTTCGATACTATAAACAATCATTCCCGCTCCGCCCTCTAACTTCTTCCCTGAATAAATCATTCTCATTATCTGACTAAATCTTACGTCTCAGGGCTGAGAACAGGTAATTTCCAATAGTAGTATGTTTTGGGGTTTCCAAATGACAGAAGTTAACTGGTACCTGTGTCAAAATAAAGTTCTGCTTCGCCTAAATGAGGTTGAAGCTACAATAAGTTACGGGACCGTGGCCTTGCGATAGCAGAAGATATATTAAACGCAAGGAAACATTCAGTCTAAATTGATCAGCAAATCTGATCTGGAGAAACTGTATACACATCTTCCAACGTTAACACCTCTACTTTAAAAAAAAAGTGTAAATTACGTGCGTTGTAAAGTTGCCAAAGCACAATTTCAACCGCTAATAAGGAGACAAATGACATGCTCATGCGAGTACGTTTTATCCAAACGCGATGGTCGACATTCTGAAAATTGTGGCTATTGTTGTACTAAGCCGCTGTAGAGGAATCACGTACTTGCTCTCCCAATGAAACAGTGTTGCTACTTGTAGAGCTTTGGGTCTAAATATTATGGAACTGTTTTCTACTGCGACGAAAAAGTTACGTAAATACTCAACTAGTTCAACGCAGTTTTGCAACAATATACAGTCGTTTCAAGCATTTGTCGACTGGATGAATACTTATAAACAAGAAGATGACATTCACAAAGGTATTAGAAATCTGTTGCTCATCCGCCGAATGATGAATGAATAGCTCCTGTATGTGAAACAGTTACAGGAACGGAAAGCTCTTTCCAGAATCACCTGTTACTTGCCCACAATATTATTGCACCTGGGAGTGGAGGCCCTTATCGTGAGTCAGCGCGTAATCAAGGTTGATGGTACATGCACAACTGATCTGAAGGTAGCAGAAAGTGCAATAATATCGTGGATGGGTAGTAAAATTCCACACCATGTTAGTAAATTCAGTAACTAAAAACAAAAACAGTAGACTGTGTCAACATTCGGGTATTTTCTCTCTATAATATTTTCTACGCAGGTGAAAAAACCAGCAGCAGCAGCAAACTGAACCGTACTTTCAACACAAGGCTGTCAAAATAGATACTGCGAGTAATTTCTGAAGAGATATCGCAAGATAATACGCATCTCTCTTGATAAGAGAATGAGAGATGAGCAATCTACCTCAATTACATCGGCTTTCACAACTTAATAACAAAGATTAGCTCAATGAGGATAAATTAAAGATACTTTTGTGGTCTGATTTCCTTTCAAACTTACGGATACATTTCTAGATACTAATTAATATTACCATCCAAAAATATTTCATTCATAACAACGCACGTTCTCTACACGAGTCCCAATCAAGTACACCGCCTCTTTGCATGAAGAACATCTACTGCAGCTAAGACAATGAAAGGCGCATATTACCAAAGATACTGAAAATGATGTATAAGTTAATGTTGTGATTTCCTATATCTTTAAGCATTCTCTTCAAAACTTAAATCCAATTACTTCTTTCGGATATTTTATTTCCAGTTTCGTACATATATGTTAGAAATAAGATAGTTTGCATTCATGTTTAGAAACGCATACTGGTGAATTTTACTTTGTGGAAGGCTTTTTCAGTGGAATAAGATTTTATTAATACACTGGTCCACTTTTATCGTAGGAAGTGAGTTACAGATATTTTTAATTTATGAACGGAAGTTCTAATGGAAAACGGCTTAGTACTAGACGTGTCGTACGTGTATTGTAATCGCAAAGGTTGAGAGCGAGCCCTTTGTTAATTCAAGGTTGAATTTGGTATCCTTAATTTTGGAAACTTTTTAATCTGTGGGTATGAGATGCTACTTATTTACATATGTTTTGTGGGGAAGTAAATTACTTTCGCATAGCGACTTACGATTACTTACTATGCAAGTTACATCGACTCAATGAAAACTTCAATTACATTTTTTTAAAATTTGTTCTCTCTTCATGCGCATTTGTTTGTTTAGCCCAACAGAGGGAATAAACTGCATTACAGCTTTTATTTCTTTTCAAATAGGTCCCCGCAAGCTGGGCATAAAGTGTGGGTTAGTACACGATGGATATATGTTGGAGGGAATTAGCAGCTGCAGCAACCAACTAAATATCCCCACAGCCTTGATAAGGAATGGTATATTTGAAAACAATCTTAGCCACAAATACCTACGCCTTATTGTCTGTATGTATGTGAATTCTTAGGTATAAAGATATGTTAAGTCTATTATTTATTCGACATGTAGTGACGTAGCGAGAATGGCTGTGTGAAACTGTACGTTGTTGTAAGACACCTAAGCAGCAGTTATGAAGAATTCTCCGCGATAGTGGCTTCAAGTACATATTAGGAATAGTCGGCCGCCTTTCAATGTGGGAATCACACTATGCAAGCAGTATCTCGAAATATTGTACAGTAGATGTTCCCAAGCAACAGCTCGTTACTGAAATAGATGTCCGCCCCGGTAGCTGAGTGGTCAGCGTGACAGACTGTCAATCCTAAGGGCCCGGGTTCGATTCCCGGCTGGGTCGGAAATTTTCTCCGCTCAGGGACTGGGTGTTGTGTTGTCCTAATCATCATCATCATTTCATCCCCATCGACACGCAGGTCGCCGAAGAGGCGTCAAATCGAAAGACCTGCACCAGGCGAACGGTCTATCCGACGGGAGGCCCTAGCCACACGACATTTCCATTTTACTGAAATAGATTGAGAACGATACCAGACTTTACAGACTTCGATCGGTCACACAAAAAAAACACGCTGACAGATTTGGAAGAGCTCGTTTCAAATCCTTGAAGTCTGCATGAAGTATCAATCGTGCTTCAACATACTTATTGCAACCAACAATTAATTATAAGGTGTACAACTTTGCTTCCGCCGTTTGCCGATAGGTGGCGACAACGGTAAGTAGCGGCCGAAAGAAACAGATCGCAGACGTCGGGCAGTTAGCTTGGACCTCGGTCAACATAACCTCATTCAAACATTAGTATATTTGTGTCGGCATCATAAAGTTGTTCTTAATTGAAAATGCCAGTTTACGAGCCTAATTCTCGTCATTTGCGGGAGGTGTTACTGTTTTGTTTCAATATGAGGAAAACAGCGGCTGAGTCTCATGGAATGCTCTCAAGTACGTATGGTAAGAACGCTATTAGTGGAAGAACGTGTCGTTGAGTGGTTTCAACGCTTCAAGAACGATGATCTTAACGTCGTAACCAGCATAGTGGTGGAAGAGAGAATGTTTTCGGAGATGCAGAATTGGAGACACTTCTGAGTGAAGACTCGCGTCAAACTCAAGAAGAATTGGCACGATTAGTGGGAGTCTCAAGGCTATAGGCATGATTCAGGAAGATGGAACTTGGGTCCCGTATGAGCCGAAACCAAGAGACGTTGAACGGCGTTTGTGAACAGTTGCTTACGAGGCAAAAACAGAAGGGATTTCTGCATCGCATTGTGGCCGAGGATGAAAAATGGGTTCATTATGATAACCCTAAACGCAAAAAATTATGGGGATATCCCGGCCATGCTGCCACGTCGACGGCCAAACCGAATATTCACGGCTCCAAGATCATGCTCTGCATTTGGTGGGACCAGCTCGGCGTCGTGTACTATGAGGTATTAAAACCAAGTGAAACAATCACGGGTGCTCGTTATCGAACGCAATTAATGCGTTTGAGCAAAGCATTAAAATACAAACGGCCGTAATACAGCAAGAAGCACTCTTAAAGTTATTTTGCAGCACGACAACGCTCGACCCTACGTTGCAAAAGAGGTCAAAACGTACTTGGAAACGTTAAAAAGGCAAGTCCTATCCCACCCGCCGTTTTCTCCAGGAATTGCTCCCTCCGACTATCACCTGTTTAGATCAATGGCGCATGGCCTGGCTGACCAACGCTTCCGACCTCATGAAGAAGTCACAAATTGTGAAGAAGTCACAAATTGGATCGATTCGTGGATCACTTCAAAAGACGGACAATTTTTTCGATGCGGGTTTCGTACACTGCCCGAAAGATGGGAGAAAGCTGTGGCCAGCGATGGAAAATACTTCGAATGATACATGTGTAACCAGTCTGTTTCATTAAAGATTCAAATGTTGGGGGAAAAATGGTGGAAGCGAAGTTGTACACCTTGTATAATCATGGTAAAAATTTCCAATATGACTACCTATGACTCCGAAACAAGCCACAGAAGTGTTTTCTATATCTTTTGCAGTGCATAAAAACAATCCCATTTTGACTAAGGCGAGACGTTTATTGGACATTTTTAATTGCTGTTACAATATGAGTTGCACCGAATTGAACAGTTTCGAGACCTATGGCAGTCAAAGGCTCTTTCCTCGACTTTTAATTTTACCAAAAAATAATTCTCGTAAATGAGTTACGATGCAAAAACGTTAAATCATTGTACCTACCTATTACAATACTACATTGTTAGTAATTAAACATTTAAATTTGTGTAGTGTAAAATACAGATTTACGCTAAATAATAATTTCCTAAGATAATTTTCCACCTTTTCGCTTACAGTCGCCTGAAAGTCTGCCGTTGAAGACCTGATAAAGGCACTGCTCTGGACGCCTACGTGTCCTGAATTATTATCACAGTAAACAAGTGAGGATTTTTTTTAATAACGGACGGAAGACGACGTGTTAAGACAGAAGCTGAGACATCATATGTGCATTAAAGTAGGACATTTTTTATTTGTACATACGGTAGCGTGTAAATGTCACTTCTTTGAGGCAATTTATTTAGACGATGTAAGAAATCAGTATATAAGGGCAATCCGCAAAGTTACTTCCGTTTTCATGTAGCATAGAAAGTAATGCCACGTGCGGGAAGGCGGAGGACAAACCTTGCGATAGCGAGGAAGCCACATTCCTACTTGTTTCTTTGCACTGGCCGTTCAAAACGAGCGTTGCAAATTAAAGTCCCGTCAGAAGTGTAATCCGTCGTGATACACGCGTTTTAATAGCAAAAAAATTTCAAAGCTTGTTGATAAGTGCATTGAAGCTTCTGCTGAATAGGTGGGTGCAGATGTGCATCAATCACGTAGTTTAAGAGGAAACGACGAATGTTCATATCAAAAGTGTCAACTAACTGGTACAGAAAATTAACAATACATGCACATTAGAGATTTCAGCTCCAGACAACTTGGTGGATATTCATCTGAGTGTTTGGGCTGAGATCGTGACTAAACAATCTGGATCTCGAAACTTCTGTGCTCGGTGCTTTCTCAATCAACACAGGGAACTGGCCAGCTCGTTAGAAACCCCGTTAAATGCTCAAATGTGAACTGTGTTTATACTGAGAAGTAATACAAAAGTTTTGTTTTAAAATTTTTCTAATAAATTTGCTTTACCTACTCTAGTATTTTTCGGATAGGCAAGTCAATTACGCGGTCAAATGTGCCTTTACGGAGCGCAGTCTACGGGAAACTGCTTTTTTACCTCCCTCCGGGGCCTCCGTCAATCTGCGGGCCGTAGAGTGAATCAGCGGACGGAGACGTGAAAGGACGCGATGCAGTTGCGGTGTGGCACGCGTGCTCTTGATTCCTGCTTTCCTCTGGACTGGCGCGCGGTCGAAACGGGGCCAAGGTCGGGTCCATAGCTGCCTCCGGCAATTACTCGCCCAGCGCGCGTCGCCGGCCTAACCAGTATCTTTCTCCGCGCTAAGCACACTGCGACGGCAGAGGAATTGGCTATCCATTAGAAGGATGCTACAGCGCGAAAGATCGAGCCCCTACGGCGGGTTCATCACCACCAGAGACGCAAGCAACGATAGGCATCGCTGATCTTTTAGCTTTCCACATCACCGTAGATACTGAATATGCACATCGAAACATATATAGTTCATGTAAGTTCTTACAACACCCTACTTGAAAATCTGAAATTACTACTGATAAAATATATGGGTAAAAGAGCATGTACAACATGTACAGAAGACGCAGAGAACTTTCGAATGACAATTAAAAGTTCTGGTTGGGATAAGAACTAGGCTTACCGACTCCACTGTAATTTTGTAAAGAGACGGCAAGGAACATGGGAGTTGAGCTGAACGGAATGACTTTAGCTAGTTATCCAATCAAATGACAGAATCAATAAGGATATAAAATTGCAAAGTAGTAAAGGAAAGTATGAAAAAGAGTATTTTAAAACCGAATATAAACTTAAATATTAGAAAGTGTCTTCTGAAAGTATTACTTTGGAGTACAGTCTTTCATTGGAGTGAAATGTGAATGCCAAACAGCACAAATGAGGAGAAAAAAAAATGTGAATGCCAAACAGCACAAATGAGGAGAAAAAAAGAACATTTTGAAATGTAGCGCAACAGATGAAAGTTGGTGAGTAGATGGAGTAAATGAAAAAGAGGTACTGAACCAAATTGGGTAGAAAATACCTTAAAGGTAAAACTTGATTAAAAGAAGGGATAAAATAATATGACATGACACAAAAAATAAAAGAATTGTGATTTTGGTAATACGAAGAAGTGCAGGAAGTAAAAATAATAGGCTAGAGTGAGACTGATGTTGAAACACAGCAACAAGGTTCACATGGATATAGGCTACAGCAGTTAAGCAGATGAAAAAACTTGCACAGGGGGACAAGATGCACCAAATCGTTCTTTTGGCTGATCACCACCACCACCACCACCAACACCACCACCACCACCTCATAAAATACAAAGAAATGACCCGAGTCCCTGCCCCTGTTTTCGAAACAAACTTTTAAATCTGTAAATGATAGTGATGAAAACGTATAAAGATTAGTAGCAAACACTGAGCTATGACTGAAATTGTCGTGCTGAGAACAGGTGATCGAGCTTTACACAATAGGACATTCGGCTTTAAACACAGCTAAGCTGTTAGACAACCCCCTTCTGGTGCAGGGACCTTATCTTCGCCAACACAATTTAACAGTCCCACCATTAATACTTTAACCAGCACCGACCGACCGACTTTCGTAACTCACCCGATGAAAGTCATTTCGAAACCGATCACCACCACCAGAATAGGTCAAGCAGAATAACCGTTTGCGGCCCACTATATAACTTTCATCTGGTAGCCGCTTCTTTCGTCTTACTTCTACTGGCGCAGTCTACCTGACTCTGGCTTCCTTTCATAATGTGTGTCGACAGCATTGTCGTCTATATTCTCGATTCCGATCTTATCAATCACGGCAAAGATATCAAGTTCCTCACGAATTTTGTCATTTCTGAGCAGTCTAATGTAAGTTATTTTCAGTTGCTTTTATTAATTTCTGTCCAGGGTTTTTCCTTTCCACATATCTGTAACACATGAGAGTGTATGATCATATTATGCTGAATTACATTCATGGGCCATTTCTCGACATCGCCTCAGAGCTACTCTAATTCTTCCAGTCACCATGATATGTGTAAAAATGTTACAGATATTCAGTAGCCGAGTAGATGGTTTACCATTATTTGTGATCTTACAGCATAATAAAATTCACCCCCAACATTTCACGCAACTTTAAAAAAATAGTGATAAATTCAACAACAGAGTGCCACACTAGAGATATTGGACCAGAGGTACACGAAGCGGCAGACTGGTATAGCAGTCTTAGCATGACGTTGTACGTTATATAAGCGATAAGAAGATCGGGCAGGCTTCGGCTGGCCGCGACACGCGTCAACGTAGCGGCCCGCGGGCGTGTAAGCTGCACACGTGGGCCACCACTTACGCGCGGGGGAGGATGGAGGGGGTCGGTGTCAGCAGCGGGGGCGTAGCGCGCTGTAGCGTGGCGCTGTATACCGTGGAATCAATAGGCGGGGGCCAGAGCGCGCGCTGAGCAGTAGGTCAGCGGGACAAGGCCCACGGCGCGGACTTTTACTGCCACGTCTGCAACGGAAAACTTCCACCGACAAGTCACTGCTGCAGCCATCGCTGGTTCATCTCGCAGCTGCCGTGCTCCGATGTGTCAACGAACATACCATACGCTTACTCGTCTCTGACGCGACCTGGAGGCTCGTCAGTTCCATAATCCCCCGATACACCTGTCTTTAGCCGCGCGTAACCTAACGAATGAATGAAAAATCCACTAGATTGCATCTGGGTATTCTACGTGGCGTACGAACTGACGAATGTGAGCGCAGGTCTATTAACACTCGTGACGTCCTGTCACCACAGCTTAGGTAAGGGTAAAGTTGTCATCAATGCGAAGGGTGGTCTGAACATCGCAGTGCTTTACTCGCCATAGTCCAACTGGTGATGATACGCCTCTGCCTTCCTGCGTAATTTGAATTCACTTATACGACCGTATATAGAGAGAGAAACTAACAGTTTAAAGACTCCCAACCATGGTGCAACTTGGCATTTTTCACATATGCAAATCACTACAATAGGTGAAATATGCGGTAAGCGACAGGGAAAATCCAAAAACCAACCGACGACTAAACCCCAGGCCTTCGGATTTGTATTCCACTACCCATATAGTGAGCTTTTCTATTCTTTTCTTTTCGTTAGGGACATCTGTCCATGTTGATCGTAGACTGAGCTCCATAGATTGCCATGTGCAATCGTGAGGAAATGCTTCCCACGCTACTGTACAGTGCTGCAACATCTGCGACTAAAAGCTGTGTTAAGATACACATACTCGGCCTGACACACACGTTTGCACGCAGTTATTCCTTTTATGTTAGGCCCATAATGCGAACTTATTGTCTCCGTGTGAGACAAACAGATATGGTACTGTTCATACGTACAGCCTCAACCGAAAGTGTTTCCTATACAGTATTTAATGGCTAATATGAAAGTTGAATGATATTGAAGATAAAACAAATTAGAGAAACAATCACCCCCAGAGAGAGAGAGAGAGAGAGAGATCACACAAATCACGGAACTAGTTTAAGGTTAATAGCTTGATTACGTAAGTTCAGGACAGTCTTGAGCATCGATTTCACTGGGTCAAATACGAGTATCAGATTTTTTTCCGATTTAGTCTAGGCTGCAAAATTTAAACGACAAATCAACATTATCTTATCACGAAAATCACTTATCCTTACTCTGGTTCTAGTGAGGAAAGATATATGGAGGCTGCCTCCTTCGTTTGCTCAGGGACGACTCACGTCGCACTGCAGTTATAGCGCAGATATAGACTTTTTATCGCTGACATGACTCGCAGTTAGCTGTAACATGAGGTTACAGTACCGTGGACCGCTTGCAAGCCCGTACATGCGTAAGGAGGAGGCTCATTTTGGAATTTCCGATGTATACCTACGTTGTTGGTTTCGTATAGTGACCTGAAGACAGCGAAATAGCTAGCCTAGCTAGCTACTTCCTCGATTAGTTATTATACTAATGCTTCTGCAACACTAGAAATCATACTGTAAGGAGGCCCAATATCACGACAAAGATTGTATGCATGTCGAATTGACTGTATGGGCCAACGGTATATTTTATGCTGTGAAGGTATGACCTGTAAAGAGCCAAATGGGTAACTTTAGCAGATACGAAGTCGATTAAGATTCCAGCGTCTTAAATATTTTCACGTAAATATATTTTTCCTAATGAGTAAACGCGTGATATTGCAACTTTTGGAACACTCACTATAAAACACATTTTAATTAAGCAAATATATCTGACATGGAGTTGTCGAATTGACGCAGAATTTTAGTAAATTAATGAAAATTAATTTCCTAATCAGTGGCGAAAGAACTTCATTAAGTGGCTAAGAAAAACTTACTTAATCCCAAACTCGGCTAGGTACTTTCTGAAAAAGTTCCTAACCCCACTACACCGAATGCTTTTTACAGACTGTTGCACGCCGTTAATATCCGAGATAACATGTAATTGAATTCGTGATACCAATTAGGTTAGCGAGGAAAAAATGTAAGCTCTCAATATAAGGATCTCAGTAGCCGCCGATACGAAGAAATAGTGTCTTCTGTGTAGACAGCCAGACTTTTTACGTGTGCAAACACTATTCGTTTTGCGAACGTGCATGCACACGCAGGAATGTCATTCGAACATCAACGGCGCACCAGCCACAGAGGGGCGGGAGAACTGTGCGCCTGCGCAGAGTGCCGCCATATGACGTCACGCAGAAGCCAAGGCCGCGTCCGCGCGCCGCGTGCTCCTGCCATCCGTGGTTACTTGCCTCGTTACTGCCGATTTCATTACGTCTTGTGCTACACAAATCACCTACGCTGTGGCCGGGCACGTGGCGAACACAATGCTTTTGGAACACTATCATCTCACCACAACTCCGCCATATCGCATTTAACGGAGAGGTGTAAACAAGGAATAATAATAGTCTTTTATGGGTATAATTAACGGGATTGTTCTCAAATCTCCCATTGTTTGGCATTGTCATTCAAATTAAAACATCAACGGTGAAGAAAATGTGCTTCTCGTCCGTACATCAACTTCCCCACAGGACTGGTATTTCGAAACAATTCTTTTGCATGATGGGCCGAGCGGTTCTAGGCGCTACAGTCCGGAACCGCGCGACCGCTAAGGTCGCAGTTTCGAATCCTGCCTCGGGCATGGATGTGTGTGATGTCCTTAGGTTAGTTAGATTTAAGTAGTTCTAAGTTCTAGGGGACTGATGACCACAGCAGTTAAGTCCCATAGTGCTCAGGGCCATTTGAACCATTTTTTTTTTGCATGATGGCAAGCCATAACAATCTTCATTGCATTATTATCGCACGGTTGTTTATTTCATGCAGTTCTGTATGCTCACCAAGATATTACCTCAGCTAATCTAATAATGGATTATTTCCAATACTGTACCTCTCAACTGTATAGGTAACATTTTGTTTACCAGCACCTCCAGTGAATACAATACTACTGTCAGCACAAATTAAAGGAACGAAACGAACTACCAATGTGAAGTTTTGGCTAAGAGCTTTTGCCACAACCCGTACAACAATCCATATGTCTAGTGTTTTCGTGGGGTAATATAGTAAAACAATATTTATGTTAACTGTATCGGGAAAAACTGTCGTCCTGTAACAATCAAACTTCTATTTAGTGTCCCGATACATAGGGCAAGAGCAGTCAATTGATCTTTCCTTTACGTCTATGGTCACGAAATTTTTTGTCAACAGATTTGACAAAAAGATTTGTGACCACAGACGTACAGTAAAGGAAATTTATTCTATATATGGGTCATTGTTTTATTCGCGACAATGTCACAGCTTGTGAAAGTGAATTGATCTGTGTGCCTGTCTAGAAGACAACAGGAACTGACAGATGTGTACATCAGTATTTACTTAAAACACAATAATCTGGATAAAACATGTGTACATACCATAGGCGACCTTTCATGTTAATGATAAAACAATCTGAACAATTCAAGATACAAAATGCAGAGTGTATCAAAAAGAAGCATCCGACTACAAAAAAATCGCAATTATGATATTTGAGATATGAGCGTGAACAGCGTACATCTGTAATAAGCAAACTCTTAGAGTTTTACACGGTTCCCGCTAGGTATCAGCAATGTGCTCCCACATCAGTTCTAGTAAAAATGGTGTCCAGGACAACATGAAACGTTTTGTGTTCTACGTCTCGCGCAGTACGGGTCAGTAATAACTGTTCAGCATGACTTTTGTATTGTGTGGATCCTCCTATTGCACAGAGCATTAGACGTTAGCAAGAACAATTCCGAGAAACAGATTGTTTGTGTAAAGGCAAATCGCAGGGCCGTCCCCAGTGTCTGGCACACACGCCGAACGCATCCGCCCTAGTTCCACGAGTCCGTAGAAATCCGTTCGCCGTGCAGCCCGACAGCTCAACATCCTCCCATGTCCGTCTTGCGTGTGTTGTGTCGACGTTTGCACTCGGCTACTGCAAGCTCTTCGTGAAGTGACAAACAACAACGTGTGGAGTTCCGTAATTTCGTTCTTGGCAAGATGTAGGATGACGGTTTTCTTCCACGCTTATTGTTTAGTGAAGAGGCAACATTCCATTTAAATGGAAAGGTGAACCGTCATAATGTGAGAATATGGGGTACGGAACAACCACATGAATTTGTACAACATTAGAGGGGCTCTCCAAAATGTATTTTGTCCAGTTTCGCGGGAAAGGACGCAGGGTCCATTTTCTTTGTCGAGAACACCGTTACTGGAAGCATATACTTCGATAAGCTTGAGAACTTGCTTTTCCACAGTTGGAGGCTGTTTCGAAATAATCCATTTACCAACAGGATAGGGCATCGCCACACTAGCATCTTGAAGAGCGGGAATTTTTAAATCAAAGGATTACTGAACGTTGAATCGGTCGGACTGGATCGAATGATTCAGTTTTACATTACGAGTCTCCAAGGTCACCGGACCTGACTGTTATTATTTCTTCTGAGGGTTTATAAAAAACAAACCTCTTGTTTATGTGCTTCCGTTACCAACAATGAATGAACAGAGATATCGCATAACAGCAGCTGTGGAAGCTTAACTCAAGACACCCTGGCTGCAATGTGGTAACAATGTGAATACTGCATTGACGTATTCTGTGCCTGTCAAATACGGGTATATTGAACACCTAAAAAACTTAGTTTCCCGTTCATAAAAAAACAAAATTCATTGTTTATGCTTAGTTTCATAGGCCTGTAAAATCGGATGATTCTTTTTGGTACACGTTGCATGGTAATTATTTACCACTATTATGAAATACTTGTTGTAAGTATTACTTGGTATGTGAGTTTCTTACAGAAGAAACTGCCTCCTGAAATGTCTCCCTTAAGGCGCAGTTCCTCTACAACATTAACGTGAGCATAAATTAAGAGGGTGAGTCAGGAGGAAAGGTACATGCTTTGAGGGGTGATGGTATTAGTGATTCTGAACAAAAAACTACATATGGACGTACGCCCTATTCCGAATGGTTTCCAAGATAGAACACATTTAATATCAATTTTGTAAGTTTTTCTTGAGTAACCCGAAAACCAGACCCTCCAGTGAAAACGTGTCGCGGCACAAAATTAAACTACATTAAGTTTCCTACAAGAAAGGTCCTATTCTTTTTTTTTCTCTAGAACTAATGGTTTGTGCAAAGAGAGTTCGAGAATGTCGAAAAACTCGCTCGACGCGCATGCGCTAGAGCTTATGTAGTTTTTGTAGACCAATTTCGGGCAGTTTCTCGACTTGACAGACCCCAAGTGACCCTATCAAACTGTTCGTCTCAACGTGCTACCTCAAACTGGCCTACAAGAACTACGTAAGCTACAGCGTATGCGCGTCGAGCGAGTGTTTTCATTTCGCAATCTCTTCGCACAAACCATTAGTTCTAGAGAAAAAATGAATATGACCTGTTTTGTAGGAAATTTAATATAGTTTAAATTTTGTAATGCGACAAGTTTTCGGTGGAGGGTGCGGTTTTCGAGCTATTCAAGAAAACGTACGAAAGTGATATTAAATGTGTTCCATCTCAGAAACCATTCGGTATAGGGCATACGTCAACATGAAGTTTTTTGTTCAGCATCACTATCACCCCTCAAAGCATGTGCCTTTCCACCTGACTCACCCTGTATTTCTTTCCGTGCTCATTACACATCGGTAGAAACATGATGTAATATGGACAAATGTTTTGGTTAGTACCGCGAGTGAATATCAGGGCCCTGAAGGAGCAGAAATTGATCCAATATTATAACATCATGCAGTCACATAACGTGGGGATTTTTATAAAATAGTTAAGCAGGAACTTTACAAGAACTGCTACTTTCACAAAGCGACAATATCAATGAAAATGTAAATACGTAAGACTTGTTTAAAAACAGTTCTGGACCTATGAAACTCGTTCCCAATAGGAATCGTGACCATAACATCTAGACTCGTTCCCAATAGGAATCGTGACCATAACATCTTGTTATTTGCCCATCAGAGTTACCAAAGAGCTAATTTTCCTATAATTTTAATGAGATACAATACTGTCCTAGTCTGACAACCATTTGGGGCAAAAAAACCTTATAGCTATGTAACAAAATAAATAAAAACAAAATATGAAAATAAAAATTACGATGTAATGTCACGTCCACGGAGTCATTAGAACGGAGAATTTGTCCCACTGGGAGACGAAAATCTGCCTTGTGGTTTTCAAAAGAACCACATTCGGCTATTTGTCTCAACGACGTAGGGAAACTACGTAAAATCTAAACCTTGAAGCGGGATTTGAACCGCGGTCTCCCAAAATGTGAATTAAATGTGCTAACTAGTGCCTAGCTAGCACGGTCTGTAGAGAATAAACACGCAAATAGTTACAATACGTTGCGCAAAAGTGAATCCAGAGCAGTCGGGGATCCCAAAATATGCGTGCGGCGTTTCCGCTCGTATGCAAATAAAAGCTAAATAGATGAAGGGACATTCGACAATGCCGACAGTCAAGATAACGCAGAATCCCAATAAAATGTCTCATGCAAGGGAACTTGTACTACTCTGAATGCAAACCGCTGCAGCCGTACGTTTAAATACACCAGCGGTGACGGAACTTTCTACGCCCTACCGCGTACCTCGCCAGCTACGCCGACTGCGGCCGCTATGTTTACCTTCGGCACGACACAGTCAAGGCTACGCGATACAGCGTTCTGCCAAAACAACTGCCGCGGCCGACTCGTTGGAGGTCGGTTCAGACTACCTTCCAACGCTGGCCGCCAGCGATAGCTCCCTTAGTACCTACATACTGCGAAGATTCGCCAAAACGCGGGCACTCGGTACAGATGGGCGTCCTAAGTAATGTCTGACGCATATTAATTGACAGAAGTGCCAAGCGGCGACGCGTTCTTTAGTGGCTAGAGTGCGGCAGCAACAGGTGGTGGATGTTTTCACTAGCGCGCTTTCCGGCGACTAGCGCTGCAACTAGAGGCAAAGGCCGCCTCGCATAACGTGACGGCCGGGCGTTTCCTCGCTACAGCTTGCATCCTTGGAGGAGGAGGCCATGCCGGCAAGGAGAAACATCTCTTCACACGCTGTGTTTTGCTCTGCGTCAAAGTGTGCGCAAATCGGAGAAAACTTATAAACACCATCTTTGCTTAAGCATTCTTGGATTCCACTGTACTCTCTATTTCGAAAGTTCCTCACCATCATTATCATCTATTACAATGCAGTTATAAACTTATAGAATTTCATCATAATAAACGACCCTGTTGACTAAACGCAATTCTTATGCCTGCACTATACGACGAATTGATGGATCAGTAATAGACTCTGATAGATCATAGTTGGGTCGGATACTTTGCGTTCAAATCGGCCATTAGGCAAGCAGTTATTTAGAAAGTGTCAAATAAGAGCGAGTAACTGAACAGTTGCTAAACTGACACATGCAACAGATCAGTGTGCCAAGAGCTTCAATTCACCTACCTTCAGCAGTAAATATTGAAAATAAATGTTGCGATTGGTACGCACTTGTTCAAAAGTTCACGTTACTATAAAATCCAGCAAAAACTTTTAATTTAGTCTGTGTGAAGTTCGCGCCTCCTGCAGTACCAAGTCTATACGTAAAATACTGACCAATCTACGAATATCGCCGATTTCACATTTCTAGATGAACCTGAAAATACTGTGATGTCCTCTGGTGTTCCGTGATCCAAGTAACTTCGCGATCATTGCTTTTTAAACACTGCTTTAAACATTAGGTATTTGTCGCAAGTATGGCAATTCAAAATGTCTCATCAGAGCTATTGCGACGATGTAATTACAATACTTTGTTCATCTGAAACAAGGGCAAGTCCTCAGCCAAATTCGTATCTCCTGTCATTAGCAAACTGACGCAGTCTTCCAAAACGCAACGTCCACATAAACTGCATATTGGCGAGTTCTATCGCCGCAGAAAGAACCCATACTTCACAGGAGAGTGCCCGGTCAGGTGAACTTTGCCTCACTTTAGTGGCCAGGAGGAGTTACGGTAGGGAAGTTAACTTCACAAACCACAGGTTGTTGTCCTTTAGCGCAGACCCTCTTCTCAATAACGCTTGACCTTGGCCTCAACAACTAGGCCGTTACTTGTAGAAAATCCATAATCGTAATATTCGCCAAGTTAGTTTCGAAATAATAGTGAAACAGCACGTTACTGCTCTGTCAGACCGAGACGCAGTTCTGTGGTACTTTGATGGATCAAAGAAATGAGAAATGTCGAGTTATCCTACTTCCTCCACCCCCCCCCTTTTCCCCTGGAATCAGGATGATACCCCGAAGAGACAGCATACAAACATTTCACCAGTACGTCACCTGAAAAGACTATGTTATCATACAGTTTTAAAAATATCTGAAATATTAACATTAAGAGACAAAATACCTGTGTATGCACCAGTATTACGTCTCAAAAATGGTTCAAATGGTTCTGAGCACTATGGGACTCAACTGCTGAGGTCATTAGTCCCCTAGAACTTAGAACTAGTTAAACCTAACTAACCTAAGGACATCACAAACATCCATGCCCGAGGCAGGATTCGAACCTGCGACCGTAGCGGTCTTGCGGTTCCAGACTGCAGCGCCTTTAACCGCACGGCCACTTCGGCCGGCTATTACGTCTCCTAAGATACAGCTATCGATAGATCTCAGCTCTGTCCAAGTGCTTATCTTAAAGCATGTGCTTTGTGAAAAGACAGTTGCTAACAAAATAACCTCTTCCCATTAACTGCTTCCTTACATCTCTGCTTTCCACTGCTCCCCTCCATACCTAGATCATCTCTCTGGCACAATCCATGAAAACAGTGGTCCATCGATCTAGAATTGTAATCATCGAACATGCTTTCTGATGATGAAAATGCTTCTGTCACTATTCTGTTTGACATGTCTATCATCTGCCATCATACCCGAACGTTCTAGCAACACATTCTCTGTATGTAAATAGAATTGTCTACAAACTGAAATTTGGTCTGAACACCAGAGTGCTTTTACTAGGTTTGATCCTGTGGACGGCAATATGCCATTGGCTGTTGAAGAGACTCGAGCACTCAGTTACAGACTTCCAGTTTAATGTAAGCTACAAAGCACAGCACCTCAACATTTCTGACATACATAAATAATTTCTGGAGGTGAAAGAAGCAGTCAGTAAAAAACACACACACACACACACACAACACACACACACACACACACACACACACACACACACACACAAAAAAATCGCCGAACGACTGGGGATTGAACCCCAGACCTTTGAACTTGTACACTGAACTCCTGACACCTACTCACTGGGCTACTGCACCACTCTTTCTCTGTACTTAGATAAACATGAAACTGCATTTTCCTGTGTAGAATTAATGATTACGAGACATACCCATAACATTCCTTCAGCTTCTATGTAGCCTGGGAAGCAGTGAGTAACTGAATAGTTGGTAAATTGCACATGCAACAGGTCAGTGTGCCAAAAGCTTCAATTCACCTACCTTCAGCAGCAAATACCGAAAATAAATGTTGCGGTTGAAAAGGCGGCAAGATGTGAAATCCGTTCGATAAAACTGTTTTTAGTAGCAACAACTCTCAGAGCCATTGACATTCACATCGCATTAAACTGAAGGAATCTGACGAGTGAAGATGGTGTGCGTGAATGATTTCATCTGTTTAAGAGTGGAAGACCAAATGTTCAACATGACAGAAATGGCCGACCAACTATTGCCAACAACAAACAGACAGACAACTGACGAAATACCTTCTACAGAACAACACTTAGCAGATTTATCAAACTTTTGCATGATATCGTTACTAAACAAGTATGGCAACATGTAAAAATGTAAAAAACTGGCTGCGATGACACTCGGCAGAATTTGTGCAAAGGGAATCTGTCAAATCGTTAAGAGACACATGGTGTATGCATAAACATAAAATGTTATTATGTACAGTAATATTACAAAGGGGTGTTAAGATTTTTCTAATGAAGTACACACTAACGCAGGGTGCCTTCTGAACCTCTCTAGAATATTCTCCATCCACCTTATGCACTAACATATTTTTCACTGACTGTTCTAGTATTATTCACCCAGTTCCGACACGCACTAAACAGCCATCGATTGTATAGACTCAGAACATAGTCTGGACTCAAATGTAATGATCCCCAAGCCAACAACAACGGATTCTGAAAACATCACACTTTTCTTCAACTACTCCAGGGAAGCCATGAATAAGGTAGCCAGATACAATCATGTTGGGTATCTAATGAAATTAGTGTTCTTGGCAGGGGTAACATAGCATGTTATCTTGGCTGGAGAGTCATTAAAACATGCAGAAGTAATTTTAGATGGCCCCAGGGACTTGTGATGGGATTCTTGTTGTTTGTGCTGTCTATTACTGGTCTGGCACAAAATTTTAACAGAAACTTTGGATTTTCTGCAGATGCTGCTGTAATCTATAGTGATATCTTAAAAACGCTGCACAAATATGCAATCAGGTCCTGATGACATTTAAAACTGACGAGAAGACTGGTGATTTGCTCTGAATGTATATAAATTTAAAATTTTGCACTTCACAAAAGCAAGGAAGTAATATCCTATGACAATATCAATGAATCGCAACTGGAATCAGTCAACTACTAAAAATACCTGGTTGTAACAATCTGCATAAATTTGAAGTGGAATGATTACATAAGCTCAATTGTAGGTAACAGACTTTGGTTAATATCTTCTACATCTGTACACTACAAATGACCGGGAGGTGCATGGCAGATACAGGTAAAAAATTCAATGTACGAAGGAGGCTGCTTACGAAACATTCGTACATCAAACCTTAGAATATTGGGATCGGTACTACCCAGGACTAACAGGAGCCACTGAACAAAGAGGGCATCACGAATTGTCACAAGTGGGTTTGGTCCAAGACATGTTTTATTAGGCCCACTGAAGAGCGTCACAGAGATGCTGAAAAAACTTTACTGGCAGACGCCTGAAGATATAGACCAATCATCCTGCCTTAGCCTATTTACAAAGCAAGGGTCAGTATTAAGTGAGGGATGTAGGAATATGCAACATTCCCCTACATAGGACAACGAAGACCACAACGTCAGACTAATTACAGTGTGGACAGAGGTGTGTGTGTGTGTGTGTGTGTGTGTGTGTGTGTGTGTGGGGGGGGGGGGGGGGGGGGTTTCGGGCACTAAACAGCGTGGTCATCAGCGCCCAAACGCATAGAAACAGGAACACATGCAGTGAAGGGACGAAGACGGACAGTGAACAAGGAGAACAGCTAAAAGACACAGACCTGACGCAGTTCCAAATCCTCACATACAGAGGTAAAAGAGGAGAAGAAACGCACTAAAAAAGGAAAGGAAACACAAGGAAAAGAGAACAGAAATCAAAGTGAAACAAGTAGGTAATCGTGACTGGCAGACCTCTTACCTAAAACCTGGGTGAGCCAGTCACCCAGCAGCACATTAAAATCCTCTCCCTAAAATCCGAGGCAACAAATTGGACAGGACACAAAACCGTAAGACCTTAACCACAGTCGTTGCGTCGTCTTGCAAAATAGAGGGCAAATCCGGTGGCAAGGAAACCACCGCCCTCTGGTCAGAGAATAAAGGACAGTCAAGTAAAATGTGGCGGACAGTAATCTGGACGCCACAAGCACTGCAGATTGGGGGGTCCTCCCGCCGGAGTAAAAAACCATGCGTTAAGCGACTGCGCCCAATGCGGAGGTGAGTGAGGAGAACCTCATCCCGCCTGCATGACTGGTAGGACGTACGCCATGGCCACGTGGTGGCCTTGACCAAACGCAGCTTATTTTCACCGACTGCCAGCCACTCCTCTTCCCATTGACACACAACACGAAAACGCAAAAGGGAGGTAACAGCATGGAGGGGGACGACACATTCAACAACGTGAGGGAGGGAACATGCATCTTTGGCAGCCACATCCGCCAGTTCGTTTCCCCTAATACCCACGTGTCCCGGCACCCAGCAGAAAGAAACCTCCTTCCCCTGCCGTTGCAGGTGGAGTAGGGCACCATGGATGTTCTGGACGACCGTACCCGCTGGGTACAAGTGTTGCATGGTCTGAAGGGCACTCAGGGAGGCATTTAAGCAGTCAATCTTCCATTGCTCCATAATAGAACGCGACGGGAAGAAGCTATAATAAGTGGTACAATGTGGAAGTCCCTCTGGCACTCACTTCACGCCGCACGGTATGATGCGGCGGCTGCGCACGCTGCTGGCGTGTTGTGTGGCGCTGCCGCTGCGCTTTTTCGCCGGCGCGCTGGAAGACGCGCGGGCGGCGGTTCGCGCCGGGCCGAACAATCAATACGTGGCGTCCGTGCCAGCGTCGGCGTCGCCGACCACCGTGGGATGCTGCGCTGCGTGAAGCGCCACGGGGCCGGGAATGCGCCTTGCCCTCGCTTGCCTCGCTGCGTCGCGCACCGCGGCCGCTTTCCTATCTACGGATGCGCTTTGCCTCACTGTCCGTCCTGAATAGCACTGAGCCACTACACAAATGTAGAATAACCTTCACATTTGTCCTCCTCCTTACTCCATTACAGTATTAGAAAGTTTTCATGTAAGAAATAACTTTTATTAGGCTGTCGCCGAGGTCCTCTTACACACAGTTTTCTAGACACACCGCGTCGCAGTTAACAAGAATATTTTTGAAAGACGGCACGTTCATCACCTTTTAGATGTTAATGGAATATTTTCAGAACGTAAGTTATCAACGGTCATAGACAGTAAAAACCATTATGTTTTCAAATAGACGCCGGAACCTTGTATAGTGTGTTGCCATGTATTCACTAATAACATGTTTGTGCAGTCTATTTGTTGCACATACTCCAATGTATCAACAGCAATAAAATACGTGTCAGTCACCTATTTCTTAAACAACGCTGCATTCTCGGTGTTCAATGCTATGTTTGTGACCTTTTTTTTATTGCCGTTGATATGTTGCCATATGAGTAACAAATGTACTCCACAAACATGTTTAATTAATACATTGCAGCATACTATACCTGTTGGAACATATGCAGATGCCCATGTGTGTCTGCAAAAAAGGTTTCATGCTGGAAGATAATTCGTACAAGTATTGAACACACTGTCTTACTCATGTAACTAGAGAAAGTTATTGTGTTGACGCCTTAGCACATGCTTTGATTTTCTCCTGCACGGCTCTGAAGAGCATTAAAAGAGATACACAATGGAGGCGGGAGAACTGTTGTGTACTCCATCTCTAATACCACTTTCCTAAACTAATTCTGTGATAAAATGCGTCTTTGTTCCACTAACATCCTTGAGCGTCTCTGCGACACTTTCCTTTGAGATACACTGATATAGATCTACTACGATCCTAATAGCGCGTCTCTGAATTCCTTCGATGTCTGCATCATACCCACTTGATAAAAAATCGATGCACCAGAGTAGTGCTCGGCGTAAGCCGCATCTCAATCTTAATTGTGGTTCCCATAACAGATGCCTTGCACTTTTCAAGATATTCCCAACAGGTCTCGTATTAACCCTCTTCCATTACGGATTTTGGGTATTCCTTCTATCTCATTTCACTTCGTGTAACTACATTTGGTATCCAAAGAACATCACCGGCTTTGAAAGTTTATCAGGCATTCTATAATCCTAAGTTACAGGATTCTTTTTCTTATTTAGAAACTTAGACAACATTTCTTTCGAAGAATCATCTCTCGAGTGTATGAGTCAAAAAGCGCACAGCACCCAATTTGAAATATTTATCCCTGGAACAAGGAAAGAACGGCAGTATCACTCCATCGATACGGAGCCCTACGTCGGACTCGATAAGGCTGGGAAGGAAATCTACCATGGTTTTGATTCAGGAACTATCGCACATTCACCTTTACTGGTTTCGGGAACCGCTGAAAATATACGTCATGTTGGCTGGATGGGAATATGAACACTTTACAGAGGAAGAGATCAGTGTTTAACATCCCATTGACAACGAGGTCATTAGAGACGGAGCGCAAGCTCGGATTAGGGAAGGATGGGGGAAGGAAATACGACCGTTCCCTTTCAAGGAACCATCCCGGAATTTGCCTGAAGCGACTTAGGGAAAACACCAAAAGCCAGGATGGTCGGACGCGGTTTTGAAGCGTCCTCCACCAGAATGCGAGTCCAGTGTGCTAATCACTGCGTCGCCTCGCTCGTTTCACTTTGTTTCATTGTTTTAGCAACTGAGTTATATTGCTTGCCTCTCTCCACCACTATATATAATCAGCTCAGCAGTTTTTAATTTGGCGTTACTTTTTTGGCAGATATATTCCATTTAGAAATTCTGCTGATCCTACAGTATTTGCCTTTTTTTAAATCATGTTATGTTCATGTGGTCGATCAGTCGAGGGGCATGAAAGGGAAGCAGTGGTTGGGAAGGGAGTGAGATAGGGTTGTAGCCTATCCCCGATGTTATTCAATCTGTATATTGAGCAAGCAGTGAAGAAAACAAAAGAAAAATTCCGAGTAGGTATTAAAATCCATGGAGAAGAAATAAAAACTTTGAGGTTCGCCGATGACATTGTAATTCTGTCAGAGACAGCAAAGGACTTGGAAGATCAGTTGAATGGAATGGACAGTGTCATGAAAGGAGGGTATAAGATGAACATCAACACAAGCAAAACGAGGGTAATGGAATGTAGTCTAATTACGTCGGGTGATGTTGAGGGAATTAGATTAGGAAATGAGACACTTAAAGTAGGAGTTTTGCTATTTGGGGAGCAAAATAACTGATGATGGTCGAAGTACAGAGGATATAAAATGTAGACTAGCAATGGCAAGGAAAGCGTTTCTGAAGAAGAGAAATTTGTTAACATCGAGTATTGATTTAAGTGACAGGAAGTCGTTCCTGAAAGTATTTGTATGGAGCGTAGCCATGTATGGAAGTGAAACATGGACGATAACTAGTTTGGACAAGAAGAGAATAGAAGCTTTTGAAATTTGGTGCTACAGAAGAATGCTGAAGATTAGATGGGTAGATCACATAACTAATGAGGAGGTATTGAATAGGATCGGGGAGAAGTTTGTGGTACAACTTAACTAGAAGAAGGGATCGGTTGGTAGGACATGTTCTGAGGCATCAAGGGATCACCAATTTAGCATTGGAGGGCAGCGTGGAGGGTAAAAATCGTAGAGGGGGACCAAGAGATGAATACACTAAACAGATTCAGAAGGATGTAGGTTGCAGTAGGTACTGGGAGATGAAGAAGCTTGCACAGGATAGAGTAGCATGGAGAGCTGCATCAAACCAGTCTCAGGACTGAAGACCACAACAACAAGTTATCTGAAGGAGACTTTCTCGTAATTTAAAAAAAAAAAAGAAAAAGAAAAAAAGAAAGAAAGAGAAAATTTAATGAACGAACGTATTCTGGTTCTGCTCAACAACATTTTCTTGTTTAATGCTGTGACAGGATTCCTAAATCAGACCATATGCTGAAAGTGACGAGTTATATAAGCACATAAAATCTACAAATTCAGATATATTTAGCTCAAATTCGAATCATCATTCACGAAATTTCAGGTGGCTAAATCTAACACGTGCAAGCAGATAAGCGCAGATATTTTTTCACCCAGCCTTGCAACTCGTGATCTGCACGATCCTTTCGCATATTATTACATTCAGCGCCACGTCTGTAAGTTTTAAGCCCTACATACACCCGGAGATAGCAACCCCGAAGATCGGAGTGACTAGTTCTTATAGCGGCTCTTTGTCGCGCCGTCCGCCTAGTTTGATCATATGCTTGCTCTACACTTTTCGAATATGCCCAGTCAGTAGCTGTCATCATCCTTACATGTATTCGTCATTCTTATTTAACTTCTAATTCTTTATTACATGCTGGGCACTGAGTTCCGAACTGTATGTGCTTTTTTTTTCTTCAACATATTCCAAAGATTTTATTTCTACTGGATGCATTCTGGAATTCTCTGCCAATAGTATTAGCACTATGTTGACTGGCTGACTAGTTGTAATATTTTTTCTAAGTAATTCCTCTGACAAACTGAGACTTGCTTTTTTTTAAGTACGGGTGCTACCCAGAATTTGCTTCTTGGTCGAACAGCACGTCCATTGCCTTTGTGCTCTTTCCTCACTAAAGATTCGCCCCAGGAGCTGTGGGATCAGGTTTCTGCCTACTGTCTCACTGAATTGAGTAACCCTTTGGCTTTGTCACCAAAAGCTTGCTGAACCTTGCAAACTGCTGCTACTTCCGTGTCACCAGGAAGAACACACACAATTTTGCAGCTACCCTGTTCCACGGGAGCTTGCCAGGGTAAGGCATATATTCAAACAAATTTGGAAGGCACAGCCATCTGGTATATTCCTGAACAACTGTCTGTCGTTGTTCTATGCTGCACACAGAAATCTGATGGCCGCAAATGAGCTCTAAGTTCAATTCGTAAATTCCACATTACTATCAAGTGCCTGTCACTCTCACTGTACCTACAGTTCTCATTCAATAGTTCTACAAATAGCAAGTTCAAAATATCAGCACTGCACATAAACCAGAACTACGATAAGGTCGGCTGACAAAAAAAAAAATAAAACCAGACAGATACCATTGGTAATCGTTGACATCAGTCTAAAGACTGGACTTTACATGCTTCGCTGAACAAATTTAAGGTATTTTTTGCCGGGTTCAAAACACACCAGCCGAATTACAGTGCTAGCGAGGGTACAACAAATAAGTGAAAATTTTCATTTTTTTTTCACAAAAGACTAACTGCTGACGAAAATCATGAGCAACTGATGTAGCACCCACTATATGAGCCCATCCCACGAAATAAGAACTGGGCATGTTGTCAATACTATTATACCATTATTTTCCCATGACTCTTACCCCGTAGAAGCAGCACCAGCAAAAGCTTGTTACTTGTTTAGCATTGTTCTATATCAGTCCCTTAAATTGTATGACAGGACTGAAGGTACAGTAGCGGAGCGTTTTT
This sequence comes from Schistocerca piceifrons, assembly GCF_021461385.2. Taxonomy (NCBI): domain Eukaryota; kingdom Metazoa; phylum Arthropoda; class Insecta; order Orthoptera; family Acrididae; genus Schistocerca; species Schistocerca piceifrons. Next base: position 170,621,325 of record NC_060138.1, on the reverse strand, counting down.
CTGATAAAGATTATTGTGTGTTGCAGATTTTGATACAGCGTTACACTGTCGTTTCATAATCACTGTTTAAAGAGACGTTACAGGGTTCTTGGTAATTTCTGAGAGACTAAAATTTTTTTCCTTCTCCGTCATGCCACTGTTCGCGTTATCGTTATCAAAATAATTAATGGACCGCACTGTCAGCCAAGATCGGCTCTAGCTACGACAACCGGCCAACAAATCTAAGATGTTTATACAGTCGTTCAGCCGGACTGGAGACAGTGAGAAAGTGTTATCAAGGTCATTTCTGTGATTTAAGGAAATGTGCCTGAAACATCTGTAGCTTACCAATTAGAAACAAGCCGCAAACGTTTGTCATATTGATCAAACTGACTGTACGGCTACGTACTTCATAAATTCACGAGAAACATTAAGCAAACAAAATCGCTTGTGGGGAGAAAATGACAAGGCGTACAAATTCTACGAAATGTCATAACACGAAGAGGAACTACGCAATAAACGATATCACTTCAGGAGTTAGCGATAAGAGAGAACAATGAAACACTCGATATCGAACAAGATGTTTGTAAAACAATCGGTAACAAGCGGAAAGAAAAACCTAAGCTCTGCGTGCTCCGGATCACGATAATTGCTGAAATAAATACTGAAATCCTTGAGACGTTCACGAAAATAAAAAGCCTAACTTATGTATGCTTGACTTTATTTTCGGCAGAGTCGACCCATGTGAAAAAAAAAGGAAAAATGTGCACAATTGAGAAGGTCCAAAGAAGAGCGGCAAGATTCGTGACTGGTACATTTAGCCATCGCGAGAGCGTTACAAATCTCATAGAAAGTTTGAAGTGGGACAAACTTTCGGTTAGACGACGCGCTGAACAGAAGGGGCTGCTCACTACATTCCGAAATCCAATCTTCACTGAGGATGTAGAGCATATGTTATTACCACCAACTTTCAAATCGCGCAATGATCACATTCAAAGATAAGGAAAAAAAAAACAGCTCGTACGGAGGCGTTCAGACAGTCGTTTTTCCCTCGCGCGATCCGTGAGTGGAACAGAAGGGGGGAGGGGGGAATATGACTTTGGCGGGCGCCAATTGCGCCCTCCGCCACACACCACTTGGTGGCTAGCGGAGAATATACATGTACAACAATTAAAGCAAAGTGTCCCTATGCCGTCCCCCCCCCCCCCCCCCCCCCTCCTGGCTAGCTCTCCGCCAGCACTCCGTATCTGCGAACTGTACACAGTGTTCACTGTGATAAGGCCGCCTTGTCCGCAGACATAGCCATCACTAATCGTCCCACTCCCTGTATTCACATATCAGCACCTGCGTTAACGAGATGTTTGTATCACAAACAATCCTGTCTTTTGTCATAACTAAGACAAATTTAACATAGTTTTACGAGGGGGATCTCTTATAACCTTTCTTTGGCAGGCGTTGCCTCTGGGCGCGCTTCTAAACTCAAAAATACTGAAGGTTTATGTATTAAGAAATTTGTTTTGCAAAAACACCTTGCTCATAGTACGTACTTCCAAGAAATAAAAAATATGACTGACAGTGATTAGAATAATCGTTACAAAAGAAAAAGGGAGTGAGTCAAGACACAAATGTCTGCCTGACCCTAGCAGTTTAAATGTGTTGTGATGGATACCACATAGACACACTGCTGATAAACGTTCCAGAGGACAAATGAACACTTTCTTTGTTGAATCACACTCATAGTCACTTAGATTTCGGATAAAAAAAATGCTGGAATATAAGAATAGTATACAGATAGAGCCCAATTCTCAAAGTCAAGTCGTCGAGTTAACATAGCAAATTGCATATTTGCGTTTTTGGTAATGTGGAGATACGTCCTCTTAATTCAAGAGGTAAGAAACTTATCCTAACGCCTAGCCGGGTTCCTGGGGCAAATTGGGATAACAGCATCTCTAATGACAATGAAGTCTAAACTCATCGGATACATCTTGGGTCTGCTGTTTAAGCAACGAAACTTCGAACTTATTTTAATTACTGCTACGATCTTTAGCACAGCACGACATTATGGTGTTATGAACTTGAAATCTTACCAACCATGAAAGCAGTAAAGGTTATATCTCCGAAGAAATGTGTCCCGTTTATGAGTAAAGACTTCGACTTACATAAAAAAAGGCGCGCAATCAGTAGCCACTTTCAACTATGGAGGAGAAGATGCGGTAACCGTTTCAGCTGTACTCAAGAACTCTTATGGCAATAAGGCGTGCAGTCTTGGAAAGTCCTGGAGAACCGCGTTCCTGTCCCGCGTGCAGTAAATGTGAGTGACCTGTTAGAAAGTTAACAGACAAACCACAAGTGATTTGTGTCCGATTTACAGCAAAATTAATATACCACGATTTGTAAACTCCCTTAAAGGTAAGTATGTAATGCGCGGAGTCCCTGTGAACACTGCTAGATTAACTCCTATAAAAAAGGTGATGCTATACTCATTCGTTAAAGACCATTTTCTTTTGTTCGAATTTTAACGCATCGTTTCAAACCGAGTTTAGCTAGTTAAAATTTTTATTAGGCGATACGCATACGAATTGTTTTGAAATCTGATACAGAATCCCTCAGTAGGCACACAATCGAGTTCCCGGGGCTGATTTCAACTGACAATGCTAGTCTGGGTTAGCCAAATAGCGATAAACTTTTCAAGACTCTCGCTCCCATCCTTCATATGCTCACTCGAAAGTATAGCACACATTTTATGGAGCTAGCATTTCTTGATGGCAAGAGGCTCGAGTCACACCCCGAACTGAGACAAGCTGTCTAGGAAAACGTCCTAAACAACTCCCGCTTCCGAAACAAACACTTGCTGGGTAGTATATACTTATGCAAATTAAAAAAACGATATCATAATCTGAAATAATTGAGCTTGTTCATAGTCTTCAAACTCGTCATATAAAAGCGTTGAAATTTTTTTAGTGTTAAGGTAGATGCAAGTATTTTTCGTTTAAGGTCAGTGTTAACAAAAACTGTGCAAGCTTATCTATCCTTTGATCCGTGAAAATGTCTCCATTACAAACATCAAATGTAACCAACTCACTATCCACTAGGTGGGCACTCGTATTTATTGACGCACTTCCAAGACTCGTTAATTGATGTTTTTAGAAATTTCTAACTAGAAATGTACCGTAAGTATAAAAAAGGATTGCGGCTATTTTGAGTCGATCATGCTTCATAAGCAGGTAAAATTTGATTTATTTCTACCGCAAACGTCTTTGTGTGGTACGTTTGCCTATGCACTTGGATCCAGCAACCTACAAAATACTACTAAGTGAGATTGCTCTAACTGCGTATAATTTTTACGTCCAATTTTTACAACTGGAATTTCTGTTAGAAAGATCCCCGTTTGAGAATTAGATACCATAGTTGTTCCTAAAACAATGTGCGTTAGCTCTATAGCAGTGAGGCCTTGTCATCCCGTATGCACGTCTTTACGAGTTTCTAACCACTGAAAAGTTACATATTCTATCGGTTCTTGAATTCAATGTGGACATCAATTTACAAATCTTGTCTCTCCCGCCACTATTCTGCTGCGGTACTGCTGTCAGTCGGAAGCAGTGTTGCCAAGCGTACTAATTTTACTAGACTTGAGTGACGTGTCATTCATGAACACCTCTGACGTTTCCTACAAATAACGTGCGTCCCACTGTGTGCACGAGGCGAAGTGGTTGCCAGTTTATTTAGAAGCCTTACATATGCGACGCATGGGACGAGGTCATCTTGCAACATTGCGTCGCTGTCCACCGCTTGTGCTGTTTCTCGTAAGGGCCGACGGGAGGCAGCACTTCCTTGCAGTACTACCAAACAAGCAGAAAACTAATGGTTGGTACCACCTCCATTCGCGGCTTCGTAATGCATTAAATATCACTTTACTCACTGCGGCGCAACTGACAAATCTGGCGCTATTAAAAAGCGTAATAAGAGAGGGAATCAAAATACTCACACACTTTTTTATATAAATACGGTTTCTTTGCTCAAAGAGAACTTTAAACTCATCAAGGAAATAAAAGTACACCTTTTCAAAACTAAAATGAATATTGTATTCCGTTTTTGTTTTATTTTTGTACAACTTAGGTATAAATATGTGCTCTTCTGTATGAAACAAAAATTGTATTTTTCTTTTTTACTTATCAGGTACTCGAAAATGGGACGTTAACTATACTCCATAAAATTTGCCGCTTGTGTAAGATTTTTTTTAATACGCTATATATGTTCCTACGTATTCGAACTAGACAGCTATCAAATATAATTGAGTCGTATAATTTACATAATCTTGTAATTAAACTTTAATTTTATTTGTCTCCGCTTTGAGTTTCTACTTTTAACATAATTAAGGAAGAAACGATGATTTAACTTCCTACAATTTAACTATCCACAGCACCAGTCCGAAAAGTATAAAACCGTGACATACTGTTCTGTCATAAGTGATAGCAAACAGTATACCTGTCATACTTTATATTGAAAGCTGGTCTTAATTCCCCAGTTAACATAGAGGAGTTTCCCAAATTATGTTCTCAGTGAGTGACATTTGCTGAATATCTTTACTGATACTAATAAACATATTTCTGTACTTTGCAGATAAAATTAAATTTACCTATTTCGTGATACGAAGGTCATAATATAAGCAGTAAGTGTCTCGCTCGTATCGGAGGCTCATACTTTGTTATCAGTAACAAATGAGTCGCACATGTAAATGACAAATTGGGACAATGTACCAAAAAGGTGCGAATTGCGTACTCAAGTACCGGGCTACACGAAGCGTGACACTATAGACAGATGAAACTTCACTGTCCTCATTTCCTACTACGTTTTTAAAATGTTTGAAATTTTGATAGGAAAATTATGCATATTACTAAAATAACGTTCCCATGTGAAACAATAACTCAAACTACACAGTAATAATTTGACTTCAATTTCTTAATGAAACAGGAACACTTATGAAATCAACTTACCAGTGCAAAGAAATTCGTGTGGCAGTCCTCCAAACTTGCGCCGTTTGTTTGATGATTCAAATGCGTCATGATTTCTCCATCGTTTTATATTTCGTTTAAATCACCAACCACACGGATAGCCTACTCAGAACCACATAAAATCTGATAATATACACGTACCGTCTGAAGGGTTTTTACGTTCCAATGGCGACTGTAAAATGGCGGATGGGAAACAACAAGCGCAGAGACTCTGTGATTTCTATTGGCTTGTTATGGTCACATGGTATACATGTAACTGTATCATGGCAGCGCTCGCGAGGCATGGGCTGATGAAAGGGGACGAAATTAAATATAGCTTTGGAAATGTGATGTGTATAGTAGGTAGTAATATTTACGTATGGTTATTGAGAGATATGTAATACATTTACCGAGTGAAAACTGTGTGGTAGCCCCTTTGTAATCGATGTCCGAGACATGTTGAAAGAATTTTGTATGTAAACAAACTGTTTTGCTTTTAGTTTACAGCTAGCAAAAAGCTTCTGGCCTCCAAAAATAAGAAGAAAGAGGGACCTAGAGCTAGAACAATTGAATCGACAGGGGAATCTCTTGCTTCACGAGGGTACTCATTGACACACGATGAATATTTACCATCTCGTTACAGATAGAGCAGTTTGATGATGTCTATCGAATGACTTTATCTTTAGGTTCGTGCGGCCACAGAAACAGTACATCCCAGAAGGTGACATTAAAAAAAAAATTGACGATATCTGTAAGTCAGTATGGCAAGATAAGAAACAAATCTTGAAACACAGCAATCCAATAGCAGATTCAGAATTTAAGTTCAGCTTGTTGGCAAAATGCTACCAAGAATTCCAACACGGAGTGCCAAATTCACTCTTGCATACAATAGAGTCACTTGGTAAGTAACTAATTATGTAAAAAAAACTGTAATAGAATTTTGTGAGGCCTGCTTTTGCAAAGTTTTATGTTCCTTAACATCAAGTTGCAAAACTAAGATTGCGCATTTTTGCGATTGAAAGGGGGTCTTTCTAAAACATTGAGAAATGAAAGTCATGTTTTCCAGTAATATTAGTTTTAGAGCTTTTATAAGCCTATTATACACTGTTAGTAAATGAGATTTTGTATGTTGTTTGCAGATGATGTAATAAATTTCTATGAAACACCTGTAGATGTGACTATTCCATTTGATACGTTGAAAAAGGTGGAGCTGCCAGAGAATCTTCATATTCAGTATGAATATCACAGATTTCACCCAGGTGATCAACATTTATACAACTCTTCTGACTTTGTTACTGAATGCAGGTTATGTATGGACTAAGAACTGAATTTCAATTTTTGGAAAATATTCTTTACTGAAATACTTCTATTATAATGAGAGAATTACTTAACAAAGAGGTTTGTATGGAACACAGAAAATGTTCTGAAGTGAATAGATGTACAGCATTGTTCAGTTTTGTAAATACAAATATCCCCAAGCAGTTTCTTTGCTATAAGCACTCCATAACTGCATATGAGTTAAATATTAGAAGTAGCCTACCATCTGTGGGGAAAGTGGTGCATAGACTGCTTGTGTGGGAAAATTGTGGTGAGATAATGTCAGCAAGAGTGGGGCATATGAAGCATCGACAAATTTATTACTATGTGCTGTCAGGTCCTGGATTTCCTATTCCCAGCATGATAGTTTTCAAATATTGTGTTCTCATCACCAATCAAAAAGTTTTGTGTCTGCAATTTAGTTTTCTTAGTTATTCTTTCTCATTTATATGATATTTCAATATACACTACGCGCAAAAAAGTGTAGCCGTGAGGAGAGGGGAGGAAACAGAGTGGAATTTCATCGCTTGAGAGAGTATGTAATGAAATTTCAGTTACTATCAAAGATGAGTCAAATTTACACAGAACTTTGCAGTATGAGCATTTCTCTGGCCTGGGTATATGCACCGATTTAGTTGGGAAGGTTATCATAACGATGTTGCATACTCTTCTGAAGGCAAGTTGGGCTACAACTGCTTAAATGAGCCTTGATATTTAGGATAATGGCACTGGGATGAAGTTGTACTGGAGATGGAGCTGAGGATCTTGCTGGCCATAAGATTACCTCAACATTATGCAGATATTATGGTATATTGATAATTTTTACTTATGGACCGACTGACAGCAACTGAATAAAACAAAATTTTAATGCCACACTAAAATTGTGTTTTTTTCAGTTGCTGTCAGATGGTCCATAAGTGAAAATTATCAATATACCATAATATTACACGCAACTGAGGAAGACAGGACTACAAAAGTTGAAGATATCATGCAGATACTTCACAGAAACCTGTGGTATTCGTGGACGAGCGTTGTTGTGTTGAGAAACGACGACACACTACAGTCATGTGAGATGCAATTCAGGAGATCACAGGATGTCATTGACCTACTGATGTGCTGTCAAGATTTCCTTCACTCCCTACCAGCCACTATCTGAAGTCTACCAGTGGCTCTTCACACTTATGATGCTGGTAGTAACCCTACTGTGCCTCTCCAAAACATTATGAGAATGAGACCCATCAGGTCACCTCCATACTTGCCTGTGACATTCAACCGGGGTAGTGCAGAAATACAATTTATCACTGAACATAAGATGGTACAGTTCATCAGCAGCTTTTGCTTCCTGGTCTCTACACGACTCCAAACACAGCCCTTTGTTTTGAGCTGTTATGTTTACTGCATCTTATGCGTGGGTGGTAATTCCCTAGTCCAGCTGCTGATACTCTGCAGCTAATGGTGGGCCATGACATAGAATGTGGCAGGGCATCAGTTACTTGTTCTCATACACTGAGCGAGGTGACTCAGTGGTTAGCACTTGGTTCGGGAGGACAATGCTTCAAATCTGTGTCTGGCAAACCAGATTGAGGCTTTCCATTATTTCCCTAAATTGCTTTATGCAAATGCTTAGATAGTTCCATTGAAAACGTCCAGTTTCCTTCCCCATCCATGAAACATTCTGAGTGTGTGCTTTGTCTTTAATAGTGGGATTTTAAAATCTAATCTCCCTCCCTCCTTGGGATGACAGGTGCACAAGTGAAGGCATTAACACTTGCTTTTTGCACAATATTGCGATCCTCTCTTGAGGTGGGTTAGATGCAGTCGATGGGAACCTAGTTGTCAAGTGTGCTTTTTTTCATGTTCCCATGCATTCTAACATCAGCTCACTGTCATGTCCTAATTCCCCACAGATATGGATATTGCACACCCATCCGGCCAAATGTAGATTTCCACAATGGGGCCATTCAAACTGTGTGAAATACTAGTACGCGGCCTCTTATAAATCGTATCAGGCCAGATAACAGCACTAAACATGAACAACACTCATGCACTCTGGTGTCCATTCTACGTACCACATACAACTGTCAATCTAATTGTTTAAATTCATTTAACTACCTGCTGATGTGTGTGTGTGTGTGTGTGTGTGTGTGTGTGTGTGTGTTTGTTTTACATTGATGTCTGACCATGGCCATGTCTTCCGGGTGCTTCACTTTTTTTTGTCAGGCAGTGTGTTTAGATTTACTATCTTGGCAAGTGATTATCACAGATTGGTTCCTGGGTGCTCACTGAACAAGGGTTATACACTTGTACTGCTTGGAATTTGACTTGCACTCCCCCCCCCCCCCCCCCCCCCCCACACACACACACACACACACACACACACACACACACACACACACTCTCTCTCTCTCTCTCTCTCTCTCTCTCTCTCTCTGTCTGAATAGTTTATCATTAATCTCATTTACAAGAACTTGGTTAGTGCAAATGATCTTCTGTGTCACAGTTTCGTTAGGATGTGTGTTCAGAATTGTTTAGCACTTTAAGCAATAGTGCATATTCACATTGTGCCTTTATACTCCACAACCTGTATGTAAAATTGTGTAATATTGTAGTGTAATTTGGTTTCTTGCCAATTCAAAGATTCTCCAGAATGACAATTGTTTGTAGAGATAGGTATGATTCTGTGTTTACCACCACTTTCAATTATCTGATCCTCTTCAGTACCATAAAATTATTTATAGGAACCTACATGAAGATAATCAGATGATCAAAACCAGTAGTAAATAAATACTTTTTTGTCAGTAGCTCTTGACAGTATTGGAATATCTCTCACTTCAAATATTTATGAGGTATGAGATACCACCTGCACAAAATATGCTATTCTGGTCATTGTGTGATGCACTTGTGGAAGATAATTATGTATTTTTCTTCTCTTGTTAGAACTTAATGCTCTTAGCAAGACAAAAATATTTGCAGTAGTTGCTGACATTCTTTATGATTCATAACTAGAGTTAATAGTGGTTTGTAAAAATGTATGGTAATATGAGATATAATGGAAAGATTGGCCAAGTTGAGAGTAAAGCAAATGGGATGCTTGGGTTTATTGACAGGTTAATTGCAAATGGAATTTATCTGAAAAAGAAATTGCTTATGAGACACTTGTTGCCTATAATGGAATACTGCTCAAGTGAGTGGAATTCATATGAGGTTGAAGTTTCATGGAACTTTGCAAAGCACTGAAAATTCTCATATGGCCAGTTTTGAGGAAAAACAGCTGTCGCATTGCAGAAACCTACTTGGAAAATTCCAAACTCTAATTTTCAGGACAAAATTTATAAATATTTGTTGATTGTCTGCATATGACTTGCATAAAGATTTTAGAACTGCTACGAACCTACGAATTCTATTTGGAGTGAATTCAAGATGGAGAACAATAATAAGTCTTTATAGGTGATATTTTTGAGAAGTGTTCAAATTAATTTGAACCAGGTATTTGCCTGAGCATCGCCTACAAATCTTTCATTTTACTTACCTGTGTGCTGCTCATTGAATCGTCTGTTTGTTGAGTTACAGTGTATCTTTTTTATAGATGTTTGTATTATATTTATTTAAATTGAGAATCAGCTGTCAGTCTTTCCAGAAAGCGCAAATAAAATATTTTGTGCTATTGTCAAAACTCTGCATAGATCAGTGACTTAGTAGAACAGTCTCATGTAATTCATTCATATAGTGATCATTAATATTCAGAAATATTGTCCAAATTCAAATCTCAAACTACTGCAAATATGAGTAATATTGATATTAGAGTCGGTAATGTTGAAAAACAGCTAACATTATTAAAATTTAACAAATCTCTAGGGCCCACTAGAATCCAGGTTAGATTCTGTATATAATTTGCGGTTGAGTTAGGTCCCTTTTTGGATTAAAAGTTATCAACAGTGCTTTGTAAACTCTAAAACCAACCTGCAGATCAGTACCTATGTTATGACAAGGGCCAAGATTTGTAGGTTTTTATTAAATGGATTTCAGCTCTTTGTTTTCTTGAAATTGCCTTTTTTTTTAAATTCAGGTAAACTATTTTAGCCTTTTTGGAATAAATGTAGAAAATTTTATTACAACTTTGATACGGTTATTCTCGTTCTTTGTGAAAAATAAAACAATTAGATATTCCTTATATCAGTACTCGAAAAAGCATAAAAATTTGAGATTTTTACCCTTCCTATAATTATTTTCTCTGTTTTATAATATTTAAAGATGATTTTTACTGAATACTTATTTTGTGTGTCACTTTCAGAAAAACACACACTTGAGACCACAGTAACTAATAAGAAATTTTATCTTTCATTCTGATATTGTTATACACAATTAGCCTCATTTCTAAGTTTTGTAAAGTGAAACATTGTCTCTCAGTACATTTTTATAGACTGAAAAAGATCTCTCCACAGCACTAGATGTCTGGTGCATATTCAATCATCATAATGGCTCATGGTCCCCAACACACTCCACCTTTAAACTCTCCACCTCGTGTCCCCCCCCCCCCCCCCCCCCCATAATGCCGGACACTTTCTGCATGTCCAGGATTCCTCAGAATAATAGTCCTTAGTTTAGTGGAACATGCTGTACCTATTGAATGAGATATTTCCTCCAGATACTTTTGCACCTTAGAGATCACATTATAGCATCTTTCAGTGGCAGAGATGCGGAATCCAGGTATTGAATTTCAACAGACAGATGTTGAATGTGAGCTTTTAAAAATGACAAGGATGCAACATTTTTGCTATTCTTAAGGGCTCTCTTGGCTTTTTCAGTAAAAGCTGATTCACTACTGTAGTAAGTCTTTGACTGGTAGTGTTCGTCATTGTGTAACACTACCAAGACCCAGGTGTGCCAGTGTGTAAGTAGGGATTCAGATGGGTGGTAGACTGTGTGGAGCTATTAGCTTAAATAAGTGAATGCAGTTAGTAGCTTTGAGAAATACTTTGTTAACAGAGGGAATGGTACTATTAACATCAGGAAAATTGTATCTCATTTCCTGTGCTAGGTGGTGCTTGTTGTGGGCAATGCAGGAGCAATGGGGTAGAATTCTTTCTATGACAGTATTTTTTCATTGTTGTTCCCACTTTATTATAAGCAGCTCAGTCTGTCACCAACAGCAAAAAATTGTCATTCCTGTTATCTCCTGGCCGTAGGATGTCTACGGCATCCCTGACAATGCACACTACAATACTGTGATTCATATTCTCCAGTTCTTTACATCAGAGTAGAAGGGCTTTACTCGTGCCGTGGAATCTTATTTCCCCGCCATGACACTAGCTATAAATCTGCCACATCTGTCAGTGGTTTTGTTGACTGAAAACCTAATATAGTGGTCACCAATGCCTGTTTTAATACTGGTAATAGCCTTTTCACACACTTGGTTGAAATAATAATTGCACAATTTTCATTCATCTGGTGTACTGTGGCCAGTGATACTAACCATGAAGCCTTTAAAAGTAGGATTCTTTAGCACATTCTTTGGGATGTCAGCGTATACTAAAGCCTCACACAAGTCTGGATTAATACTTCTGTACACTCCACTACTTGTCATAGAGGAAATTATTGGTTGAATCTATTGTCTGTTATTCCTTGTGACACTCATAACATGAGCTGCACAACCTTCGTATTGAAACAATTGACATTTTTTGTGGCTTACCAAAAATTAAAACAAACAACACTGAGAATATGGCAGTAACTAAAAAATAAGAATGTGAACTTGTAAAATGTCAACTTCAATAGTATACGCACATCAGTAAACTAAATTTCAATTTAAAATATCCTAGTAAAGAAGACCAGGAAGAAGATTGGTAGGTAAAATGAATGATAAAAATAACCTTAAAATGGTTAAAACTAACACTTTGGGGTAAATCATTTTAACCCTTATCCATGAAGATGGTCCATGACTGAAGCCAGTTATCATTGGGTTTATAATAAAAGCAGATGGTCAACCATGCATTTTATACAAAAATAGATTCAGATACCACGGATTTGTTCCTTTTATATATGTCTTCATTGTCAGACAGTATTGAAGTAGGAGCTGGTTTGTCCCAATGCAATGCTATGAGGACATCTTCTCAAAACCACAATTTGGAAACAGTGCATCACATACCATATTTATTTTGGTGCAGGATATATTTCTTATATAACTTCCAAACTACAAAAATAGTAGACTTAAGTGTCACTGGTGCAGCAGTGTGCTGACACTTCATTGAGTTATAAAGATAAGCAACATTGTGCCATGCACATTCTTGCTTTCAGTGTAGTGTATAAATATATGTATTGCGTAGTTTCTTAAAATGTGGAAATTCACATTCATCATTATCATTTTGAACAGTTTCTGCTAGTTGGTGTATCTTTCTTTGGTTGTAATGAGGATCTCACATTTATTTACATTAAATTTCATTCCATATTCTCTCACAGTTTCTTCCAAGCATCTAGCTGTTCTTGAATCTTTTCCTCCCTGTTCCTCCAAATCATCAAGTCATCCATGAACACCATTGCTTTCATCTAGCCTTTTCCATCTGTGTTAGTCTTTATCTCGGCAAGGCCACAATGAAAGGGAGAGGTGACAATGCACTTCCCTGTTTCACATGCTGTGTTTGCTGGTTCTTTCATTTCCCACTTTCACACAACTCAGGCTTACACTGTGCATCTTCTCCAGTCTTCTTCTTGTTTCTTTTTCCACTCTCTTCTTTTGTAGTGCTTCCCAGGCCTTTCTTCTACATACACTGTCAAATGCCTTTTCCATAACGAGAAAGGCTATCACGAGGTATTCCCAAAATTCATAATGGTGCTGCTAGAGCAATCTCACCGCAAACATGAAGTCAACAGTTGACCTCCCAGGTCTGAAGCCATTTGTTCTTCTTTTAACTTGTTGTTGATACTTTTTCAGATTCTGCTTTCCAATATGTTTTCGTGTACATTGGCACAGTGTGGTATCAGTGTGACTCCCCTGTAGTTTCCACAATCCTTCCTACTCCCTTTCTTGAATATAGGGATATTAGTGCCATCCTCCAATCTTCTGAAGTCTTTCTCTCAATCCACACCACCCTCATCATACCGATACAGCCAATACAGACTGTTTACCACTCCCCCCCAGCTTCAATATTTCGACACTTACTTCGTCATCCCTGGCGCATTTCATGCTATCCAGTGCCATTTCCATTTATTCCACTGTCAATACAAAAGCCAGTAACCAACCTTATAATTCATAATAGCCAGGTCAGTAATCATCAGCCTGGTGCGCCATGTTGAAAACAAAAGTAATCAGGTTGTATCTTCCATCAAAACAGTCATTAGATTCAGTGACTCTCATTGGCTACCACATATTATCCACCGATTGGCTACAAAAATTATAATGAATTGCTAATACCAGCATGACTGGAAAAGCTTCAGTACACTACAAGTACACTTGAGCCCACATTTTCCAATTTGGCCAGCTCACAACCATATTTGTCAGCTTTCGACCTAACCTATAGTATAGGCTATGTTACAGATCAGTCTGTCACCACAGCCTGTATTCCAAAAAATAATATAGACACAAAAAAATTGTCATTGATATTGATCTGTTCTCTTTCTGTTTGCACACGTCTGATATCACATGCAGCAACGTCATTATATCACAGGGTAAAGCAGACATCCTTTGTGGTCGGTTAAGTTGATGTCCCTCTCCCCTGTGGACATCTGTCCGTGCTCATAAGAAGTAAGATAAAACAGATCCGACCATCCAACCTCCCAGGAGTGAACTAAACAAGAAAAATCTGGAGCTTTCTCAATTCTGTCAGAACTACTGCACCATCTCCAACAATATCAAACAAGTTGGGACTTAAAACAGATAGTGACCAGTGCAACTGCAGAACATCAGAACAAACACTAGAGCACATTTTGCATGACTGCCCAAAAAGTAAATTCATCATTATCTGAAAAGACTTCATAAATGCAGCACCTTTAGCAGTTAATTGGTTGGAGTTTTTGGATATCCAAGTATAATAAAAAATGGATATCTGAACTTCTTTTAGCTACTGCCTGTTCTCCAGCTTTCATTATTACCTAGACATACATACTTACATACAAAGGGTGACTATAGTTAAAGTTCCAGTTACAAAATGGTGTTAAAAAATGAAAAAAAACAGAAAAAAATGCTGGTCAGAATGAAGTCAACTTTGAATTGAATATATTCAGAGAAGGGGAAAATGTTATGGAAACAAAAAAAATTAATGAAAATTTTCTCACCAGATGGTGCTGTAAGCATTGTAACGTAAATGGGTTCAGCTATAAATAACAGATGAATCGTAATACAACAGTTATGAGCAAGTTACACATTAAACTAACAATCCTGTGCAGTGTGCATGACGAGACAAGTTTGACATTCGACAGTTGTGGCAATGTTATTTAAGTAAGCCCAACCACCACTACAAGGTCATATCAAATCGGATGGGAAAAATAAGTTTTCAACTGTCCTGAGGCCAAAAACTGCATAAAAAACAACAATGACATCAGTTTTTAATTGTTCTGAGGGCAAAAACCGAATAAGAAGCAGCAATGAAAAAGTTATGTGGATGGTCACGCTGCAGAGAAATGGTGACTTATAGTTCTAGCAATTCCAAAATGCCTCTACAGCAGTTATTGCACAGTCTTGTGCAATGTGTGGAGGTGCACTATCTTGCATAAAAATAATCCTACCCACACATCCACACTGTTGAGCTGGAATGACATTGGTGCACATAAGACTCTTAATTCCATTTATCAATGAAGATACAGGTAACAAGGACCCACGTCCTCAAAAAAATGTGGTGCCACAATAAACAATGGTATCATCACACACCACACAGTTATCTTTGTGGAATGAAGCACCAGCTGATATCCTAGTGGATTTTCAGCTGCCCATCTTTTGCAATTCTGTGTATTATGACATGTCCTTGGAGATGGAAATGGGTTTCGTCTGTCAAGAGAAAGTTCCATGGCCGTTCTGTTATTGTCCTCTTCCCTGCAAGCAAGAAATTCTAGAGCAGATGTGTGTCTTACTGGTAGCAACTCCTGAATATGTATAATTTTGTATGGATAGCAATGCAGGATGTTTCATAGAATTTTATGCACCATAGTTACAGGCATACAGGCATGTCCAAAGTTCGGGGAATTCCCCGTGCACGGCACCTTTGCACACCACCGCTTGACCTCTCTTGCAATGCTGTGACCACATTATCTACTGATGCCAGCTAAATTGTTTTCATCCCTATGTCACATGTTGTACTTGTCTTTTTGAATTTTGTAATTATTTTCTCCAGACTCTTGGCAGACATTGAACCAATGCCTTTTTTTGTACCCTTGAGTGTTGGGAACTTCTGCAGAGCTACTGGCACACAGTCACTGTAGCGACTGGCACACAATCACTGTTTTTTTAAAAAGAGTTTTACTAGTAGTATGCAATCTGGCATTGAGACAGTTGTGCTGAGTGTCTCAGGCTCAAATTAAGGAACAGTCATGTATCCTACATCTTTTATTTTCCATATTGTACTACTTAAAATTTTCATTAAAGTAATTTTTTTTCCATAACATGTGCCCCTTCTTTGATGATATTTCGTTCAAATTCAACCTCATTCTCATAATTATTTTAGTTACAATCACCCTGCATACGGCTGTATCTGCTTGTCCTATTCACGTCATTTTATCTTACCTTATATCGTCTTAATACTCAGTAGTTGCAAAATATGACTCTGTAAGCTAAATAGATAAATAAACTTGTTTCGTTATGCCATTTGATACAAGTATTATGAGTATAAATCATTTGACAATATTAAATGCTTCTCTATGTACTATCATTTTTCGAAAACAGTGTTCTGATGTTTTGAACGTTTCAAAATAGAGAGGATTTTACTTCTTGGGCAACTCATCCCTTGTTGGTGTTGGTATAGACATACAACTGTAATGAATAAAGTAAATAACCTGCTGTGATGTCTATTTCATTCAGTTACACACTCTAAAATGGCAAAAACCTTTTCTTAAATTCTTTTGAGTACTTTTCTAGTATAATATATATTCCACTCTGCTTTGTGAGTGTAATGAATATTTCAGGAGAAAGTGACTCTACTGTTGTCATTTATTTCTTACTGACTGTTTAAGACTTATCATTGTTTTCTGTAGAAATACTAATAGAAGTATTTCATATCCAATTATTGCAAAACTGTTACAATTTGGGAGGGGGATTTTAAGCAGCAGCTAACGCAGTAAAAATGAAGCAAGAGGAGGTAATGTGGAGAACAGATGTAGAATCATTGGATAAAATTGAAACAGTGACCTAGAAAAAAATGAATGTTATGAGTGTCATTGGGTAATATTTTTATGCTGTATAGATTGCTGTTAATATTAATGATTCATGAAATTTCTGTTACAGAAACAGACACCATGTTTGGCGGTGTAAGCGCATTTCCATTAAGTTCAACTATAGTTACTGGGCTCAGATATAAGAAGAAATACAAAGGTCACATTGCTAAACCAAAGTGGATGTGATTATTGGATGAACTATGACGTTTTTTTAGTAAAGAGCATTAAATATTAAAACTGCATTGTTTGTCAAACTGCCAAGTGATGCAATAAATTATTGTTTGTAAATATTTTATGCTGTTTTGTGATGTGTATTAACATTTGGAGATATTGGGGTAAGGGGGCATCCGTAATTACGTGGCAATTTTGGCATTTTTTTCGATTCCACATGCCCACCTTGTGAGATGTGAGATTTGGATCGGTCCCTCCCATCCTCCTCCCCACACCCCTACAACCTCATGTGAGATTTTTCAGAATACATATTTTTAGTGTAAATATGTTAATCTGTGCTTAATTGCGTTGGATTTATTTAAAGAACATAATTTGCATAATTATTTTTATCTCAGACTAGTTAAGGCTAGTATTTAAGACACAACGTAGACTAGAATCACAGTGAGGAAATAGAACAATAAAATGCTTATGTAAAAGGAACTACAAAAATTCATCAAACAATATTCATTCTACTTCAGTCCACGGCGATACATGTGGTCTCGAGAATGACTACTGGAACCAACATGTCCATGTAATTTTCAATAAAATCATCTGCTCCTTCAACCTTGCACTGATTTAGTCACTTTAAAACATTGTCACTTGCGCACAGAAGCTCACTAGAAAGAGAGGTGTTTAGCATACCTTATTGAAGAATTTCAGAGTAGCATGGGCCTTTTGCTCTGCTGCTTCTCTTAGGAGCTGTTCAAGCTCATGCTGAACGTACAGCATCAAATCTTCCTTTTTCGGGAACTTCTGCTTCACTGCTTTCCATAACTTTGTAACTTCTTCGTTTCAACACTTCTTCATTTTGTGGACATGTCGTTTCACGTATGCAACATAATAATCATGCTAACGCATACTGAGTGAGTGACAGTGTTGAGTGAGCCGTCGATTAATGAAATGTTTATGGACGGGACCTGTCCATGTGTCACTACCATCCAGCTCATACAGTGCAGCTTTGATTGAAGCTCACATTTGGATGGTCGGTAGCGGCTAAACAATCGAAGAGCAACTGTGCTACTTTGTGGCAGTCACAAACTGTGATGAATATTATTGTGCATGATATAGCCATATTTTAGTGGAGAAACATGTTTTACATAATTTAAGCCAGTTTTTTCAGCAATTTTACACTATTTCTTGTGGAAAGAAAAACTTGTGTGGTATTTCCCAATACCTCACCTCTCCCCCAAGTGAGACTGGGTGAGATTTGGGTCAACCCTATCCCCTCAAAACACCTCACATAATTTGTGGATGCCCCTTAAACTGTAAGTTATTTACTCATATGACAGTCCTTATTTGGGTTTTCTGTGATTTCGATAAACTACTTCAGGCAAATGCCAAGATGGATCCATTGAAAGGCCACAGCTGATTTCCTTCCACATCCTTTAACCATTCTGATCTCGTGCTCCATCTCAAATGACCTCGGCGTCGATGGGACATTACACTCTAATCTATCTTTCTTTTTTTCAATTAATAATTAGGAGCTGGTTTCAGAATTCAGTTTAATTCTTGCCTACACATAATCAAAAAGTTTGGGAAGTGATATCTTGATTTCACACCCTTGCACACACTTTTCAGTGTTGAGATTTGTGTTGTCTGCATGCCCTGGAAGAGACTAATACTGCCCATCTTAATGAAACATTTTATAATGGTGGTGAAGAATTCTTTCTTTTATCATCCAAATTGCATTGCAATCTTGCTATAACACTTATGGGTTGGTTTATTTTTCTGAATACCAGTCAAATGGATTTGTTATGTCATTCAGTATTTTAGGATGAATTGCAGTTACTTTATTTTAGCATTTTCTGGAATTCTGGAGACATTTGTTAACATACTCTTAAACAAGTGAACCCCGGGGGCAAGGGGGGAGCTGCTCCCCACCTTATCCCCTAGCTATCAGGGAAAGGAAAAATAAAGTGGAGTCAGGAGTTTTTCTTTTAATAAAATGATTTTAAAGTCATTATTACACTGGTTATTAACAGTCAGAACTGGAACTTGCAGAATTTGTCTTGCAGAATATTAAAAATAATCCATACAACCGTGTGTAGCCCCCCTCCTACAACTATCATAAAGTTGCCCTTGGTTCCTTGTGTTTACGACAGTGATGTCCATACGCTAATTCTTTATTTTAATATATCTGGGAGTAAAATATCCAAAACATGAATTCTACTCTAACATTTATTATTTAATTAGTTTATTCATAATCAAGATAAAGTAGTTTTCGGTGCTTAAGTTGTGTTCTGTTCTCCTGTATCATGATGCCATAATTTTAATTTTTCTTTTTGATTTAATATAAGTCAATGTTTTAGTGTAAGGGTTTCATTTCTGTGTGGAACTGCACATTACAGACTGAATTTGCACACTGGTGTAATGGACTGGTAATCAGGAGCAGTGTATTTCGAGAAATAATACCACCATACTTGATTAACCGCAGTTAACTGATTCAAAGCACTTGTATAAACAAGTCTGTTTCACCTGAAATCTGATGCTACTGAAAAATAATGAAGATAAGATGGGCAGATCTAATGAAGAGGTATTTTTCTAATTGGGGAGAAAAGACCTTTATGGTGCTACTTGACCAAATGAAATGACAGTGTTATAGAACAAATACTAAGATAACAAGGAATAGTGAATTTGGTAATGGAGGACAGTCGTGAGGTGGGTGGGGGTAAAATTTGCACAGAAAGCAAGCTCAGGTGGATGTAAGCTACAATAGTTATAACAGAACTGAACAGTTTTGCACAGGATAGACCAGTATGAAGAGGTACATCAGACTGATAACCACAGAAGCATTACCAAAGGAGGTGATGCTGTGGAAAAATTCATATTTTAGAAATGCCAGGGTAAATCACCAGTTCATTAGATGTGCTTGAATGAATTAGAGCAAAAACCAGAATTCCTCCCTTAATTGTAAGGGAATGGCAAGTTTCTGTGATCATCCTTGGAAAGCTGAGAGTTTGTACTTTTGTTTCAGTAGACATTCCTGTCAACATAATGTTGTAATTAATAATAACATAATAATAGTAATATATGCAGCTTCTTGTTATTGTCATGTTGCATGGATTCAGCCTCATTGTATCCAGTTCTCAAAGTATTCTTCCTTTTTTGAGATCCTATTATCAACACTGTGCACCTATCTCTTATTCAGGAATTTGATTCCTCATACTTCCTCGCACAGACTCTTAAAAATATTTACTATACTACAAGTTTATTCTATTGACAGTAACTTGCACCACAATTGAGGTGAACAGTTTATAGATTGAACAACAATTGCCAGAAGTATACAAATTGAACTCTTGTGATCTTGTTCAAGAGTTCTTATGTAATTAAATGGGTATTGTGATGCCACTGCATGGACTCATAAACTGTACACATCCTTCCTTGATGATGTTTCGAGACCTCCATCAGGTTGTCTGGCAGTGGCTGATAACTGTGCCTTGTCACCTGCTGTACTGTTTCCCTAGGTGCACACTGCTGGACTTGTGCGTCACTCTTTACCTCGGAGGAGATTCTCGAACTTGAAGAATAACAAACATTAACAGTATACAGATGGCCATGGGCCATGAACAGCATCTATGTCTACTCATTAATATAGAAAAAATAACACAAATGTTCTCTATCCTTGCAATGTAAGTTTGTGACAAGCAAGGCATTGTAAATCTCAATGAAAAAAAAAACAACTTACTGTGTAATTAGGAACATGGAATAAAATTAATGAACCTATGCAAGATTTTGAAAAAAATCACTTACTTTCTATAGCATTCGCAACACCAGTATTAATACTCCGATGAGCCAAAACATTATGACCACCTGCTTAATAGTGTCTTCTTCCAGTTTTCAAACACAGGACAACAGAGATTATGCTTGGCATGAATTCTACAAGTCCTTGACATGATTCCAGAAGTACATGGCATGAGATGTCTACCCAAGGGTCAAGAATGACTGAAAATTATGAGATGGTGGTTTACAGGCACACAGCTGACACCCAGTAAGTGTTCCAATGGGTACAGACCAGACACATTTGCTGGCCAAGACATTAATATGAGTTCACTATAATGCTCCTCAAACCACTGTAGCACAATTCTGACCTTGCAACACAGTCATTTATCCTGCTGGAAGGAGTCATTGCTGTAGGGGAAGACTTCGAGCATGAAGTGATGCTTGTGGTTTGCAAAATTGTTCCTGTAGTTTACTAGTGTCATAATGCCTTCTATAACCATTACAGATCCCATGGAAGCACAATTACATGTACCCCAGAGCATAATTCTGCTCTCACTGGCCTGCATTTGTGGCGCAGTGCATATTTACGGCATGTAAGGACCCAACCATTGACACATTGGTGGAAACTAAGTGGTATTGTGCCCACTGCAGTCATAACTGACAATGTCATTGGATCAACACGAGGACACATGGGGGTCGTGTGATGTGGACGTCCATGTTCAAGAATGGCCTTTGAATGGTGTGCTCTGAAACACTTTTGCCTGCACCAGCATCATACTCTGTTGTCAGATAAGCCACAGATTGCTCCCTATCCAAGAGTACACAGTGGGGGATCCTGTGACTACTTTTTGTTATGAGAAGTGGTCATCCAATACAATACAGCCTAATCGTTATTTCACCATCCTTCAATCACTTTCCATAGGTGCTCATGACTGTAGTACGCCAGCAGGCAACCAGCTTCGCCATTTCAGAGATTGAAGTACATCAACGCCTGTTTGCAGCTAGGGTGTCCATTTAATTATCATTTCACGTCTAGCAAAGCTGCATAGTCATCCACGGTAACTGTTCTTTCGGGAACAGATACTAACGTCATATATAGATAAAATATGGCTTCCCGGCCATTGGCCTTCTTGTGTGACCGCACACGCTATGCCCGAACTCGTACGGGACTTGGTAGATTAATCTGCCACGAGTAATGAGTATGATGGGCAAACATCTATTAGGCGCACTACGAATGTAGTGGTGTGGACATGTTGGGAATGTGGATCTCACAGGGAGCATGCAAGGGATGAGTCCCTGCAGACGCACTATCCTCTGTGCCCACGGTGGCTCAGATGGATAGAGCGTCTGCCATGTAAGCAGGAGATCCCGGGTTCGAATCCCGGTCGGGGCACACATTTTCAACATGTCCCCAATGAAGTACATCAATGCCTGTTTGCAGCTAGGGTGTCCATTTAATTATCATTTCATTTCAGAGATTCTCATTTCCAGCTGCAGTGCCACAGCAATGTGCCCTTTTTTTGTCAAAACTCCTTATATCGGTGGATTTCTGCATTTGTGGCCCGTATTTTCACTATAGTGACTGCTCATTCCTCTCCTCTTTCACCTTCATTCTTTCCTTATCATGTGCCCACAACACCATCAGGAGACATTCAACATCACAGCGGGCAGTGGCCATAATGTTTTGGCTCATCAGTGTATGTATGATAAATGTGTGTGTGTCTGAATGCACCAGTATTACTCTGCAACACACCCCCACAGCTCCTTGGGAATTATATAGCCCTCCATCTCCCATCCATGAATAAGGTTTCAGTTTGGAGCTACAGTGGTTGGGTTCAAAGATATGGGTATTAAAAGTGGGCATAACACCAATGGACTTCTTATGTGGAGTCAGTGAAGCAGCTAGCAATCAAATGCCAGAGTTACAGAGGTTGGCCGCATTGTTTCTTGAGAATGCCTGATAATCTCCCAGAAGGTTCAAAAATGTTACAGACTGTTCCAGAAAATTTAAAAATTGTTCCAGGATGTTTGAGAATGTTCAATTATGCTCTCGTGGTCAGGATATGTTCCAGCTCAAGCAATACTACCATTTAACAGGATGACAAAACATAAAAGAGGAGCAAATCTGGCCAGTGGCAAATTGGAAAGAAGAAAACAGAAAGAACAATGAAGAAAGGAGCGAGGAGAGTTTTAGCTTCACAACAGAGGAGAATGAACAGAGTGAGAGAAGAGTTAATAGATGAAGGGGATGAAATTTGAGAATAGGATAAAAAGTGACATTCAGCCAGCAGAAAGAGAGAAACTGCTGAAGAAAGATTGTGAAATGAAGTAAGTAGGATTTCAATGAGTGAGTTTCATGAAAGATTATCACAAGTGTAGGAACCAAAGATCAGTGTATGAGAAGTACAAATATGAAACAAAGGAGAGTAGAATTTGGTAGGTGAAACATTCTGTTATGACCTCACTAAAGAGTACAACAAACATGTTGTCATTGACGAAGTGGATCAAGCATGTCAACTCTGGATTGCCAAAAAATTCAGAACAAAAAACCAGTAATATTTTGTGCAAGAGGAAAAGAAATGGATGAGCAGCATTGGAAGTGCCCCCACCGGAATTATTTCATTCATCACTGTAGAAACAATGGAGTCAAAACATTTTCTACAAAGTGTGAGCACATACAGTGCTTACTTTTAAAGATTATATTAGGTGCTACTTCCATGTTCAGCAATCAATGTTGCAGAAAAATAAGTTGATTGAGATGGGAAATTGTTGAAAACTGCAGATGATGTTACATAAGTACAATCAATTGGGCCACATATTCAATACATGCAGGATTAAATGATATCCAATAAGATTAAAGTTGTGATTCAAGCCAACCAAAGAATAGTTGGAGAACATGAACAATTCTGTGGGTCTACTAATTTTTGTAAGAGCAGTAGATGGTTGCCATTTCAATTCGAAAGAGGTGAACCCACATACTGGTGCAGTAACAAATAGAAAAATTAACCTTGAAGGAATTTTATTCATATAGCATAATCAGACGAGATACAATCATGTTACCAATTCCTGTCATTTATTTCAACAGTTTTTAGTTGTACATGGAAGTAGAGGCAGAACAATGCTATTCAACAACAGAATCAAGAGAAATTGCCTACAGAAGTGCACATTCATTTGAGAGACACAATCATGAATTATCATTGGAAGACTTGGTTTTACAATCAACTTATGTAGAAACTGCAGAGAGAGTATTCAGTGAACTACCTGTGAATACAACATTAACTGCATCTTTCCAACTTCGTCAAAGTGATTCATTTGTGTGAATGTTGTTATATGTCAATGAACCATCATATAAGGGATGATCAAAAAGTTTTCATTCAAAGGCCACATAGTTCAGAATCAGTAAATCAATTGGGCACAATTGCTGCGATAATTGTAGCAATCATCCTATCAATGTACCGGGCTGAAGATACATGTTTCATAAAACACTTGTGTCCTGTTGTGTGAAGAAGTCCATAACTGCCTGCTGCACATCCTCATCTGAATGAAATCGTCGATCCTTCAAGGCGTTTTTCTTAAGGTGAGGCAATCACATGGGGAGAGAAAATGCTTATAGTGAGGTTACTAGAATGTCTCCTACTTGAGTGTAATATAATTTCTGCGTTGCAACATTTGTGATGTAGGGACGTGCATTAGCATGAACTTGTGCACCATAGCACAAATGTGGTTTTTGGCAGACATGCAGCCCCCATACTCATTGTTTCTTGTCTGATGGATGTCTACTGATATTTGCCCTTTGGTAGTGAAGAAAAGAATAATAGCATTTTAGTCCTGTGTAAATACATTTGAAAATAACATCGCCAAAGTTTATGTTTATGCATTTACCGCACGCACATTGGAAAGACGTGAATGCCACACTACTCCAATGCCTTCATGTTGGTGCTTGTATACCAACATTGCCATTGCAATATGTAGCATATATACTGCAGCAACTCCTTCAAACAGAAATTTTTTGGATTACCCCCTTATATTATGCATAAAATGCAAACAAGACAAATCTTTCAATGAAGAAAGCAAGCAACTCCTGTCAAGTGTCACAAAGGACTCTTCAAAAGTGACACATTGGGACAAATGTACACAGTGCATCCAAATAATACCGAGTGCTTCTGTTTCTGAATGCTACTACATGAAATTTGTGAAAAAACATGTTTCTGAGTATAAACTAATATTGACTTTACTTGGCTAGGATATACCGATTTACTGCCTTTGATCTGTGTATCACAAACTTAATGACAATGCTGTGCTTCTTTTAATATATGTTTATATTCTTCACTAGGAAGAAGTGTTAAGTTTGCTTTGTATTGGTGTGCCTGATCATTACATTTTCAATTTGTTTTGTTTTTAAAAAAGCCTATAAAACTATTGAGTCTTTTAAATACATCAGAATGGGGTTGTGTTCTCAAGAATCCAGTGAAGAGCTTAAGATGAAACTTACTGCAATTCGAGAACATCAGGCATTAACTGACTATTTGGAAACTGCTTCCAAAAGCAAGGTGCAACGTAACTCTCATTGAGAGCATCATTCATTATCTCACTCCTCAGAATCCTTCACTTGTAGAAGCTTAAAGTTAGTTGTCTCCAACACAACATCAAAAAAGTGGAAATTACGATGGAAAGTGGTGCAGGCAAGTGAGTTTTATACAGCAAATGCTCCTGATTCCTAACAATTTACCATTTCACTTTAAAAATTTTCAACACCCAGTGAGCTCATATTATTCCATGACCATAAACAAAGCACAAAGCCCAGATGTGTGTTGAAAAGTGGACTTCAGTCTCCGTTGGTTTTTGCATGGAGAATGTGTGTGGATGGAACTACTTTACAGTTATATCAGGAAACATAATGGCTAGAAAATAATTACAATCAGCAATACTAAAAGAGAGAACACTAGCAATCCTAACAATGTTCAGATGGCCATGCACTATGAACTGCATCGATGTCTACTCATTAATACAGAAAAAAAAACAAAAACGGTTCATACCCTTGCAGTGTAAATTTGTGACAAGCAAGGCATTGTAAATCTCAACAGAAGAAAACAACTTAAGACAGTTAGGAACATGAATTAAAATTAATGAACCTATGCAAGATTTTTAAAAGAAGCGTTGACTTCCTGTAGTATTCACATCATTAGTGTTATTATGTATAATAAATGTAAGTGTAGTTTCTCCATACACATCGTTATAAATCCATAACACAGCCCCATGGGGGTCATTATAGCCCTCCAGCATCCATCCATGAATAAGGTTTCTACCTGAAGTACTACCTCCTAATGGTTATCATTTTCCAGTAGTTCTTAACACCGATATGCTTCTTTGTACTTTCACATACATACATACATATCTATCAACTTTTCTTCAATCTGTGAAAGATGTTTTTTCAGGATTTTTATGCAGTAGCATTCAGAGATAGAATCACTCAGCATTTTTTGGATGATCTATGTCAATTTGTCCCAGTGTGTCACCTTTGGAAATTCCTTTTTGACGTTAGACTGGAGTTGCTTGCTTTTTTCATTGAAAGATTTGTCTTGTTGCATATTATGCATAATATAAGGGAGCAATCAAAAAGCTTCTGTTTAAGTCATTGCTGCAGTGTAAATGCTACATAGTGTGACTCTGATGTTGGTCCACACAGATCAGCCAGAACAGTACGACCATTGACCTACTATCAATATAAACCTGTCCAGGTGATAAGCAGCGTCAGTGGGTGAGGAATTACTGGTAGTCAGATAAATGCACAGTGCATGTAGTATCAGTGAGTGTGCCTTCCTTGTGTAGAATTTGGAAGACATGCAATTGATTTGTCAAGGGTATGTGATGACATTGGGGTAATGGATTTACTTCTAACTTTGTACACCTTTATTAGGCCATTAAAACAACATAATGTGCAAGTAGTAAGGTGCACTACTTTGGCAATTCTGTGAAAATCACACGAGAAGTTTTATGAGTCTATTATGTAACTGATGTATCTGTGCAAAGATGCTGACCGTAAGAACTCAGTATGATAAACTGGTTAGTGTTAGCACTTTACAAGAGGGTCATGAACAAGGTAACAGTTCCAATTGTCATGACATTCATTAACTGCAGTAGTCAAAGAACAGGAAGTCACCTTCCTTTTTGTAGTACAAGTGTAAATTCTGTGCATCTACACTATTCGTTCGTGCTATATTAGCAATGTATCGCTGCAACGCTGGTTAACGGACAAATGGGGCCTGCCTTGTGTTTGCAACTCGAAGTGTCAAGGTGCACATTAGTTCTGGTTACCTTACAAGATTGCATGTGTAAGGAATTTTGCAAATCACAACAGGCATACATTTTCAGGAAAACTCTATGCTTTTCTTCTTTTATTTGTTGACATTTATAAATATGTTTGTTTTAATAATCAAATTATTTAAAAATAATAAGTAGTCAAATAATATGAAATTCACTAAAACTTCATGTGAATACATGTGGTTTATTTAATTATGTAACCTCTCAAATATCATATAAATTAAATAATATGAACAGTGATGAAAAAAATATAGAGTAAAAATTACGTTCGAGTCAGAGTTGAACCGTCACCTCATCCACGACCCTCTTGCAAAGCATTAATGCTAACCACTTAACCACACTGACTTCTTATGGCCAGCATCTTTGCACAGATACATCACTTACACTGTAGATGCATGAAACTTCTCTTGCAATTTTCTCAAAATTTCCTGAGTAGTGCACCTTACTACTTGCACATTATGTTGTTTTAATGGTCTACTAAAAGTGTGCAAAGTGTGGAGTAAATTTGTGATCCCAACTTGTACAAGAAATTATTCAGATTGTTTAGGGAGATGAAAACTTAATTGTGGTGGGAAACTAGAATTTTATAGTAGGAAAAAGAAAGGAATGAAAAATGGTAGGTGAATACGGACTGGGGGAAAGGAATGAAAGAGGAAGCCACATGGTAGAATTATGCACATAGCACAATTTAATCATCACAAACACTTCATTTAAGAATTCTGAAAGAAGGTTATACACATGGAAGAGACCTGCAGACACCAAATGGTTACAGATTGATTATATAATGGTAGGACAGAAATTTTGGAACCAAGTTTTGAACGGTGAGACAAATTCAGGGACAGATGTGGACTCTGACCACAATTTATTGGTTATGAACTGTTGATTAAAGAGTAAGAAACTACAAAATGGTAGGAAATTAGAGTCTGCATGAGCATTAGGCGATGATCCTAAAAATTGGGGGGAAAAAGTACAGCAGAAGATGAATGGTTAGCTTTGAGAGGTGAAGTAGTGAAAGCATCAGAGGATAAAATAGGTAATAAAACAAAGTCTAATAGAAACCATTGGAGATACATAAGATATTGGATTTAATTGATGAAAGGAGAAAGTATAAAAATGAAGTAGGTCAGAGGGAATACAAAAATCTGAAAAAATGAGATTGACAGGAAATGTAAAATGTCCAAGTAGGAGTGACTAGAGGACAAGTGCAAGGATATAGAAGCATCTATAATTGGGGACAGATACATACGTTGCATAGGAAAATTAAAGATATGTTTGGAGAAAGGAAAAGCATCTGTATGAATACCAAGAGCTTAGATGGAAAATAGGTACTAAGCAAAAAAGGGAAAGGTGAAAGGAGTACATAGAGAGGCTATACAAGGGAAATGAACTTCAAGGCAATCTTATAGAAAGAGAAGAGGATACCTATGAAGATGAGAAAGGAGGTATGATACTGTGAGAATAATTTGAAAAAGCACTGAAAGACCTAAGTTGTAACAATGCTCCTGGAGTAGATGACATTCCATCAGCACTACCGATATTGTTGGAAGGGACAGCCATGACAAAACTATTCCACCAGATATGCCAGATGTATGAGACAGATAAAGTATTCTCAGACTTCAAGAAGAATGAAATAATTCCAGTCCCAAAAGAGTACTGACAGGTGTGAATATTATCAAATGATCAATTTCCTAAGTCATCATCATCATCTTGGACAGTTTCCAGCCACTGGCTGGGTCTGTCGGGAACACAAGCCTCTCCACCGTGTTCTGTCTTTCCACCATTCCCCCTCTTCCACCTTCGTCCAGTTCTCTCCTCTTCTCATCACACATTCCTTCACTCCCTTCACCCATCTATCTCTTGGTCTTCCTCTGGGCCTCTTCCCCTCCAGTTGCAGATCAAACATCCTCTTTGGAATTCTTCCCTCATCCATTCTCTTCATGTGTCCATACCACTGCAGTCTTGATTTTTCTATCCTGTCCTGTACTGGTTCCTCCTTTAGTCTTTCCCTCACATACAAATTTCGC